>NW_027507718.1:346763662-347481162 GCF_037356315.1 Lithobates pipiens | reverse complement strand
GTTACTGTCCTAAAAAGTGTTTGGGGACCCGGGTCCTGCCCCAGGGGACATGGATCAATGCAAAAAAAAGTTTTAAAAACGGACGTTTTTTCGGGAGCAGTGATTTTAATAACGATTAAAGTGAAACAATAAAAGTGTAATATTCCTTTAAATTTCGTAGGGGGGGTTGTCTATAGTATGCCTGTGAAGGGGCGCATGTTTCCCCTGCTTAGAACTGTCCCTGCACAAAGTGTCATTTATGTAGGAAAAAAAGTCCTTTAAAATCACTCGCAGCTATTATGAATTGTCGGCTCCCGTAATACAGAGAACACTCATTGAAAGTCATTGATAAAAAAATAAATAAATAAAAAAAAAGCGTGGGGGTCCCCCAAATTCAATTACCAGGCCCTTCAGGTCTGGTATGGATATTAAGGGGAACCCTGCCTCAAATTTAAGAAAAAATTTGACGTGGGGTTCCCCCTAAATATCCATAACCAGACCCTTCAGGTCTGGTATGGATATTAAGGGGAACCCCGCGTCAAATTAAAAAAAAATTGACGTGGGGTTCCCCCTAAAAATCCATACCAGACCCTTTATCCGAGCACGCAACCTGGCAGGCCGCAGGAAAAGAGGGGGGGACGAGAGAGCGGCCCCCCCTCCCTCCTGAACCGTACCAGGCCACATGCCCTCAACATTGGGAGGATGCTTTGGGGGTCTGTGACCCCTCAAAGCACCTTGTCCCCATGTTGATGAGGACAAGGGCCTCATCCCCACAACCCTGGCCGGTGGTTGTGGAGGTCTGCGGGCGGGGGGCTTATCAGAATCTGGAAGCCCCCTTTAACAAGGGGACCCCCAGATCCCGGCCCCCCCCTGTTTGAAATGGTAAGGGGGTACAAAAGTACCCCTACCATTTCACAAAGAAAGTGTAAAAAATGGTTAAATAAAACAAACACACTTTTGAAAAATTCCTTTATTAAAAATAAAAAAATAAAAAAAAGATTCCAGCGGCGGTAATCCACTCTTGCTATCCAGCGACGGACGGTCATCTCTCCAGCGATGTCTCATCTCATCCAGCGCAGCGAATCCATCCTTCTTCTGTCTCCGTGTAGGAGACACTGCAGGCATTCTGGCGGCTGACGTTTCTTATATACGGAGGGCGGGGCCACCCGTCACCTGACCCCGCCCCCCTCTGACGCAAGGGGAAACCCAGGGGGTTCCCTGTGACGTATGGGTGACCCCGCACCCCTCTGATGTAACACAGGCAGGTTTCCGTTACATCAGAGGGGGGTGGGGTCACCCATACGTCACGGGGAACCCCGGGTTTCCCCTTGCGTCAGAGGGGGGCGGGGTCAGGTGACGGGTGGCCCGCCCTCCGTATATAAGAAACGTCAGCCGCCGGAATCCTTGCAGTGTCTCCTCCACGGAGACAGAAGAAGGATGGATCGCTGCGCTGGATGAGATGAGACATCGCTGGAGAGATGATCGTCCGTCGCTGGATAGCAAGAGTGGATTACCGCCGCTGGAATCTTTTTTTTTATTTTTTTATTTTTAATAAAGGAATTTTTCAAAAGTGTGTTTGTTTTATTTAACCATTTTTTACACTTTCTTTGTGAAATGGTAGGGGTACTTTTGTACCCCCCCTTACCATTTCAAACAGGGGGGGGGCCGGGATCTGGGGGTCCCCTTGTTAAAGGGGGCTTCCAGATTCTGATAAGCCCCCCGCCCGCAGACCTCCACAACCACCGGCCAGGGTTGTGGGGATGAGGCCCTTGTCCTCATCAACATGGGGACAAGGTGCTTTGAGGGGTCACAGACCCCCAAAGCATCCTCCCAATGTTGAGGGCATGTGGCCTGGTACGATTCAGGAGGGAGGGGGGGCCGCTCTCTCGTCCCCCCCTCTTTTCCTGCGGCCTGCCAGGTTGCGTGCTCGGATAAAGGGTCTGGTATGGATTTTTAGGGGGAACCCCACGTCAATTTTTTTTTAAATTTGACGCGGGGTTCCCCTTAATATCCATACCAGACCTGAAGGGCCTGGTAATTGAATTTGGGGGACCCCCACTCTTTTTTTTAATTTATTTTTTTATTTATTTATCAATGACTTTCAATGAGTGTTCTCTGTATTACGGGAGCCGACAATTCATAATAGCTGCGAGTGATTTTAAAGGACTTTTTTTCCTGCATAAATGACACTTTGTGCTGGGACAGTTCTAAGCACGGGAAACATGTGCCCCTTCACAGGCATACTATAGACAACCCCCCCTACGAAATTTAAAGGAATATTACACTTTTATTGTTTCACTTTAATCATTATTAAAATCACTGCTCCCGAAAAAACGGCCGTTTTTAAAACTTTTTTTTGCATTGATCCATGTCCCCTGGGGCAGGACCCAGGTCCCCAAACACTTTTTAGGACAGTAACTTGCAAATTAGCCTTTAAAATTAGCACTTTAGATTTTGAACGTTGGAGTCCCATAGACTTTAATAGGGTTCTAAAGTATGCTATATACTAGCTCCGTCGAATCTTCTTTATACATTCGACAGACACCATAAGCCTTCAAAGACAGATTCGACCGTGATTCATGTGGATTTTCGGACGAATGCAATTTTTGAACGAAAAACGAAATAAATAAAAACGAATTTCGGGAGTAACTAAATAAATTAAGTTTTCAGACGAAAACGAAATTCCGAAACGAAATATTTTACTCTGCACATGTCTAATATCTATCTATCTATCTATCTATCTATCTATCTATCTATCTATCTATCTATCCCACTATATCCATCTATCTATCTCTCTCACCCATTATGTCTCTATCTCTCTCACTCTATCTATCTATCTCACCCAGTATCTATCTATCTCTCACCCACTATATCTATCTATCTATCTATCTATCTATCTATCTATCTATCTATCTATCTATCTATCTATCTATCTATCTCTCACCCACTATATCTATCTATCTCTCACCCACTATACAGTGGTGTGAAAAAGTGTTTGCCCCCTTCCTCATTTCCTGTTCCTTTGCATGTTTGTCACACTTAAGTGTTTCGGAACATCAAACCAATTTAAACAATAGTCAAGGACAACACAAGTAAACACAAAATGCAATTTGTAAATGAAGGTGTTTATTATTAAAGGTGAAAAAAAATCCAAACCATCATGGCCCTGTGTGAAAAAGTGATTGCCCCCTAAACCTAATAACTGGTTGGGCCACCCTTAGCAGCAACAACTGCAACCAAGCGTTTGCGATAACGTGCAATGAGGCTTTTACAGCGTCCTGGAGGAATTTTGGCCCACTCATCTTTGCAGAATTGTCCTAATTCAGTTACATTAGAGGGTTTTCGAGCATGAACGGCCTTTTTAAGGTCATACCACAACATCTCAATAGGATTCAGGTCAGGAATTTGGCTAGGCCACTCCAAAGTCTTCATTTTGTTTTTCTTCAGCCATTCGGTGGTGGACTTGCTGGTGTGTTTAGGATCATTGTCCTGCTGCAGAACCCAAGTTCGTTTTAGCTTGAGTACACAAACAGATGGTCGGACATTCTCCTTCAGGATCTCTTGGTAGACAGCAGAATTCATAGTTCCTTTTATCATGGCAAGTCTTCCAGGTCCTGAAGCAGCAAAACAGCCCCAGACCATCACACTACCACCACCATATTTTACTGTTGGTATAATGTTCTTTTTATGAAATGCAGTGTTCCTTCTACACCAGATATACTTGGACACACACCTTCCAAAGAGTTCCACTTTTGTCTCATCGGTCCACAGAATGTTGTCCCAAAAGTCTTGGGGATCATCAAGACGTGTTGTGGAGAAATTGAGACGAGCTTTGATGTTCTTTTTGCTCAGCAGTGGTTTTCTCCTTGGAACTCTGCCATGCAGGCCATTTTTGCCCAGTCTTTTCCTGATGGTGGAGGCATGAACGCTGACCTTAACTGAGGCAAGTGAGGCCTGCAGTTCCTTGGACGTTGTTATGGGGTCTTTTGTGACCTCTTGGATGAGTCGTCGCTGCGCTCTTGGGGTAATTTTGGGCGGCCGGCCACTCCTGGGAAGGTTCACCACTGTTCCATGTCTTCGCCATTTGTGGATAATGGCTCTCACTGTGGTTCGCTGGATTCCCAAAGCTTTGGAAATGGCTTTATAACCCTTTCCAGACTGATAGATCTCAATTACTTTCTTTCTCAATTGTTCCTGAATTTCTTTGGGTCTCGGCATGATGTGTAGCTTTTAAGGATCTTCTGGTGGACCTTACTGTGTCAAGCAGCTCCTATTTAAGTGATGCCTTGATTGTGAACAGGTGTGGCAATAATCAGGCCTGGGTGTGGCTAGAGAAATTGAACTCAGGTGTGGACAACCACAGTTATAGTATGTTTTAACAAGGGGGGCAATCACTTTTTCACACAGGGCCATGATGGTTTGGATTTTTTTTCACCTTTAATAATAAACACCTTCATTTACAAATTGCATTTTGTGTTTACTTGTGTTGTCCTTGACTATTGTTTAAATTGGTTTGATGTTCCGAAACACTTAAGTGTGACAAACATGCAAAGGAACAGGAAATGAGGAAGGGGGCAAACACTTTTTCACACCACTGTATCTGTCTCTCACACACTATATCTATCTATCTCTCACACACTATATCTATCTATCTATCTATCTATCTATCTATCTATCTATCTATCTATCTATCTATCTATCTATCTATCTATCTCTCACCCACTATATCTATCTATCTCTCACCCACTATATCTGTCTCTCACACACTATATCTATCTATCTCTCACACACTATATCTATCTATCTATCTATCTATCTATCTATCTATCTATCTATTTATCTCTCCCACTATATCCATCTATCTCTCCCACTATATCCATCTATCTCTCCCACTATATCCATCTATCTCTCCCACTATATCCATCTATCTCTCCCACTATATCCATCTATCTCCCCCACTATATCCATCTATCTCTCCCACTATATCCATCTATCTCTCTCACTATATCCATCTATCTCTCCCACTATATCCATCTATCTCTCCCACTATATCCATCTATCTCTCCCACTATATCCATCTATCTCTCCCACTATATCCATCTATCTCTCCCACTATATCCATCTATCTCCCCCACTATATCTATCTATCTCACCCACTATATCTATCTATCTCACCCACTATATCCATCTATCTCACCCAGTATCTCTCTATCTATCTCTCTATCTCTCTCACCCAGTATCTATCTATCTCTCTATCTATCTCTCTATCTATCTATCTCAGTATCTCTCTATCTCTCTCACCCAGTATATCTATCTATCTATCTATCTATCTATTCCACTATATCCATCTATATCACCCACTATATCTATGTATCTATCTATCTCTCTCTCTCTCTATCCCACTATATCCATCTATCTCACCCACTATATCTATCTATCTATCTATCTATCTATCTCTCACACACTATATCTATCTCTCTTACCCAGTTTATCTATCTATCTATCTATCTATCTATCTATCTATCTCACTATATCCATCTATCTATCTCTCTCACCCAGTATGTCTCTATCTCTCTCACTCTATCTATCTATCTTACCCTGTATCTATCTCACCCAGTATCTATCTATCTCTCACCCACTATATCTATCTATCTATCTATCTCTCACCCACTATATCTATCTGTCTCTCACACACTATATCTATCTATCTCTCACACACTATATCTATCTATATCTATCTCACCCAGTATCTATCTATCTATCTATCTGTCTATCTATCTCACCCGCTATATCTATCTATCTATCTATCTCCATCTATCTCTCCCACTATATCCATCTATCTCTCCCACTATATCCATCTATCTCTCCCACTATATCTATCTATCTATCTATCTATCTATCTATCTATCTATCTATCTATCTATCTATCTATCTATCTATCTATCCCACTATATCCATCTATCTCACCCACTATATCCATCTATCTCACCCACTATATCCATCTATCTCACCCACTATATCTATCTATCTCACCCACTATATCTATCTATCTATCTATCTATCTCACCCAGTATCTCTCTCACCCAGTTTACCAGAGGTTACAGCGTATCCTTACCACTCACTGGTTGGTTGCTAGAGGTTACAACACATAATTTCACATAATTGAGCAAGTAAAGCGGCACATCAATACACATACGATAGAAGAGCATCAGAGAGTGCGGACATACTGCACGAGATTACCAGAGACTGCGGACATACTGCACGAGATTACCAGAGACTGCGGACATACTGCACAAGGTTACCAGAGACTGCGGACATACTGCACGAGATTACCAGAGACTGCGGACATACTGCACAAGGTTACCAGAAACTGCGGACATACCGCACAAGATTACCAGAGATTGCAGACATACTACATGAGATTACCTGTGAATTGGGGCCCCGATGACAGCTTTGCAGAGCGCACAGAAGACACAGGAGGCTGTATTCCGATCTAGCCAGCAGAGGGGGGCAGGAGCTCCACTGATGCTTTGACCCCACCCCATGTAGCCTGTATGCTCGGAACAGAGCGGCTGTAGTGAGAAGGCAGTGATTGGAGTGGGCGTGTCAGTGGAGCTCCCGCCCCCTCTATACTGGCTGGGGAATACAGAGGTTCCAGGGGTGCCCCCTCTCTGCTGACTAGATTAGCAATACAGCCTCCTATGTCCTCTGTGCATTCTGCAAAGCCGTCATCAGGGTCCAAATTCACGGGTAGTGCGGGCCCCCCTAAGATTTGGCCCAGAGCAGGTGCCCCATTTGTCCTGCACTAAAGACAGCCCTGCTCCTTTGCTAAAGTGTTGCTATCATCAAGTTAATTATTATCACTTAAGTAGCAGTTGTACTTCAAAAACGTCACCATCTTGATTTTATTTTACATATGTATAGTTAGGAACAGACCAGCTGAATAAAAACAACAAATCACAAATACACAAGCTAGTGACATTGGCCATTAGATTGTTTTTGTTCAAACAAACCATGGAATTAAGGTACAATTACTGACAATGTTATTCATGTGTCATCTGACACGTCAATGTGATTTTTCCATTTTGATTTTAGGTTCAATAATGCTGAGATATTTAGATGTATTAGCAAATGTTGTGCTTAATTATTCAGAAATCCAGATTCCCATCATTTGGTTTCCATATCTCCAAGAGGTACAAATAACCCCAGCTAAGAACTCCTGGATTAGATAATACTTAGGGAGCTTTTATATGGACACTGTAATTTATTGTACAACATAATATTGTAGTACTGACACCTCTGATTGATTGATTATTTTGCCCCTTTTCTTGAGAAATTGACTTAAAAAATATAATCTTCAATAAATTACTTCTTTGTATCCTCATGGGAGTTGGTGTGACCTCCATTTTTCCACTGGATCATAAGTTGTAGCCAAGTGTGTGTTCCCAGAAGATATGTAAATATGTACAAGCAATGTAATATATTATAAACTGGGCTATATATAGAAGATGATTCAAATTGTTTAAAAAAGTAATGTGGCAACATGCTAATAGCTTGCACAGATGGTCCATCCTGCTATATTATATTAATTTACATTCTCAGAGTTTCATACATACCATCACTTAGTAGATAATTAATTGAACTTCAAGGATCACAAGGCATGTCCGTGATAGTAATGCTCTAATAAAAATGGTTAAAGGGAAAATATAGTAGTTGTGGGTCAATTTATTTTTTTTTTTTATAAATTTTTTAACTTATTCTTGTTTTAGTTTTTATAGGCTAACACATTAACTACTTCTTTTAAGATTTTCCCCCTTTCTGACCAGGCTATTTTTTGCGATTCGGCACTGCGTCGCTTTAACTGACAATTACGCGGTCGTGCGACGTTGTACCCAAACAAAATGTATGTCCTTTTTTCCCCACAAATAGAGCTTTCTCTATTCCTCTATAAAAACATCTGCGGTTTTTATTTTTGGCGCTATAAACAAAAAAAGAGCGACAATTAAAAAAAAATAAAATAAAATAATATAAATATATATATATATATATATATATATACATCTCTTTTTTTTTTACTTTTTGCTATAATAAATATCTGTTGGAATTATCAAAGAACTGTTTGTGCCTGTTCTCCATCTTATAGGCTTAATTAAGTGACTTAAGAAGTATTGCAAGATGGCGATTCTATCCTGTTCACACCCAAGCGTTGTTTTTCTTTCCTATAACTATATATGGTAATATTATACGATTTTCTGATGCAGACAATAAAGTTAAGTCCAATGAGCTGCCAGCATACGCCCAGAGACATATGATTCCTGTATCTTTTACTACTATTAAAAGCTAAATCTGTGGTCACTGGGTGTGACGCCTCGCTTGAATCTATGCATGTAAGGACCTCACACATATGTATTGATACCTATGAATAAAGCTTCTTCCTTGCTATGGACCAGAAGTCTTGATTGATCTAAGGTGACCAGGAAATTTTCCTGACATTGTAGGAGCTCATCTGGAATCTGACCATCAGGTGCCATTGTCCGTGGACCTCTGGTTGATTGGTGAGTAATTTGAAAATATTCACCAATAAAAGACCCCTGGTCATATTGACCATAAACAGGGGCCAATCGGAGGCTGGATATTTTGGTCCGAGGTCCAGATTCATAACCTGTAGATCTTGTCCTCCTGCTTGGAGTAATGTAAGAATCTTTCTTTTTCCTTTTTTTTAACTTTCAAAATATTTTATTTTGGAATACAGCATAGGAAACAAGAAATATGCCCACATGGCCAACAGATGATTTAACAGAGCATTTGAACCATGCACAATCATACATTTGAACAAATAAAAGCTACATAATGTTATTAAGGTCCAGAAACCTAACATATACCAGTACTCTAAAAAGGGAGAGCACTGTCCAGGGAAGAAAACAATCTAAAGAAATCCCCTACAGATTCCAGGACCCGGGATAAGGGAAAAACCCTAGCGGTCCCTGGGCCACTCGGCACCCCTCGCGGGATCATGCTGTGCCAAGTGAGGGACCTAGCCAGAGGGCTCCCGTAAATGGGAGGCCAATCCCCCCACCCCTAAACCCACAAGACGGATCATATCTGACATCACAATAAGGACATGTGAAAATTTTTTGAGGTCAGCTGTCGGCCATCCGAGCCAAACATGACAAAAAAGAGAAGTAAAGAAGGGAGAAGAAGGGGAAAAGAGGGGAAAAGATAAAGGGGAGGGGGATCAAGTAGAATGGTCCATAGCTAAACCAAAGGTCTGTGTTAACTACCCAAGTTCTGATGCTCTAGAAGCAAGAACAGGTGATCATAGCTCCGTTGGGGCGTGGGTTAAGGAGATGCCCATGAGCGTAGCCCATGGTTCCCAAACAATGTCAAATTTAGCGCGCGTGTCAGATATAATGCTAGCCATTTTCTCTTGAGCCATGATCCAGGAGATTTTCCTTTGAGCCGCCTTGACCGAAACTGAGGGCTGTTTCCAAGCTTTTGCAATGGTGAGCTTGGCTCCTATTAGAATAAATCTTATCAGATTCATAGAATGCCTGGGGGTCTTGATAATTGGAGCATTAAGAAGAGCAATGGTAGGGGACCGGGGGACCCGGAGCCCAGCGATCCCATCAATAATTTTGAAAATTCTTTTCCAAAAGGGTCGTAACCGGGGACACTCCCACCACACGTGGGCCAGAGTACCCCTGAGGTGACAACCCCTGAAGCACAGCGGATCAGCGGAGGGGTATATGCCGGCCAGCCTAGCCGGGGTGTAGTACCAGCGTAGAATAACTTTTAGACTAGCTTCTGCTAAAGACGTGTTTAGTATTCCTTTGTAGGCCAACGAGATCGCCGTGTGCCAGGGCCCCAGGTCCCAATTAAACTGGAGATCCTCTTCCCATTTGATCATGACTGAAGTCTTTGATTTGGGCTGCGTCAGTGAAGAATATATGCAAGAGATACCTCCCCTCTGCTCCGGGCCCTGACCACACCATGTCTCAAACTCTGTGAAATTAGGAGGCAAAGGTTTTTCGGACCAGATAGAATGTAGGAAGTAGGAGATTTGATGGAATCTGAACCTCTCCGACATTGGTAATTCTAGATTTTTAATGTAGTGTTTCAGAGGGAGAGGTCCCGACCTGGAGAAGAAATGCCCGATCCGGTACAGCCCTTTATTCAACCACCATTTAAATGCTGATATATTTTGACCTGGGGGGAAAGCTGGGTTATTAAACAGATGTGCTAACGGTGTGGACGGAGATGAGATGGAGCCCAAGTTGCGAGTCTTATCCCAGAGGGCTAGAGAGTGTGATAGAGTGGGTGCTAGTATCGGGGGTCTCTCTTTAGGAGAGGACCACATTAAAAAGTCTAGAGTGTGACGTGGAGCAGCTTGTCTCTTGATCCCAACCCAATCTGGCTTTTCAAACTTGGAGTAAATAATCGAAATCTGTGATAGTCTGGCAGCTATAAAGTAGTAATGGAGGTTGGGAAGACCGAGTCCTCCTTTCTTCCTGTGATGAAATAAGATACTCTGGGGTATCCTGTACCCCTTCTTGCCCCATACAAACTTAAGTAGCTTACTCTGGAATAACTTCAGATGCTTTCTGATGATAGGGATGGGTAAGGAACGAAATAAGTATAAGAGTCTAGGCATGAGGGTCATTTTAATAGAATAAATTTTTCCTAACAATGATAGATTGTATCCGGCCCAAGTTTTAAGATCTGAGGCTAACTTAGCGAGCATCGGGGGATAATTAGCGTTGTATAAGGATTCGATTTTAGGTGTTAAATACACTCCCAGATATTTGATGGCTGTGTCATTCCATTCGAAAGGAAAGGACTGACGCAGTTGAACAACCATTTGTGGTTGCAGCGAAATATTCATTGCCAGGGATTTGTTATAATTCACTTGTAGGCCAGAGATTTTAGAGAACCCTCCAAGGGTTTGAAGAAGATTTGGAAGGGAGGTGATAGGGGAAGTGATAAACAAAAGAATATCATCTGCATATAACCCACATTTGTGTATTTGCGATCCGCAGTCTACTCCTTTTATATTATGATTCTCCCTCAATGCGATAGCCAGAGTTTCAATTGCCAAGGCAAAGATCAGCGGGGAGAGAGGACACCCCTGCCTGGTCCCTCGTGCTATCTGAATAGGCTCAGAGTAGTGGCCCTGAAGCCTTATTCTGGCTTGAGGAGTGGAGTATAAGGATTTGATCAGCCCCATGAACCTATCACCAAATCCCCATCTGTCCAGGAGCAAGAGGAGGTAGTTCCAGGAAACTGAGTCAAAAGCTTTTTTTAAGTCTAGCGAAAGGAGCATACCTTCTTGTTTAGGACCGCCGTCCCAGTTTGATTGTAATATTGAAATGATATCAATGGCCCTTCGGATTTGGTCTGGCCCCTGTCGTCCAGGGATGAACCCCACCTGATTTTTATTGACGTATATGGATATGAAAGAAGCTAGTCTGTTTGCTAGCATTTTAGTTAGGATCTTAAGGTCGCAATTAATAAGTGAGATCGGGCGATAATTGTCTACAATTTCTGGGTTCTTGTCTGGTTTAGGAATTACAGTAATAAAAGCTAAGTTGAGGAGAGGGTCAAGCGGGTCTCCTTTGGTCTTGTGGTTACAAAATTTGGCCAAGTGTGGTGCTAAAATATTTGCAAACTTTTTGTAATAGGTGTTAGATAGCCCATCCGGCCCAGGGGCTGAGTTACCTTTCAGTCTCTTAATAGTTTCGAGAACCTCCTCTTCCGTAAAGGGGGCTTCGAGGACGTCCCGGTGTTCATTAGAAATACGAGGGATTGGCAACGTGTCTAAGAAGGAGTTGATGTCATCTTGGAGGTCAGTCTTAGGAGCGGAGTAGAGATCAGAATAGAAAATTTGGAAAGCTTTCAGGACTTTCGTTGGATTAGACGAAAGTCCTGTCACTGGCATTCTGATGTGGGGCATACCGTGAGATCTCGGTTTGGGGGATAATTTGGAGGCAAGCATAGAACCTATTTTATCCTTTTGAGTGTAAAATTTATTACCACTCCATCTAATGCTTTTCTCCGCACGGGTCGTGAGGGCTAGGTTTAGTTCCAGCTTTATTTTATCCAATTGTGGGATGTTTTCTTTTAGGGGGTTTTTTTTATGTTTCGCTCTGAGATTTGCGTATTCCATTTCTAGTCTGGCAATTGCAGAGGTTCGTTCCTTTTTTAGATGAGTGGCCAGCTTTATGAATTCACCCCTAATCATTGTCTTATGCGCCGCCCACACTGTCTCCATAGAAGTATCTTTAGTAGTGTTGAGTTTGAAGTAATCCTGTAGGACTGATTCTAAATCGGGGATTCTGCTAGGGTCTGTCAGAAGGGATTCGTTAAGTCTCCAAGTCTTAAAACCCGGGGGTTGGGAAGTGAGGCGTAAGTATAGTATCACAATCGCGTGATCTGAGAGGACCGTGTCTCTTATCAGAGAGCGCTCAGCAGAGGGGAGCGCGTGACTTTGAACAAAAAGGTGGTCAATCCTAGCATATGTGTTATGAGGAGCTGAGTAATGCGTGTAGTCTCTAGTGAACGGGTTTAGTTCCCTCCATGCATCAGTTAAGCCCTGAGAGTGTAACAATTTTGCTATTCTGTGGCTGACTTTGCGTGGACGAATAAGCTGTAGCCCCAAGGGTCTAGTTCTGTCTAGTTCCTGTTCAAAAGTTACGTTAGAGTCCCCCCCAAGAATCACTTTACCTTCGAGCATAGGGTTAAGGGTGTGGAAGAGTTTCTCAAAAAACTTATCTTGCCTCTTATTAGGGGCATAGTATGATATCAGAGAATACAGTTGCCCTTCCACAAGGCCTTTCACTAAGATAAATCTGCCATCTGGGTCCCTGAAAACAGAAGTCAACGTGAAGTTACAGTCTCTCGCCAGAAGAACTGCAACTCCTCTTGTCTTGTTCTCGGCATTCGCAAGAAAAAATTTAGGATAGTTGGCATGCAGGAAAGGAGGGCTGTACCGGCTCGGGAAATGCGTCTCCTGAAGGAATAAAATATCTAGTCTAACGGATTTGTATAGGCTGAACAGTTTCTTGCGTTTAAGGGGAGAATTTAGCCCTTGCACATTATGAGAAGCAAGCTTCAGCAACTTAGGAATGGTATTAGCCATGGGAGCAGAGGGTCGGATCTCGGGCACAAACATCTTCACTTACCATTAGTAGAAAATTTCTGGGACCGAAGAGGAGACTTCTAGTCTCGTAAGGAGTCGTACTGGAACCATCTCTAGTAGCGGAGAATCTGCTAAGCAAAAAACAAATAATGAGGGTAATATAGCAAACGCAAATCATTCTACCTGAGGGGGGGGAGGGAAGAGAGTAGAGAATAGTC
Organism: Lithobates pipiens; assembly: GCF_037356315.1. Classification (NCBI taxonomy): domain Eukaryota; kingdom Metazoa; phylum Chordata; class Amphibia; order Anura; family Ranidae; genus Lithobates; species Lithobates pipiens. The sequence continues at coordinate 347,467,830 of NW_027507718.1, read as the reverse complement.
TCCCAAGAAAAGTGCCGGCCTCCGGAGGTGAGAGAGAAACTCCGGGGTCAGAAATCTCCAAAGAGAAAAAAGAAATCACCGAGAGCGTGCTCTCGGAAATCCTAGCCCCTGAAAGCCCGCAGGATTGCAGGGGGTAGGCGAAGGCACATGTGTACCGCCCCGGACCAAGGGGCTTCTGAAAAATGTAAATAGCATGGTGCTAAAACGGCTTGAAAAAGTTAAACATAAAAAGACCACCAGGAACACACATAAAGCAAAGGTAAAAACATTAACTTGCGTTGTAAACATGTGCACCACCTAGGAGAGTAGTCATATAAAGGAGCAAATAGTATATAAAAAAAAAAATTAGTTTCTAATTCAAACAGTCATGTTCAACTTCCGTTCATGTACTATGAAGGTAAATATCTTGAACCGTGAGGAAGAAAAAGTATAGTACCGAACAAAAACAAAACAAAAACCACAAAAAGGTGGGAAATAGGAAAACCGAGGAGTTCCGGTGGTATAGTAGGGGACACAGGCCCCCTTCAAACATGGGAAGCTTCTGAGGTGAGGTTACCCAGGTAAAGTCAACAAGAGGTGAGTCGAGTTGCGCGACCAACTCTGATCACGGGAGATGTAGGGAATGGACTTGTCCAGTAAATTTCAGGTGTGACCGTTGTCACCGGAGCGTCGCGATTTGGATTTGGACCAAAGTGGGATTGATGGGCTGACCGGGGGGGGGTCTTTTTGCCGACGTCGGTGGAGCTGCAGATGTGTCCATTCCGGCATCTTGGGAGATAAGCTTCAGGCGTAGAAGGGTTTGTTCGCCAGAGGAAAAGTTGGCGAAGGAGTAGTTTGCTCCCATATGTGTGAACTTAACCGCAAAGGGGAATGCCCATTTATATTTGATGTCCTTCTGTATAAGAACATTCAAAAGTGGTTTCAAAGCACGTCTACGTTGAATGGTTGACGGGGCCAGATCTGCGAACACTTGAATCACATGGCCTTGGCATTTCACCTGTGGGGCCACACGGGCCTGCTTCATTACTTCCTCCTTTACTGCATAGTGATGCGGTTTAACTATTATGTCTCTAGGCAGGCCGTCCTTCCTGGGAGGACCCAGGGCCCTGTGGGCTCTATCAAGTTCCAGTCGCTGAGGATCAATATTGGGCAATAGCGATTTGATCAGGTCCTGGGTGGCAGCAGTCACGTCCATGATTGATTCCGGCAGCCCTCTGATTCTGAAGTTATATCGTCTCGACCTGTTCTCAATTCGCGAAAGCGCTGTGTCCAACTGGTCCTGCATTGAATGTATCAAGTCAGATTTCTGATTGGCAACTGCGGCCGTAACATCTAGCTTAGATTCTATAGCTTCCATTCTCTGGCCAATGTTTTGTAGGTCTGATTTAACCCCCCCCCGGTGATTTTCGCTGCTGTAGAGGCCAATCCCCTTTCCAGTAACATCGAGAGTTTAATAAAAAGGTCTGCTGTGGACAAGTCTTGTTCCTGAGGGAACTGATCTGATATGATGGGGCCTTGGAATGAAGGCCTGCAGTCCTCCGTGGGAGACAAGGCCTGGTCCGCCATAGTCATGCCTATCAAGGACTCTGTGGAGGCCGGTGATGGGGATCCGCGCATGGGGAAGTTCCCCTGGATAGTGGGAGTATAATTCAGGATGGCCGGGGATAGCACTTGCCTGTGGTCAGCGCCGTGTTCCGCGCTGTGGGCTGCACGCTGTCTGTGTGCTTCGGCCGCGGCGGCCATCTTGGTACACCCCGCTCTGGAGACCGCCTCAAATTGTGGCACTAGATCGCGCCTGGTCGCTACGGTGGACATTCGGGGGGGATCCCTGGGTAATCGGGAGACAGGGGCCTCGGAGTGTCACCTTCCTGGAGAGCTATTCGCCGTTCTGTAAGCTCCGTTGGTCCGGCGTGGTGCGGAGGATCAGGCGCTGGCGGCCATCTTGGATCCCTCGCGCGCATTTCCAGTTGTTTGGGGAGTTTAGACTTTGTTTGTTGTTATATAGATTTTGGCAGGGTTCGAGAGTAGAATTACCAGTCTTGTATTCGAAACTCAAAACTGAAGCTGCTGCTGCATCAGCACAAGTTTATGCATAAAAAGGACACGGCAATAGGGATAAGCTTCGTGTTCAAGTCGAACCCATGTTCGACTCAAACATTGGCTGTTCGACCGTTCGGCGAATTCTGAACGTTATGAGCCATTCACGCCAAATTTGAGCGGCGCGTCACAGCCCATAATCGCAGTGCATTGCTGGCTGATGATTGGCCAAGCATGCACTATGACACGCATGCTTTGGCCAATCACAGCACGAAAAAAAAGGCCAAAGCCAATTATGTCTCAGAGGGTTTAGTACACGCCCCACACTATATAAGGCCACCTGCGCGGCGGCCTTGTGTAGTGTGTTGCGTCGGCGTAGAGACAGTGTCTTTGAATTTCATTTGAAGCTGTTGCAATTACAGTCGGTGTATTGTGCCACCTGCACAGTGTACACCAAAAGCTAGCCCAATTGCTGGTGTTCTGCTGGTCCTATACCACAGGCAGCTGTAGTAATTACAGTCGGTGTATTGTGCCATCTGCACAGTGTATGCCTAAAGCTACCCAAGTGATGGTGTTCTGCTGATCCTATCCGCAGGCAGCTGTAGCAATTAGAGTCGGTGTACTGTGTCATCTGCACAGTGTGCACTTAAAGCTACCCCAAATGCTGGTGTTCTGCTGATCCTATACCGCAGGCAGCTGCAGTAATCACAGTTGGTGTACTGTGTCCTCTGCACAGTGTGCGCCTAAAGCTACCCCAATTGCTGGTGTTCTGATAATCCTATGAACAGGCAGCTGTAGCAATTACAGTTGGTGTACTGTGTCATCTGCACAGTGTGCACCTAAATCTACCCCAATTGCTGGTGTTCTGCTGATCCTATACCACAGGCAACTGCAGTAATTACAGTCAGTGTACTGTGTCATCTGCACAGTGTGCACTTAAAGCTACCCCAATTGCTGATGTTCTGCTGATCTTATACCGCAGGCAAGCAGCTACAGCAATTATACTCGGTGTACTGTGTAATCTGCACAGTGTGCACTTAAAGCTACCCCAATTTCTGGTGTTCTTCTGATCCTATACCACAGGCAGGCAGCTGCAGTAATTACAGTCGTGGCATTATGCCATCTGCACAGTGTGCACCTGAAGCTACCCCAATTGCTGGTGTTCTGCTGATCCTATACTGCAGGCAGGAAGCTGCAGCAATTACAGTCGTTGTACTGTGTCATCTGCACAGTGTGCACTTAAAGCTACCCCAATTGCTGTTGTTCTGCTGATCCTATCAGCAGGCAGCTGCAGAAATTACAGTTAGTGTATTGTGCCATCTGCCTACGTCCCAGCTTAGTGCAGCTACATCTCCCTGCAGGTCATTAGTATGTCTGGAAGGCCAACAAGGAGAGGCAGACAGTCACAAGCCAATAAAAGAGGGCAAGCAGGCTCTGTGTCTAGAGGCAACAGTGCTGGTCATGGACACGGTGCATTCTCATCAGCACGTGGCCATGGGACACGCTTGCCTTATTTTCGGCAGCTGGATGTGTTGAGCCGCAACATGCCGAAGACTTGGTAGAGTGGATGACCAAGCCCTCCTCATCCTCTCTCACCGAAGCTCAGGGTACTGGCAAAGCAGCTGCCAACGCGGCCTCTTCCCTCCCCTCAATGGCAACAGTCACTCCTTCCCTAGCCCCACCATGTCCTCCTGAGGAGTCCCCCAAACTATTTGAGCACAGTGTTGGGTACATGCTCCATGAGGATGCCCAGCATTGTGAAGGCTCTGATGATGATACCCAGCTAGAGGAAGGCAGTAACGTGAGCCCTGCTGCAGCATACTGCCAGGTTTGCTCCAGTGATGAGGAGGGAGGGGATGATGAGGTCACTGACTCCACGTGGGTGCCTGATAGGAGAGAGGAGGAGGAGGAGGGGGTGGCGGCACATCTCCAATGAGGCAGGATGCCCTCCAGCTGTCAGCTTAAGGGCAGAACACCGACTGTATAACACTGCAGAGCTCCGCATGTGCAGGGCGCTGCCTCTGCGCGTTATTCCAAAAGTTCTTTGGTGTGGGCCTTTTTTGAGACGAGTGCATCAGATCGCACTGCTGCTATTTGCAACATATCTCTCAAACGTATCTCACGTGGCCAAAACATCAGCCGCTTGGGCACCACATGCTTGACCAGACATATGTCGACCTGCCATGCAGTTCATTGGCAAGCGTACCTAAAAGACCCACACCAAAGAACAAAGAGGACCTCTCCTTGCTCCTCATCAGCTGGGATCTCCAACCCCACTATACCTTCAGTCCTCTCTGAAACCTGCACTGAGAGGAATGAAGGTGTAGAATTAGGTGTGTCACAGCCAAGTACTTGCGGGCACTCTGCTATCGGTACAACGACGTCCGATTGTACCAGGCAAATTTCCCTGCCGCAGGTGCTGCACCATTGAAAGAAGTTCACTCTCAGCCATCCATGCCCAGCGGTTGAATGCTAGCTTGGCTAAATTGCTAGCACTTCAACTGCTGCCTTTTCAGTTGGTAGACTCTGCCCCTTTGCCATGCCGTGCTTGCGCTGGTGTGCTTGGGGGACAGGAGCCACACTGGGGCAGAGATTCTGTCAGCTCTGCAGTGGCAGGCTGAGAGGAGGTTAACACCCAGCCAGCTTAAGCCAGGAATGGTGGTTTGCGACAATGGCACCAACCTCCTGCCCAAGAAACGCCTAATCTGAGACATGCCCACCAGGTGGAACTCAACTTTGACCATGCTGCAGCAGCTGCACACGCAGCAGAGGGCCATCAATGAGTACCTGTGCGACTAAGGCACCAGGACAGGGTCAGGGGAGCTTGGTTTTTTTCCCCACGCCAGTGGGCCATGATCAGGGATCACCATTTGAGGAGGCCACAAGGATGGTGAGCAGTGACAGTGCATGCATCAGTGACACTGTCCCTCTTGTCCACCTGTTGGAGCATATGCTGCATGGAAAAATTGCACAGGGCACTTGAGGCAGAACAGAAGCAGGAAGAGGAGGACTTCCTTGCCTCTCAAGGCCCCCGTTAAAAAATTTGTAAAAAACAATTTCTTCATCAGTTTAGGCCGATATATATTCTTTTACATATGTTTGGCAAACAAATCGCAATAAGCGTATATTGATTGGTTTGTGCAAAAGTTATAGCTTCTACAAAATAGAGGATAGATCTATGGAATGTTTACAATTTTTTTTTTTTTTTTACTAGTAATGGTGGTGATCAGCGATTTTTAGCGGGGCTGCGACATTGCGGCGGACAGATCAGACACTTTTGACACTTTTTTGGGACCATTCACATTTATACAATGACCAGAGCTAAAAATAGCCACTGATTACTGTATAAATGTCACTGGCAGGGAAGGGGTTAACACTAGGGGGTCGATCAAGGGGTTAACTGTGTTACCTCACAAGTGTTTCTTACTGTGGGAGGATGGGATTGACAGGAGACATAAAGCGCAGCGCAAACTGTTGGCGCTATATAAATCCTGAATAATAATAATAATAACATATCGCTGTTCCTAATTACTAGGAACAGCAGATCTGTCCCTCCTCCCCTATCAGAACAGTGATTTCTGTGTTTACATACAAAGATCCCCGTTTTGGCTCTTGTGCCCACAATCATGGGTGGCCGATGGACATCGAGGACGCCGGCCACGTAGATCGGGTCCCCTGCCTTTTAAAGGAGCCAATGTACAGGTACATCGATTCGCGGGAAGGAGCCAACTTACTGACATACTGTAAATGTGCGTGAGCTGGTCGGAAAGTGGTAATATGACATACAATAAGATGCATGAATATATCACAAAGGATTTCTGACAGTACAAAGAACTGGAATGCCAAAAAGTTTTATTGTCTAGTTGGGTGGGAGACAAGGGAGAAGGACAGGACAGAAAACAAACAGGGAGGAATAGATAAGATGAGCAAAGGAGTGAGAAACTGCAGCTTGTATTGTGAGAAACATAACAACTTAAAAATGGTGTGTTAGTCAAAGTGGATAATGTAATTGGCACAGAAGCCACCACTATGTCTTTGATTTATGGGATATGTACTTCACATATCTTTTGCAATCAATTCAGCAGGCCCAGGTAGCGTAAAATATATTTGGCTGGTGGGCATATATAATTTTTCCATTAGAAGGATTTCATCTACCCGTTCAAACCATTCCCCTATAGTGAGGAACTGAAAATATTTCCAATAGAAGGGTGCTTTTGGCCAATCATGACTCAGGGGACTAAGTCCACGCCCACACTATATAAGGCTGCTTACATAGCAGCCATGTATAGTGTGTAGCTGTGGATGGAGATAGATTGAGCTAGATTAGGCAGGCAGGTTAGTTACAAAGTTAATTAGTTGGCAGTGTATTTAAATGCTTGAGATCCGTGCTATAGCCGAGTGACGGCTACAGCGCGGACCTGCTTTGCTGGGACGACGTCTATTGACGTCGTCCCATGCACGAGCGGCCTGCGCGCCCCCTGAGGGGCATGCGCGGTGCTCTCTGTGATCAGCGAGTCTATGTACACTGCCCTACCTCTGTACACTGCCCTACCTACTACAGACCTCTATACTCTGCCCTACCTACTACTGTCCTCTGTACACCGCCCTACCTATAAATGACCTCTGTATGCCACCCTGCAAACTAATGACCGCTGTACGCTGCCCTACCTACTACTGACCTCTGTATGCTGCCCTACTGTATGCTGCCCTACCTACTACTGGCCTCTGTACGCTGCCCTGCAAACTACTGACCTCTATACGCTGTCCTACAAGCTACTTACCTCTGTACACTGCCCTGCAAGCTGCTGACCTCTGTAGGCTGCCCTACCTATTTCTGATCTCTGTACACTGCCCTACCTACTTCTGATCTCTGTACACTGCCCTACCTACTACTGAGCCCTGGACCCTGCCCTGCATACTACTTAACACTGGCCAGAAATCAAAGCAGATGGCCTGAAAGTATCAGATGTTCTGCTTTCATGATGAACACCAGCATTAAACTTGTGTGAGTGACCAATTACTCCTCTAACATTACAAAAAATTGTGAATGAAAGTGAATGCCGAGTTCCTTACTGAAGTTAACTTTTAAGGTAGGCTAAGTTCAGGGCTCAAGTCCTGCGGGAACGCATGGGAACGGAGTTCCTGTACTTTTTATACAACAGGAACTCAGTTCCCGTTAGCAGCCGAAGTATGCAAGCTGTGTGGCAGGTGCTACACCAGCAGCTGCTGACACAGCTCTCAATAGTAAGTGCCGCACACCTGACCATTCAGGCATTGCCAGTAGGGGGCCCCATGACAGCTTCCGCTTTGATCTACCTGTCAATCACAGCTAGCTGATGGGTAGATCAGGTCCCTGCTGCTAAGAGATTGTATTTAGTCAGACCTCTCATGATGCGCTCCTCCCCGCCGGCGCCTCCTAATTTTCTGTCTCCTCATCCCCCCCCCCCAGTCTCCTGCATACTTGCTCTGTGTGTCCCGCTGAATCCCCCCCTCCTCTATCTTCAGTGCCATATGATGAGAGAACCCAGAGGAGGAGCACAGCTATTCTGCTCACAGGACATGCAGGGAGAGAGGTGAGCTGAGGGAGGAACATCAGTTTGGGGTAGTAAGCTGAGCACAATACCTGGCAAAGTTTAATGCCAGGAGGGAAGTTTATGTGGAAATATGTGAAGGGTTGGTATAGCAGCGAGTGTGTGTTGGAGCCCTGCAGAGTTTGCAGCCCCCCAAGCTAACATACATCTCCTAATCAGGAACACATCACTATCTCCCCAAGCATTCTGTCCTGATAATGTGCAGTTTATTTATGACCTTTCCGTTTAACCCTGTGTTATCCAAACTCTGTTCAATGAAAAGTGTAAACTCACCACATAAACACTCTATATACAAAATAACATTCCCCAATAAAGATCAGAACATAGTGTTCACATTTGCATGGAAGCACAATTGAATGAATACAGAATTCAGAGAATTACCGTATTTATGTGTATTGAGGATTGTTTTTTTTTTATGTACTAACAGTTAAGCTTCATACACACAATACGAAAATTGGATGAAAAATACCACTTTTGAAGCTTTCATGCATATGAGCGTATCATTTTTTTGTGGTGGGGGAGTGGATCTTAGGTGGGAGTTTCCACACTTTTTTCCCCAGGACTTGACCCCTTGCTAAGTTTATATTTTTACAGGGAGATTCGTTTTAGTAGCATTTGCTAGATTTTCTTAAAGCGGGGTTCCACCCTAAAGTGGAACCTCCGCTGATCGGATCCCTCCCCCCCTCCGGTGTCACAATTGGCACTTTTCAGGGGGGAGGGGGGTGGAGATACCTGTCAAAGACAGGTATTTACACCCACTTCCGGGCATAGACTCCCGTGGGAGTCTACGCCATTTCCTGTCCTGCCGCGCTGTCTGCTGGGACACACACGGGTCTCAGAGACATCCCGGAGAATTCCTATTGCGCTGCGGGACTCGCGCATGCGCAGTAGGGAACCGGGAAGTGAAGCCGATTCGCTTCACTTCCTGATTCCCTCACCTAGAATGATGGCGGCAGTAGCCGAGGGCCGACCGATCGATCAGCCTTGGCTGCCGGCATCACTGGAACCCGGGACAGGTGAGTGTCCATTTATTAAAAGTCAGCAGCTGTAGTATTTATAGCTGCTGGCTTTTAATATTTTTTTTTTTGGTGGAATCCCTCTTTAATGTTGTCACTACTTTTTTATTGGGGGCTTGCTAGTCAATTTCGTTAAAAAAGGGGGGCAGCCCAGTGATCTTTGACCTTTTCAATGTTGTTCAGGTAGATCTCCATCTCTCAAAGGTTGCCTACCCTGTACTAGGGTGTTGAAATAGCTCCAAAATTGGGGGAAGGTGCATTTCTACTCTTTGTGGAGATATATTAAAACTAACTCACTGAGCATGACACCTGTAGGCAGGCTGTGCACTTCCGAGTAATGAAGGTTGTAATGTTTGAGGGTTGTTTATCTTAGGTTAGCCCTCACCATTGAGTAGAGTCCACGCCAGTTGTGCTGTTTAAGGGCTTGTTGGCTCACTTTTATTAAAGAGAAAGAAAATTATCCAACCAAATGATCTGTTGTCCATGCAGGGGTTTCCAAAATCAAACGCAAAACAAAGTAAGATTCAGCCCCCTGGCTCTCATTAGCAGCACTGCTTCTCAGGCTTTGTGCCTTGGTTCTTCTGACATGTAACAGTGTCCCTGAATTCACATACAACCACTGTACCTTTGTAAGGACTTTCTTTCCCAGCTTCCCTGCTGTTCCAGCCTGCAGGTGTGTGCCCTCTGCTCTATCACAGACTGAACCGTGCAAGCCTGCACACTTGTGGCTGCTCCCTTACACCCACATGGATTCCTTGAGAGGGCCCAGAAGCCTGGTCCTGACTCCTCTACAAAAAGCCCAGAACCCATCTGCACAATCAGTGTCCTGGCTATTTATAAAACCTGGTCGCATAATTGGAGATTTTCTCTCACCCAGGTCGATACGAAATCTCCCGGCTCCAGATCCCAAACAGAGTTTTACCAAGCACAGAGGAAACTGAAAAAACAGTTTCCTCCAAATTAGACAAGCACCCTGGAGCCTCTCAACCTGCCTAGGGTGGCATACACCATCACAGAGAACTGCACTGTCACAAGGTACATAACGCAACAGCCAACACAGACCAGGAAAGTCCAGTAATCATGACTAAAGCTTCTGTATGTTAAACCCAATACATCTGAGATTCAAGTACTTGTTTGTTTTAAGGAAAACATTTGTTACATCTTACCAAGCCAGGAATGTACCCATGAGGGTAAAGGATTTTTGCGAATGATGTCTTTTTGTACATTAGGGTTTGGGGCTCAATTTTTTCCAATGCTGTTAGAGGAGTGACACTTATTGCAGAATGTAGTCTATCCTTTCAGGTAGTGCAGTTGAATCAATGTCTAATTTGGTGCAGAAATCCAGAAAATCTTTGGGTAATCACAGCACTCCCAAGCAGCTGTCTCTTCTCTTCAACAATATAGTTTAGGTTCCTTTCACTCTTGTGCGACTTTTCCTGCGACTTGGGACTGCAAAGTCACATGACAAGTCATACCCCATGATTTCCAATGAGTACCATTCACATCTGTGTGACTTTAAGTGTCACCGACTTCAGAGTAGTCCCTGTACTACTTTGGTCTGACTTTGATGCTTGTTGAGGTCCATAGACCTCAAGTTTACACAGGCATTCTCCGAAATCGTGTCAAAACCGTGGTAAAATGGCAGAAAAATAATGCGACTTTGAAGTCGCAGTAGTGTGAAAGGGGCCTTAGCACCATCATATTCTGCTTCTGATGAGGATTTCAGTTTGTCCATAATAGTAGAGTCTGGCATTGTTGTCACATGAGTTTTTACCCAATGCTTCAAGAGGACACAAAGCATGGTCCACTCTGTTGAATTTCAAATGAAAGGTGACTTCTCCAGAAGAGTAATAACAATTAATGCCGCGCACACACGATCAAACAATCGGGTGGAAAAGTCCGGCAAACTCAAGTCCGCCGGACAATCCCCCCATGTGTAGCCTCCGGCAGACTTTTTTGACCCGAAAGTACGGCGGACTTAGAAAGTAGTTTTGCACTCCAATCTTCCCGCCGGACAGGCATTTCGGCAGACAATCCGGCCGTGCGTATGCCAGTCCGCCGTACTTTTGAAATGAACTGACTTTTCCCGCCCGGAGAAAAGTCTGCTCATTTTTAGCGGGTCTCCAGGTAGGCGGGGCCCGCAAAGGAGACGTCGCTGACCCCGCCACCTGGTATGGACTTAAAGGGGAACCCCAACACCGAAAAAAAATCGCGGGTTCTGCCTACCTGGAGACGCGCTCAAAATGAGCGGACTTTCCTCCGCGTGTGTGGGCGAGTCCGTTCATTTCAAAAGTACGGCGAATAGTACGGCAGACTTAGTACGCCGTATTAGTCCGCTGAAAAAGTGCCGTGTGTGGGCAAGTAGCCCGTTCGGAAAGTCGGACGGGCAGTCCGGCGGGAAGTCTGCCAGACTAAGTCCGCCGGATAGTCGGCTACGTGTGTACGTGGCATTAGAATACCTAAATTGTTGCATCTATTTCTATTTTCCATGTCTGTGATTTCATAGTGAACTGACCTGGTGGCAATTTGATTGTAAAGCTGATGGATATCCTTGTATCCTATGATGGTTTTGGCATGAGAGACTAATCAATCCTCAATCTCCTCTACCCTCTTCAAGGCATGGGGCACTTCAGTCCCAATGCAAGTGATTTATGATTTCAGAATATGTTCTACATGCAGCAACATTTAGGCCGATATTTGGTCCAAGTTTGCAGAGCTAGCTGTAATAGTCGAGTCTAGGGGCATCTAAACAACAACCCTTTCTTCATCAAAAAGGCTAAAGAGGAGTTGTTAATCATGTAAAATACAGCCCCATCTGCTGAATATAAAGTATTAATATACAATATTGCCTATTTACCTAATAAATGTAATTTTAAAATAAAAAAATGCATTTTTTTTCATGCCCATATCAGCTAAAATATACTGTAGTTCCATCAATATTTATAATCAGTTACACACAAGTAACTTTGATGACCATTAGTAAAGCAGAAAATTGTAAGTTTATACTGAAAGTTTTTTGGAAATGACACAGACATTTACATACCCTGTGGTTATTACAACGCAATCAAACCAGACAAAATGCTTGATTGAAATTATTTAAATGTACTGTAGCACCATAAAACAGTATTTTGTTTTTTTTGAGCAGCCCTGACATTGTGGTAACTCTTCTGCCTTCATTATAAAAATTTTAACAAAAGAAAACTCTTCATGGGCATTGGGAAATAGCTCACACTATAATTATGATTTTCTTTTCCTTTGTGGGACTTGAAAAAAACCTGAACATGTCCTTAGTGTGTCATTTAAGATGGAATTAAACTTTACTTTTGAACTTGTACCTACAGGTAAGTCTATAATAAGACTTACCTGTAGGTACAGTGAATATCTCCTAAACTTGCACTGTTCAGGAGTAGGGATGAGCCGAACACCCCCCGGTTCGGTTGGCACCAGAACTTGCGAACGACCCCCACGTTCGGTACGAACGTTAGAACCCCATTGAAGTCTATGGGACTCGAACGTTCGAATTGGAAAGTGCTAATTTTAACGGCTAATATGCAAGATAGTGTCCTAAAAAGGGTTTGGGGACCTGCCTCCTGCCTCAGGGGACATGGGTCACTGCAAAAAAAAGTTTTAAAAACTGCCGTTTTGGCGGGAGCACTGATTTTAATGACGATTAAAGTGAAAAAAAAAAAGTGAAATATTCCTTTAAATATGGTGCCTGGGGGGTGTCTGTAGTATGCCTGTGAAGTGCCACGTGTTTCCCGTGTTTAGAACAGTCCCTGCACAAAATGACATTAAACGGAAATAACACCATTTAAAACTGCTTGCGGTTTTAATGTTATATCTGGTTCCTGCAATATGGTTGAAAATCATTGAGAAACATGGCATGGGTAGCCCTCCCTGCCCATTACCAGCCTATTTGGGTCTTGTACGCATATTAAGGGGAACCCCGTACCCATATTAAAAAAAGGAAATGTGTGTGGCCCCCAGGCCCTATATACTCAGAACAGCAGTATACAGGCGGTGCAAACAAGACAGGGACTGTGTAGGTTTGTTGTGTTAAGTTGAATCTGTTTGTCATTTTCAACCGGTACATTTTTAAAGTGTAGCTCCAGTCAAAAAAACTATCTTTAAGCTTTTTGGAAAACATAGGGAAGGGTTATCACCCCTGTATAATTTGTTTTGTCGTCCATCTTTTTTCATCTCACTTGCTGCTGTCTCCTTGCGTTTGCAAGTAGGAGATGTTTGTAAGTTGGATGTTTGAAAGTAGGGGCCTGCCCTATATTATAGCGGTATGTACTGGGTACAGAGCACGCAGACAGCACGCACTATCTCCTAACACTACTGACTGCAAGCTCTATTATTAACCACTTGTTAGCCCAATGTTTGCATAAAGTGAAAGATGAAGTTATGCTGAGTAAATAGATATCAAACATGTCACTCTTCAACGCTTTAATTTTTATTTTATTTTTTTATTGTTCATTTTACTTTATTTATTTTAGTTTGACATTTTTTTCCCCAAAAATATATTTTTGATCACTTTTATTCCTATTACAAGAAATGTAAACATCCCTTGTAATAGGAATATGGGGTGACAGGTCCTCTTTACAGTGAAATCTGGGGGGTCAATATGACCCCACATCTCACCTCTAGGCTGGGAAGCCTGAAATAAAAAATAAAAAAAAGATTCTTGCTTTGATCGTACTGGCGAGTTGGTAGAAGCACCGGAGGGCGGTGAGGGGTGGGGGGCGTCTATGGCTGGGTATTTCAGGGTATCACCGAGTATGGCTGGGTATCTCTGAGTATGGCTGGGTATGGCAATTTATGGCAGGGTATTACAGAGTATTGGCGGGGTACTACAGAGTAATAGCAGGGTACTGCAGAGTATTGGGGGGTACTACAGAGTAATGGCAGGGTACTGCAGAGTATTGGGGGTACTGCAGAGTAATGGCGGGTACTGCAGTGTAATGGCGGGTACTGCAGAGTATTGGGGGTTACTGCAGAGTAATGGGGGGTACTGCAGAGTAATGGCAGGGTACTGCACTGCAGAGTAATGGCAGGGTACTGCACTGCAGAGTAATGGCAGGGTACTGCACTGCAGAGTAATGGCAGGGTACTGCACTGCAGAGTAATGGCAGGGTACTGCAGAGTAATGGCAGGGTACTGCAGAGTATGCACTGGTATTGCAGAGTATTGGCAGGGAATTGAGGGGTTAAATTCGGTGAGCAGCGATGTGGGCACTGCAGATGCAGCCCACATCGCTGCTGACACCGATCTCTTTCCCCTCCGCTGTACCGATCGGTACAGAGAGGGGAGGGAGGAACAGGCGTCATAACATGACGCCGGTTTGTTTCCAAGTGATCACTCCGTCATTTGACGGAGCAATCACGTGGTAAACGGCCGCTATGAGCGGCCGTTTACCGTGATCCGTGATGCGACCCGGCGGTCACGGATGCTCTCGAGTGCGCACACCTCGGGGCACGCAAGAGCAGAATTCTGGGAGGCCGTTAATTAACGGCCTCTCAGAGTTAAACAACCCCCCTGAAGCCGTTAATCGGCAATGGGCAGTTGTTAAGTGGTTAAAGCTAGATCACTAGCTATATAGGTGAGGTGAATATAGTGGTGTATACTGCAGTCAGGGCACAGACAACAACCACTACACAGCAGCAAGATAGGAAATCAGCCAAAAACGATTGGTGTGTACTGTGTTGAAGGTACACAGAACACCCACTGCTTCAGATGCTAAGTAACACACTACACAAGGCCGCCTCAAAGGCGGCCTTATATAGTGTGGGGCGTGCACTACACAGCCTGAGCTATGATTGGCCACAGGCAGGATGCCTGTGGCCAATCATGGCTCTCCTCGCTGCCGGCGCTGCGATTGGCCAAGCATGCGGGGTCACAGTGCATGCTTGGCCAATCATGGGGCAGCAATGCACTGCGCCACCGCAGTGCATTGTGGTCCGCACGCGCGTCACTCGAATTTTGGCGCGAACGGCCCAAACGTTCGGAATTCGCCGAACGGCCGAACAGCCAATGTTCGAGTCGAGCGTACGATCGACTCGAACACGAAGCTCATCCCTATTCAGGAGATATTCACACAACATGCAGCTGTGACATCACCAGTGCATGTACTCTGAAAGAGGAAGTAAACCCTGATGGGTTTACTTCCTCTTTTTTTCCCTGCAAAGGTAAAGCATAATGGACTACTATGCATCGCATAGTAGCTCATTATGTGTCACTTACCTGACACAGGAGCCAGCGAAGTCGCCGCTGATCCCTGTAGTCCGCCGCGTCCATCTTGCTGGTGGCGTCTCGCAGCTCCGACCAATGACAGCGGCGCAACCGCGATGACGTCACTCCCGCGCATGCGCACGGGAGTCGCGCCTCGCAGCTCCGTTGCTGTCATACGGCGAAGCCGCGATGACGTCACTCCCGCGCATGCGCACGGGAGTCGACAAATTTGGCAAATCCATTCTTGGATTTGCCGCATTTAGTGCGCCTGCGCGCCGCTGTCTACGGCGCATGCGCCGTAGACAGCGGTGCCCATTTTCGGGCAAATATCTCCTAAACCATATAGGTTTAGGAGATATTGCTTGGACCTACAGGTAAGCCTTAATCTAGGCTTACCTATAGGTCCAAGTTGTTTGGAAGGGTTTACTTCCTCTTGAAGGGACGATATACCATGCAAGACCTTCAGACCTCCATGCCGGAGCTGATGGCGCCGAAGCGCATGGGTGGGAGTGACATCATTGCGGCCTGCAAACCCAGGCTGGAGCATGCAAACCCGGATGGAAGACCAGGTGAAGATAGCAACACCAGAGAGCTGTAACAGCGTTGCACTGGAGGGCTTCCGTGTACAGGTAAGTCTGTCATAGTGTGCTAGCATGCTCAGTATTTTTTTTGCAACATATATTTTACAAAGTGAAAGTTTTACAATTTTTGTACTGTTTAACCACTTCATTACCGGGCTATAGTCATATGACGTCCGCAGACGGGATCTCCCATCCTGGGCACGCATCATATGACGTCCTCTGTTTCTCGCCACTCCTGCGGGCCCCCGGGGGCCAACAGCGCGGCGATCGGGAATGAGATGTGTCCCTTGGACACAGCTCATCCCAGATCCATGTAAAGAGCCAATAAAAAAAGTCTCTTTACCATGTGACCAGCTGTGTCCAATCACAGCCGGTCACATGTATTGCCCACGTGCATGACGCACAGAGCGGTGATCGAGGATGAGGTTTGTCACCCTGACACAGCCCAACCCCGATCACAGTAAAGAGCAAATGAAATTGGCTCTCTACCACGTGATTGACTGTGTCCAATCACAGCCGGTCACAGAATGTCAACAAACCGCGGTAACGAGATGTTAACGGGTTCTCCTCCTCACACACTTATCGTGTGTGAGAAGGAGATTGCGGTAACATCTTGTTACTGCCTACAGTACACACCAACCACACTGACTGCCTCCTCCCTAATAAAAAGGACCTGTCATCACCCATCAGAGTACCTGTCACCACCCATCAAAGTACCTGTCACAAGCCATCAGAGTACCTGTCACCAGCCATCACAGTACCTTTCACCACCCATCAAAGTACCTGTCACCAGCCATCACAGTATCTGTCACCACCCATCAAAGTACCTGTCACTGCCCATCTGAGTACCCAAGTATTCAGTTACCTGTCACAGCCCATCTGAGTACCCAAGTACCTGAGTACCTGTCACAGTCCATCTGAGTACCTGAGTAACTGTCACAATATATCTGAGTACCTGAGTACCTGTCACAGCCCATCTGAGTACCCGAGTACCTGTCACAGTATATCTGAGTACCCGAGTACCTGTCATAGCCCATCTGAGTACCCGAGTACCTGAGTACCTGTCACAGCCCATCTGAGTACCCAAGTACCTGTCACAGAATATCTGAGTACCTGAGTACCTGTCACAGCCCATCTGAGTACCCGAGTACCCAAGTACCTGTCACAGTATATCTGAGTACCTGGGTACCTGTCACAGCCCATCTGAGTACCCAAGTACCTGAATACCTGTCACAGCCAATCTGAGTACCCGAGTACCTGTCACAGAATATCTGAGTACCTAAGTACCTGTCACAGCCCATCTGAGTACCCGAGTACCTGAGTGCCTGTCACAGTATATCTGAATACCCGAGTACCCATCACAGCCCATCTGAGTACCCGAGTACCTGAGTACCTGTCACAGTATATCTGAGTACCTGTCACAGCCCATCTGAGTACCCGAGTACCTGAGTACCTGTCACAGTATATCTGAGTAACTGAGTACCTGTCACAGCCCATCTGAGTACCCAAGTACCTGAATACCTGTCACAGTATATCTGAGTACCCGAATACCTGAGTGATAAATGTGTCAAAAGTGTGATAGGTAGGAATGAAATGAGATGTGTAATGTATGCTCCTAAAAAGCCTGAAGGTACTACTTCAATGTTGGGCCTCTGTATGTGACCAGGCTGTGTAAAAGTCTCACACATGTAGTATCGCTATACTCAGGAGGAGTAGCATAATGTGTTTTGGGGTGTCATTTTTGCTATATACATGCTTTGAGTTAGAAATATCATATAAACTGACCATTTTGTGTAAAAAAAATACATTTTAATTTTCTTTCCACATTTTACGAAGACTTGTGGAAAAAAATAAACCATTCAAAAGGCTCATTCTGCCTCATAGAATAGACGTTGGGGTGTCTCCTTTCTAAAATGGTGTAATTTTGTGGGAAATTGCCCTGTCCTGGTGCTTCAGGGCCTTCACTTATGCAATAGGTTGTTAGGAAATTAGAAGTGTAATTTATGCTCCTAGAACACCTGATGGTGCTCCCTGCATGTTGGACCTCTCTGTGTGGCCAGGCTGTGTAATAGTCACACACATATGGTATCGCCATACTTGTGAGGAGTAGCAGAATGTATTTTGGGGTACAATTGGAAATATGCATATGCTGTGTGTGAGAAATAACTTGTTATTATGACAATTTTGTAAAAAAAAAAAAATCTTAATTTTCCCAAGAATTGTGGGAAAAACTTACAACTTCAAAAAACTTACCATGCCTCTTGCTAAATACCTTTGACTGTCTACTTTTCAAAAATGGGTAATTTGGGGGATATATGTACTTTCCTGACATTTCAGGGCCTCAAGAAATGTGATAGGCTGTCAGTGAATCAGGTGTGATCAGGTGTAATCAATTTTCAATGATTTGCACCATAGCTTGTAAACTTATAACTTTCACAGAGACTAAATAATATCCACTAATTTGGGTTATTTTTTACCAAAGAGATGTAACAGTATACATTTTGGCTGAAATTTATGAACAAAAATTATTTATTTGCAAAGTTTTACCACAGAAACGAAAAAAAAAGTGTTTTTTTTTTTTTTTAATTTTCGCTCTTTTTTCACTTATGTCACAAAAAATTGTAAACCCAGTGATGATTAAATACCACCAAAAGAAATCTCTATTTATATGAAAAAAATGATACAAATTTTGTTTGGGTACAGTGTTGCATGATTGAGTAATTGGCATTCAAAATGTTAGAGCACTGAAAGCTACAGATTGGTCTGGGAAGGAAGGGTGTATAAATGTCCTGTACTGAAGTGGTTAAAAATTAATATTAATATAATAGTATAAAACAGGGATTCCCTTTAACTGGATCATTCAGTGAGATAAAACTACCGCTTCTGAGGCTTCTGTGCATTCATGTGTATTTCCAAATGTACGTGAATGCACATAAAGATTAGAGCGTTTATAAAAGTTAGATATATCGAGTAATGCATATAATGTGAAGAGTAATAGGTACATAAAAGACTACAAGGAAAATGTATTTATCTTCATAAAAAAGTTATAAAATTTGTAAATCTACAGGTGGTAGTGCAAAGCACAAATAATTGTGCTCATTGTCAAAATTGACTTGTTTTCTTCAGTAAAAAAAATAACAGGTAAAAATTGTAAAATTCGAAATTACAATAAAAAAGGAATAAATAAACATAAATGCAAAGAACACTCAATTAAATAAACAAATGTACCTAACTACACTCCCCAACCAAAAAAATGAATACCCTTTGAATAAAGAAATGAGTAACAGCAGCACACTGTGTTTTAAAAAATACAACAGATCTGTTTTTTTGTGTGTTTTCAGTGGCAATACATCAAAGTGAATATAAATTGCATTTTGATGTGATAGCAACAGATATTAACAAGCCTTGGTCAATGGCTGTTAACCATAGCCACTCTAAATTCTCCCCCAGGCTCTGGGACTCATTATTCCAATGACCTGCTCAGCCATTATTCAAGTCCTGCAGGAGGACTATTTTAGGGCAAGTTTTTACCTTTAAGATCACATTCTATGTATTAATGTTTGCTAATGTATTGTATTCATTTCTTGATTACATAATTATCAATATTGTAATATGCTGTGAATGTCCTGTTTGTCCTCATGCATGCTGTAAGCTTTTCCTGCCCCTTTTTTGGCCTACATGCATATTTTCCTTCATTAACCTGCCCAGCAGGGATGAGCTCGAACTCGAACTCGAACATTGGCTGTTCGCTAGTTTGGGTGTTCATGGCAAATTCGAAAGCCGCGGAACACGCTTTAAAAGTCTATGGGAGAAATCAAAAGTGCTAATTTTAAAGGCTTATATGCATGGTATTGTCATAAAAAGTGTTTGGGGACCTGGGTCCTGCCCCAGGCGACATGTATCAATGCAAAAAAAGTTTTAAAAACTGCATTTTTTTCGGGAGCAGTGATTTTTATAATGCTTAAAGTAAAACAATAAAAGTGTAATATTCCTTTAAATTTCGTACCTGGGGGGTGTCTATAGTATGCCTGTAAAGGGGCGCATGTTTTCCGTGTTTAGAACGGTCTGACAGGAAAATGACTCATCTAAAGGAAAAAAAAATTCAATTAAAACTCGCGGCTATAATGAATTGTCGGCCCGCAATACACATAAATGTTCATTGATAAAAACGGCATGGGGATTTCCCCACAGGGGAACCCTGACCCAATGTTTTTTTTAAAAAAAAGAGTGGGGGGCCCCCTTAAATGCGGGCCCTTCTGGTATGGATATTAAGGGGAACCCCGTGCCAAAATGTAAAAGAAAATGGCGTGGGTGTTCCCCCAAAAATACACACCAGACCCTTATTCGAGCACGCAACCTGGCAGCCCCCCAAAAAAAATGTTAAGTCAACTGATACAAATACTCTATCTACTGACTTTGCAAAACCCATACACACTATCCCTCTTTTGTGTTCATATTTTTGTATAAATTCACCAAACCATGTAGTGCAAGGGCCTGCTTGATTACCTACAAATTGTAATGTAGAAAGTTTTTTGTCTCCTATCATATTGATAGGTTATTTCTAAATGTCAATATGTGCTGCAATTTGAACAGTGTGTATCCAGATTTTTAGATTATGACACTTCTTAAGCCCCATACACACTATACGATTTTCTGATGATTTTTTCCTTCAGATTTACCAAAACCTTATAATATGAGGTCAAAGCTTAGGAGTTTTCAATTTGTATGCAATCAGACAGGCCCATGCACAACATGGTTTTGGTAAATCTGAAGACAAAAATCAGCAGAAAATCTGCTAGTGTGTATGGAGCTTTACCTGTCCACTGGACTGCTAATAGTGTAAGTAAGGAGGGTCTGGCCAAAGCATCACAGATTATGTATGCAAACAGTTCACATGGAAGTGGAAAGGGTTACCTGTCCAAAACTTCTACCCATTACCTCCCCCACCCTAAAATTTGTCTAATGGGCAACCGGAAGGGTTGAGGAATCAGATAGGTTGACCTTACACTTTTGTCTTTAAATGCTCATTTAAGTTTTCTCCTTATGTTGGATAAGCATGTTTGTGTCAAATCTGCTTCCAATGTTATGTGCGGAAGTAGTAATTTATTTTTGTATTTTTTTAATCCACAGTTTCCTTCCAACTCAGACCAATGGCAGGACATTGCAGCCCAGTTCCAGCATCAGTGGGATTTTCCCAACCGTAGTGGTGCTATTGATGGCAAGAATGTCTGGATTGTCCCACCACCCAACTCTGGCTCATATTATTTTAATTATAAGAGCTTTTGCAGCATAGTCGTGCTAGCTGTAGTGTCTGCCAACTATGAGGCCGCGTACACACGCGGGGACTGTTCGCTCAACTTTGTCCGCTGAACAGTGTTTCGGCGGACAGTCCGCTCGTGTGTGGGCTTTCAGCGGACAGTTTCAGCGGACAGTCTGCTGAACAAAGTTTTTCGGAAATTCCGAAAAACTGTCCGCTAAAACTTTGTTTCAGCGAACAGTCCCCTCGTATGTAGGCTTGTTCGTCAAACTAAGTTCCGCGCATGCTCAGAAAGGATTTACACGCCGAAGTTTGCATTGCAGTGTATAGGACGTCGTTTTCTAGTCCCGTCGTACGTGCCGTTCACGTCATCGCGCACGGTTTCAGCGGACTGTTCGTTCGTCGTGTGTGGGCAAGTCCGTCCATGCTAATTTTGAGCGGACTGTCCGCTGAAACTGTTTGACGGACAAAGTTGAGCGAACAGTCCCCGCGTGTGTACGCGGCCTTAGTTTTTGTATCTGGATGTTGGGAAGAATGGGCGCAACTCTGATGGAGGAGTGATTATGCAGACAGAATTCTACAAGCTGCTCCAGAATGGTACGTTAATTAAGTTAAGATGAGGCCTTTGCTCTGGGGGAACATCTGGTGAAGCCATTTTCTATGAGGAACCTCACCCCAGAGCAGATCATATTCAATTACAGGCTCTCTTGTGCCAGAAGGGTGGTTGAAAACGCCTTTGGCATTCTATCGAGACGCTTCAAGCTGTTTTCGACTCCAATTAACCTGGCACTCTACAAAATAAACCATTTAGTCCTATGCTGCTGTATCCTACATCATTTTTTTAAGGAGGAATGCTACCAGATACCTAGCCTCATTGCCAATTAAAATGGAACCTGCAGTGGCAGGCCCAGCTGAAGAAGCTGCAGCTTGTCCATCTTTGGGCGTGCTGATGGCTATTGAAAATGCCCGTACTGGATTGCCCTCACAAATTGCCAGAGATTTACGACAGAAATACCTTGATTATTTTGTGGGTAGAGGGGCAGTGGCTTGGCAGAAAATTGTAGGCAATCATGTCTAATATTTTTTTGAGATCATAAACTCATATTTTGTTTGAACTACTGGTTTCTGTGTTTCTTATCTGTCTAATATGTTCAGAAATGGGCTTTATTTTGGGCACTTGCTATAATAGTGCAAACATGAGGTGAAAATATCTTTTTCAGCTAACTATTGGTGTGCTGTGGGTCTGCTACACACACACAAACACACACACACACACACACACACACACACACACACACAGATTTTTTTCTTAATGGATCTAATGCAGATGAGATGATGTTCACAGGTAATGTTGTCATTTAAACTGTTAGTAATTCGCACAGTCGTTTTTAGATTGAGGAAAATACAGAAAACATGACCTGCTGGTGCACCTAGAGGAGTGGAGTGGAGAAACACTGAGTTCTGTCCTTAAACTTTCACATTTCAAAGTCCTAAAAACATGTTGAATATTAAAAGGGCAAACAGGAGCCAACAAGTGGAACAATAAACTTCAGACCAGGCAAGAGGAAATTAAAATTTGGCAAGCATGTCCACAAAATCTCTGATTCTTCACTGTAAAGCAGTGGCAGTCTCTTTGATTTGCTCCAGATCCTTCAAACAATGCAACATATCTGCACTCATTCTGCCAATAGTACATTGTGGAAGATCATGACCTAGTAAGAAGAGTAAAAAGTATTAAGAGAACGAAGGTCAAGTGGCTGAGGCCCTATATAGTGAGTTATGGTCAAATTCAGGAAATACTTACCTACCCAGTCTATTGTTTTTGCAACCTGCTTGCCCTTCAGACACCTACACTACTAGGAATGTACACACTGCAACTACTCTGTAATCTTGGCCCTGGTGCCTGGGTCTCCAAAACTCGGGTACCTAGCAACACTGCCAGCTCCTTCCACCTCTTCCATTTCCATGCTAATGTTAAGGCACTACATACTACACTACATACACATGCTAATGTGTGAAGTGGGTGCTTTGTTTGGACATCTAAACAATCAACATGTATACACATTTGCAGCCAGATTCCAAGAATACTTACTTGCACAAATAAGAAGTTACCGAATACTTTCTTCCTCTTCTGGGTCGCTTTGACCCTCAGTGTGACTCGTGTCAGGGGATTTGACTTCCACAACGGCAAGGCCTGTGCTGGGTCCAGGAGTCAGATCACATGGCTCCAAACAAACATCCTGGGAGAGCTCACCACACTCACTTTCCTCTAAGCCACCCCAAGTTTCATCTGTTTCTAGCGTTAATTTTTCTACATTAGTTGACCAACCTTGCACTTGGTCTGATGTCAATGTTTGCTCCTGACTAGTGGATTCCACCATGCTGCACTCAAACTTTTTGTTCTGTGAAAAATGCATAGAAAAGGGAAGGTGATGTCATTTTCATGAGGGCAAACACTTGACAAGTGCCGACATTGAAAAAGTCCTGAAGTTGCCTTTCACCCCTCTTGTCTCCTATGGGATACAGGATATATGATGATCATCCTAGCAGGCGTGACTCTGTGTGACTGGGAGCCCCAGGGCCTCTCCTCTACCCATGTATACACTGCTAAGGCTGCATTAATGGGCACTGATGAGCCAGGCAGCAAACAGAAAGTGTTCTTTACCCCTTAAATTCTGCCCTAAGCCCATGACAATTGGCCAAACTAGAAACACCCTGTCGGTGGCTAAATGAGTGTGTTTGAAGTTGGCACTTACTTTTTTGGTAGGAAGATGGCCTTGCTGCCTCCCCTGTTGGGGCCCGAGCGAGGGTAGCCTCCCTTCGTCCCTTGTGGTGGGTTGGCTGGAGCTTCCAAAAATAAATAAAGGTCCAAAAACATGACCAAATAATAATGTTCATATCTGCTTTATATTTACCTTCATCTTTAGAATACCAAGTCATACCATGATTTTTTAAAACCTTATATATAATTCTCTAGAGCTACTTGGAGAAAGAAAATATGCAGACAGCTAATTTACACATATACAAATTGGTTATAGTCAAAGAAGAAGTATAGTCAAAGCTATTTTGGCCCTACTTCTCCTTTAGGGCAAAGGAGTGCACTCATTTCTAAAGCCTGCTGTTGGCTAACGTCATAGAGCCAGTCCAGGCTCTGAAAAAAGATTCTGACCATATGGTCAGGATCCACCCAGATACCTGGACCAGCAACTATCATACAATTGACCCCCACTCTCAGAGTGATTGTAATGCCTCGTACACATGATCAAACAATCCGGTGGAAAAGCTTGGCAAACTCAAGTCCGCCAAACAATCCCCCCGTGTGTAGCCTCCGGCATACTTTTTTGACCCGAAAGTACGGCGGACTTAGAATGCCGTGTTGCACTCCAATCTTCCCGCCGGACTCACATTTCGGCGGACAATCCGGCCGTGTGTATGCCAGTCCGCCGTACTTTTGAAATGAGCGGACTTTTCCCGCCCGGAGAAAAGTTCGCTCATTTCGAGCGGGTCTCCAGGTAGGCGGGGCCCGCGAGGGAGACGTCGCTGGCCCTGCCGCCTGGTATGAACTTATAGGGTAACCCCAACGCCGAAAAAAATCGGCGTGGGGGTCCCCCCCAAGTCCACAACAGACCCTTGTCCGAGCACGCAACCCGGCCGGCCAGGAAAGGGGGGGGCGAGCGAGCCCCTCCTGAGCCTTACCAGGCCGCGTGCCCTCAACATGGGGGTTCCTTGGGGAAGGGGGGGGCGCGCGGCCCCCCCACCCCAAAGCACCTTGTCCCCATGTTGATGAGGACAAGGGCCTCTTCCCGACAACCCTGGCCGTTGGTTGTCGGGGTCTGCGGGCGGGGGGCTTATCGGAATCCAGGAGCCCCCTTTAATAAGGGGGCCCCCGGATACCGGCCCCCCACCCTATGTGAATGAGTATGGGGTACAATGTACCCCTACCCATTCACCTGTAAAATAAAAGTACAAAAAAAACACAACACACGAGATAAAATACTTTATTGCACAGCTCCGGGGGTCTTCCGGGGTCTTCTCGCCGGACTCCTCCGCTATCTTCTTGTAGCTCTTTTACTAGTGCAGAAGCCCGGCATTCTTCTTCGCCGCCGTCCTCTTCTTCCGACTTTGGGGGTCTTGTCCTCCTCTTCAGTTCTTCTGCCGGGCCACAGCGCCTTCTTATAGCTCTTTTACAGGCGGTGGCCCGGTCTTCTGTCGCCGCAGCCGCCGCCTTCCGTTCTTCTTCTTCTTCTTCTCCAGGAGATGTTGAATCGACGATCTCTCCGGCCGCAATGCCAGGGACGCGCTGCGCTTCCACTTATATAGGGGCAAGGGGCGGTGTCACATGGGTTTATGTCACATGGGTTGGTGTCACATGGTGACCCCGCCCCCTTACGATGTCACAGTCCCGGAGGATGCCGGGACTGTGGCCATGTGACATCAACCCATGTGACCAACCCATGTGACATAAACCCATGTGACACCGCCCCTTGCCCCTATATAAAAGTGGCAGAGCAGCGCCTCCCTGGCATTGCGGCCGGAGAGATCGTCGAGTCAACATCTCCTGGAGAAGAAGAAGAAGAAGAAGAACGGGCGGCGGCTGCGACAGCGACAGAAGACCGGGCCACCGCCTGTAAAAGAGCTATAAGAAGGCGCGGTGGCCCGGCAGAAGAACTGAAAAGGGGGACAAGACCCCCGAAGTCGAAAGAAGAGGCCGGCGGCGGGGAAGAAAGCCGGACTCCTCCGCTAGCAAAAGAGCTACAAGAAGATAGCGGAGGAGTCCGGCGAGAAGACCCCCGAAGACGGAAGACCCCCGGAGCTGTGCAATAAAGTATTTTATCTTGTGTGTTGTGTTTTTTTTGTACTTTTATTTTACAGGTGAATGGGTAGGGGTACATTGTACCCCATACTCATTCACATAGGGTGGGGGGCCGGTATCCGGGGGCCCCCCTTATTAAAGGGGGCTCCCGGATTCCGATAAGCCCCCCGCCCGCAGACCCCGACAACCAACGGCCAGGGTTGTCGGGAAGAGGCCCTTGTCCTCATCAACATGGGGACAAGGTGCTTTGGGGTGGGGGGGCCGCGGGGCCCCCCCTTCCCCAAGGCACCCCCCATGTTGAGGGCACGCGGCCTGGTACGGCTCAGGAGGGGGGGGGCGTTCGCTCGCCCCCCCTTTCCTGGCTGGCCGGGTAGCGTGCTCGGACAAGGGTCTTTTGTGGACTTGGGGGGGACCCCACGCCGATTTTTTTCGGCGTTGGGGTTCCCCTTTAAGTCCATACCAGGCGGCGGGGCCAGCGACGTCTCCTTCGCGGGCCCCGCCTACCTGGAGACGCACTCGAAATGAGCGGACTTTCCTCTGCGTGTGTGGGCGAGTCCGTTCATTTCAAAAGTAGGGCGGATAGTACGCCGTATTAGTCCGCTCAAAAAGTGCCGTGTGTGGGCCAGTAGCCCGTTCGCAAAGTCCGACGGACAGTCTGGCGGGAAGTCCGCCAGACTAAGTACGTCGGACATACCGCTACGTGTGTACGCGGCTTTAAACAACGCGGTTAATATATGTTGAATATTTTGTCATATATATATATATATATATATATATATATATATATATATATATATATATATATATATATATTTTTTTTTTTTTTTTCATAGGATCTAGCTTTATGGATTAGAATTTAGAAAATTAGAATTCAGAGGGTCTCAGTTTAGAGTTGTTTACTTTATTAATTGAGTTTGCACAGAAGTCATGATATTCATATTGGACTTTATTCATTGTATTTTTAAGGTTTATGAGATGTTATGATATTTATGTAGCACCCTGAAGTTTAGGCATGGTTGCTATCAAATTTAGTTGCCAGGCGATAGTTAGGAGATAAATTGATTCATCTCCAAATCAGGGGGTTTGCAAGCTCAGACATAAAAGGATGGGGAGGCTCAGCCAATGGGCAGGGATCTTCTTTGGTCCCTTGGCCTACTGGGAGAGCCTATTTATTTGGATGTAGTCAAATGATCGGAGTTCTGAGCCACCTGGACGGCTGTGTGGTTGGATATGTGTTATGCTGCCCCCGAGCTGCTAGGTCAGAAACCTGAGGCATATCCTAGGAGCACCTGGCTGCTAGGGTGCCTGATGCCTATCCAGGGGCAGGAGAAACAGTGTAGGGTTGAGACTACTGGCTAGTAGTCCAACCAGAGGTAGTGGTACAGTCAGCTGTGGTCGGAGGTAGAAGGGGAAGTTGTCGCCACTAAGGGACCATCCCCCTTGTACCACTGTGAGTAAGCTGAAGCCAGTACCTGAGCAGTCTTCTCACCAACTGGGAATGGTGAAGAAGTGGGAAAACGTCAGCAAGTGCCAAGACAGGGACCCAGCAGGATAGCAGAGGTGACGCTTGCGGAGCATGAGTGGGTGCCAAGCCAGGCACCTAGCGGGTCAGCAGGGGTGATGCTTGAAGAGTATCGGTGAGTGCCAAGCCAGGGACCCAGCAGGGAAGGGGGGGGGTGACACTTGAGGAAGATACTGAGTGCTCCAAGTGAAAGAGCCCAAGGGATCCAGTGGCTATTGGATCCGAAGTCTAGTGAAAGACTGGGACTTCATTGATCCACAGCGAGTGATTGTGGAGTAAGCGGAAAACTGTTTGTGTTGCCAATAGTTGAATACATCTAGCATTAGTAACTACTACAAGATTATTGCCATAGGAGACAGCGGTCCTACCTAAACAGAAGTTGTGTGCGGTTGGAGGCCTTCACCTTTATAGCTGTCTACCTATAGTAGTCTCTGATTCTGCCAATGATCATTGTATCTACCTAAGGGTGTCCTGAACGTAACCCTCTCTCCCCCAGTTTTGTTCAAGAGACAATAAATCTCTTTGCATTCAAAAATTGTCTGGCGCCCACCATTTCATCTTGCATTACACCCACCATGCCTTGTAACCCACTCTACACAGAAGGATGTCAGCTGTCTCTAATGCCGCGTACATACGTAGTGGACTATCCGGCGGACTTAGTCTGGCGGACTTCCCGCCGGACTGTCCGCCGGACTTTCCGAACGAGCTACTTGCCCACACACGGCACTTTTTCAGCGGACTAATACGGCGCACTAAGTCCGCCGGACTATCCGCCGTACTTTTGAAATGAACGGACTCGCCCACACACTCGGAGGAAAGTCCGCTCATTTTGAGCGCCTCTCCAGGTAGCCAGGGCCAGCAAAGGAGGCGTCACTGGCCCCGTCACCTGGTATCGACTTAAAGGGGAACCCCCACGCTGAAAAAATCGGCGTGGGGGTCCCCCCAGGTCCACATCAGACCCTTGTCCGAGCACGCTACCCAGCCGGCCAGGAAAGGGGGGGTGCCTTGGGGGAGGGGGGCCGTGTGGCCCCCCACCCCAAAGCACCTTGTCCACATGTTGATGAGGACAAGGGCCTCGTCCCGACAACCCTGGCCGTTGGTTGTCGGGGTCTGCGGGCAGGGGGCTTATCTGAATCCGGGAGCCCCCTTTAATAAGGGGGCCCCCAGATACCGGCCCCCCACCCTATGTGAATGCGTATGGGGTACAATGTACCCCTACCCATTCACCTGTGGAAAAAAGTAATAAAAAAAAAAAAAACACAATACACAAGGGTTAAAATAGTTTATTGCACAGCTCCGGGGGACTTCCGTCTTTGGGGGTCTTCTTGCCGGACTCCTCCACTATCTTCTGCTAGCTCTTTTTCTAGTGGAGGAGCCCGGCTTTCTTCTTCGCCGCCGCCCTCTTCTTCCGACTTCGGGGGTCTTGTTCCCTTCTTCGGGGGTCTTGTCCCCCTCTTCGGTTCTTCTTGCCGGGCCACCGCACCTTCTTCTAGCTCTTTTACAGGCGGTGGCCCGGTCTTCTGTCGCCGCTGTCGCCGTCTTCTGTTCTTCTCTTCAGATGTTGCCTCGTCGCATACTCCGCTCACAATGGCAGGGACACTGCGCGCGGCGACTTATATAGGGACATCACCGGATGATGTCCCCGCCTATTATGATGTCACAGTCCCAGAGGATGCTGGGACAGTGACATCATACTG
The DNA here is from genome assembly GCF_037356315.1 of Lithobates pipiens. Classification (NCBI taxonomy): domain Eukaryota; kingdom Metazoa; phylum Chordata; class Amphibia; order Anura; family Ranidae; genus Lithobates; species Lithobates pipiens. The sequence goes on along the minus strand of NW_027507718.1, from coordinate 347,439,085 downwards.
GGCGGGGACATCATCTAGTGATGTCCCTATATAAGTTGCCACGCGCCTTGTCCCCGTCATTGTGAGCAGAGAGAGCGACGAGGCAACATCTGAAGAGAAGAAGAGAAGAACAGAAGATGGCAGGGATTTTCTGTCACTTCTTGTATGGATATGGCACAGGAAGTGAAGGGAAATCTCCGCAATGGTTGCTCTATCCAAATCGAAAAAAAAGTTTTGCCAATAATTCTACTTTAAATTGTTGGTTTTTGGTTTTACTACTGCTTTAAAGTGATTGTAAAGTCTAGTTTTTTGTTTTTTTTAAACAAAAAACATTGCCACAACCCTGCCCAGTAGTTGTGGGGTCTGCAGGCAGGGGGGCTTATCGGAACCTTGAAGCCCCTTTAACAAGGTCACCCCCAGATCCCACACCCCATGTGAATGGGTATGGGGTACATTGTACCCCTACACATTCACCAAACATGAGTGTCAACATGGTAAAAATGTCCTTTATTAGAACATTTTTTTTAAAGTGTCCCATGATGTCCATTCATCTTCGATCACAGCGCCGAAGGACCCGAGGAAAAAAAAAATGGAAAAAACTCTGCCTCCATGAGAGGCTCCTGCTGACTGCAGGCTTTCTGCAATGACAGCTGTTATATAGCTGAGGGCGGGGCCACCCAGTGACATAAACAGGTGACCCCCCTTCTGACATCATGGGACATCATGTAACGTCAGAGAGGGGCGGGTGCAAATGGCGTTGAAAACCTTTGAATTGATAAACATTTTACTATTTCAGGAAACATTATTAAAAATTTATTTTGTGGAAATTGCCTTCATTAATTTGAATGTTGGGTTTCTGTCATTCCACAGCAATTCCTAAAACATGCATAGTAAAACCTGCAAAAATGTATTTATTATTTATTTTTTGTTACTAAAACATTACAGATTACCTGACATACCGAATCCTGAAAAGGATCAAGATTTTAGTACAAACCTATACATTGTAGCATCTGCTATCTTACTATTCACATTACTTTTAAACTGTTCTTTTGTTGGTTGTCAACCTCTGTTATCTAAATTTTATAAAACAATTAGTACAATACAATAAATTATGTTTTTTTACAATTTTAGTCAGTGCTATAAACCTAGATCTTTGTATTTTTTTGTAAGAGCAATAGATGTAGATAAGGTTTTATAATATATAATATATATTACTATTTGGTTCCCTATAAACATTTTATACTTTAAAAGATAAAGCCTCCAACCAGCAATCTAAAATATCATGTTATTACTAACCTCATTTGATCAAACTCTTTACCTGTTTTTATTCTGCTGGTGAAGGACAGGTAGAAAGATACCATCATAGATTTTGGAAGCTCTGATATCTGCCTCACCATGCTTGCCAAGAGCTTTTGGAGTCCTTATTAGGAAAAAACACATAAATCTGCTAGCTACTGCTCTGTAAACTTTCACATACCAGTAATTAATCAGTGGCAGTAACGTTTATGGATTTAGAACAATTCATACTGTCATATAGATATTGGAGGTTGAGTAGGTCTAGACAAAACCAACCAGGGATAGATATAAAGTTAAATTTAACAACACACATGGGCTGTGGAGCCTTGCTAGCTTATATCTTATCATAGCTTCATTAAGTTAACAGCACACATTTTACAATATAATAGTTGGTAGTAGTGCCAGCATAGCGTAAGCCAGAATTTCCCCTTGGACTGCTCCAGATTAAAGCATATACAGATTTTGATTTATTGTTTACTGCTATTAATGAAAATCATACGGCTTTGGAGAGGGTTAGTTTTTGGATGAGTCTTTTATAAGAAAATTATAATATTTATAGAGAATAATACTAGTAGATTTTTTTCTTGTACTTGTTCCAGTAAAAGCATATTGTTTAAATAACAACTAAAAGGCACTGATTTACTAAAGGTAAAAAGAGTGTTGAGTGCATAAAATGATGGGGTGTTAACTTTGGATACCCAAAAAGGTGCATGGGGAAAAATATAGGTTATTTTTCTTCCATAAAGAGGCACCTTATGGCATGATTGAACACCTTATTTACTGAACTCATTAAATATTCATCTTACAAACTGAATGTTCAGTTTACAAAGTGAACAGCCTCTATCAATTTGGGAAACAGCCCTTAAGAATACAAAAAGTCAGTACTGGTGGTTGGCAACAAGTATGGCTGTTGTCTGTCACTTTGGCACCTGCAGGGCCCATTGCCTATTTTAAAGAACCCCTGCCTCCTGCCACCTCCAGATGTGAGCCTCTGATGGGCAATAAAACATGGGCAATAAAACATAATAACTAAAAATGAGCTCACCACCTGCTTACTTATACTGGCCTCCATCAATGACCTGTTCTAGTCTCCAGTTTGGTGCGGTAAAGGGCAGATACTAGATGGAAAAGCAGAGGTACGTTACTAGTAAGGGGAAATACTGTATAGAACAGGTTTAGAGTCACATTTTGATATACAGTATATATATATACATATTTACCTTAAACTAAAACCACAGTAGTCAGTGGAAAATGACATGGACAGTCTATGAAGGAATAATTAACAATGGATGTCAAATTTAATTAAGCTCAGTGGATGAAACCTTAGCTGCAGGCATGAAATGTGACACACCAAATCAGTTAATGGATAAACCCTATCAATCTATGCAGTCAGAGGCACAATAAGGGCACAGAAACATTACAGAACAAATTTGTTCTGCAAAATACTTTCATACATTTATGATATATGTTATTAGTAATACAAACGCCCAAAATAATAATAAGTGCCTTGACTTTGGAATGTTACTCCTTTATTACTTTAAAGTCATCTGGTACTCTGTGTATCACAAACAACATACAAACAACATAACATTTCCCAGCACACTTACCAGCTAGCCTGAAAAACAAAAACAAATTGACCCTAAATTGTATAACAATTCACGTTTAAAACAGAGGGTTCAGTTGCACACATTTGCAAATATATGTGAAAGCCACAGTGCCTCGCCAAGGCTCCTCGGGATCCTGCGATCCTAACGCTATAGTTTGAGAGTCTCCAAGTTGGAGCACATGTAGTAGTGGATAAATTAAGGGCAGGGTTGCCTGGAAAGAGCACACTCCTCCTTTAGGCTGGGTTCACACTGGAGTGGCTACGAGAACCGGATGTGATTCGCAACGCACTGCAGTGCAAATCACATCCGATCCCTGTGCGATGCGAGTTCAGCCATACAGATAGTATGGCTGAATTCGCATCGCACCCGCCACAAACTCGCACGGGACACTTTTTTTGGTCCGCAGCAGAATCGGATCGCATGGGTGTTCACACCATGCGATCCGATTCCTGTCCGAGTTTGCAGATCGCACTGTGATATGCGAACTGATCTGGGGGTGTCATTAACATTTCACTGACACTCCCAGCAGTCCGCATAGGGCAGTGTGAACTGCCGGCGGGAGGCATGCGATGCAAAAAAAACGCTGCGGATTTGCGGCGTTCCCGCATCGCTTCAGTGTGAACCCAGCCTAAAGCACAGGGACACATTTGATGCCCAGCAACAGCACAATGGTATCTGAAGGCATGCCCAAAAAATAAAAATAAACTGACTGTCTAACAGTTCAACATTTGCAAATATATATGAGAAAGCTGCAGCAACATGGGTATGAAGTACAGATGTTTGCAATCCTGCAATCCACTACAGGCAGCTCTACGATGTCTCTCACACGAAACATAGAAGAGTGACTGCAGGGAACATTTTGTATTCAAATATTTTTTATATAAACTATTATATATATATATATATATATATATATATATATATATATATATATATACACACACATACACACACACATATACATACATATATACATACATATGTAGCGCTGGCTCCTGACGAGCAGGCGCTATTGTTTTTGTAAAGTTAAGTTGCCTGAAGCCACAGTTGGGCTTCGGGATTATTTCTCTAAATTCCTGGTTTGGGTACCAGTCCAGCTGGGTTGCACTGGGTTCTCCTTGACTGCAGGTGTCGCTGTCACCGCCGGCAAGAGTAGAAACGCAGTCTAACTGGATGCTTTGAATGCCACTTATCTCTCGGAACCAGCCCAGTGGGAGTGTTTTCTTGCTGTGCATTCTGGGGGGTGGTATTTAAGGTACCAACACCCTGTTGTCGGGGGGATTACTTTCTGTCTGTTTGGTTCTGGTGGTCCTCCTGACCCAACTCCATGGCCCTCCTGGCCTGGGGTGCGGAACTATGAATCCTGTGTCTTGGGGCTGGCTGGCCCGAGGCAACGGAACTGAAGGGATAGGCCAGAGTGAATTTCGGGGCCTACCGATCCAGGTGCCGTCTCATCAGAAGGCCGAGGCCCAGCAACTGAAGAGCCCCAGGGGAGGACGCTTTCAGGAGAAGACCGTGCGCAAGGCTCGTTTCTCTGCAGGAGCCTGGAGACTTAGTTGAAGGACGCAACCTGGATCAACACTCATACGGTAAGAAACTGGTACTGTATGTCAGTTCTTTAAATGTATCCACATCCCTTAGTAACGCTCAAGTGTATCTCACAAGTCTGTGGCAGAGACTTTACCGAGCATCCCACCGGCTGCTAGGCCTAGTGATAGAGGTCTATCCGGGGGTTGTTGAATCCAGTTGTGGAACAAAAAAGAGGATTCAGTGTCAGTTTCAACATTCTTTGGGCCATTTACCACGGGATCCCCAAGACGCAGAAGCAAGCAGGTGAGGTAACAGTAAGCCCAAATCAAACCAGCAGCTCATTCGGGGGTTAGTGCTACATATACATATATATATATATATAACAGTATCTCACAAAAGTGAGTACACCCCTCACATTTTTTTAAATATTTTATTATATCTTTTCATGTGACAACACTGAAGAAATAACACTTTGTTACAATGTAAAGTAGTGAGTGTACAGTTTGTATAACAGTGTAAATTTGCTGTCCCCTCAAAATAACTCAACATACAACCATTAATGTCTAAACCGCTGGCAACCGCTGGCAACGGTACACGCCTAAGCGAAAATCTCAAAATTGGGCTCAATTAGCCGTTTTCCCTCCCCAGTGTCATGTGACTCATTAGTGTTACAAGGTCTCAGCTGTGAATAGGAAGCAGATGTGTCAAATATGGTGTTATCGCTCTTATTCTCTCATACTGGTCACTGGAAGTTCTACATGGCACTGCATGACAAAGAACTCTCTGAGGATCTGAAAAAAATAATTGTCGTTCTACATAAAGATGGCCTAGGCTATGAGAAGATAGATTGGCAAGACCCTTAAACTGAGCTGCAGCACAGTGGCCAAGACCATACAGCGGTTTAATAGGACAGGTTCCACTCAGAACAGAGAAGCTGAGTGCACGTGCTTAGCATCATATCCAGACGTATGAGTGCTGCCAGCATTGCTGCAGAGGCTGAAGGGGTGGGGTTCAGCCTTTCAGTGCTCAGACCATACGCCTCACATGGCATCAAATTGGTCTGCATGGCTGTTGTCCCAGAAGGAAGCCTCTTCTAAAGATGATACACAAGAAAACCCACAAACAGTTTGCTGAAGACAAGCAGACTAAGGACATGGATTACTGGAAACATGTCCTTTGGTCTTATGAGACCAAGATAAACCTATTTGGTTCAGATGGTGTCAAGCGTGTATGGTAGCAACCAGTTGAGGAGTACAAAGACAAGTGTGTCTTGCCTACAGTCAAGCATGGTGGTGGGAGTATCATGGTCTGGGGCTGCGTGAGTGCTGCCGGAATTGGGGAGCTACAGTTCATTGAGGGAACCATGAATGCCAACATGTACTGTGACATTCTAGAGCAGAGCATGATCCCCTCTCTTCAGAGACTGGGTCGCAGGGCAGTATTCCAACATGATAACGACCCCAAATACACCTCCAAGATGACCACTGCCTTGCTAAGGAAGCTGAGGGTAAAGATGATGGACTGGCCAAGCATGTGTCCAGACCTAAACCCTATTGAGCATCTATGGGGCATCCTTAAATGGAAGGTGGAGGAGCGCAAGGTCTCTAATAACCACCAGCTCTGTGATGTTGTCATGGAGGAGTGGAAGAGGACTCCAGTGGCAACCTGTGAAGCTCTGGTGAACTCCATGCCCAAGAGGGTTAAAGAGGAAGTAAACCCTGATGAGTTTACTTCCTCTTTCATTCCCTGCAAAGGCAAAGCATAATGGACTACTATGCATCGCATAGTAGCCCATTATGTGTCACTTACCTGACACAGGAGCCAGCAAAGTCGCCGCTGTCCCCTGTAGTCCGCCGCATCCATCTTGCTGGTGGCGTCTCGCAGCTCCGCCGCTGTCATTCGGCGGAGCCGCGATGACGTCACTCCCGCGCATGCGCACGGGAGCCGACACGCGCGGCAGATCCATTGTTGGAAATGCCGCGCTCAGTGCACCTGCGCGTCGCTGTCTACGGCGCATGCGCCGTAGACAGCGGTGCCTGTCTTCAGGCAAATATCTCCTAAACCGTATAGGTTTAGGAGATATTTCTTGGACCTACAGGTAAGCCTTAATCTAGGCTTACCTGTAGGTCAAAGTGGTTTGTAAGGGTTTACAACCACTTTAAGGCAGTGCTGGAAAATAATGGTGGTCACACAAGATATTGACACTTTGGGCCCAATTTGGACATTATCACTTAGGGGTGTACTCACTTTTGTTGCCAGCGGTTTAGACATTAACCACTTCAGGACCGCCGTATTGCCAATGTTCGTCAACACAATGGCACAGGCAGGCACAATCACGTAGATGTACGTGATTGCCTTCCAGCGGGTGGGGGGTCCGATCGGACCCCCTCCCGTTGGATACGACGGTCCGGTTCGCTCCAGGAGCGCTCCGTGATGAGGGGATGGCCGTTCGTTTTCGGCCACCCCCTCTGGATCGCTCCTGGCCAATGAGAAGCTTCCTCCCACTGTGTATTGTTTACACAGGAAGGAGGAAGTGATGTCATTCTCCTCGGGACGGTCTTTTTGACCGGACTACGAGGAGAAGACTAATAGTAAGTGTGCACCAACACTACACTGACATGTAGGTACACACAGGCACACAAACCCCCCCCCCGATCCCCCCCCCCCCCGATCGCCCCCCCCCCCCCAGTCACAGTGTCACTGATTGCATTGATCATTTCTTTACTGATCAATGCATTCAGTGTCAGTTGTGACAGTAAAAACTGTCAGGACAGTTAGTGTTAGGTCCAGGGTAGCCCCCTATCACCCCCCAATAAAGATTTAACCCCCTGATTGCCCCTAGAGTTAACCCTTTCACCCCCTTTTGCCAGTGTCACTAAGCGATCATTTTTCTGATCGCTGCATGTGTCGCTAGGTAGCTAGTTATTTTTTTAGGTTCACCGCCAGGTTTTTATATCGCTAGGTACCCCGATATACTACCCAATAATGGTTTTAACCCCCTGATTGCCGCTAGTTAACCCTTTCACCCCCTTTTGCCAGTGTCACTAAGCGATCGTTTTTCTGATCGCTGCATTAGTGTCGCTACAGTCGCTAGGTAGCTAGTTATTTTTTTAGGTTCACCGCCAGGTTTTTATAGCGCTAGGTACCCCGATATACTACCCAATAATGGTTTTAACCCCCTGATTGCTGCTAGTTAACCCTTTCACCCCCTTTCACCAGCGATCACAGTATAAGTGTCACTGGTGACGCTGGTTAGCCAGTTAGTTATTTAGGTTCCCCGTCAGGTTTTTATATAGCGCCAGGGACCCCCATATACTACCTAATAAAAATTTGAACCCCCTGATTGCCCCTAGTTAACCCTTTCACCACTGATCACCGTATAAGTGTTACGGGTGACTCTGGTTAGTTTGTTTTTTATAGCATCAGGGCACCCACCATTTATTACCCAATAAAGGTTTAACCCCCTGATCACCCGGCGGGTGATATCAATTAGGTTTTAGGGTCAGGGTCTGCGTCGCCCCAGGCAGCGCTAGGTTAGTGCCAGTACCGCTAACACCCACACGCAAAGCATACACCTCCCGTAGTGGTATAGAATCTGAACAGATCAATATCTGATCTGATCAGATCTATACTAGCGTCCCCAGCAGTTTAGGGTTCCAAAAAAACGCATTGTTAGCGGGATCAGCCCAAATACCTGCTAGCACCTGCGTTTTGCCCCTCTGCCCAGCCCACCCAAGTGCAGTATCGATCGATCACTGTCACTTACAAAACACTAAACACATAAGTTGTTAACTTGGGTCTGATTTGAGAGTTCAACACTTAATTTACAGTAGTTTTCATATCTGCCACCATAGGAGAGGCTCTAATAATCCAGTGCCTCATAATGGCTTTCAAAGTTAGTTTCTCTCCAGCTCTTATTTATAAGGATTCTTCAAACCTTGTATCTCTTCACAAATTTTTCCACCAGATTTTCATGGGAAAAAATCAGCTCACCAGTTTTATAAGCTTGTATTTTTCACTGATTTAGAGGAGATACCATTCAAAGGATGGTATATATCAGATGTAGCATTGATACCATATCCTATCAAACTATCCTAAAGGTTGGCTTGAATGCATAGAACATATCATCACAGCAGGACCCTAGATAACTAGATATTTATAATTAGTAGAGATAATGCTGTCTTGGAATATTAAATTCCATACAGATTGTTTCAAAATACTTTATTGAGGGGGCAGCACAGTGGCTAAGTGGTTATCACTTCTGCCTCGTAGCACTAAGGTCACGGCTCTAAATCCAACCATGGCACTACCTTCGCAGAGTTTGCATGTTCTCCCTGTACCTGTGTGGGTTTCCTCTGGGTATTCTGGCTTCCCCCCACACTCCAAAAACATGCTGGTAGGTTAATTGGCTTCTATCTAAATTGTATTAGTATGTGTATGAATGCGAGTTAGGAACCTTAAAGCGGGAGTTCCGCCGTTTTTTTTTTTTTTTTTTTTTTTTTTAAAGCCAGCAGCTACAAATACTGCAGCTGCTGACTTTTAAAATAAGGACACTTACCCGCTCAGCGCGCACGCGATGTTGGCACCCGAAGCCGATCTCTCGATCGTCTCTCGGGTGCTGCCGCCGCCATCTTGGCTATGGGAATCAGGAAGTGGAGCCTTGTGGCCTTGTTCCCTACTGCACATGCGCGAGTCGCGCTGCGCCATAAGGAAGGATGGTCCCCGATGTCTCTGGGATCCATGTGTTTCCCAGCAGACAGCGGGGGACCTGCGGAAAGGGGCGTAGATTCTGCGGAAAGGGGCGTAGATTCTGCGGATATCTATGCCGGAAGTGGGTGCAGATACCTGTACTGTACAGGTATCTGCACACCCCTCCCCCCTGAAAGGTGCCAATTGTGGCGCCGGAGGGGGGGAGGGTTCCAATGAGCGGAAGCTACACTTTAGGGTGGAGCTCCGCTTTAAATTGTAAGCTCATTGAGCAGGGACTGATAAGAATGTACAATATGGTATATATATACCGTATTTATCGGCGTATAACACACACTTTTTTCCCCTTAATATTAGGGGGAAATTGTGGGTGCGTGTTATACGCCGATCCCCCGCTGATTGTGGGGAAATGAGCGAGTGGACCCGAGATACACAAAGCCGAAGCACACTTGGTTTTATTCGGCTCTTCTCGCAGTCCCGCCCACCTCCACTGATTGCGAGAGGAGCGTGCGCCGCAGACATACAGAAAGCGGAGTGTACTTCAGCTAGACTCGGCTCCTCTCGCAGTCCCGCCCCTGACTGTGAGCAGAGCTGAATCTAGACAAAGTACACTCGGCTTTCTGTATGTTAGCGGCGCTCGCTCCTCTTGTAATCAGTGGAGGTGGGCGGGATTGTGAGAGGAGCCGAGTAAAGCCGAGTGTACTTCAGCTTTGTGTATCTCGGGTCCGCTCGCTCCTCTCAGAGATCGGCACCAAATTTTAATCAGGGCAGCCCTGAAAAGAGACTGACAATGCTGCAAAGAGACTGGGCAAGGCTGCAAAGGCACTGGGCAAGGCTGCAGATGGACACTGGGCAAGGGTACAATGATGGACAAGGCTGCAGATGGACACTGATAAGGCTGCATTAATGGGCATTTAAATGCAAGTTTTTTTCCTTAAACTTCCCTCCTAAAAGTTGTTTTCCTTAAAATTCCCTCCTAAACATGGGGTACGTGTTATACGCCGGCACGTGTTATACGCCGATAAATGCGGTATGTAAAGCGATGTGTAAATTGATGACACCATATAAGTACCTGTAATAAATAAATGAGTAAAAATTAATATGGTCAAGTTGGTATGCTACAATCAACACATTCTGCCTCCAGGTTTGAAAAGCTGCATAATCTCTACTCTACTTATGGATTATCCTGAATTGGTAGGAACTTTTATATATAGGGAGACATTCCTTGTTTTTTCCTCAACTCTCTCCAAGCTACTATTGTATCACTATAAAGTAAGTTAGACTTCAGACTTGGAGGCTGATTTCTCATATTAGTGTGTAATAAAGTAGAGAGTAGGGATGAGCTTCGTGTTCGAGTCGAACGTACGTTCGACTCGAACATTGGCTGTTCGGCCGTTCGGCGAATTCCGAGCGTTTGGGCCGTTCGCGTCAAAATTCGAGTGGCGCGCGCGGACCACAATGCACTGCGGTGGTGCAGTGCATTGCTGGCTCATGATTGGCCAAGCATGCACTGTGACCCCGCATGCTTGGCCAATCGTAGCGCCAGCAGCGAGGAGAGCCATGATTGGCCACAGGCATCCTGCCTGTGGCCAATCATAGCTCAGGCTGTGTAGTGCACGCCCCACACTATATAAGGCCGCCTTTGAGGCGGCCTCGTGTAGTGTGTTAGCATCTGAAGCAGTGGGTGTTCTGTGTACCTTCAACACAGTACACACCAATCGTTTTTGGCTGATTTCCTATCTTGCTGCTGTGTAGTGGTTGTTGTCTGTGCCCTGACCGCAGTATACACCACTATATTCACCTCACCTATATAGCTAGTGATCTAGCTTTAACCACTTAACAACTGCCCATTGCCGATTAACGGCTTCAGGGCGGTTGTTTAACTCTGAGAGGCCGTTAATTAACGGCCTCCCAGAATTCTGCTCTCGCGCGCCCCCTGGGGCGCGCACTCGAGAGCATCCGAGAGCATCCGTGACCATCACGGATCGCGGTAAACGGCCGCTCGTCGCGGCCGTTTACCACATGATCGCTCCGTCAAATGACGGAGTGATCACTTGTAAACACAACATGTTATGACGCCGGTTCCTCCCTCCCCTCTCTGTACCGATCGGTACAGCGGAGGGGAAAGAGATCGGTGTCAGCAGCGATGTGGGCTGCATCTGCAGTGCCCACATCGCTGCTCACCGAATTTAACCCCTCAATTCCCTGCCAATACTCTGCAGTACCCCGCCATTACTCTGCAGTACCCCGCCATTACTCTGCAGTGCAGTACCCTGCCATTACTCTGCAGTGCAGTACCCTGCCATTACTCTGCAGTACCCTGCCATTACTCTGCCATTACTCTGCAGTACCCCCCAATACTCTGCAGTACCCCGCCATTACTCTGCAGTACCCCGCCATTACTCTGCAGTACCCCGCCATTACTCTGCAGTGCAGTACCCCGCCATTACTCTGCAGTACCTTGCCATTACTCTGCAGTAACCCCCCATTACTCTGCAGTAACCCCCCATTACTCTGCAGTAACCCCCCATTACTCTGCAGTAACCCCCCATTACTCTGCAGTACCCTGCTATTACTCTGTAGTACCCCGCCAATACTCTGCAATACCCTGCCATAAATTGCCATACCCAGCCATACTCGGAGATACCCAGCCATACTCGGTGATACCCTGAAATACCCAGCCATAGACGCCCCCCACCCCTCACCGCCCTCCGGTGCTTCTACCAACTCGCCAGTATGATCAAAGCCAGAATCTTTTTTTTATTTTTTATTTCAGGCTTCCCAGCCTAGAGGTGAGATGTGGGGTCATATTGACCCCCAGATTTCACTGTAAAGAGGACCTGTCACCCCATATTCCTATTACAAGGGATGTTTACATTCCTTGTAATAGGAATAAAAGTGATCAAAAATATATTTTTGGGGAAAAAAATGTCAAACTAAAATAAATAAAGTAAAATGAACAATAAAAAAAAAAAAAAAAAAAAAATTTAAAGCGCCCATGTCCCCATGTGCTCGCATGCAGAAGCGAACGCATGCTAAGCCCCGCCCACATATGAAAACGGTGTGAAAACCACACATGTGAGGTATCGCCGAGAACGTTAGAGCGAGAGCAATAATTCTAGTCCTAGACCTCCTCTGCAACTCAAAACATGTAACCAGTAAAAAAAATTTTAAGCGTCGCCTATGGGGATTTTTTAAGTAGTGACGTTTGGCGCCATTCCACGGGCATGTGCAATTTTGAAGAGTGACATGTTTGATATCTATTTACTCAGCATAACTTCATCTTTCACTTTATGCAAACATTGGGCTAACTTTACTGTTTTTTTTGTTTGTTTTTTAAGCACAAAACTGTTTTTTCCCCCCAAAAAACGCGTTTGAAAAATTGCTGTGCAAATACCGTGTGAGATAAAAATTTGCAACGACCACCATTGTATTCTCCAGGGTCTTTTGGTATGCATATGCTGTGTGTGTGAAATAACCTGATAATATGACAATTTTGTGAAAAAAAAAAAAAAAGAAAATAGGCCGTCAGTACTTCAGGTGTGATCAATTTTCAGATATTGGCACCATAGCTTGTGGACTCTATAACTTTCACAAAGACCAAATAATATCCACCAATTTGTACTTATTTTTACCAAAGATATGTAGTAGTATGAATTTTGGCCAAAATTTATGAAGAAAAAATTACTAATCTGCTAAATTTTATAACAAACTAAGAAAAATTCATTTTTTCGCAGAATTTTCGGTCTTTTTTCTTTTATAGCACAAAAAATAAAAAACTGAGAGGTGATTAAATACCACCAAAAGAAAGCTCTATTTGTGTGAAAAAAAGGACAAACATTTCCTATAGGTCCAGTGTTGCATGACTGAGTAATTGTCATTCAAAATGTGAGGGCACCGAAAGCTGAAAATTGGTCTGGTTATTAAGGGTGTTTAAGTGCCCAGTGGTCAAGTGGTTAATAATAGAGCTTGCAGTCAGTAGTGTTAGGAGATAGTGCGTGCTGTCTGCGTGCTCTGTACCCAGTACATACCGCTATAATATAGGGCAGGCCCCTACTTTCAAACATCCAACTTACAAACATCTCCTACTTGCAAACGCAAGGAGACAGCAGCAAGTGAGATGAAAAAAGATGGACGACAAAACAAATTATACAGGGGTGATAACCCTTCCCTATGTTTTCCAAAAAGCTTAAAAATAGTTTTTTTGACTGGAGCTACACTTTAAAAATGTACCGGTTGAAAATTACAAACAGATTCAACTTAACACAACAAACCTACACAGTCCCTGTCTTGTTTGCACCGCCTGTATACTGCTGTTCTGAGTATATAGGGCCTGGGGGCCACACGCATTTCCTTTTTTTAATATGGGTACGGGGTTCCCCTTAATATGCGTACAAGACCCAAATAGGCTGGTAATGGGCAGGGAGGGCTAAACATGCCATTTTTCTCAATGATTTTCAATCATATTGCAGGAACCAGATAACATTAAAACCGCAAGCAGTTTTAAATGGTGTTATTTCCGTTTAATGTCATTTTGTGCAGGGACTGTTCTAAACACGGGAAACACGTGGCACTTCACAGGCATACTACAGACACCCCCCAGGCACCATATTTAAAGGAATATTTCACCTTTTCTTTTTCACTTTAATCGTCATTAAAATCAGTGCTCCCGCCAAAACGGCAGTTTTTAAAACTTTTTTTTGCAGTGACCCATGTCCCCTGAGGCAGGAGGCAGGTCCCCAAACCCTTTTTAGGACAGTATCTTGCATATTAGCCGTTAAAATTAGCACTTTCCATTTCGAACGTTCGAGTCCCATAGACTTCAATGGGGTTCGACCGTTCGTAACGAACGCGGGGGTCGTTCGCAAGTTCTGGTGCGAACCGAACCGGGGGGTGTTCGGCTCATCCCTAGTAGAGAGATTCCAGGGAGAGGCCTATTCTATCTCTATATCCAAGTTAGAACCTTGACAACGATGTTAGTCAGTCCAAGATATGTCTCAATAAACAAGCTAAATTGTAAATACTATTATTGGGAGACCAAGGCCACCTTTATTTTAGGCAAGAAAAGATGTTTAAGAAGAATTGTTAATGTTTGTAAAGGATAGAGAAAATATGCTAAACTCATGGCTTCTCCCAAATAACGAGAGTGGAAGAACAGCCCACATCTCCAACTCTTTAACTTTCTTATTTATCAATGGTGGATAATTCTAAGCAGGGCTCGAGTCCTGCGGGAACGCGTGGGAACGGCGTCCCCGCACTTTTTTCACAGCAGGAACGCCGTTCCCTTTGCAGGACCAGAGCCGCCCGAGGCTCTAGCACAGTCTGCTAGCTGCTTTGTCTTCACAGAGCTGACATCGGAAGAGCAGCACAGTGATGCACGTAGGGCAGGGGCTGGCTCAGTTAACTGATTGGTTAATAGAACTGCTCTGCATTCTATCAACCAATCAGTTAACTGGGGCAGGTCCCGCCCTCTGTCCATCCCTTTGCTGCACTTCCGATGTCATCTGCTGTGTCCTGTGTAAGGTAAGACAGAGAAGAGGGCACTGTTATGAAGGAGGGAGGGGGAAAGTATCAGAAACAGAAAGGAATGAGGAGGGGTGATATAAAAGGGAGGCAGGGCAGGAATGTGAAGGGGGGTTCTACAAAGGGGGTGAGGACAGGAATGTAAAGGAGGTGCCATAAAGGGGCTGAGGACATGTTTAAATTTTAAAACTAGCTACTTGGTCATCTTCCGTACTATGTCGCATTCGCAGTCTGGTCATCTCCTGTAGTCGCATTCGCAGTCTGGTCATCTCCTGTAGTCGCATTCGCAGTCTGGTCATCTCCTGTAGTCGCATTCGCAGTCTGGTCATCTCCTGTAGTCGCATTCGCAGTCTGGTCATCTCCTGTAGTCGCATTCGCAGTCTGGTCATCTCCTGTAGTCGCATTCGCAGTCTGGTCATCTCCTGTAGTCGCATTCGCAGTCTGGTCATCTCCTGTAGTCGCATTCGCAGTCTGGTCATCTCCTGTAGTCGCATTCGCAGTCTGATCATCTCCTGTAGTCGCATTCGCAGTCTGATCATCTCCTGTAGTCGCATTCGCAGTCTGATCATCTCCTGTAGTCGCATTCGCAGTCTGATCATCTCCTGTAGTCGCATTCGCAGTCTGATCATCTCCTGTAGTCGCATTCGCAGTCTGATCATCTCCTGTAGTCGCATTCGCAGTCTGGTCATCTCCTGTAGTCGCATTCGCAGTCTGGTCATCTCCTGTAGTCGCATTCGCAGTCTGGTCATCTCCTGTAGTTACATTCGCAGTCTAGTCATCTCCTGTACTATGTCGCATTCGCAGTCTGGTCATCTCCTGTAGTCGCATTCGCGGTCTGGTCATCTCCTGTAGTCTCATTCCCAGTCTGGTCATCTCCTGTACTATGTCGCATTCGCAGTCTGGTCATCTCCTGTAGTTACATTCGCAGTCTGGTCATCTCCTGTAGTTACATTCGCAGTCTGGTCATCTCTTGTAGCATGTCGCATTTGCAGTCACTGTATTTTATGTGAAATATATATATGCATATGAGCGTATCTTTTTTTTTTTTTTTGGTAGGGGAGTGGATCTTGGGTGGGAGTTCCCACACTTTTTTCCCCAGGACTTGACCCCTGGGAAAGTCTACTAGAGGCGGCCCCCTAATTACAAACATCCGACTTACAAATGACTCCTACTTACAAATGGAGGGAGACAACAGTAAGTGAGAGATTATCTACCCCCCAGGAATGGAAATTCACTCCTGTAAGACTTATTATGAGAAAAAGGTACCTCAACTGGTTTTATCACCAAGGCTTGTTTCCACAACAACCCAAAATTTTCAAAATCCAATTGTCATTGGGACAGAAAGTGAGGTGAAATCTTCTGAACAGGGGCACAGACAGCAAAACAAACATTCCAGGGGTGTTAACCCTTCCCTATGCTATTCAAAAAGCTGAAAAATATTTTTTTTTGTCTGGAGCTACACTTAAAAAATGTACCTGTTCCGACTTAGAAACAGATTCACTTAAGAACAAACCTACAGACCCCATCTTGTTTGTAACCCAGGGACCGCCTGTATATTGCATAGTTACATAGTTAGCCATTTTGAAAAAAGACACAAGTCCATCTAGTTCAACCAATAAAAAAAAAAGCATATTACAATCCCATATATACAACCCTTCATCAACAGTGGATCCAGAGGAAAGCGAAAAAAAACCCCCAGGAAAGCATGATTAATTTGCTACAGCAGGGGAAAAAAAGTCTTCCCTGATCCTCCAAGAGGCAATCGTATTTTCCCTGGATCAACTTTACCTTTTATATTGTTTGAATCTTTTTTGAATGGCTGGGATATCATGTGATGAAAAAACGATTACATCATCTGCAAATAATAACAATAATAATAATAATATTAATAATAATAATGTTCATGTTTTTTCTTCCTATTTTTATTCCCTTCAAGGATGACCCAATATAAAATTCAATAGCAATAATAAATCTGTCAGGAGTGCAGCTATGAATTTTTTTAAAGGGTTTTAACATCCACACTTAATAATTAGTCTATTGGTCTATACGATGACAATGTGGTAGGATCTTTTCCCTTTTTAGGAAGGATTCTTATAAAAACCTCTGAGCCAAAGTTCAAATATGGACCCCTCTCCCACATAGGGTTACACAGAGCAGTAAGGGCTGGGACAATGTTTTCCTGACTTATCTTATAAAATTCAAAAAGAAATCCATCTGCTCTGGAATTTATTGTTGACCATATACTTAATCATACTTTTAATCTGCTGTTATTTTACTGTTTAACCTTTCCAAGTTAGAGGGATGGATAGTCAACAATTATATTTTTGTCAAAAATGTTCCCCCAATTTTATGCTCTAATCCATCTTCTGAATACAGTAAGCTATAGTACTTTTCTATGATATGGATAATCTTTTTAGGTGAGCATGTATATTTGCCAGAGTCCTCCTTTAGTTTAGAAATAAAAGTGGATTGTCTAATGCCCTTGCGCAATTTAGCTAGCATCCTTAAAGCTTTATTACCAAATGTATGATACTGCACATTCTTATATAGGGTATGAACTTGTTTAAACCGATCTGCTCATAGATCAAACTGCCTCTTGGCGGAATGCCATGCAATTTTATTTTCCGCTGTAATTGCTTCTTGTAGATTGTAACTAGACTCTTTAAAAACATTTTTGCACACCCTTCTTATATTCTGTCTTGTATGAAATAATTTTACCTCTGATAGTAGCCTTCCCTGCTTTCTAAAAAAGGTTAGGTGTATCAATGTGTGCTATATTATAGTGTTCATATTCTGATCATGCTTCCTTTATTGTTTGTTATAAATCCTTACTCTGAGCCAAATCAAAAGGAAAATGCCATATCCTAGTGTTACCTCTAGGAATCATATCAGAGATCGTTAGGAAAACTGGTGCATGGTCAGATATGACTATCTGATGGATTTTAGGTGTTCCCACTCAGGCCAAAATTGCAGGTGTGCACAATAGATGATACAACCTAGACAACGATTATAAACTTGGGAAAACTATTTTTAAATTCCGCCTCTATGGGTTAAAATAAGCGTTAAACATCAGTAGCATTTAAAGCTTTAACTGTATTGAAAAGTGGTGTTTTTGAGAAGTTAACTCCCATTTTAGTTTATTAGCAGGGCGTCTCTCGTATTTCCTATCTTCAGTTATGTACATTAAATCAATGAAATCTCCTCCTATTAATTTAGAAGTATGTGGTGCTGTGGTATGTGGTACTAATGAAACTACCTCTTGGCAGAAAAGGTTTCCCTGTGTATTAGGGGCATAGATATTTGTCAATGCACTTTAGCGTAGTAACATTATGACCTTAAACTTCTTGTCTGACCAATTGAACTGTTGAGGGCAGGTTCTTGTGAAGTAGAACTAACACTCCTACTATGCGAACCACAGAGGGACCCAAAAACCTGTCCCACCCAAAAGTTCCCCATATGAGGAATCCTCATATGGGAGAAGAGTTTCCTGCAGAAGTGTTATATCTGCATGTAAGCTTTTTAAATGTCTCAATATCTTCATACATTAATAGCAGGGGACATCAGGCCTTTCACATTCCATGATATTATTTATCTTCATACTTTATTTAGAAAAACTTTCCAACTTAATCCTAGTATAAAAATATAGAAAACTAGATTTAGGGTGTACACATGCTTTAATCTGAATTTTAGCGAATATGTTCTAGCAAAATTTAACAACATTGTCATAAGCTGCTAGGCAAGGCTACGGGCACTTGTCACATGTTTTTCTGCTGTATTAAGTGATAAAGAATATAATAATATATATTAATAATATTAAATCATCAAGAGAAGTAATAAACAAATAACTAATTCATTAATGACAAAAAAAGTGCTAAGTGCAAAATACTCCTTAAAGTGGTGTTGCCACCAAAAAAAAAAAAAAAAAATAGCTTAAAATTCATAAAAAAATTCTAAAAAAAAAATTTGAAATTTTTTTTTTTTTTACTCACCTAAGTACCTGTTGCTAGGGGGTCCCTCATAGTCTGCTTCTTTCAGTGCCAGGGTAGGGGACATCACTTCCCCTCGGCGCTGCACAGTCACCTTGGACCTGTCACATGTCCCAGATGACTGTCCGGCGTATCACAGCGCTCGGCATGGCTCACGCATGCGCAGTGGGTGCCCGGCTGTGAAGCCACAGCCGGGTGCCCACAGTAAGAATGCCGGCGCCGCGAGCGGAGCGGCGAATGAGGGGGGCTTCATTCTCGCGCATCACTGGACCCTGGGACAGGTAAGTGGCCGATTATTAAAAGTCAGCAGCTGCAGTATTTGTAACAATGGGAACAGAGGGGCGCCAGACTGAGTGCAGTATAAATCATATATTTAAAAAAACAAGTAGTAACTCACAGGTTAAATTAGATGAGCTCAGTATGTGGTGAAAATCGCCAGTCCTGGAGTCTCATAAAAGTCTTCCCTTTGCAGCCTGGGGCACTGGTGTGATCTTACAAAGATCCAGAGAATGCTGGGAACCAGGAGGCAGGAAACGAGAAGCAGCTGGTCGTGACTTCACAGGAACAGGAAGTGTGATTATTCACAGTGGCAAAGAATGGTAATGCATTTCGAAGCTACAGCTTCTTCATCAGACCATGGCCCCAGGCTGCAAAGGGAAGACTTTTATGAGACTCCAGGACTGGCGATTTTCACCACATACTGAGCTCATCTAATTTAACCTGTGAGTTACTACTTGTTTTTATTAAATATATGATTTATACTGCACTCAGTCTGGCGCCCCTCTGTTCCCATTTCTACACAGAGCTCATCGCTTCACTCTAAGAGAGCTGCCTCCAGGTGCTAATCATACAAGATCTCGGATCATTTATGGACATTATGTTTTAAATGTTTTAATATCATGTGTGCTTGCTTATTCACACACATTTTATGTATACCTATATTCCAGTTGCTATATAATTTTATGTTATCACCATATCTAGCGCCACTGTTCACCCCTGTTTTTGCAGTATTTGTAGCTGCTGACTTTAAAAAAAAATTTTTAGGGGTCACCCTACTTTAATCAAGAAATGGATGTAAACTTTCACAGTGAAAATGCATAAATGTAAGCAAATATACTAGTGCAAATAATACTAGCGCCATAATAATAATAGTAAAACTTAAAGTGCGATAATAACTAGGGATGAGCCGACCCCCCCCCCCCCCATTCAGTTCGCAGCAGAAGATGCAAACAGGCAAAAACACGCAAACACTGTTAAAGTCTATGGGACACGAACGTGAAAACTCAAAATTGATCATTTTAAAGACTTATATGCATGGTATTGTCATAAAAAGTGTTTGGGGACCTGGGTCCTGCTCCAGGGGACATGGATTAATGCAAAAAAAAGTTTTAAAAATGGCAGTTTTTTCGGGAGCAGTGATTTTAATAATGCTTAATGTGAAACAGTAAAAGTGAAATATTCCTTTAAATTTTGTACCTGGGGGTGTCTATAGTATGCCTGTAAAGTGGTGTATGTTTCCCGTGTTTAGAACAGTCCAAGAGAAAAATGACATTTCTAAAGGAAAAAAGTAATTTAAAATTACTTGCGGCTATAATGAATTGTCAGTCCCGGCAATACACATAAAAGTCATTGAAAAAAACGGCATGGGATTCCCCCACAGGGGAACCCCGAACCAAAATTAGAAATAAAAATATGTGTGGGGATCCCCACAAATGCCATACCAGGCCCTTCTGGTCTGGTATGGATATTAAGGGGAACCCCCACCAAAATGTAAAAAAAAATGGCCTGGGGTCCGCTCAAAAATCCATACCAAGCCGTTATCTGAGCATGCAACCTGGCAGGCCACAGGAAAAGAGGGGGGATAAGAGAGCGCCCCCCCTGAATCGTACCAGGCTACATGCCCTCGACATGGGGAGGGTGCTTTGGGGTAGCCCCCTAAAGCACCTTGTCCTCATGTTGATGGAGAGAAGGGCCTCATCCCCACAACCCTTGCCCGGTGGTTGTGGAGGTCTGTGGGCGGGGGCCTTATCGGAATCTGGAAGCCCCCTTTAACAAGGAGACCCCCAGATCCTGCCCCCCCATGTAAAATGGTAATGGGGTACAAATGTACCCCTACCATTTCACAATAAATTTATGAAAATGGTAAAAAAACACAAGACACAGCTTGGGACAGTTCCTTTATTAAAAAATAAAAAAATAAAAGTGTCCCACGAAGTCCATTCATCTTCTCTCGCTCCGACGGACAAAAAAAAGCCGCACACCGACACCAATCTGCCTCCATGGGAGGCACCTGCCATAATGACTGCCTCTCAGGTGACAGTTCTTTTAAAACTAAGGGCGGGGCCACACAATGACGTCACCCCCCTCTGACGCACGGAGACATCCCTATGGCTTTCCCATAGCATCAGATGGGGTGGGGTCACTCGGTTATGTAACAACTACAACATCTGCTCTCAATGACAAAGGGCATCTAGTGGTAAAGATGGTTAATGACAAGGTTACAGCCACTCTCAAATTACGGACGTCTAGTGGTGAGATTGAGCAATAGCAAGTGGGTACTCCTATAGCAACATTTCATGGTAACTACTAGATGTCCTCCGTCATTGAGAGCAGATGTTGTAGTTGTTACATGAGGTAGTTACCAATAGATGTCGCAATAGAATTGTGATATTTAGGTTATTTTAATAGATTAGATTTAACATTTGTTTTATTAATTTGCAATTTACTGTTAGACAGTATGCTGACAGTATTGCGACATGCATTATACTTGTGTCTAATTCGCAATGTGCCGAATTATTGTAATTGTTGTTATGGCAACAAAGGATTGTATTTAAGCTTAATGAAGTCATGTGAGCGTTGATGTAACACTTACGGAGGAACCGGGTGAACGTCACTTCCGGTCGCAGCCGAGTCCTTGATGCACGAGAAAACCGTTGACTCTGTTTTTACATGTGAGTTGCTATATTTTTAATAAATTATTTTTTGGAATTACTACACACGGAGACCTATTTTCATTACATGTGAGCCTTGGTGGTGAAAAGTGTAGGAGGTGGAGGAGATAGCTGTGTTTTAAATGGAAAAGCCTGTTTGTACCTGTGAACATCGCTACCCGATCAAATAGAAGATTACAAGGAGACAACCTACTGCTGTGGATTTATATGAGAGACTCATCATTGGTGAGACTAAACCCCCAAATTACTGTGATTGTTGGAAGGGCAACAATGGATTGTATTTAAGCCGGCCTTGTTCACCTGACTCCATACTCTTAATGAAGACACGTGAGCGGTGACGTAGTGTGTAGGGAGGAGCCGGGTGAACATAATTTCCAGTCTTTTCTGAGACCTCAAGTCCTTGATACACAAGAAAACCTTTGACTGTGTTTTTACATGTGAGTTGCTATATTTTTAATACATTTTTTTTTTTAATTGCTACACATGGAGACCTGTTTTCATTACATGTGAGCCTTGGTGGTGAAAAGTGGAGGAGGTGGAGGAGATAGCTGTGTTTTAAATGGAAAAGCCTGTTTGTACCTGTGAACATCGCTGTCCGATCGAATAGAGGATTACAAGAGAGAGCCTACTGCTGTGGATTTACTGTATATGAGAGATTCATCATGGGTGTGACTAGACCTGTAGGGGTCTTTCTTTTAGGTGAGAGGCTGGGGCACACTGCACACACGGATGGTGAAGCACTATAGAGGAATTCGATATATGGGTCTGCACTTTGATCGCCGACACTTTGTAGGAACTATGTCTGTGCACTGAAGATTGATTGCAGCAAGCACTTTATGACACAAGTTATTATTACGCTTTACTATTATTAGTATTGCACTAGTATTATTTGCACTAGTACATTTGCTTACATTTATGCATTTTCACTGTGAAGGTTTACTTCCATTTCTTAATTAAGGAGTATTTTGCACTTGGCAATTTATTTGTCATTAATGAATTAGTTATTTGTTTATTACTTCACTTGACAATTTACTATTATTAGTACATATATTTGCACTGAGAAAGCGCCACATTTATTTATTTTTATTTTTGTGCTGTATAACTTCTCTCTCTCTCTGGGACACAAGTGCTTATAATCAGGGAGCAGACTTGTAGGCCTTTTTGCCTGCAGAGATCAGATAAGCTGTGTCTCCTAATGGTGCTTAAATGTAAAAATTCTTTGCTTGACTGGAGTGGATATTTAAAGTAATAGGACATTATCCTGGCAAAAGAATTAGAATTGAGGCTTAGCAAAATTTATGGAATGCTCATATTAGTGTCTTCATATCAAGCTAGAACATACTGTACCACCAAAGTATTCCAAAGTTCTCTGAATAATATTAAAATGACTGAGCAAAGGTATCTGTTAATACCTTAGTCTGCTTTTAGTAATACTTTATCTGGCATCACTGCTTAAATGTGGTGTACTAGATCTAGATCCAATTAAACACTTTTTGATTTACTATTGAAAAAATAAAACACTTTATACACTGGAGCACAATACATTAATGTCATGATCCACAGAAGAGATCATGATAAATCCAGGGTCAGGGTTAAGTGAATATTTTCTGTATGCTTGGACATAATCCACTTTTAAAATATGATTGGAATAAAAATAGCAGGTGATAAATGTTTTCATATGTGGATATGGGATATATTGGAGCTAACTCATGAATTTGAAAATTTGAACAGAATTAAAATGTTGCAGGCTGTGAATTTATTGAGCCATCAAGGGTATTTAATCTGCATATGATTATAAAGTTTAAAGGCACATATTTTTATTTTAACCTTCGTTTGTAAATATAATGATAATATTTAAAAAAATCTGGACTTTAAAAGGGCAAGTAGACATAATGTTGTGTAATTATGGGGGGCAAATATGTAAAGTTATGTTAGAAATACCTTTAAAACCCTAATATAATTTACTGTAGTAAAGACTCACTTTCTGAAATAGACCAAATTATACTTAAAGTGGAAAATTTAATTTAGTCAGAAAATTAAGTCCTGCTAGATCAATTCAGACTGGCTTTTTTTGAAGGTATAGTAAAACATTACAAATAAGTGCCTATACCGTTTAAAATACAGTAGTGCAGTTTCACTCTGCTCTGCACATGCTCAGTTGCTCACTATTTTTAGGCAATGCCAAATTAGTTTTTTTTTTTTCAGACCAATCTGTTGACACCAGCCATCTGATGGTTTGACAGTTTGGTCGAGGAAATGTAATTATTAGCAATCCCAGCATTGTAGTTTTTTTACCAATCGATGGGTTTAGTTCCACTTTATGATGTATTGCTGTTCAGGGGCTCTGGGTTACAGCAAACTCGTTTTCCAGGGGTTGGGCTTGGCCCCTTAGTTCCAGTGAAGGGAACTCTTAAGGTGTCAGCATATCAAGACATTTTGGACAATTTCATGCTCCCAACTTTGTGGGAACAGTTTGGGAATGGCCCCTTCCTGCTCCAACATGATTGCGCACCAATGCACAAAGCAAGGTCCATGAAGACATGGATGAGCGCGTTTCGGGTGGAGGAAATTGACTGACCTGTCCTGACCTCAACCCAATAGAACACCTTTGAGATGAATTAGAGCAGAGACGGTGAGCCAGGCCTTCTCATCCAACATCGGTGCCTGACCTCACAAACGCACTTCTGGAAGAATGGTCAAATATTCCCATAGACACACTCCTAAACCTTGTGGACAGCCTTCCCAGAAGAGTTGAAGCTGTTATAGCTGGAAAGGGTGGGCCAACTCAATATTAAACCCTACAGACTAAGACTGGGATGCCATTAAAGTTCATGTGTGTGTAAAGGCAGGCGTCCCAATAATTTTGACAATATAGTGTATATAGATATGCAGTATAGTATATGTGATTGATGGATAGATAACCTTTTCTTAAGTATGTATTAAATATATGAAATATGTGTTGTCATATTTTCCCTCCTATAGGCCACATAAATGGCTTTTAGGTTAAAGTGGTGTTAAAGCCAAAAGCAAAAAACCTTTACCCCAAAAGGAAAATAAAAAAACTTTTTACTGTGACTGCCTATAAAGTTTTAGCTGGAGTTTGGCTTAAGTTTGTTAGTATATTTAAACCTGGTAGTACATTTAATACTTCCCTCTCCCAGGCTGACAATGTTGCTGGGTGTCCCCTGTGCTTCCCTGTGTTCCCTGTGCTCTTTCATCCAGAGTGGGGGGTACTGTAATATAGGAGGTGTGTTACTGGCTAGATAATCAGGTGAAGGCAGAGGTTAAAAAGACTAAGAAAATAAAATGAATGCATCCACCACATCTAATGCCTGGTAAACTGTAATATATTACATTTTTGTTTTGGGTTTATTACCACTTTAAAGTGGTTCTAAAGCCTTAAGATTTTTCACCTTAACGAATTCTAAGTGATAAGGTCAGAAACCTTCTTTGCTGCAGCCCTCCCTTAGCTTATCTTAGCCCAATCCGATCCAGCAATTTGCACAAGTGCAGTGGTTCCAGCTGCTGCCTCTAGCCTCATTCGATAGATTAATAGCAGTGATTGATTGCTGTCAATCAAATTATGTGACACGGGAGCGGGGGCAGGTCCAGGTCCCACTGTCTGTGTCAATGGACATAGCAGTGGCACTCAGGAGCGAAGCCACACGGGTGCCCCAGGTAAAGCGGCTTTCCATGGGGGCACCCAATGAAGAGGAGGGGCTTAGAGCACCAACAGGGGACCCCAGAAGAAGAGGATTGGGGCTGCTCTGTGCAAAACTACTGCACAGAGCAGGTAAGTATAGGCATGTTTGTTATTTTATTTAAAAAAAACAAAGGTTTGAAACTACTTTAAGAAGGGGTTGGTGTTCGTTTCATATGCCCACTTTTCGTTCTTGAATTTAGAGGTAAAAGGATTTTTTAAATGTATGCAAAGGTAAAACATTCTATTTTTTCCAGTAAAAATTGTCTAAAATGGGAAATCGCTTAAGTTTGGGATGAATTCCTAATCTCCAAGAGAGGAAGTAATAGGAATTACGCGACATAAGATTAAGAGCAGGTTCTCAATTTTTCCGACGGAAAACGTTTCTATCAGAAATTACAATCGTGTGTATGCAATTCTGATGAGCAAATACTCACGCATGCTCAGATTCAACTATGAGACAGAAGCTATTGGCTACTGGCTTTTGAACTTCCTTTTTATGGTCCCGTCATACACGTTGTATGTCACCGCGTGCTTGATGGTCGGAATTTGGTGTGACCGTGTGTATGCAAGACAGCTTGAGCGAAAGCCCATTGGAATTCTGTCAGGAAAACCATCAGAGCTTTTTTCAACCAAAATTCCGATCGTGTGTACATGGCATAATAGGAGTTTTAACTCTACCTGGTACACATCAGTAATAAGTGAAGCGTTAACTCACCCCTGGTTCATACTAATGCGGCTTGCTGTCTTAGACAGGTATCTGCACCCCCCCTCCCCCCTGAAAGGTGCCAAATGTGACACCGGAGGGGGGAGGGTTGCGAAAAGTAAAGGTTCAATTTTTGTGTAAACCTCCGCTTTAATTTTAAGAGACAATAAAGTTCCTGCACTACTTTTCTGCGTCTTACTTGTGACATGAGTGCCATAGACCGTAATGTCACAAGGAAGTCACTTCTTTGTTTTATCTTTCCGACTTTGGCTGCGACTTCAGAGGGTTTTGTAAGTTTAATAATACAGTGCCTTGAAAAAGTATTCATACCCTTTGACATTTTCCACATTTTGTCATGTTACAACCAAAAAATGTAAAAATGTAAAAATATAAATGTATTTATATTGGGATTTTATGTGATAGAGTGATAGACCAACACAAAGGATAAATGGTTTTAACATTTTATTACAAATAAATATCTTTGTGGCGTACAGTTGTGCTCAGCCCCCTTTACTCTGATACTCCTAACTAATATCTAGTTTAACCAATTGCCTTCAGAAGTCAATTTTTGTGTAACTTAATCCCAGTATAAGTTCTGTGAAGCCCTCAAAGGTTTGTTAGAGAACATTAGTGAACAAACAGCATCATGAAGGCCAAGGAACACATCAGACAGGTCAGGGATAAAGTTGTGGAGAAGTTTAAAGCAGGGTTAGGTTATAAAAAAATATCCCAAGCTTTGAACATCTTATGGAGCACTGCTCAATCCATCACTGGAAAATGGAAAGAGTATGGCACAACTGCAAACGTACCAAGACATGGCTGACTACCTACACTGACAGGCTGGGCAAAGGGAGCATTCATCAGAGAAGCAGCCAAGAGGCCCATGGTAACTCTGTAAGAGCTGCAGAGATCCACAGCTCAGGTGGGAGAATCTGTCCACAGGACAACTATTAGCCCTTGTACACACGGTCGGACATTCTGCCAACCAAATCCGTTGGATTTTGTCCGACGGATTTTGTCCGACGGATTGTGTCCGAAACTGTTGCATACACACGGTCGGACCAAGTTGTCGGAAAATCCAATCGTTCAGAACGTGATGACGTTATTTCGTTACGACGGGACTACGTTCAGGCTAGTAGTCAATAGCTTTGGTGTAGGAATTTGATCTGAGCATGCGTGGCACTTTGTCCAATCGGAATTCTCTACACATGATCGAAGTATGTCCGATCGGACCAGTTTGTTGGAAAATATTTCCAACAAGTTGGAAAATTGGGTCCGACGGATATTCAGACGGAATCAGTCCGATGCATACCACACACAGTCGGATTATCCGACAACACGGTCCGATAGGACACATTCCGACGGATTCTCCGACCGTGTGTACAAGGGCTAAGTTGTGCACTCCACAAATCTGGCCTTTATGGAAGAGTGGCAAGAAGAAAGACATTTTTGAAAGAAAGCCATAAGAAGTCTTGTTTGCAGTTTGCGAGAAGCCATGTGGGGGACACAGCAAAAACGTGGAAGAAGGTGTTTTCGTCAGATCAGACCAAAATTGAAAGTTTTGGCTTCAAAGCAAAATGCTATGTGTGGTGGAAAATTAACACTGCATATCACCCTGAACACACCATCCCCACCGTGAAACATAGTGGTGGCAGCATCATGTTCTAGTGGATACTTTTCTTCAGCAGGGACAGGGAAGCTGGTCAGAGTTGATGGGAAGATAGATGAAGCCAAATACAGGGCAATCTTAGAAGAAAACCTGTTATGCCGCGTACACACAATTGGAATTTTGGTCGGAAAAAACTCTGATAGTTTTCCCGACGGAATTCTGACGGAATTTCACTCAATCTGTCTTGTATACACACGGTCACACCAAATTCCGATGGTCAAGAATGCGGTGACGTACAACACGTACTACAGGACTAGAAAAAGGAAGTTCAATAGCCAGTAGCCATTAGCTTCAATCTTGTAGTTGAATCTGAGCATGCGTGAGTTTTTGCACGTCGAAATTGCATACACACGATTGGAATTTCCAATTCCCAAAACTTTTTCCGTCTGAAAAATTGAGAACCTGCTCTCAATCTTTTGCTGGCGGAAATTCGGCCAGCAAATTTCAGATGGAGCATGCATACGGTTGCATTTTCCAATGAAAAGCTCTCATTGGTCTTTTGCTGGCTGAAATTCCGACCATGTGTACGCAGCATTAGAGTCTGCAAAAGACTTGACACTGGAGTGAAGGTTCACGTTCCAGCAGGACAACAATCCTAAACATACAGTCAGCGCTACAATGGAATGGTTTAGATCAAAGCATATTCATGTGTTAGAATGGCCAGTCAAAGTCCAAACCTAAATCCAATTGAGAATCTGTGGCAAGACCTGAAAATTGCTCTCCACAGACGCTCTCCATCTAATCTGACTGAGCTTGAGCTATTTTGTAAAGAAGAATGGGCAAAAATGTCACTCGCTAGATGTGCAAAGCTGGTAGAGACATCCCCAAACATCCCCAGACTTGCAGCTGTAATTGCAGCAAAAGGTGGTTCTACAAAGTATTGAATCAGGGGGGCTGAATACAAATGCACACCATACTGTTCACATATTTATTTGTAAAAAAAAAAAAAATTGAAAAACATTTATCATATTCCTTCCACTTCACAATTATGTGCCACTTTGTGTTGGTCCATGGCATAAAATCCCAATAAAACACATTTACATTTTTGGTTGTAACATGACAAGATGTGGAAAATGTCAAGGGGTGTGAATACTTTTTCAAGGCATTGTATGTGTCACACTGGCATTGATTTACTAAAGCTGGAGAGTGAAAAACATGGGGCAGCTCTGCATAGAAACCAATCAGCTTCCAGTTTTTTTTTTTTTTTTGTGAAAGCTTAATTGAACAAGCTAGAAGCTGATTGGCTACCACGCACAGCTGCACCAGGTTCTGCTATCTCCAGTTTTACCAACCTCACTCTGCATTGTTATAATTTGTCAAAGCCAAAGTTGCAAAATATCAAAGTTGCATGAAAGTAGCATTGAGTTGCACCAAGTAAGTTGCAATGTAAAGTCACATGACTTTGGGGTCGCAGTGTGAACCAAGCCTTATTTATTTAAAAGGCAGGACTTGTTTTTTTTGTATGTAAGTAGTTGTAAAGTTGCTTTATTTATTGAGGATAAACTACAGTACTGCTAGGGTTTTAGGTCTTCAAGATTAAAATAAACGATCGCATACATTTTCACTGTCAATATATAGTGTTTTAGGCCATTCTTCTAATGTTTGCGTAATATTTACAAAGGTACATTGCTTTATATGAAATAACACAAGACCAATTTTGCAGGAGATGCCTAGAACTATGCAATTAATCATAATGTGAATGTGTGTTGCTTGGTAACATAATTATGCATACTGCACATCATTATGCATATTGCGGATGTGCTTTCACATTGCCATACTCCACTAGGAGCTATTACAATGGAACCTAACTCCTGCTGCTTCCAACTTTTATTTCTTTGGGATTTGGGTAAAATGGGCTTTAACATTTCAGTCTTAGATTAGATTGCAATGCATTTGGTTGTTGTTTCATATTAAATGAAATGTCCTTTTATACAGAAACCTTGTTTCTCAACACTAGCGGTTTAATTGCAACTGCACTGGATTCTTTTTTTTTCTCTTTCAAACATTTTATTGTATTTTATAAGTTACAACAAAATTCTTAAACAAAAGTATTCATATTGATTCAATGGGAATAGGCATAGGCAGACAGAAAAGTTTCTCCTTTAGGCCGGGTTCACACCGCTGCGATGCGGGAACGCCGCGAATCCGCGGCGTTTTCCCGCATCGCATGACTCCCGCCGGCAGTTCACACTGCCCTATGCGGACGGCTGGGAGTGTCAATGATATGTTAATGACACCCCCAGATCCGTCCGCATATCGCAGTGCGATCTGCCGACTCGCACAGGAATCGGATCGCATGGTGTGAACCCCCATGCGATCCGATTCTGTTGCGGACCAAAAAAAGGGTCCCGTGCGAGTTTGCTGCGGGACCGATGCGAATTCAGCCATACTATCTGTATGGCTGTACTCGCATCGCTACGGAGATGGGATGTGATTTGCGGTGCGAATCACATCCGGATCTCCCCCCGCAGCAGTGTGAACCCAGCCTTAACCACTTGACAACTGGGCATTTAAACCCTCCTCGTTACCAGACCAATTTTCATTACGTGCAATAAAATTACGTTACATTACGTGCAATAAAATATTTTTTCTCTGTGTTGTTTTTTTTGTACTTTATTTCACAGGTGAATGGGTAGGGGTACATTGTACCCCATACTCATTCACATAGGGTGGGGGGCCGGTATCCGGGGGCCCCCTTCTTAAAGGGGGCTCCCGGATTCCGATAAGCCCCCCGCCCGCAGACCCCGACAACCAACGGCCAGGGTTGTCGGGAAGAGGCCCTTGTCCTCATCAACATGGGGACAAGGTGCTTTGGGGTGGGGGGGCCGCGCGGTCCCCCTTTCCCCAAGGCACCCCCCCATGTTGAGGGCACGCGGCCTGGTACGGCTCAGGAGGGGGGGCTCGCTCGCCCCCCTTTCCTGGCCGGCCGGGTAGCGTGCTCGGACAAGGGTCTGTTGTGGACTTTGGGGGGACCCTACGCCGATTTTTTTTCGGCGTTGGGGTTCCCCTTTAAGTCCATTCCAGGCGGCGGAGCCCGCAACGTCTCCTTCGCGGGCCCCGCCTACCTGTACACGCGCTCGAAATGGGCGGATTTGCCTCCGCCTTACGTGGGCGAGTCCGTTCATTTCAAAAGTTGAGCGAACTGTCTGGCAAACAGTTCGCTGAAACAGTCCGCTCAAAAAGGGCCGTGTGTGGCCATGTCCGTCCATGCTAATTTTGAGCGGACTGTTTGCCGAAACTGTTTGACAAACAAAGTTGGGCGAACAGTCCGCCCGTGTGTACGCGGCCTAGAAGATGTGGTGCAAAACATAAAAAATGTATCAAACCTGATGTACTGGTGTCTATCTCATTTCTTGAGACCCGAACAAGCCAAGAAAGTACAAATACCCCCCAAATGACCCCTTTTTTGAAAGTAGACATTTCAAGGTATTTAGTAAAATGCATGGTGAGCTTTTTGATGATGTCATTTTTTCCCACAATTCTTTGCAAAATGAAGATTTTTTTTTCCAACAAAATTGTCATTGTAATAGGTTATTTCACTCACATGGCATGTGCATACCACTAGGGATGAGCCGAACACCCCCCGGTTCGGTTCGCACGAGAACTTTCGAACGGACCGAAAATTCGTACGAAATTTAGAACCCCATTGAAGTCTATGGGACTCGAATATTCGAAATAAAAAGTGCAAATTTTAATGGCTAATATGCAAGATACTGTCCTAAAAAGGGTTTGGGGACCTGGCTCCTGCCCCAGGGCACATGGGTCAATACCTAAAATGTTTTTAAAAATGGCCGTTTTGGCGGGAGCACTGATTTTAATGACGATTAAAGTGAAAAAAAAGTCAAATATTCCTTTAAATATCATGCCTGGGGGGTGTCTATAGTATGCCTGTGAAGTGCCACGTGTTTCCCGTGTTTAGAACAGTCCCTGCACAAAATGACATTTAATGGAAATAACGTCATTTAAAACTGCTTGTGGTTTTAATGTTATATCTGGTTCCGGCAATATGGATGAAAATCATTGAGAAAAATGGCATGGGTAGCCCTCCCTGCCCATTACCAGTCCCTTTGGGTCTTGTACGGATATTAAGGGGAACCCCGTACCCATATTAAAAAAAGGAAAGACGAGGTGCCCCCAGGCCCTATATACTCAGAACAGCAGTATACAGGCGGTGCAAACAAGACAGGGACTGTGTAGGTTTGTTGTGTTAAGTAGAATCTGTTTGTAATTTTCAACTGGTACATTTTTAAAGTGTAGCTCCAGTCAAAAAATCTATTTTTAAGCTTTTTGGAAAACATAGGGAAGGGTTATCACCCCTGTATAATTTGTTTTGCCCTCCGTCTTTTTTCATCTCACTTGCTGTTGTCTCCTTCCGTTTGCAAGTAGGAGACGTTTGTAAGTTGGATGTTTGAAAGTAGGAGCCTGCCCTATATGCTCTGCAGAAATGGCGGAACAAGGTGTTGGTGTTGCCACAACACTGTAAGCCCTCAAAGTGACTCTTGGTGGGTGCTGGAGCGCCCTGCTGTGAACGATTATATCAAGAATTGTAATTACATGCCATTGTTGAACAGTGGTAGAAAAATTGGCCTTTGGTGGTTGTGGTGTTGGTGCCACAAAACTATAAGTCCTCACAGTTACTCTGGGTGGGCACAGGAACGGGCCCTCCTGTGAACTATTATATCAAGAATTGTAATTACATGCCCCTGTTAAACAGGGGCTGAAAAATTGGGCCTTAGGCACTGGTGCTGGTGCCACAACACTGCAACCTCTCCCATATACTGTAGTTGTAGTGCAGGAATGAGCCTTGCTGCAAAGCATTGCATCAAAAATTGTAATTAAACGCCCCTGTTAAACAGGGGCAGAAAAATTGGGCTGCTTGCACTGGTGCTGGTGCCACGACACTGCAACCTCTCCCATATACTCTAGTTGTGGTGCAGGAATGAGCCCTGCTGCAAAGCATTGCATCAAAAATTGTAATTAAACGCCCCTGTTAAACAGGGGCTGAAAAATTGGGCCGTGGCATCAACCAGAACCAAAAATGTTCTTCCAACATATCAGCGGAAGAGGAAGAGGATAGACAATCAACATAACAGGACAGTCACTCAGCATCAGCATAGGCTGTCTTGAAGGGATGTGATATTTCAAAAAAAATTATTCGGTTACATCAGCTTCAGGTGCTTGGTAGCTGTGGGTGATCCAAGACTGATTCATCTTGATGAAGGTCAGTCGATCAACTGAGTTGGTGGACAGGCGCACCCTGTGATCGGTAACAAAGCCACCAGCAGCACTGAAGGTGTGCTCCGAAAGAACGCTGGATGCAGGACAGGCCAGTAGCTCAATTGCATACTGTGCAAGCTCTGGCCAGTGATCCATCCTCAAGACCCAGTAAGCCAGAGGATTTTCGGTGGGGAAGGTGTCCAAGTCTGACCTTGCCCCTAGGTATTCCTGCACCATGTAAATCAGACACTGGCGAGTGGCGATGGTTGCAGGAACCGATCATACCTTGGGGCTGCGGACTAAAATATTGTCTGAACGCATCGGTCAGATGGCCACCTTCTCCACCGCTCCTTCTGACCGATGCCTCAGCAACACGTTGTCCAGGACCAGGAGTTTGTAACCTCCAGGTCTCTGGGAACGCGTTGCACAGACCTTTCTGCAAGGCCTCCCGGAGATATCTCATCCTCTGCTCCCTCTGCGACGGCAAGATAAGGTCGGCAACCTTACCCTTGTACCGTGGATCAAGGAGAGTGGCCAGCCAGTAATGGTCCCTCTCCTTGATCCAAAGAATACGAGGATCCTTCCGCAGGCTTTGCAGGATCAGGGAGGCCATGCAGCGTAGGTTAGCTGAGGCATTCGGTCCGGAGTCCTCTGGGTCACTAAGGACAACATGATCCGCAGCTACCTCCTCCCAGCCACGTACAAGTCCACGGGTTTCTTGGGACTGTAAATCATCCCTACAAGACTGCTGCTGCTGCTGAGTGCCAGCCTCCACCTCCATGCTGACACAATCATCCTCCTCCCCCTCCTCCTCATCCTCTTCCTTTGTGATGGGTGGTACAGCAGGAACACTGTCTGGATAAAGGGGGCCTTGAGAGGCAAGGAAATCCTCCTCTTCCTGCCTCTGTTCTGCCTCAAGTGCCCTGTCCATTATTCCATGCAGCGTATGCTCCAAGAGGTGGACAAGAGGTACAGTGTCACTGATGCATGCACTGTCACTGCTCACCATCCTTGTGGCCTCCTCAAACAATGACAGGACAGTGCATGCATCCCTGATCATGCCCCACTGGCGTGGTGAGAAAAAACCAAGCTCCCCTGACCCTGTCATGGTGCCGTAGTCGCACAGGTACTCATTGATGGCCCTCTGCTGCGTGTGCAGCCGCTGCAGCATGGCCAACGTTGAGTTCCACCTGGTGGGCATGTCGCATATGGGGCGGTTCTTGGGCAGGTTCAACTCCTTTTGGAGCTTAGCCAGCCGAGCACAGGCATTAAATGATCGGCGGAAATGCACACAGACTTTCCTGGCCTGCTTCAGGACATCCTGTAAGCCGGGGTACCTGCCCAAGAACCGCTGCACCACCAGGTTAAGGACGTGAGCTACACAGGGCACATGGGTCAGTTGTCCCTGTCGGAGGGCGGAGAGGAGGTTGGTGCCATTGTCGCAAACCACCATTCCTGGCTTAAGCTGGCATGGCGTCAACCACCTCTCGGCCTGCCCCTGCAGAGCTGACAAAACACCCGTCCCAGTGTGGCTCCTGTCCCCCAAACAAACCACGCAAGCACGGCATGGCATCGTTTTGCCTGCGTACTTGCGTAGCCCCTGGAACGCCTACGGAGCACCGCTGGTTCTGAGGACAGAGCTTTGGAAGAGGCCATGGAGGAAGAAGAAGAGGAGGGGTGGAGGAGAGAGGTGTTTCACAACCAATAGTAGCATTTTGGAGGCGTGGTGGCGGAACAACCTCCAACACTACTGCACCTTGTCCTGCTTCCTTCCCAGCTGCCAGAAGAGTGACCCAATGGGCCGTGAAAGACAGGTAACGTCCCGTCCATGCCTGCTGGACCATGAGTCAGCGGTAATGTGCACCTTACCGCTGACCGCCCTGTCCAGCGAGGCAAGGACATTGCCTTCCACATGGCGGTAGAGAGCCGGAATCGCCTTCCGTGAGAAAAATTGGCGTTTGGGGACCTGCCACTGAGGAACCGCACATTGTACAAACTCACGGAAGGGGGTCGAGTCTACCAACTGAAAAGGAAGCAGTTGAAGTGCTAGCAATTTAGCCAAGCTAGCATTCAACCGCTGGGCATGTGGATGGCTGGGAGTGAACTTCTTTTGGCGGTCCAGCAGCTGGGGCAGTGACATTTGCCTGCTATAATCGGACGTGGGTGTACTGCTAGCAGAGTGCCCAGAAGCACTTGGCTGTGACACACCTAATTCTACACCTTCATTCCTCTCAGAGCAGGTTTCAGAGAGGACTGAAGGTCTAGTGGGGTTGGAGATCCCAGCTGATGAGGAGCAAGGAGAGGTCCGCTTTGTTCTTTGGTATGAGTCTTTGAGGTACGCTTGCCAACGAGCTGCATGGCAGGTCAAACATGTGGTGCCCAAGCGGCTGATGTTTTGGCCATGCGAGATACGCTTGAGACATATGTTGCAAATAGCAGCGGTGCGATCTGATGCACTCGTCTCAAAAAGACCCACACCAAAGAACTTTTAGAAAAACGTGCAGAGGCAGCGCCCTGCACAGGCGGAGCTCTGCGGTGTGATTCAGTCGGTGTGCTGCCCCTAAGCTGGCCCCCGGAGGGCATCCTGCCTCGTTGGACATCTGCCGCCTCCTCCTCCTCCTCCTCTCTCCTACCAGGCACCCATGTGGAGTCAGTGCCCTCATCATCCCCTCCCTCTTCATCGCTGGAGCAAACCTGGCAGTATGCTAGTATGCTAGTATGGTTGTGGAACATGACTGCCAGATTGCTGTCCTTCTTGAGCATCCCCTCTCTCTGCGCTCACGCTACTGCCTTCCTCTAGCTGAGTATCATCATCAGAGCCTACAAAACACTGGGCATCCTCCTGGAACATTTACCACTGTGCTCAAAGAGTTCAGGAGGACGTGGTGGGTCTAGGGAAGGAGTCACTGATGATGACATTGAGAGGAGGGAAGACGATGCATTGGCAGCTGCTTTGCTAGTACCCTGAGCCTGGGTGAGAGAGAATGAGGAGGATGAAGAGGGCTTGGTCATCCACTCTACCAAGTCTTCGGCATGTTGTGGCTCAACATGTCCAGCTGCCGAAAAGAAGGACAAGCATGTCCCATGGTGCCGATGATGACGATGCACCGCGTCCATGACCAGCACTGTTGTCTCTAGACACAGAGCCTGCTTGCCCTCTTTTATCGGCTTGCGCCTGTCTGCCTCTCCTTGCTGGCTTTCCAGACATGGTAATGGCCTGAAGGGAGTTGGGAAAACCAGCAATTGGGTAGTGTATATTGTGCTGGAGGCACACACAACACCTACTAACTCCTGCAGATGGCAGATGGCTCAATTAGAGAAGAGCTATGTAGGTGGATATAACGGTGTATACTGTGGTCAGTTCACGCAGACCGCACGCACAATCTCCTACAACTAACTGCAAGCTCTATTTAAAAAGAGTAATATAGCTAGCTATATAGGTGGATATTTTTTATTCCAGGTAACTGCTACCAATCAAACAAAAACTTTACATATTACAGACAAACTTTACAATTCACATAACATACAACAAACAAAAGCTACAACTTAACTAGTTAGCATTACTTGCTTTATAAAGAGGGGAAATAATAAGTTCCCGTACCTGGTCGTCAGACATTTCATTAAAGAACTTTTCCCACTCAACATTTCCCTTCTTCTTCTTTTTCTTTTTAATGGAACTCTTACTACTTGCCTTAGAATCAGGACTATCCCTATTACCTGTGCCTTTCACTTGGACTGCTTCAACAGGTCCATCTGTTACTTTGTTATCCTGCTCATCACCAGACACTGACGAGCTTTCTGAAGACTCGACCCCTGTACCCTGAAGGCCTTTACATGGAGAAGAAGAAACCGGACTGGGAGATCTAAGCGGGCTTCTACTCCGAGAGGAGCTCACCCGTTCCGGCTTCTGTCTACTCGACCCTTTCCTTGCCACTCTACCTCTCTTCTCCTCCACTGGGCTTAGCCCACGACGCGACATTCTACCGCTTGGGATGCCCCCAGTGCGAGGAGAAACAATAGGAGGATCTACCACACCAGGTTTACTTGAAGGGCTTTCATCACTAGGAGAGACTACACCCTCCATTGGTGTCTCACTAACATGCACCTTGTTGACATTCGGTGTCTCTTCGACATTAGACCTTTTAGAAGGAGCACACTTATCTTTCCCTGTCGTACCTTGGTTTTCCCCTGAATTTCCCCCTGTAGGCCCGGAAGGAGGCCCATCATCCCCAGGTCGACCACCAGAGGGCGGCCCAGGAGGAGGCCCACCTCCCCCAGGTGTGGGCCCAGGAGAAGGTCCATCACCCCCAGGACGACCACCAGAGGGCGGCCCAGGAGGAGGCCCACCTCCCCCAGGTTGTCTACCAGGTGGAACATCACCTCTGTAGGCCTTAGGGCACCTACTAAAAGGGTGGCCCATCTGGCCACACAGATTGCAACAAATGAGGCCACAGGCATCGCTTGAGTGCAATCCGCACTTAAGTGGGTAGGACACCCACATTTGAAGCACCTCCGAGGTTGTCCTGGGTAGAACACCAGGATTCGGTCTCTTCCAATGAACGCACTTCCGGGGACATGTGCTACTGTGCTACCGACTCTCCGCAACCGAATCCTGGTGTTCCAAGCCCCAGTCCAAACTCCTCTCTCATCCAAACATTTAGTTAGTGGGCATTGTAGTTGGCCATGCCTACTCAACCAGGTTGAAATATCTTCTGGGGGCAGGCTCTCATTCCTTACTAAAATTGTAAGGTTTTTCACATCCTCTTGTCGGCTCAAGGGAATGATCCGAAAACCCTTCCAGGGGTCAGTTCCCTTGATTAAACTAAAAGATGTAATGAAAATTTCCATTATAACTAAATTGGTAAAACTTAAATCGAAGTCTGGAGATCCTGCAGGGTGTATGACTGCAAAAATCTCACAGACTTTAATGCCCAGAGACAAAACCATATCCACCACTTTACCCCTGTTGGGGCATTCACCCTCCCCCCCCACCTCAATTGCACTACATTGCGGCGCTTGCGCTCTGGGCCACCCGTGCCCCGAGACCATGAGTTAGCCCCGGAAGACTGACCAGCCGGGGGAACCCGAAAATTCCCGGCTCCGAACTGGTCATACAGGTGGCCCAGAGACACATTAGCACCCGCAACGTTTGCATAAGAACGCCTTTCGCCTAAGGCGTTCAGGAGCCTAGCCTCCGGCGAACCCCTCAGTAAGGATCCAGGGGCAGAACCCCTTTCCACAGGACTCTGATGGGTCACCTCGGCTCTCAGGCCCTGTCCGTCAACCTCTGGTACCATTTCTTCCTGCTGGACTACCGTGATACCCTCCTCCTGACCGCTTAACGGCTGGTCATTAGGGAGGGCACCCGGGCCATTTGATCCACCTATAGCCTCGTGAGCCCTGCAGGAGTCCACCTGTGACTTTCGGGAACTTTCCAGTTTTTTTATGTAAACTACAGCTGGATTATCAGACTCATCCAAATCCCCCATAGGGCAATCACCCCATGCTGACACCTGACCGGGGGGTAAACTGTCAGAAGTTTCCATATGTTCGTTCTCTCCTCCCACTTCCTCCCGCTGGGATACTACACCGGAAGCTGCCGACCGGAAGTTCTTCACGCGGCCAACTTCCGCTTCCGGCCCAGGCGTCACTTCCGGCGCGACCGCAGCTTTCCTCCCTACAGAAACCCCGCCAAATTCTCCCGCCAAACAATTGTTTGTGTCAGCATGGGAAGACGGCGTCCCTCCATGCTGTCCCGCCATTGCTTCACTGCTGGACACCGCTGTGTTTACTACAGAGGTAGCCAAGCTGACCTTAGTCTTTTGTCCACCTTTACCCTGGAGCTCCTTCCCCTTACCCTGCGACCGGGTTGCAGCAGTGGCAGCCGACAACTCAGCTGACGGCGTGCCCTGCCCGCAAACACCGGCTGGGTTCACTGGGGATTTACAAGGTAAGTCCGTGGCTTTTTTCACCTCCACCAGTCTTTCCAACTGTACCATTAAACTCTGTTTTCCTCTCTGACCTTGGCTTGGCACTGCACCACTGGCGTCCACAGCTACCACCGGGTCTGCAGCCCTAGCAACAGGCTGAGAACCACTAGGCTTGCCGGGACACACTGTAGCGCTACCTAAGCCCTTAGTGACTGTGATAGAGTCTCTCATGTCACCTTCTGTCTTTGCCTTGGTCTTTATCTTTCCCGGGGACACAACCTTCTGCTTTTCTCCTCCATCTGTCTGTGCACTCTCACTTGTGGGTTCCTCCGCCTCTCCCATGGGCTCCACCGCCTGTGATAGACGCTGGTTGCGGCGTCTTACCGCTTGAGAGCCCTCATCGCACGCCACTCTCATAACTTTTTCTATATTCAACAGAAAGTCCTTTTCGCTTGAGGCACTGTCAATTAGATTTGATAAAAGCTCACCAAGCATGTTACACTGCTCTTTCAGTCCATCTATGACAGGTTTGAATTCTGTTCTCTTCTTGATACCTGATCTGTCGCGTCTATTCCTCAGCTCGGCCAAAACTTTCATTTTTTCGCAGTAACAGCGAGAAGCCTTTACCATTAAGCTCTTGGCTTTTCTTTTCCTCTCCGCAGATTTCTCCACGTCTTCTCCTGGCTGTCTCAGAGACCAGTCAACCAAGTCAAGCTGGTTTTCTAAGTACAGCCTCTCCTTCTCAACGAACTCCAGGAGCTTCAGGGCTCCACGCCTTTCCTCAGGCCGAGAAACAGGCCCCTGGCCTGGGCTGACCGACGCCATCAGCTCCCTGTCCTCCTCCACCACTCTGGAAGTCCTCAGAGCTCAGAGCACGCAGCCAGCACGCACAAGCTCCTACCACTGACTGCAAGCTCTATTTAAAAAGAGCAAGATAGCTAGCTATATAGGTGGATATAACGGTGTATTCTGCGGTCAGGGCACGCAGACAGCACGCACAATCTCCTACAACTGACTGCAAGCTCTATTTAAAAAGAGCAAGATAGCTAGCTATATACGTGGATATAACGGTGTATACTGTGGTCAGGGCACGCAGACAGCACGCACAATCTCCTACAACTGACTGCAAGCTCTATTTAAAAAGGGCAAGATAGCTAGCTATATAGGTGGATATAATGGTGTATTCTGCGGTCAGTGCACGCAGACAGCACGCACAATCTCCTACAGCTGACTGCAAGCTCTATTTAAAAAGAGCAAGATAGCTAGCTATATAGGTAGATATAACGGTGTATTCTGTGGTCAGGGCACGCAGACAGCACGCACAATCTCCTACAACTGACTGCAAGCTCTATTTAAAAAGAGCAAGATAGCTAGCTATATAGGTGGATATAACGGTGTATTCTGCGGTCAGGGCATGAAGACAGCACGCACAATCTCCTACAACTGACTGCAAGCTCTATTTAAAAAGAGCAAGATAGCCAGCTATTTAAGTGGATATAACGGTGTATTCGGCGGTCAGGGCACGCAGACAGCACGCACAATCTCCTACAACTGACTGCAAGCTCTATTTAACCACTACAATACAGGGCACTTTCAGCCCCTTCCTTCCCAGCCCAATTTTCAGCTTTCAGCGCTCTAGCGCTTTCAGTGACAATTGCGCGGTCATGCTACACTGTACCCAAATGAAATTGTTATCATTTTGTTCGCACAAATAGAGCTTTATTTTGGTGTTATTTATTCACGACTCCGTTTTTTTTTTTTTTGCGATATAAGCGCAAAAATAGCGGAAATTTGGAAAAAAAAACAATATTTTCTTTTTTCTATTTGAAAAGAAATCCAATAAAATCAAATTTTGTCATAAATTTAAGCCAAAATGTATTCTGCTACATGTTTTTGGTAAAAAAAATTCCGTTAAGTGTATAATAATTGCTTTGTGTGATCACGGGCATATGTACGCAAATGATCATGTACATATGTGTGCAGGTGATCACGTACATATGTGTGCAGATAATCATTGGGACATGTGATTTTAGTGGGACATATGTGGGGGACATGTTTTTATTATTAGGGACATGTGTTTTTATTATTTGGGGACATGTATGTTTTGGGGACATGTGTGTTTTGGGGACATATGTGGGGACTGTGTTTGTACTGTGTGGTGTGTTGTGTGTTTACACTACACTGATGATCAGTGAGTAAAAAGCTGTAAAAAGCAGCCCATACTCACTGATCATCAGCCGGCTGCAGCGTTCTGCTCTCCTCTCCTCAGCGGTGACTTCCGTGTGAGGAGAGGAGAGCCGATTGCCTAGCAACCGGCTGTTTGTTTACATCACATGACGGCCGTGATTGGACACGGCCGTCATGTGATCAGGAGGGCCAATCACAGAGCCCTCCTGCCGATCTGAGATGTGCCATGTCCGGGTGACACGAGCACATCGGGATCGCGCCGCTGCGCGGGCGCGCGCGCGATCCCGCTACTCCTGAAGGACGTTCCTGAACGTCCTATCAGGAGTAGACGGCTCCCACCCGGCCGTATATATATGCATTGGCCGGGTGGGAAGTGGTTAAAAAGAGCAAGATAGCTAGCTATATAGGTGGATATAATGGTGTATACTGCGGTCAGGGCACGCAAACAACAACCACTACAGAAGAGCAAGAACGCAAAATCGTCCGATAATGAACGTTGTATACTGTGTTGAAGGTACACAGAACACCCACTAACTCCTACAGACGCCAACACACTGCACAAGGCCTCCACACTGGCGGCCTTATATAGTGTGGGGCGTGTACTACACAGCCTGAGCTATGATTGGCCACAGGCATCCTGCCTGTGGCCAATCATGGCTCTCCTCGCTGCCGGCACTGTGATTGGCCAAGCATGCGGGGTCACAGTGCATGCTTGGCCAATCATGAGCCAGCAATGTACTGCGATGGCGCAGTGCATTGTGGGCCGTGAGCACCACGCGAATTTGGCGCGAACGGCCCATAGCGTTCGGTATTCGCCGAACGGGCGAACAGACGATGTTCGAGATGAGAGATGACTCATATGTTTACATATGAGATCATCTCTTATTGGAAGCTCTGTTCATGCTGTAAATGGCCGCTGTGATTGGCCATTTACAGCGATCTGTGACTGACTGTGTCCAAGGGACACAGCCAGCACAGAATTTCCCCAATGTGGGCTCGCGGCAGTGCGCATCGCAGAAGTAAACAGGCAATTGCCGTCCGTGCTGTAGCGCGGGCACCTAGTGGTTAAAAAGTAAATAACAAAAATTAACACAGAGGGTTTTTTGTAGTTACAATATATCATTAAGTGTCATAAGCTTAGCTTCGTCTCAGCTATTGACAACAGTTAACATTGTAAAATTAAACAAAACAATGTGACTAAATCGTCAATTAAATGTATAAAGGGGAGTGAATCGTTAAAGAGATAGGAAGTCATGCTGTTGTAGAAAAGTTGGGAGAAACCATTTGGCAATTCCAGGGCCAAGTTCCTAAATTTTGGCTTCTCCTTGGGTTCTTAAAGTAGAACTAAAGCCAAATATTTTTCATTTTAGCTAGCATGTTGAGGGATTAGAACACCTGTCAGGTTTTATTGCTGTCTGTGTCTCCATTAGGGAGATTCTGTTTTTTTATTTGCCCCTGGTGACCATTGTCACCAAGAGTGAAAGTGAAAGAAAATCACAAATTTTGTGTTTTCAGAACAGGAATAAAGTGGACATTTTTGGGGGTTCATATTTGATCCAATCCGAGCTGGAGAAAATGGCCAGTGCAGTACAGACACACAGGGGTTGATTTATTAAAATTAAAGAGTGCAAAATCTGGTGTAACTGTGTATAGTAGCCAATAGGTTTCAAACTTCAGCTTGTTCAATTAAGATTTGACAATAAAACCTGGAGACCTCGCTCACACTGGGGGGGGGGGTTGAAATCATGTGAGTTCAGCTGAACTCGCACGATTTCGAACCGGCAATGCCGTCTGACTTCGGGGGCGATTTGAAAGACATCTGCAAAGTCAGCGTCGCACTGATTAAGATGGTGCTGTTGCTGGCAATAGGCTCCAATTTGGCATGAAATGTCAAATTAGCCCGATGTGAACGGGGGGTAGAAGCTTCCTGTATGCACCTGGTTTCTATGTAGAGCTGCACCAGCTTTTGCATGCTCAAGTTTTAGTAAATCAACCCCACTGTACGTTATACATATTTTTGATAAGCAAAATGTTAACGTTTAAGACAATAAATAATGTCATCCTTTTTTAAGTTGCTTGTAGATGGGCTTTTGTTATTTAAACAGGTTTTTTCATTCCTATACAAACCAAGGGAATGCAAAACCTTTAAAGTGATACTAAAGTCTTGTTTTTTTTTTTGTTTAAAAATTATAAACATGTTATACTTACCTGCTCTGTGCAGTAGTTTTGCCCAGTTCCTCCTCTTCTTGGGTCCCCTGCTGGTGCTCCTGGCCCCTCCCTCCAGTTGAGTACCCCCACAGCAAGCAGCTTGCTATTGGGGCACCCAAGCCAAGCCACTGCTCTGTGTGTCCATTAAGACATGGAACAAAAATATTACAACGCACACATGCAAAACTAACATTTACCTCCAGCAAGGCTTTTTAAAAACACCTAGACATTTTCAAAAAACATTATCAAAAAATATGGGGATTTGGTCACACCATAATGCTATACGGTGCTTAAGCCCACTTACTGCGACAAAGTACCCCATAATTAGTGGGTCCTACACTATCCATAGACTAGGAGATCCTGCTTCTCTGAACCATGGGAGCTATACTCCTCTATATGGGAGAATATGATGTCTCCACCATGACACAGGTGGTCACTAATGAGAGGTACTTACTGAGGTCATTCAGACATGGAGCCACGGTTCTGCTCCACCCCGTATTTCTCCTCATTGGCTCACTAACT
The DNA here is from genome assembly GCF_037356315.1 of Lithobates pipiens. Lineage (NCBI taxonomy): Eukaryota > Metazoa > Chordata > Amphibia > Anura > Ranidae > Lithobates > Lithobates pipiens. Next base: position 347,395,367 of record NW_027507718.1, on the reverse strand, counting down.
TTGACAATAGCGGGAGCCAATGGTACCCGCTCTGTGTCTCAGCCAATCAGGACAGTCAAGCCTCTCGTGCAACATCACTCGATCCAAATGGGGCTCAGGTAAGTATTGGGGGCTGAGGGAGGCTGCTGAACAGAGAAGGTTTTTTATCTTAATGCATGGATTGCATTAATCACTTAAGGACCGCCTCCTGCACATATACGTCAGCAGAATGGCACGGCTGGGCACAATCATGTACCTGTACATGGCTCTTTAAGTGACCAGCCATGGGTCACGAGCACGCTGCCAGCGGCATGCTCGCGACCCGGTCCTGAGCTCCGTGACCTTGGCTGCGGGACCCACTGACCCGAACGCCGCTGGTGTCCCGCGATCAGGTCACAGAGCTGAAGAACGAGGAGAGGTCTGTGTAAACAAACCTCTCCCCGTGCTTCCTACTGTGGCTGTGACCGATCGTCTGTTCCCTGTTATAGGGAAAAACGATCAGTGATGTCACATGCCAGGCCATGCCCCCTATAATAAAAAAACACACAACATCACACATAACCCCTCCTCGCCCCCTAGTGGTTAACTCCTTCACTGCCAGTGTCATTTACACAGGAATCAGTGCATTTAAATAGCACTGATTGCTGTATAAATGACAATGGTCCCAAAAATGTGTCAAAAATGTCCGATATGTCTGCCATAATGTCACAATCACAATAAAAATCACTGATCTGTGCCATTACTAGTAAAAAAAATATTAATAAAAATGCTATAAAACTGTCCCCTATTTTCTAAACTCTATAACTTTTGCGCAAACCAATCAATAATCGCTTACGAATATGTATTGGCCGAAACTGAGGAAAAATATTTTTTTTAGATATTTTTGGGGGATATTTATTATAGCAAAAAGTAAAAAATATTGAATTTTTTTCAAAACTTTCGCTCTATTTTTGTTTATAGCGCAAAAAATAAAAAACACAGAGGTGATCAAATACCACCAAAAGAAAGCTATATTTGTGGGGGAAAAAAGACGCCAATTTTGTTTGGGAGCCATGTCGCACAACCACACAATTGTCAGTTAAAGCGACGCAATGCCGAATCGCAAAAAGGGGCCTGGTCCTTTGGCTGCAAATTGGTCCGGGGCTTAAGTGGTTAGGATAAAAAAAAATCTACCTTTAGAACCACTTTAAGCAGGTCAAATGCAGGTCAACTGCAAGTCAAATACACCTGTCAATGAATTATGAATGATACAAGATTCTTCTCATACTGATGTCAAACTGATGTCATCAACACAAGCCCAGCGCCCATTGACATATGTCGTTAAAATTTTTCCAGTCATTGAACTTTATTATATTTTATATTATGGTACTTCATAAGGTAGGCAATGCAGGGTACGCCTGCTTATCATAGCTCCTAACAGATGTTTTGTGTAGCTGCATGAAAATACCAGCAATTTCCTTCTAGGAACACCTCCCCCTGTTATCTTTTGAATTTATATGCTTTCTGGCATGTGAAGCAAAACTGTGTACACAGCCCATTTTGCAAAAAATGTCTGTGAAATATGAGCACGGGATTGTGCATGATGTTGCATCTTATTGGCACAAATCTTGAAGACAGACAGGAATGTGTGGAACAAATGACACATAACTTGGTAATGTCAACAATGTTGGTGAAGTGTTTGTAAGTGAACTCAGCGGGTCTTGAGTGATGTGAATTTTCCAGCACTACTCCTAGAGCACAGTATGCATGTAGGTGATCACTCTATGGCTAGCAGCCTTTGTGGAAAGAGTGAATACTCATTGTTAAATAAAGTAATGCAACAGAGGATTAACTAGGCTAGAGCTGGGTAAATTGATTAAATTTGCTAGGGACATCAATTCCAGCCATGTAGAATGAGGGGATTCCTATGCGCTGTCAATCAAGGACACTGGAGGCTGGTGTTCAAAATTTTTTGGGGGGTGCAAACAAACTGAAATTTTTTGAAAAAAAAACATCAATTGCAGCCTCACTGTGCCCATCAAATGCAGTCACTGTGCCATCAAACACAGCCCCTGTGCCCATCAAACGCAGCCACTGTGCCATCAAACACAGCCCCTGTGCCCATCAAATGCAGCCACTGTACTCATCAATTGCAGCCACTGTGCCATCGAACGCAGCCAATGAGCCCATCAAACACAGCCACTATGCCATCAAATGCAGCCACTGTGTCCATCAATTGCAACCACTGTGCCATCAAACGCAGCCACTGTGCCATCAAACACAGCCACTGTGCCCAATCAAATGCAGCCACTGTGCCCATCAAATGCAGCCACTGTGCCATCAAGCGCAGCCACTGTGCCCATAAAATGCTGCCATTGTGCCCCAACAAATGCTGCCACTGTGGCCATCAAATGCTGCCACCGTGCCCCATCAAATGATGCTACTGTGTCCATAAAATGCTGTCACTGTGCCTATCAAATAGTGACACTCTGCCCCATCAAATAGTGTCACTGTGCCCCATCGAATGCTGCCACTGTGCCCACCAAATAGTGGCACTGTGCCCCATCAAATGCTGCCCCCCACCCACTTGCTGACTGCCTAGCACTTACCCTATCTCGGTGGTGGGTCAGACATGCACATGAGAGCAGCGAGTGGTGGGACCTTGCAGTGGGTCAGACAGTGGCTTCTGTGTCCTCCATGCCTCTCCTCCGCTCTTCTTGATAGGCGTCCAATTGCAGCTTCTGTCCAATCAGCCAAGATGGGTAACAGACCCACGCACCTAATTGACGAAGAGGTGGTTCAGTGTTAGGAAAGTGAATATTCATTTGCTGTTCTAACACACCTGGGTGAACTGTGAGTGCAATGCTCTGCGCTCGCAGTTCACCTTTTTTTAAGCCTATTCGAGCCTATGGCTCTAATCAGGTGCTTCAAAAACACCCCCCACCGCCACTGTAATTCAGGGGCCTGGTGTCCAAAAAGGGGTCGGACGCCTGAATAGGGAGTGGTGGCAGCCATGGATAGAATCATGCAATGCATGAATCTATCAATTAGTCATAGAGGGGGTTAGCTGGAGAGAGGGGGCAGCGCCCATGCACCCTTAATGGACGCACCGCCACTGATCAATGGTACTCGGAAAAGTAATTAAAGGTTCCAGCAGCTGCTCACATCAGCACAATGTGTCCCCACATATATTCTTAGAATTGATAATGTTAGATGATGTGGCACTTTTCTTATATTTAATTACAATATTATATTCCACAAACATAAAAAATAAAGTGAAAATTGGGATATGTGTCTTATTTACAATATTTAGACACATTTCACTTTATTTTTTATGTTTGTGGAATTCCATATTGTAACCAAATATAAGCAAAGCACCACATCATCTAATATTATCAATTCCAGCCATGTGCTCCCCTGAAACATCTGTTAGCAAGCTGTTGGCAAGAGGCTGTGGATGGGTGATTGTAGCCAGCAGGCAATATATCATCTGTGGTGCAATGACAATTATGGGTGGGAACCACTGGCCTACATGCTCTGTTTGAAGTTATGGCTTAGAGAAAGTGTACCACTTTGTTAAATCAAACTTCATCAGCACTTTACTCAAACACTCACTTGCTGTATACTAGTTGATTTAGTGAGACTATAAAAGATTTAGGCTGGGTTCAAACGTATATGCGATGCGAGACATTGCATGTGAGTTGCAGCGCATTGCTGTGCACATCACATGTGATGTCTGTGCAATGTAAATTCAACCATACAGTTTGTATGGCTGAAATTGCATTGCATTTGCACCAAAACACCAAAATGGTGCAGGACCCTCTTTTGGTCCGCACTGGAATCAGATCGCATGTTCAGACCCATACGATCCGATTCCACAGTTCGCACTGAGTTCTCCAAATCAATTTGGGGGCATCATTAACTTTCTATTGACAGCTCGCAGATGTCAGTGTGAACTGCCTGCGAGTCAGATGCGATGCGGGAACCCACACAGGAATCGCGCTGGTTCCTGCATCCCACCAGTGTGAATTGAGACTGAGTGACTAGGTATACACAGCGATTTCAGGCAACAGTTAAAGCTAATAAAAGGGCTACCTGTGCAATCCAGCAAACACTGTGGCTGTGCTAAAAAGTGGTGAAACCATAAAGTAAATTAGATTTATCTTTATATTTGTAAACTGTCAAAATCCTGAGAGCTACCCACAGGGCAAATACATTTTTTGCAGTGTAAGTTTTTCTGCAGATGCAGATTTTATTCTGATTGTTGCCAGTGAGAAACTTCACAACATTCTTTTTTTTTTATGAGATTTTCCATATGTGAGAGTCTGGAAGGAGTCTCAAGTGAGTGTGTTTGGGAATTGCCCTTCTGCCTCACAAACAGGGGTTCTCAAATACAGCTTAGCAACAAAAGTGGAGTGAGGAAGATTGGTGCACTACAGCAGTGCCTGGATTTAAAAAAAAAAAGTCTAAGCTTCCTGTATGCACCAAAAAACAATCCATTTTCAGTTTTGATTGGAAAATTTTATTTTACCAGCACCTTTAATATGACATATCTTTTGGATAATGGCCTCTTCCATCAACTGCTATTTTGCTTAATGACAGATTCCCCTGAATAACTTCACATTTATGGCTTGCATTCCTGCGAGTAGTTTGATGCAGCAACAATCTTATTAATGATAACAACCTAAGAAAAAACAGAGGTACGGTAAGTCATCTTGAATCATTTCTTCCCCTAAGCAAAAGCAATAACACTCCATGTGCACATATTTCTATTCCTGGAAATATTCCTCCGATACAAATGGTAATTTAATAGATTTAAGGGCACTTTGAGGCTGATAACATTTCTCATTCTGAAATGTTTTGTCGCCACTAAGACACTCAACTCGATTCACCAACAGTGACGGAAAAAAACATTGAAGAACCTTAACTCGTAAGATTAAATGCAGGCTACATGCTAAATGAAAGAAACCCATTAAATGTTTCTAAGCTATTCCATTTCCAGAAATGTTTTGCAAGAGGAACAAAGATATTTAGCATCTAAATACCTCTGGTTACATAGCAGACTACAAACGTTTACTTTTAATACAACTACTCTAACTGCAAGTATAAATCTTAAAAGGCCCAGAACCATAAATTAAAACTAGTTTTCTAGAGAGGAGCAATTAATAATTAGAGATTATGCTTGGGTTCAGTCTATCATGGGTTCAAGGCAAACCTATACCTATTCGTGGTTCACGGTTCCACCAAACTAATGAGGAATAATGCTGCTATATTAACCAACTAAATATAATACACTTCCTGGGTTTTGAACTTGGGTCAGCTGGCTTAAAAGGGTCAATAAGAGGTCTTTTGGATAAGCCAGCCCCCTAACTATGAAAGGGTGGGTTCCCAAAAGCCATATTGGGAATGTACCTGTCAGGGTCTGGATTTGCACCCAGGGCCTCGGTGGTGCTAGCGATGGCTCTTCTTGTTGAACCAACTGGAATGCTGGACAGTTCCCTGAACAATTCCTTCAATTATCCTATTTCGAACCTTGGTTGTCTTGAACCTTGAACTCTTTGCTCCTCCTATGAACTTCCTGATACAAGCCGTCCCTCTGCACTTCCTGTTTGCCAAATTATTGTGCTCCACACTATTCCGTCGTCTGCCTTAAGCTACCTCTATTTCTACTTGGAATTGACCTTGGCTTGTGACCCTCAATTATAAAACTTTTTTTCTGCATTGACTCTGGCTTGTGACCCCCAACTACGAAACATTCCTCCTAACCCCGACTTCAAAACTTTTTTTCTGCATCGACCTTGGCTTTTGACTCTGATACCAATCATCTGTCTAGGGCAGCCTTTCTCAACCTTTTCAACACAGAGGAACCCTTGAAATAGTTCTCCGGCCTCAGGGAACCCCCTGCTAAAAATTAGAAACCTACAACTCATGATACATTAGTGTGATGGTCAGTGGGAACAATGGTACACTTGTGGTCACTGGGAAGAATTACTTCCTTACAGATAGTTAAAAAGATCAATGGTGTCAGTGGGAATTATCAGAGAGGCAGAGATTGCCCAATGCTGAAGGAACTCCTAGCATCCTATGGAGGAACCTTAGGGTTCCACGGAACCCTGGTTGAGAATAACTGGTCTAGGGGTTCAGACAATTTAACCTGTTGAAAACTGAGAATGGTGCTTAGCCTGAGGTTGGTCTCCACTCTGTACAAGTATTCTCCTAACAGTACCTGAGCAACAATACCTGAGCTATAATAGGGAACAAAGCCTCTGGCTGCTGAAAATATCTAAATATTGGAAAGGCTTAGGGACTTAATTACCCTCCTCGTTGGGTGCCCAAATGTGGAAGGAAAAAGGCAAGATCAAACAAATTAAAAAAAGGTGGTGAAGTGTGAGGGACCTTAAAGGAGCAAAGAGAGGGGTCACTGGCTGCTTAGTCTTTAAATAAGGTTAAATTAAGTTATACAGAGAGTGGTGAGTCCTGCTACAGGCTCATAGTCAACTGACTTCATGGACTAGGACAGCATCCTCAGCTGAGTTAGGGAGCTTCCATATAAAGGACAAGCAAATTTGCTTGTGCCTATACTTACAGGGCTACAGGGCATGTGGATGCATTAAAAATGGACCAGGATAAGGGCAAATGAGCTTCCAGGTTGACCTGAGATGGCCTGTTTTGCCCAGTAACATTAGCAAAGGAATATTTCGTGGTATGCCAACCCATCAACAGTCTTTTTCATACATGCAGACTTTTTTTTTACTTTAGTAGAATGCAGTTTCTGGATGAACTTTGCATATGCTTACACAAATTCACTCATCAGAATTCTTCAACCTATTCAGTCCGGATAAGGGTTGCTACAGCACTCTCTTCAATAGGATTTTCAGATGAAAAACCTAAACATTTGGCATGAATTATTGGCCAAGACAGGGGCCAAAGTATATCCGATCAGCAGGTAAGAGGGTAGCAGAAAGAAACTATGAAATTTATCTAGGTGTCAAATACCTAGTGATGAGCCTAGAATGCAGAAGGAGACCTCTCTTGCGTCCCCGACTCATGGCCCATGATGGTGGTGACAGGAGGCACGGGAGTCAAAGGTAGCATGAGTGCCTGGCAAGATCAACAGCCGGGGGATGGATCAGGCTGACTTCAGGAACTGTAGCTGGACAAGCAGGCCTCAGTGGCAGTGGACAGGAACCAGTAAACACCAGGAAACCAACATGAACAGGTAGATCGCTCAGGGGCAGGCACACAGAAGAGTCAGGCAAGCCGGGTCAAACCAGACAGTCAGTACAGGAACAGATGCAGCAGGCAGAGACAGGAATGTGGAACAGGCCGGGTCGGTAACGGATGAGCACGGAGGGACCAGAGGATAAGACGGGTGCAGAGTCATACACAAGCCGGAGGTCAGAGGCAGGCAGAAGGCAGGGAAGGTCACAGGTCAGGCCGGGTCAATACACGAATAGATCAGATTCAGGCAATAGTCTCAGGAACGCTGTAGATCAAGCAGCAAGATCTGAAGGGAGAACTGGGTTTAAATAGCCCACCCACGCGAACGCACGCACCCGCGCGACCACGAACGCGCATACACGCACGCAGGCAAATGTGCACACCCGCACGAACACACCCGGGCACCCACAGGCGTGCACCCCTTGATAGGGGGTTAAATAAAATAAGGTCTTGTGACCTGATGATGGCTATTAAAAATGATATTGCTCATTATAGTAAGTGTTTAACAATCTTATGATCACATTATTGTTCACTAAGTAGGGGAAAACCAAATGAGGATAAAAATTGGAAAACTGCAGGTGAAAAGTAAGTGTGTGCAAATTTGTATGGGAGATTGGCAGGTGTGTAATCAGAATTAAAGAACTTGAAGGTAATAACTCTAGTCCAGGGGTGCTCAACCTGCGGCTCTCCAGCTGTTGAGGAACTACAAGTCCCATGAGGCATTGCAAGGCTGACAGTTACACAAGCATGACTCCCGAAAGCAGAAGCATGATGGGACTTGTAGTTCTGCAACAGCTGGAGAGCCACAGGTTGAGCACCCCTGCTCTAGTCAGAGGTGATGGGGTCCACTTGAAAGATTTAGGGACTGATATCTTCAATGTTGTTATATAAACAGAAATAGAAATGGCACTGGCTGCAGTGTTGGCTAAGGCCAATGTGTGTGATGGTGGTTTCATACTTTTTGTTGTTATATACTGTATTGTTGGAGAATAAGCCATATGAGTGCATTGGTTTGTTGGATGCCTGTTTGGAACTTGTTGAAAACAGATGTTTAGACAATAATACAACATCAATGCAATACTCGGTGCCTATAGTATATTTGTGACTGGTACTAAGTTCAAGTTGGTTAATGTTTTGTTAAGAAGTTGTTCATTTATTGGTTTAGAGTCCAATGAAGCTGTGGCCTTCTCCGGGGCTTAATCATAGGGTGACCCTTTTCTCAGGGATATGCTTTTACCTCTACTTTGAGCTGTGCCATAAGCAATCAAACAGGTTGCAAAGAGCGTGCTATGTCGTTTTATTTGTCTACCTGGCTCTAACATTTGGACACTTACCCTCCTTGTTATAACGTAGTACCCATTAGGCATTGTGGCTATGCATCATTTTTGTAACTCAGAGCCTCATAACTGCACACTAAAATGCTTGCTTTTTTAAAATTGTAAAATACCATTAATACAACTTTTCTACAGTGGTTTAATGTGACCATCTGTTCTATTTAACAGTGTGCCATAAAAGCAGCAGGAAGTTTTGCAGTTATAAATGAACAATAGATAACCATAAGGTGGCAGACAAGTGATAAGGAAAAGCAGCAGAATAGAAGAAGAAGGTTAATTAGATAGCAGCATCATTGAATTGGACAAGAACGATTATAAGTCACATACCTCATTTAAATCACTGTGGTTTAAAGGAAAAAACTGAGAAGACAAGCCTTTGTAAATGTTTGATAAAACACAAAGGGGCTTATACATTAAAAGCATGCTGAGTAGGAAAATTTTCAGTTGCCAGGAGCAACTAGTCAGCCTATAAATGTAAGTTTTGTAATGTGGAGGACAAAATGAGAGAGAGATTCAAATTGGTTGCCATTGGCAACAAGAAATGTTCTTGTAGCGCACTTTTGATACATACAGCACTATACACTGATCAGTCATTACTTGACCACTGACAGGTTAAATGAATAACATTGATTATCTTGTTACAATGGCATCTGAAAGTCAGTGGAGTATACAGTATAAGGCAGCAAGTAGTTGTTTTTGAAGTTGATGCGTTAAAAGCAGAAAAAAATGTGCATTTTAGTTTTTGGTTTGTGGGGCTGCACATCTGCAGACCGGTCAGGGTGTCCATGCTGACCTGTGTTCACAGCCAAAAGTGCCTACAATGGGCGTGTGAATATCAGAACTGGGCCACAGAGCAATGGAAGAAGGCAGCTTGGCCTGATGAGCCACATTTTCATTTACATCATGTGGATGGCCAGGTATGTGTGTGTGTGTCTTTTACCTGGGGTAGAGATGGCACAAGGATGCAGTATAGGAATAAGGAAAATTGGCAGGGGCAGTGTGATTGTTTGGGCAATGTTCAGCTGGGAAACCTTGGGTACTGCTATTCATGTGGATATTACTTGATATGTACTACATGCCTAAAACATTGTTGCTGACCAAGTACACCCCTGATTGCTTGGGCTTCTAATTCTTCAGATCTCAATCCAATTCAGCATCTGTGGGATGTGCTGCAAAACAAGTCCAAACCATGGACAATTCACATTGCATTTTATGGGATTTAAAGGATCTGCTACTGACGTCTTGGTACCAGATACCACAACATTCCTTCAGAGGTCTAGTAGTTTCCATGCCTCAATGTGTCAGGGCTGTTTTGGTGAAAAAATGAGTTGTTTTGGCAGTAAAAGGGGATCATGATCATGAAGTAATGGCTGATCAGTGTATATTTATAGACCCTTACAATAAAAATGCCCCTTTTAGTTACCTGTTTTTCCTTGTCCCAGAAGTTGGTCCCAACGGGACTAACTGCCTACAGATCCTAAATGCCTTATCTGTTACATGACTTACCACTGGAATTCACCCTGATTATAGTTACTGCTGTATTGTTACTCCCCGTTTATGAGTGTTACTATTTGTGAAACTACTCGGTTTTATATATGTTTATGACTTGCTTGACATAAAACTTGTTGACATGTAATGCCTCTTATCCATATCGTTCCTACAGCTTTTTGTTCCTTGTATTATTTTGAAGTGAAATTTTTCAATAAAAATATTGAAACATAAAAAAATAGGGAAATAATGATGACTGGAGTAACTATTTGTAAGTTGATAGAGTTTTTAACTGGTCTGTCAATGTCTGATTAAATGTTACAATGTAAAACTACATTTATTGTAGGTACAACCAATACATAATCTGCAATGTCCAGCAGTGTTGAGAGCATTGGACTGCGTCAGATTTTCAATTGCAGAGTTATAGAATTAAAAAAGGGCCAAAACCACTGATTTATCCCTGTTGATTAATCGCTAAGGGCAGCCAGAGATTAAAAATTTTGTAAAGTATCAGTGCGTCACATTTAATAGTTAAATATTTTCTCTAAGCAGCTAGGAGTCATTATAATGATTTCTAGAAAAATACAAAGCAGAGGAATAAATCCCCTGAGCCCTGTAGACCAGCCTCAGCACCAATTATTGAATATTAGAGATAGCACCAGGCGTGAGATTAATATACTGTAAATGTGCACTATGCTATAACTCAGAAAATATGACCCAACAGTACATGCATACTGTATATCTAAATGATTAGGGGTTGACTTATACTATTTGTGTTTACTAGTATATTATTCATATAGTTGAAGAATTTCTACACCCAAGAAAAAAAAATTACATACTGCAGCTTCCCAGTTTTTAGATTTGGTGCCTGCATTTGTTTTATTTTAATTCCCTGCTAAATACAAGTACAGAAAAAATACTTGAAGATCTTGCCAGAATACTAGTACTCGTGTAACCTCCTGTGCTCTGAACTGATATGCCAATGAATGCACTAATTACTATATTTATTGGCATATAACACACATTTATTCACCCTGAAAATAGGGTGCAAATAGCGTGTGCGTGTTATACGCCAATACTTAAATTTTAGCTACCTCGGAGGGGACAGGGAGGGGGGCGAGACGAGCATCGTCAGATTACATACAGCGATAATCTCCTGTTTACTTGGCAGCCTCTGTAATAGTCCTGTCTCCTGGGCCACCATTGGACCACTGTTCTGTCTATAATAGGAGATTATCACTGTATGTAATCCTTCTTCGCACTTCCCGCCCCCCTCCCTGTCCCCTCTAGGCTGCAGATGGTCATCGATCAGGCTGCATTGATGACAATGGTGAGGCTGCTGAATTGATGGCACTTGTGAGGCTAAGTTAATGTAGACTGATGAGGCTGCATTGATGGCACTTGTGAGGCTGCAGATGGGCATTGATCAGGCTGCATTGAGGGCAATGGTGAGGCTGCTGCATTGATGGCAATGGCGGGACTGCTGAATTGATGGCACTTGTGAGGCTGCATTGATGTAGACTGATGAGGCTGCATTGATGGCACTTGTGAGGCTGCAGATAGGTATTGATCAGGCTGCACTGATGGCAATGGTGAGGCTGCAGATGGGCACTAACCCTTATTTTTTTCCCTGAAACTTCCTTCTTAAAATGAATGTGTGTGTTATATGTCTGTACGTGTTATACGCCTGTGTGTATTATACGCCAATAAATATGGTACCTTTCCCAGTTATCTTCTTTGAACTCACAACACCTCCTGCCTATGTAAAGGAAATGGAAGAAGTGTTTACAATCCAAATGTGAAGAGCAACTTAGGGTGGCAATGCTGCTCTTCAATAAATACAGTTCAGTGGCAAAGCATTGTCACCCAAGGGCAGAGAAATTGTAGTGGCTTCATTAGTTGTCTTTTTTAAACCTCTACCCCCTTATTTTTACCTTGTAATCTGGTCAGTAACTTTCCCTGTCCTAGGGTGACAATCCTCATTCGCTGTAATTTATGGTGGGCAGCATTGTAACCCTAGGACAGAAAGTGTGTAAGGCTATAAAACACCTCCCCCATTCATTATGCTCATAAGATAGGACAGGAATATACTCCATCAACAAATCAACAGCTCAGTATATTTCTTTAAATAAATCTGGTTGCACAAAATGTAACTACAGTCAGGTCCATAAATATTGGGACATCAACACAATTCTAATCTTTTTGGCTCTATACACCACCACAATGGATTTTAAATGAAATGAAGATGTGCTTTAACTACAGACTTTCAGCTTTAATTTGAGGGTATTTACATCCAAATCAGGTGAATGGTGTAGGAATTACAACAGTTTGTATATGTGCCTCACACTTTTTAAGGGACCAAAAGTAATGGGACAGATTAACAATCATCCATCAAACTTTGACTTTTTAATACTTGGTTGCAAATCCTTTGCAGTCAATTACAGCCTGAAGGCTGGAACACATGGACATCACCAGACGCTGGATTTCATCCCTGGTGATGCTCTGCCAGGCCTCTACTGCAACTGTCTTCAGTTCCTGCTTGTTCTTGGGGCATTTTGCCTTCAGTTTTGTCTTCAGCAAGTGAAATGCATGCTCAATCAGATTCAGGTCAGGTGATTGACTTGGCCATTGCATAGTATTCCACTTCTTTCCCTTAAAAAACTCTTTGGCGGGGCGCATGCGCGAGGCTCGACATGGCAGACGTGCTTCCATAGAGCTCCGCACTCCCCACCGCATTACCGGATCATATCTGCGGATATAAAAAGTAATCTGGCTGCAAACAGACCGGGATCGCCTCCTGATACTCAGCTGCATCTAGCGGCATGGTTCTCACGGGACCGAAGGGCAAAAACAAGCCAAAACCTATCAAAGAAGCTCTGGCCCGGGCCTCCTCTAAAATGGCGGCGAAAGCTTTAGCAAAACAGCACGCGGAATCTCCGGCGGCCTCGGATAGCGGAGAAGAGGATGACACAGACTCTAATCTTGGCGGCTCCCCACCCCTACCCTCCACAGGTATGTCGCAAACCGCATTCCTGAAACACATGGAATCCATGCTTCAGAAAGCTCTCAAGAACACTTCAGAGCAAATAACAGACAGGCTCTCACGGAAAATTCGTGAGATAGGCCAACGCACCGCTGACTTAGAGACGAGGGTGGACGACATGGAGCTCACACTCCAAGAGCATTCCCAGGACTTCTCTGTGCTCAGGGAGGAGAATGCCACATTGTTATCCCGCTTAGAGGATGCCGAAAACCGATCCCGTAGGTCCAATTTGCGCCTACGTGGCATTCCTGAATCAATCGACGATATACAATCCTTTACGACCGCTCTGTTTCAGGAGCTTTCACCCTCCATTCCCGTCGAACGTCTCGAATTTGACAGAATTCACCGAGCCCTCACACGCCGCCAACCCGATGGCCCCCCTCGAGACATCATTATTAAGTTACACTTCTTTCGTACGAAAGAACAACTGCTTAACGCCGCTCGCCAGAAGGAGGAACTGATTTTCCAAACACACAAATTCCAGCTCTTCTCTGATCTGGCTCCTTTGACTATCTCTAAACGCCGTGCTATGAAACCCCAGTTGCAAGTTTTACTACAGCACCAAATCAAATATACCTGGAGGTTTCCCTTTGCTCTGCAATTCACCCACCTGGGCCAGCAGCACGCCTGCTCTTCCCCTGAAGCCCTTCAACACCTTCTGGAATCTCTTCGTTTGACCCCATCGGCTCAACCTTCAGAGACAGCCTTGCCTCGGACCCCCGCCCGGTCCACGGCCCATCCATATACGGCTACGCCTAAACGCACATCACTGGACCCGGCGTCGGTCCGCAAAGGGACTCCATCACGTCGGCATGAAGACCCGTTTCTCAGTCCGAAGTCTCGGATCCCACGTTGACCTGGTTCCGTGAACATTGTTGTCTTTTTTCTTCCACCTTCCTCATCCGTTCGAGAAGCTCGGTGTGTTTCCCCTGAGTCCGAAGGTTCCAGTAATGTATACCCTTCGTGTAACCGCTGGTCATGACACTGGACCCTATCTGCCTTAATTTTTCATTTTTTTTTTGTTTTGTTTGTTATTCACTTTTAATTTCTTTAATTGCCCTTTTTGCTACTGTTTTTGTCTGTTTTCAGCAGTAAACTCAGGGGCCCGCACCGATGTCTGGTCATAGGACCCGGATTGAGGCGACCCGAACGACTAGTACGCCCTCTATGGGGCCTTCGTTTTAGGTCCAATCCCTCTTGGTTTGTTTGCATTTCGTTTATTAATTCTCCTAAACAAGTTCGTTACATCCATGATAGTTTTATACTTCGTTCCTGCAATATATAAGCACACTCAGCGAGCAACGTTCGCTTCACTTTTGTGGCTTCGTTTCGATGCCTCGGACGGTTTGTCCGTTCGTTCATAATCCAATGTGTTTAGATACTTGCTGTTTTTTAATGGTTGCCCTATGCATCTCAGTCTTAGCTTATGTGTTCATGGCAACCCATTTTAGTTTACTTGTTTCAGTTTTAATGTGACGACTTATGTGTTTGATCCGTCTGCGGTGGGGAGCTGTCACTGCTCCCCCACCTTACAGCGTTCTTCCTCTGTGGCCGTTTTTTGTTGGCTGCAGGGTTAGCACGTTATTTAGTCGGGCTATATAGTAGTCCTGCTATACTTCTTCATTGTAATGTTATGCCCTACGCCTATTCTCCCCTACTTATTCCTCTCTCTTTCTGTCCCTTCCTCTTCTTTTCTTCTTCTTACTGCCTTCTTACTTTCTTCCACTGGTCGGGTTGTCCACCACTATCTCCTACTATATTGCGATAAATTCCTCCTGCCGCTCCAATGGCCCCCCTAAACATCCTCTCCCTTAATGTTAAGGGACTAAATTCTCCAAATAAAAGAGTCAAGGCCTTTCGCACCTTCGTCTCACTGAAAGCTGATATTGTGGCCCTACAGGAGACTCACTTCTCCTCCAATAATATACCTAAATTTTTCAGTTCCCGTTACCCCCAAGTGTACACTGCCTCTGCTGACTCTAAGCACAGAGGGGTCTTACTGGCCTTCCACTCTTCCTTGCCCTTTAAAGTGACCACCGAAATCAAGGATCCAGCCGGCCGTTATATTATATTGGTTGGCTTCCTGCAGGACGTGGAGACGACTTTGGTTTCCTATTACGCCCCCAATACTAATCCTCTCCCGTTTTTCTCGCATCTACTGCAGGTTATTAGAACACACGTCAAAGGTACGCTTTTCATGTGTGGCGATTCTAATCTAGCTCTCCACCCACACCTGGATAGATCCCCATACTCTCCGGACCATTACTCCCCATCATCACAACTACGTAAACTTTTTCAACAATTTTTTCTTTTGGATACGTGGAGGGAGTGTAATCCTCTAAAGAAAAACTACACTTACTACTCTTACCCACATAACTCCTTCTCTAGAATTGACCATATCCTTGTCTCGGTCTCATCCGCTCCAATCCTTCAACGCTCAGTTATACACCCCATCACGTGGTCGGACCATTGTGCCGTGATCACCACGGTTTCCTCACTATTATCTCGCCCTACCACAAACACATGGTGCATGAATGAATCACACTTGACCAATCAGTCCTACTGTCTCGATATTCAATCCGCTCTTGATGACTATTTAATACACAATGTCGCCCCTGATATATCACCAACCTTGCTTTGGGAAGCGCATAAACCGGTAATCAGAGGCACCTGCATCTCTGTTGCCACTCACCTTAAACGTATTAAAAATTCTAAAATACATCAATTGGAATCGGATTTCCATCACTATTTTTTACTGTTTCAGAAATCTCCCTCAACCACTAATAGGAAACTTCTAGAGAAGACCAAGCTGGAGCTAGACCTGCTCTTGGCCGAGTCGGCGGACAAATCCATCCACCGGTCTGGCCATAGGATCTATACCAAGGCCAACAAGCCTGATACTTTCCTGGCTCTTCGCCTTAGTAGACCTGATCATGCACGTAAACCTATAAGACTTCGGCTGGCCAACGGCACTCACTCCAGTAACCCTGTTAGGGTACTCTCGGAATTCCATAAGCGTCTTGCGGATTTATATGAAGGAAGGGGGCCTCTTCCCTCTGAGGAGGCAGAGGCCCTTTTTCAGGACATACAGCTACCAAAACTGCCGGATGCCAGCCGTGAGTCAATAGACAAACCAATCTCGGTTGAGGAGGTTCTTGGTGCAATCAAGTCTCTAAAACCTAATAAACGTCCGGGCCCGGACGGTCTTCCAAGTATATACTACAAAAAATTCGCACCCACTCTGGCCCCACTCCTTGCCAAATCATATAACGCCCTGCTAAAACAACAATCTCTAGGCTGGGATACGCTGACAGCCATTATAGCCATACTCCCTAAACCCAACACGGATCATTCCCTTTGGTCCAATTACAGGCCAATCTCTCTTTTAAATTTGGACGTGAAAATCCTAGCTAAAATTCTTGCCCTTAGGCTTAACCCAATTATTGGGGGTTTGATACATAACGACCAAGTAGGGTTTATTCCCCGTAGACAGGCCAGTGATAATATTCGTAGGATTGTCCTCTTGCAACACTTAGCAAAATCCCGTAGGATCCCTATGCACCTTTTATCACTAGACATCAGAAAAGCCTTTGATACTGTCTCATGGCCTTATCTCCACTACATCTTGGCTCGCTGGGGCTTCGGCCCCAATTTCCTACAATGGGTGAGCGCCCTGTATACCTATCCACAAGCCTATGTGAAGTATTCTGGCTATAGTTCAGCGTGCTTCCCCATCCGAAGAGGTACAAGGCAGGGCTGCCCATTGTCCCCATTAATATTTGCTTTAGTAATAGAACCTCTTGCAGCCCTAATCAGATCTAACCCAAACATCCATGGTCTAGACATAGCTTCCACTTCCCACAAACTCTGCCTATTTGCTGACGACGCTCTTTTATTTGTTACTTCCCCACATATTTCCCTACCTAATCTTCATCTACTTTTAACAAAGTTCGCTAGGATCTCAGGGTTAGAGGTTAACCAGGCAAAGTCCAAAGCCCTTAATGTATCTCTCTCTTTAGATGACATGAAACGCATACAGAGCAACTTTCCCTTTCAATGGTCCCTTTCCTCAATTCCATATTTAGGTATCAAATTGACTAGCGATCCCACCCATCTATTCCAATCCAACTATCTTCCTATGTTAAGGCACTTGTCCTCCCTGCTCAATACTTGGTTACCCCTCCACGTTTCATGGCTAGGACGAATCGCTGCTGTGAAAATGTCCCTATTGCCCAAGCTTTTGTATCTCTACAGAGTCCTACCAGTTGCAGTGCCTTCATATTTCCACAGGGCGATCCAGAGTCGGGTATATAAATATATCTGGGGCACCAAGACCCCCCGTATCTCTAGAACCACTCTACTTCGCAGTAAACTCAATGGGGGTTTGGGAGTTCCCAACTTTCTCCATTACTATCACTCCGCCCAACTGGCACAACTAACCTTGTATCATGCGAAGACGGAGATCCCACTCTGGGTCGCCTTGGAGGCTATAGATTTGCACCCCATCTCCATTGCTAACGTGCTGTGGCTCCCTGCTTCGGCTCGGGGCAATGTTACTAATCCCCTAACCCAACATTCTCTACGCATCTGGGACAAATTAGGTAAGTCTTTTAAGCTACTCACACCCTACTTGCCCTTACTCTCGTTGATAGGGCAACCTTTATTTTACCCAGCCTTCTCTCATCCAGTTTCCTTTCGGGCCTGGACTCAGGCCGGTCTGATTCGAATACGTGACTTTATTCCTAAGGGCGTCATCACGCCTTTCCCAGTTCTTCAGACGCAGACCCACATCCCTTCACGGGAGTGTTTCAGATATCTTCAAATATCCCATTTTATTCAAAAAATTGTGGGTTCCCACAGAGTATCGAACACCCTCTCTATATTTGAGAATATCTGCGACTCGGATCCCCACGCACCGGGTATCATTTCTAGCCTCTACATGCATCTCATTTCTTCCCCCTCCCCGTTACCATCCTATGCCTCTGCTTGGTCTAAAGATTTATCCAAGGATTGGGACCTGGGGGACTGGACAGAGATATGGTCAACCACTAAAATGTCATCGCAGAATGTGGTGGCATTGGAAGCTAGCTACAAAGTCCTTATGAGGTGGTACCTGGTCCCCGTTAGGATTGCTAAATACACTCCAACCTCATCTCCTAACTGTTTTCGCGGATGTGATGCTGGGGGTACCCACCTTCACATATGGTGGACATGCCCTGTGGTAGAACACTTTTGGGCACTTATTTTCCGAATGGCCTCCACTCTGTTTAATAAAACCCTTAGTCCGGACCCAGCCCATGCACTGCTTAATTTCCCCCCACACGATCTTACTAGGGCACAGCTGCGTCTTTTTCTGCAGCTCACCACTGCCGCTAAACAGACTATTGCGAAGGCCTGGAGGTCCCCTTTTGTGAGTATTGTGGAAGTTAAAAACAGAGTCACTTTGGCAATGATACACAGTAAAATCGAAGCTACAATTTTGGATAAGATCCCCCAACACCTTAAAATTTGGCGTACCTGGGCGGATCACTTTCTCCCTCCCGATTTTGATAGCCGCCTCCTGGAGCCGTGATTCCATTCTTTGGAGTGGAGGGCTGCTATCCTTTTTTCCGTTTCCCCGTTTTTCTTTTGTTCCATTTTTTATGGAGTTGGTGGGCGGCCTGGCCAGTTCTATTTCTTCCCCAACTATGCTGGTTCACTCTTTTTCTTTCCCTCTAGTCTCTATTCCTCTTTTCTTCTAGTTCCCCCTTCACTCTTTCCCCTATTCTTTCCCTCAACCTGCTTTGCTCTCTTCTTTCTCTGACTGTTTTGCCTATGATGGCATATAATACCCGTTATGTACCCATTACTGTTGCCCGGACTGCTTGGGCAGAGTGTCCCTGCTTTATGTATTGATTATAACTTTTAATTTCACAATCACTTACCTCCCCCACTGAAGCTATTTGTTGATTCTTGTTTCACTTGGTGAGGGAGTCAGAGGTACAACCTATACTTCAATGCATGGTCGTGATTTTCTTTTTGTTACTCCTATGCTCTGCTGAAATGTTCTTTTACATCTATAATATCTGTAACTGTGCCTGTTACTTATTCTTGATTGTTGTCAATAAAATATTTGAACAAGAAAAAACTCTTTGGTTGCTTTCGCAGTATGCATCGGGTCATTGTCCATCTGCACTGTGAACCGCCGTCCAATGAGTTCTGAAGCATTTTGCTGAATATGAGCAGATAATATTGCCTGAAACACTTCAGAACTCATCCTGCTGCTTTTGTCAGCAGTCACATCATCAATAAATAAAAGAGAACCAGTTCCATTGACAGCCATACATGCCCACGCCATGACACTACCAACACCATGCTTTACTGATGAGGTGGCATGCTTTGGATCATGAGCAATTCCTTTCCTTCTCCATACTCTTCTCTTCCCATCACTCTGGTACAAGTTGATCTTGGTCTCATCTGTCCAAAGGATGTTGTTCCAGAACTGTGAAGGCTTTTTTAGATGTTGTTTGGCAAACTCTAATCTGGCGTTCCTATTTTTGAGGCTCACCAATGATTTACATCTTGTGGTGAACCCTCTGTATTCACTCTGGTGAAGTCTTCTCTTGATTGTTGACTTTGACACACACACACCTATCTCCTGGAGAGTGTTCTTAATCTGGCCAACTATTGTGCAAGGGGTTTTCTTCACCAGCGAAATAATTCTTTGGTCATCCACCACAGTTGTTAAATGTGGTCTTCCGGATCTTTTGGTGTTTACTGAGTTCACCGATGCATTCTTACTTTTTAAGGATGTTCCAAACAGTTGATTTGGCCACACTTAATGTTTTTGCTATCTCTCTGATAGATTTGTTTTGGGTTTTTTCAGCCTAATGATGACTTGCTTCACTGATAGTGACAGCTCTTTGGATCTCATATTGAGAGTTGACAGCAACAGATTCCAAATGCAAATAGCACACTTGAAATGATGGGATAATGAGGGAATAACACACACCTGGCCATGGAACAGCTGAGCAGCCAATTGTCCCATTACTTTTGGTCCCTTAAAAAGTGGGAGGCACATATACAAACTGTTGTAATTCCTACACCGTTCACTTGATTTGGATGGAAATACCCTCAAATTAAAGCTGAAAGTCTGCAGTTAAAGCACATCTTGTTCGTTTAATTTCAAATCCATTGTGGTGGTGTATAGAGCCAAAATTATTAGTATTGTGTCAAAGTCCCCTTATTTATGGACCTGACTGTAGATTTTAACATTTATAGGTAACAATTGCCTCCTGTGGAAGTAATTTATTTTACCTCTGCTGGAGCAGATTAGAACATGCTTTTATATCATTTTTTACTTTCTTCTGGATCAACTGTGGGTATAAGTTTCTGTAGATGGAGATTTTCTATTTATTTATTTGTAAAATTTTTCTACTGGTTGGTTGGACTGGTTTTCAACTAGATGGATAACTTTTTTCAACCTATGTAATTTCCTAACTGTAGTTAACTGAGATAAACTGGGCAAAGCTGGTAACACTGTCTGTGATAACACCGCAGAATGCACAGCACATGATTTCTGGCAGGATTTAACAGTTATTTTTTCTTGCATTTATCAAACCCATTACAAAAAAATTGAATAAAAGAAAGTGAATACGGGAGTTCATTCTTAGGGCTTACATACACTAATGTAAATATATAAAGTACATGTATAAATGAAGCAGTTCATTTCCAATACAATAATTATAATGCAACACCACATTAAGAGAGGGAAGAGTACTCTAGTGCAAAAGCACTCCAATGAAAAATGACATTTGGCTGATGCTGTTGCCAGGATAATTAAATCCTGTCTCTGGAATCCCTTCTTTGCCTTGATTAAAACACTTCTCATCATAAAACACAGAAGGAAAGAAATTAATCAACAAACATCTCAGATGAAGTTATTGGGAGATCAAAACGTGGTTGTGTTATCTTGAAATACAACAAATTTTATTTATTGTATTTTACTGTTCTTTTCCCTTGAACAACATCAAAATAATTAAAAGTATGAAGTAAGCATAAAAAATTTAAAAGACAGAATGATTGTTTTCCTTTTATATTGTAAACTGTTGGCACTATATAAATCCTGAATAATAATAATAATAATAATAATACCTGTAATAAATAATAAATAAAGTAACAAAACAAAAAACAATAGACAAAAGGGAAAACTGAAAGAGCACTAAATTAAATAAACTTCTCTAAATGTATCCCTTAAAAAATAAGAAGTGTACACTTTAAAAATATTTTGACAATCAGAATTCTGTTTCTGTGTTAAACTTATTGCAATATACCTGTCCATACATTAAAAATACCAAAAAATAAATATTTCCATCCAATTGTGATTAACAAAGTTACATAGTTTAAAAAAAAAAAAAAAGATACAGGTCCTCATCCGGGATTGTGACATCATAAGGGGCGTGGTCACCATGTGACCGCCCCTTGTGTCTATATAAGTTGCCTCACAACGCGTCCCTGCCATTACGGCCAGAGAGAGCATTGTGTCAACATCGGAAGGAAGAAGAAGAAGAGGAGAAGAAGAAGAAGAAGGAAGAAGAAAAAGAAGAAGAAGGCGACAGCGACAAGATCGGGCCAAGCTAGTAAAAGAGCTGCAAGAACATAGCGGAGGCCTGGCAAGAAGAACCAAAGAGCGGGACAAGACCCCTGAAGCTGGAAGAAGACCCCCAGATGGCGGCAACGATGAAGAAGAAAGCTGGGCTCCTCCACTAGTAAAAGAGCTAGCGGTAAAAGGGCAGAAGATAGCAGAAGAGTCTTGCGAGAAGAGCCCCAAAGATGGAAGAAGACCCCCGGAGCTGTCTAATAAAGTATTTCAAAAACCTGTGTTGTGTTTTTTTATTAACACTTTTTTTCCCCCAGGTGAAGGGGTAGGGGTACATCATATCCCATACTCATTCACATAGGGTGGGTGGCCGGGATCTGGGGGCCCCCTTATTAAAGAGGGCTCCCAGATTCCGATAAGCCCCCTGCCCGCAGACCCCAACAACCAACGGCCGGGGTTGTTGGGAAGAGGCCCTTTTCCTCATCAACATGGGGACAAGGTGCTTTGGGGTGGGGGGGGTCGCAGGGCCCCCCTTCCCCAAAGCACCCCCCATGTTGAGGGCACAGGGCCTGGTACGGCTCGGGGGGGTGTTCATTCGTCCCCACCCCATTTCCTGAGCGGCTGGGCTGCATGCTCAGATAAGGGTCTGCTATGGACTTTGGGGGTACCCCAGACCGTTTTTTCGGCGTAGGGGTTCCCCTTTAAATCCATACCAGGTAATGGGGCTTGCGTGGTGTCAATCTCGGCGACAGAGGCGGCGAGATTGACTTCCTTCCCTAGTCCCGGCTACCTGGAGTCACGTTCAAAATGAATGGACTTTACTCCGTGTGTGGCCAAGTCCGTTCATTTCAAAAGTCATTTCAAAAGTCCGGCGGACCTCCGCTGCAAAATCCGGCGGATTGTCCACCAGACCAAGTCCACCATGGCATAAGAAGGACAGCTAGTTCCACTTCCTAGGGGACGGGTTCCACATTTTTTTATCTAACAGTAAAGAACTCTTTCCTTTATGTACTTGTTACGTCCATATTTACTGTGTAACATGTAGTATTGTGCCAAGTGGATTCCCCTGCCCCAGCAAAAGGCCCCCTCTGGTGTGAATGTGTATAATTTCTTCACAAAGACTTGTTAATAATTAGGCTACTAGTACCCCTGTATTAGAAGACACCTTGTGAAAATACAATTACATTTGGTTAAGAAAATCCGAAAAAGCATGTTAACTACTAATGCCGCATACACACGATCAAACAAGCTGGTGGAAAAGTCAGGCAAACTGAAGTCCGCCGGACAATCCCCCCGTGTGTAGCCTCCGGCATACTTTTTTGACCCGAAAGTACGGCGGACTTAGAAAGTAGTTTTGCACTCCAATCTTCCCACCGGACTCGCATTTCGGCGGACAATCCGGCCGTGTGTGCGCCAGTCCGCCGTACTTTTAAAATGAACGGACTTTTCCCGCCCGGAGAAAAGTCCGCTCATTTCGAGCGGGTCTCCAGGTAGGCGGGGCCCGCGAAGCAGACACCGCTTGCCCCGCCACCTGGTATAGACTTAAAGTGGAACCCCAACGCCGAAAAAAATCGGTGTGGGGGTCCCCCCAAGTCCACAACAGACCCTTGTCCGAGCACGCTACCCGGCCGGCCAGGAAAGGAGGGGCGAGCGAGCGCCCCCCCCCCCCCCCTCCTGAGCCATACCAGGCTGCGTGAGCGGACTTTACTCCACGTGTGTGGGCGAGTCCGTTCATTTCAAAAGTAGGGCGGATAGTACGGCGGATTTAGTACGCCGTATTAGTCCGCTGAAAAAGTGCCGTGTGTGGGCAAGTAGCCCGTTCGGAAAGTCCGACGGACAGTCTGGCGGGAAGTCCGCCAGTCTAAGTCCGTCGGATAGTCGGCTACGTGTGTACGCGGCATAAGAGTTTAGATGTAAGTCTGAGAAAATCACAAAGCTATATAACATAATATAAAAGTTAAAACGCAAGTACAGAGTCCTTGCCATCTCCTGTGAGCTGACCTGAAACCTTTAAACAATGTTATCTGCTTTGTCAGCTATCTTCTGTAAACTATAAAACCACAGTCAACAGAGGAGAACATATTGGTAGTCCACATCAGTAGAGCAGCCTAGGGTGACAACACTGATCTTCCATAGATACAGTGAGTGAATGTAGCCCCTCAGAGACTAGTTGGGTGTTACTGGAAGGATTACCAGTTAAAAATAGAGGGAAAAAGCATGAAAACATAAAACCAATGCAGCCACCAGCCATCTAACTACAACATATTTTTTTTTTTCTGTATCATTTTTGCACTGCATCTGAACAACAGACTACTGAAAAACTCATGAGAGTTAAACCTTCCTGTATGTACTGTAGCAGTGATATAAATGTACAGTATTGTTTAACAAAGGGACCATTGTACAATTCTTCCTTGTCTACATTTTAATAATTCACTTTATATTTAAAGGGGTTGTAAAGGTAAATGTTTTTAACCTTAATGCATTCTATGCATTAAGGTGAAAAAACTTCTCACAGTCCCGCTCTCGCCCCCGCCATCCTCTTCGCCGCTCAGCCTGGCCGCTGATTGGCTGGAGTGGATGGATTGAAGGCAGCGCAGCCATTGGCTCACGCTGCTGTCAATCATATCAAATGACGCGACACGACGGGGGCGGGGCCGTGTGATACAGCGAGCGGATATAGCCGCCGGCTGTATCACGGGAGCGCGCCCGCAGATGCTTCTCACCATGCGAGGGAGCTCGCATGATTGTGAGAAGTACCTGATGGGAGGAAGCAGAGACAGCCGCCGAGGGACCCTAGAAGAGCAGGTTCAGGGCCACTCTGCGCAAAACGAGCTGCACAGTGGAGGTAAGTATAACATGTTTGTTATTTAAAAAAAAAAATTACTTTACAATCCCTTTAACTTCTTAATGGCATTTTAGGCAGTAGCAGTTACAAGCAGAAGGCATTTAGAAATATGTTAACAGCTTTTACAAATTTGCGTTGCTTTCTCAAGAGCCAGTTATCTTATTTCCAAACCTCCTATCAGCCTATGGCTGTTGAGTGTACACATAACACCTTGAGAGGTTCCAAAGATCAAAATTAATTAAGCTCTGGGATTGTCCTCACTTGACCTGGATTAAGGCCTAGTGAGTCAATAAAATTATGGCACCTTACAAAAATAACATTAGTGGAATGTTGGAAGGGTGCCAAAACTTTACATACGCCAAGCTTAAAGTTTCTTTTTTAGATTGGTAAAATTTTATTAAATAAATGGATACTGTGCAAATTGGAGAAATATTACAAAGTAATTCATTGATAAATTCATGTTTTAATTGTTTTGGTACTAACTATATAGCAGAAAATTTTTATTGTCAATTTATGTTATGCTGATCCAAACATAGGCTGGCCTTCTAGATTTATTTATTGTTAATTCATTTCGTTATTGCAAGTTGTAGCATATCCATTGATTAAAGAATTTAGCAAATTAACTGTTAATTAGTCATTTGATTACATCATTACATCATATAGCATATTTTCATTGATTAACTGAATTATTCAGCTGATTACTTTGTATGTGATTAGTAGAGTTGGGCTGAACACCCCCTGGTTCAGTTTGTGCCAGAAGTCTCGAACATCCCAAAAGTTCAGACCCAAACTCCAATCCCCATTGAAGTCTGTGGGACCTCAATTGGAAAAATCAAAAGTGCCATTTTGAAGGCTTATATGCAACTTATTGGCCAAAAATAGGTATGGGGGGCCGGGTACTGCACTGGGGGACATGTACCAATGCAAGAAAAAACGTTTAAAAAAAGATTGTTTTTAACCAGTTAAGGACCGCCCCATGTAAATATACGTCGGCACAATGGCACCGACAGGCACAAGCACGTACCGGAACATTCTTGTCTTCCAGCGGATGGGGGGTCCGATCGGACCCCCTCCCACTGGCTGCGGCGGTCCGTTTCGCTTCAGGAGCAAACCGGGATGAGGGGATGGCCGTGAGTTTCTGGCCATCTCTTCTCGATCGCTCCTGGCGAATGAGAAGCTTCCCCCGCCTGTGTAGTGTAAACACAGGCAGGGAGGAAGTTATGTCACTCCCCTCGTGGTGGTCTTTTTGACCGGACGGCGAGGAGAGAAGACATCCAAGTAAGTGCACCAACAGTCCACTGAAACATAGGTACACATAGGCACACTTTTCACCCCAGTCACCCCCCGATCACCCCCTGATCTCCCCCCGACCCCCCCCCCAGTCACAGTGTCACTGATTGCAGTATAATTTATTTACTGATCACTGCATTTAGTGTCAGTTGTGACTGTAAAAAGTGTCAGGGCAGTTAGTGTTAGGCCCCTTTAGGTCCAGGGTAGCCCCCTACCCCCCCAATAAAGGTTTAACCCCTTGATTGCCCCCCAGTTAACCCTTTCACCCCCTTTTACCAGTGTCACTAAGCAATCGTTTTTCTGATTGCTGCATTAGTGTCACTGGTGCCGCTAGGAAGCTAGTTATTTTTTAGGTTCACCACCAGGTTTTTATAGTGTTAGGTACCCCATATATAACCTAATAAAGGGTTTAACCCCCTGATTGCCCCTAGAGTTAACCCTTTCACCAGCGATCACTGTATAAGTGTCACTGGTGACTCTGGTTAGCCAGTTAGTTATTTAGGTTCCCCGTCAGGTTTTTATATAGAGTAAGGTACCCCCATATAATACCTAATAAAGGTTTTAACCCCCTGATTGCCCCTAGTTAACCCTTTCACCAGTGATCCTCGTATAAGTGTTACGGGGGAAACTGGTTAGGTAGTTCGCTTTTTATAGCATCAGGGCACCCGCCATTTATTACCCAATAAAGGTTTAACCCCCTGATCACCCGGCGAGTGATATCAATTAGGTTTTGGGGTCAGATAGGGTCTGCGTCGCCCCAGGCAGTGCTAGGTTAGTGCCAGTACCGCTAACACCCACGCACAAAGCATACACCTCCTGTAGTGGTATAGAATATGAACAGATCAATATCTGATCTGATCAGATCTATACTAGCATCCCTAGCAGTTTAGGGTTCCAAAAAAACGCATTGTTAGCGGGATCAATCCAGATACCTGCTAGCACCTGCGTTTTGCCCCTCCGCCCAGCCCAGCCCACCCAAGTGCAGTATCGATCGATCACTGTCACTTACAAAACACAACACACATAACTGCAGCATTTACCTGTGAGTCTCACTAGTGTACCCCTAAATTTAGAGCCCAAAATGGCAACGCGAAGGTACACTAGTGAAGAGGCCTACACATTTCTGAGCATGAAAGATAGTGAAGAGGAAGTCACTGATCTGTCAGATTCAGGCTCAGAATACGATCCTGTAGAGGACAGCGGCTCCATGACAGATAGCTCTGACGATGAAGATGATGTCCCTGCTAACCTCAGGTGTACCTGACCCCGATATTCGTTTTATTGTTCTATCTCTCTCTTCTCTCTAATTTTTTATACTTTACTGTTTTTATTGTTAACCATTTTTTTTTGTTTTCAGGTACGCCATTCAGCTGCAACACGGATTTATTTATCTTGACAGCAATAGCGTTTTCTCCCACGATACATAAAGCGGTGACTCCAGTGCTGTAGGAGATGATTTTACCACCACAGTTAAAAAAAAAAAAAAAAGGAGCATATATGCCGAAGCATGGGGGCAGCAGGGGAGGAGGAGCGATTTTGCTCCTAATGCCGCGTACATACGGTCAAAATTCCGACGGAGGGCTTGCCCGTGGAAAAGTTTGACCGTGTGTATGCGGCATAACTTTTTTTGCGGGAGGATGCCCCCATGCTTCGGCATATATATATTTTAGGCACAGGTTGTGTTAAAAAATGTTTTATTTTTTACAGTTTTTTTTGGCATTTGCTTTGCAGGTATGGTATGGTAAGGTTTTACTGTTATACTGTAATGTTACTTTGTTTTAACATTAACCATAATTTGCTTAGCAGGTACGCCATTCAGTTGCAGCATGGATTTATTTATCTTGACAGCAACAGCGTTTGCTCCCACGATACATAAAGCCGTGACTCCAACACTGTAGGAGGTGATTTCACCACTACAGTTAAAAAAAAGAGCATATGTGCCGAAGCATGGGGGCAGTAGGGGCGGAGGAGCGATTTTGCTCCTAATGCCACGTTCATAAGGTCGAAATTCCGACGGAGGGCTTGCCCGTGGAAAAGTTCAACCGTGTGTACGTGGCATAACTTTTTTGTGGGAGGATGCCTCCATGCTTTGGCATATATAAATGGTGCATGTATGCCCATCATTAGAAGTGGGTGGATGAAGGGAGGTATTCTAATGGTGGTCATACCCACCGATCAATCTCTTTTTTTTCGTTCAGCCAACATGACTCTCAGCAAATAGCTTGGGGTGTCTACTTTCCAAAATGGGGTCATTTGGGTGGGGGGGGGGGTTGTGCTATTTTGGCATTTTATGGCCTTCGAAACTGTAATTGGTAGTGAGGAGTGAAATCAAAAATTTGCGCCCTTAGGAATCCAGAAGGTGGTTTTCGGGGCCCCGTACGCAGCTAGGCTCCCAAAAAGTCCCACACATGTGGTAGCCCTGTACTCAGGAGAAGCCGCAAAATGTATTTTGGGGTGCAATTCCACATATAACCATGGCATGTGTGAGCAATACATAATTTAGTGACAACTTTTTGTAAAAAAAAAAAATTTTTTTTTTTGTCATTACGCAATCC
Source organism: Lithobates pipiens (assembly GCF_037356315.1). Taxonomy (NCBI): domain Eukaryota; kingdom Metazoa; phylum Chordata; class Amphibia; order Anura; family Ranidae; genus Lithobates; species Lithobates pipiens. The sequence continues at coordinate 347,367,055 of NW_027507718.1, read as the reverse complement.
CTTGGGACAAAAAAATATATTCAATGGGCTCAACATGCCCCTCAGCAAATAGCTTGGGGTAGCTACTTTCCAAAATGGGGTCATTTGGGGGGGTTTTGTGCCATCTTGGCATTTTATGGCCTTCAAAACTGTGATAGGTAGTGAGGAGTAAAATAAAAAATGAATGCCTGAAGGCGGTGCTTGGATTTTAGGGTCCCGTACGCGGCTAGGCTCCCAAAAAGTCCCACAAATGTAATATCCCCGTACTCAGGAGAAGCAGCAGAATGTATTTTGGGGTATAATTTCACATATGCCCATAGCATGTGTGAGCAATATATCATTTAGTGACAACTTTGAGCAAAAAAAAAAAAAAGTTTGTAATATTCCCACAACATGTGGAAAAATATAAAATATTCCATGGACTCAACATGCCCCTCAGCAAATAGCTTGGGGTATCTACTTTCCAAAATGGGGTCATTTGGGGGGTTTTGTGCTATTTTGGCATTTTATGGCCTTCGAAACTGTGATAGTAGGTAGTGAGGAGTAGTGATGGCCGAACGGTTCGCCCGGCGGTCGTTTCGCGGCGAATTTCCGACATTCGCGGTCCGCACGTTCGAACGCCTTTTTCCGTCGTTCGCCGCGGCGGACTTACGTGTTTAATGTATACAAGAACTTTAACCTTTGGTGACACGTTTATCATGTGATACAGGACAGCCAATTGAGACATGACAGCACATGGACACTTGTACATTCCCCCTAACCTATAAATACACCCGATCCGGTGGCCATTTTACATTCTTTCTTCTGTTACGATAGGGACAGGTTCCTGTGTGGAGTAGGGAGAGATAAACCACTAGCTATTTGGTACACAAAAGTTCTTTTCAGGACTGGTATAGGTGTTAGGTGTTGATAGGTTTGCTGTGCTGCTGATTCTTGCAGCAGCCTGAGTGTCTTTTGTTAGTTTAGAGAAAGGGAAAGGACGGTGTATGCTACAGGGACAGCCAGATTAGTCTTTCATCATCATCATCATCATCATCATCATTAGCTGTTACTATCAAGGTCCACAAAAGAGCTGTTCCAGTAACCACTAATCGTTCTCTTTTTTTGCCAATTTGTATAGGGACAGGAAGGAAGCAGTGTTGTCAGGCAGTGAGGGTAATTTTAAAGACTTGCTGTTATTATTAGTTCCACAAAGGTTCTTTTCAGGACTGGTATCAGTGGTACAGTAATAGGCTTGTACATGTATAATATTCTTTCTTCCAAATATAGAAAGGATATTATACTTGACTGCTGCCCTTCTGCTGCAGTCTGCTAAACATTCACAACTCACTTGTTCCACAAAAGTTCTTATAAGGACTGGTAACTTGGTATAGGGTGCTACGGTACATAGGCTTGAGTGCGGTACAGTCTGCTGTTCTGTAAGGACCGCTATCGGTCCACAATAGATAGGGTTGACGTGCACCACTGCTGACCGCTGCCCTATACTGCAGCAGTCCTTCAGCGGTATAGGGACTGACGTACAGTCTGCTAATCACTAACACACAACCTGCTTGTTCCACAAAAGTTCTTATAAGGACTGGTAACTTGGTATAGGGTGCTACGGTACATAGGCTTGAGTGCGGTACAGTCTGCTGTTCTGTAAGGACCGCTATCGGTCCACAATAGATAGGGTTGACGTGCACCACTGCTGACCGCTGCCCTATACTGCAGCAGTCCTTCAGCGGTATAGGGACTGACGTACAGTCTGCTAAACACTAATACACAACCTGCTTGGTCCACAAAAGTTCTTATAAGGACTGGTAACTTGGTATAGGGTGCTACGGTACATAGGCTTGAGTGCGGTACAGTCTGCTGTTCTGTAAGGACCGCTATCGGTCCACAATAGATAGGGTTGACGTGCACCACTGCTGACCGCTGCCCTATACTGCAGCAGTCCTTCAGCGGTATAGGGACTGACGTACAGTCTGCTAAACACTAATACACAACCTGCTTGGTCCACAAAAGTTCTTATAAGGACTGGTAACTTGGTATAGGGTGCTACGGTACATAGGCTTGAGTGCGGTACAGTCTGCTGTTCTGTAAGGACCGCTATCGGTCCACAATAGATAGGGTTGACGTGCACCACTGCTGACCGCTCACCTATACTGCAGCAGTCCTTCAGCGGTATAGGGACTGACGTACAGTCTGCTAATCACTAACACACAACCTGCTTGTTCCACAAAAGTTCTTATAAGGACTGGTAACTTGGTATAGGGTGCTACGGTACATAGGCTTGAGTGCGGTACAGTCTGCTGTTCTGTAAGGACCGCTATCGGTCCACAATAGATAGGGTTGACGTGCACCACTGCTGACCGCTGCCCTATACTGCAGCAGTCCTTCAGCGGTATAGGGACTGACGTACAGTCTGCTAAACACTAATACACAACCTGCTTGGTCCACAAAAGTTCTTATAAGGACTGGTAACTTGGTATAGGGTGCTACGGTACATAGGCTTGAGTGCGGTACAGTCTGCTGTTCTGTAAGGACCGCTATCGGTCCACAATAGATAGGGTTGACGTGCACCACTGCTGACCGCTGCCCTATACTGCAGCAGTCCTTCAGCGGTATAGGGACTGACGTACAGTCTGCTAATCACTAACACACAACCTGCTTGTTCCACAAAAGTTCTTATAAGGACTGGTAACTTGGTATAGGGTGCTACGGTACATAGGCTTGAGTGCGGTACAGTCTGCTGTTCTGTAAGGACCGCTATCGGTCCACAATAGATAGGGTTGACGTGCACCACTGCTGACCGCTGCCCTATACTGCAGCAGTCCTTCAGCGGTATAGGGACTGACGTACAGTCTGCTAAACACTAATACACAACCTGCTTGGTCCACAAAAGTTCTTATAAGGACTGGTAACTTGGTATAGGGTGCTACGGTACATAGGCTTGAGTGCGGTACAGTCTGCTGTTCTGTAAGGACCGCTATCGGTCCACAATAGATAGGGTTGACGTGCACCACTGCTGACCGCTGCCCTATACTGCAGCAGTCCTTCAGCGGTATAGGGACTGACGTACAGTCTGCTAAACACTAATACACAACCTGCTTGGTCCACAAAAGTTCTTATAAGGACTGGTAACTTGGTATAGGGTGCTACGGTACATAGGCTTGAGTGCGGTACAGTCTGCTGTTCTGTAAGGACCGCTATCGGTCCACAATAGATAGGGTTGACGTGCACCACTGCTGACCGCTGCCCTATACTGCAGCAGTCCTTCAGCGGTATAGGGACTGACGTACAGTCTGCTAATCACTAACACACAACCTGCTTGTTCCACAAAAGTTCTTATAAGGACTGGTAACTTGGTATAGGGTGCTACGGTACATAGGCTTGAGTGCGGTACAGTCTGCTGTTCTGTAAGGACCGCTATCGGTCCACAATAGATAGGGTTGACGTGCACCACTGCTGACCGCTGCCCTATACTGCAGCAGTCCTTCAGCGGTATAGGGACTGACGTACAGTCTGCTAAACACTAATACACAACCTGCTTGGTCCACAAAAGTTCTTATAAGGACTGGTAACTTGGTATAGGGTGCTACGGTACATAGGCTTGAGTGCGGTACAGTCTGCTGTTCTGTAAGGACCGCTATCGGTCCACAATAGATAGGGTTGACGTGCACCACTGCTGACCGCTGCCCTATACTGCAGCAGTCCTTCAGCGGTATAGGGACTGACGTACAGTCTGCTAAACACTAACACACAACCTGCTTGGTCCACAAAAGTTCTTATAAGGACTGGTAACTTGGTATAGGGTGCTACGGTACATAGGCTTGAGTGCGGTACAGTCTGCTGTTCTGTAAGGACCGCTATCGGTCCACAATAGATAGGGTTGACGTGCACCACTGCTGACCGCTCACCTATACTGCAGCAGTCCTTCAGCGGTATAGGGACTGACGTACAGTCTGCTAATCACTAACACACAACCTGCTTGTTCCACAAAAGTTCTTATAAGGACTGGTAACTTGGTATAGGGTGCTACGGTACATAGGCTTGAGTGCGGTACAGTCTGCTGTTCTGTAAGGACCGCTATCGGTCCACAATAGATAGGGTTGACGTGCACCACTGCTGACCGCTCACCTATACTGCAGCAGTCCTTCAGCGGTATAGGGACTGACGTACAGTCTGCTAATCACTAACACACAACCTGCTTGTTCCACAAAAGTTCTTATAAGGACTGGTAACTTGGTATAGGGTGCTACGGTACATAGGCTTGAGTGCGGTACAGTCTGCTGTTCTGTAAGGACCGCTATCGGTCCACAATAGATAGGGTTGACGTGCACCACTGCTGACCGCTGCCCTATACTGCAGCAGTCCTTCAGCGGTATAGGGACTGACGTACAGTCTGCTAAACACTAATACACAACCTGCTTGGTCCACAAAAGTTCTTATAAGGACTGGTAACTTGGTATAGGGTGCTACGGTACATAGGCTTGAGTGCGGTACAGTCTGCTGTTCTGTAAGGACCGCTATAGGTCCACAATAGATAGGGTTGACGTGCACCACTGCTGACCGCTCACCTATACTGCAGCAGTCCTTCAGCGGTATAGGGACTAAGAGTTTTGTCACAGGGTCATTTAAAAAATGACATGCAGAGGAAGAGGCAGGCCCTTCCGCAGGGGTGGTAGGGGTAGGGCAGGAGCAACAGGCTTGAGCCAAAGTGGGAAGTTGCAGAAGGTGCGTTCAATTACTTTAAAGGATGCACCAGACTTGGTTGAGTGGCTCGCTCAGCCTTACTCTTCTGCACCCTCCTCATCCTCTCGATCTGCACCCTCTTCTTCACTCTCTGCTATGTGCACCCCCAAAGACACTACCACCAACAACACGACCACCACCACCACCACCACATACCTTCCGCTTGAGTCACTGGAATTATTTTCCGATCCATATCAAGAGGACATTTCTGATGCGCAGCCACTCTTGGTATTGGATCAGGAAGAGGAGGTAGCAACAAGCGCTACTCAGCAGTCTGACGCCAGTACCCAGATCAGCCCAAGGAGGAGGTTGGTCCCCGGTGTTGCTGCCTACTCCGAGATCTCTACTTATAGCGGTGGGGAAGGTGACGTTGATGATGACGTGTCTAGTGATGTCACGTGGGTGCCCACAAGAGAGGAAGAGGAGGGGAGTTCAGAGGGAGATATGGACCAGCAGATAGGGAGGAGAAGCAGCAATGACTTACATTGCACAGCAGGGACAAAGCAGACTGCAAATGTATCAGGAGCGAGTCATCGACCATGTACGGTCACATCTGGCGCTCCCAGGACACCGGCACATGGCTCCGCAGTGTGGGCTTTTTTTAACGTGTCCGCTGCTGACAATAGCGTTGCCATCTGCAATCTTTGCAGTCAACGCGTTAGTCGCGGTAAGCCCAATACTCACCTAGGGACGACCGCCTTAAGAAGGCACATGAGCAGCCATCACCGAGCCCAGTGGGAGCAACGGAACACACAAAGCCACACTGCAGGCTCTCACCGTCCAGCCTCGTCTTCTACTTCTCCTTCTCCTCTCTCCTCACAATTGTCCTCCACTCCACCTTCCATCACGCCAAGCTCACATTTTTCTGCAAAAAGGCAGGCTTCCGTGGGCCTAATGTTTGAGCATAAAAAAATGATGATGCCGGATAACCCTCTTGCCCAACGGTTGGCGGCTGGCTTGTCAGAACTCATAGCCCGCCAACTACTGCCATATAAACTGGTGGACTCGGAGGCCTTTCGCAAATTTGTGGCCATTGGAACACCACAATGGAAGGTCCCAGGAAGGAAGTATTTCTCAGAGAAGGGCATCCCAGAGCTATATGGCCATGTTCAGCGGCAAGTGAATGTATCTCTGGCACACAGTGTCGGTGCCAAGATACATCTGACCACAGACACGTGGTCTAGCAAACACGGGCAGGGAAGGTATATCAGTTTTACTGCCCACTGGGTGAACCTTCTGACGGCCGTCAAGCATGTAACCCGTGGCACCCGTGTAGATTTGGTTTTACCGCCACGGATTGCATGCAGGCCTGACTCTTCTTCTCCTCCTCCTACTCCATCCTCCTCCCTCTCCTCCTCAGCTGCCTCCTCCTTTTCCGCTGCTAGCGTCTCTTCCACTGCACCGCCCAAGCTCCCCAGAACCTATTCCACATGCCAGGTGAGACGTTGCCATGCCGTGCTGCGTCTGTTGTGCCTGGAAGCAAAGAGCCACACTGGCCCGGCACTCCTTTCAGCTTTGCGTTCACAGGCAGATGAGTGGCTAACACCGCTCAATTTGACAGTTGGTAAAGTGGTGTGTGACAACGGTGCCAATCTGCTTAGCGCATTGAAACAGGGCAAAATCACGCACGTGCCGTGCATGGCACACGTCTTAAACTTGGTCGTGCAGCGATTCCTTGTCAAATACCCTGGGGTCCAGGACATCTTGCGGCAGGCAAGGAAAATCTCGGCCCATTTCAGAAGATCTTACACGGCCATGGCTCGCCTTGCTGACATTCAGCGGCGACACCATCTGCCGGTCAGACGTCTTATTTGCGATTGCCCGACGCGATGGAACTCAACCTTCTATATGCTTGATAGGCTGCTCCAGCAGAAACGTGCAGTTAACGTCTACCTGTATGAACTCTGCGAAAGAAACGGTTCTGGGGAGCTGGGTTTTTTTTCACCGCGCCAGTGGCTGCTCATGCGCGACACATGCAGACTTCTGCGGCCATTTGAGGAGATCACCAAACTGGTCAGTCGCAGCCATGGCGCCATCAGTGACATGGTACCTTATGCCTTCTTTCTGGAGCGTGCATTGCGTCGTGTCATTGATCAGGCTGTGGAGGAGCAGGAGCGGGAAGATGAGGAAGTCGCAATGCTGGATGAATTCCCAGGGGGGGCTACTCTATCTGAGACAAGTCAACAACAGGAGTCTGATGAGGAGTCAGAGGAGGATGGTGCCGGGGCGGATGAGCAGGAGCAAGAAGAGCATGCTTTAAACCTTTCTGGGATCCCTGTTGTGCGAGGATGGGGAGAGGAGAATGAAGAGGACGACATTATCCTGGATGATGAGCAGGAGCCAGGCCACCACACCGCTTCCACTTTAGTGCAAATGGGGGCCTTCATGCTCCAGTGTTTTAATAGGGACCCCCGTATAAAAAGCATGAGGGTCAAGGACCAGTACTGGGTGGCAACGTACTTAGACCCCCGGTACAAACACAAAATGGCGGAAATGTTACCGCCGTCGCAGAGGGCTGTCAGAATGCAGCACTTCCAGGCCTTGCTTCGAGAAATGCTGCATTCTGCTTTTGCGTGCGCTGGCAGAGGAGCAATTCCCACTCCCAGAGAAGGATTTGCGGGTACCAATCCAACAGCGCCTGCAAGAAGAGGCCGGTTTGAAGATGTGTTGGTGACTTCGGATATGAGGTCATTCTTTCAGCCGACCCATCGACAGGTGTCATCCGGATCCAGCATCAGGGAACGCCTAGACCGTCAGGTGTCCGACTACATTGGGTTAACGGCCGATGTGGACGCTCTGAGGAGTGATGAACCCCTAGACTACTGGGTGGGCAGGCTTGACCTCTGGCCAGAGCTTGCCCAATTTGCAATCGAACTGTTGGCTTGCCCCTCATCCAGTGTCCTGTCCGAAAGGACGTTCAGCGCAGCAGGGGGGATTGTGACCGATAAGCGTACTCGCCTAGCTCACCACAGTGTTAACTACCTCACATTTCTAAAAATGAATGAGGCATGGATCTCGGAGGAATTCAACACATGTGACCAGTAGACCATGTATATGTCTATAAACTATTTTTTTAATCAAGCACACAGACCTTCTTAATTCATTTGGCTCACTTCCTTGACCCAAAAAAGCACACCGTACTATATGCCCCTACCCTCCTCTTTGAAGAGGTTGAGCGGTGTCATATTTCTACTGGGGCTGCTTATGATATCCCTGTGCTGTGCTGACTTCCTCCTGGGGGTTCTTATTATGAGGGGATCACACCATCCCTGTGCTGTGCTGACTTCCTCCTGGGGCTGCTTACGGTGCTGCTGTCAGTGCTGTATGTCACGGTGCTGCTGTCAGCGCTGTATGTCACGGTGCTGCTGTCAGCGCTGTATGTCACGGTGCTGCTGTCAGCGCTGTATGTCACGGTGCTGCTGTCAGCGCTGTATGTCACGGTGCTGCTGTCAGCGCTGTATGTCACGGTGCTGCTGTCAGCGCTGTATGTCACGGTGCTGCTGTCAGCGCTGTATGTCACGGTGCTGCTGTCAGCGCTGTATGTCACGGTGCTGCTGTCAGCGCTGTATGTCACGGTGCTGCTGTCAGCGCTGTATGTCACGGTGCTGCTGTCAGTGCTCTGTATTACGGTGCTGCTGTCAGATGCCTCTATCACGGTGCATGTGTCATTCCGGTATGTCACGCTGCTGGTGATCATCTCCTGCACCCTCTTCTTTGCCTACCCTGGTCCCTGACCTTCCCTCTCCTCCATTGCCTTCATTAGCTCCATAGTCCTGAATTGTTAGAACAATTTCCCAAATAAAATAAAAATGCTTGTAGTTATCGATCCCAAATTCACCTCATACATGTATTATGTCATTGTCCAGATGGTGGGACTACGTTTTACCCCCTAATAATTACCACGTGGCCGCAAATTCGACATGAAGGTTTGCAAAGTTCGCCTCCCATTGAAGTCAATGGGGCCCGCGGCGAACGTTCGGTTTCGCGAACGTTTGGGTCCGTTCGCATTTCGCGTTCGCGAAACGTCCCGTCGGAAGTTCGTCCATCACTAGTGAGGAGTGAAATCAAATATTTTCCCCTTTTAGAAATCCTGAAGGTGGTGATTGGTTTTCGGGGTTCCGTACGTGGCTAGGCTCCCAAAAAGTCCCACACATGGGGTATCCCCGTACTCGGGAGAAGTAGCAGAATATATTTTGGGGTGCAATTCCGCATATAACCATGGTATGTGTGAGCAATATATCATTTAGTGACAACTTTTTTTTTTTTGTCATTATTCAATCCCTTGGGACAAAAAAAAAATATTCAATGGGCTCAACATGCCCCTCAACAATTTCCTGGGGGTGTCTACTTTCCAAAATGCGGTCATTTGGGGGGGGGGGGTTGTACTGCCCAGCCATTTTAGCACCACAAGAAATGAGATAGGCAGTCATAAATTAAAAGCTGTGTAAATTCCAGAAAATGTACTCTAGTTTGTAGACGCTATAACTTTTGCGCAAACCAATAAATATACGCTTATTGATATTTTTTTTACTAAAGAAATGTGGCTGAATACATTTTGCCCTAATTGTATGACTAAAATTGAATTTATTCGATTTTTCTTATAACAAAAAGTAGAAAATATATTTTTTTCTCGACATTTTCTGTATTTTCCATTTATATCGCAAAAAATAAAAATCGCAGAGGCAATCAAATACCATCAAAAGAAAGCTCTATTTGTGGGAAGGACGCAAATTTCATTTGGGTACAACATTGCATGACCGCGCAATTACCAGTTAAAACAGTGCAGTGCGAAATTGTAAAAAGACCTCTGGTCCTTAGGTTGACAATTGGTCCGGGGCTTAAGTGGTTAAAGGAGCAGTGATTTTAATGATGCCTAAAGTGAAACAAAAAATAAAAATGCCTTTAAATATATTGCCTGTAGGGTCCCCTTAGTCTGCCTGTAAAGTGGCACATCTTTACTGTATATAGATATTGCAGCAAAACTGACATTTCTAAAGACAAAAAAATGACATTTAAATTGTTATTCCCTGCAAGCTTTCTTTATTTAGTAAAGAATGGCTTGGGGAGCCAGTCTGTATGATGATGTCACATTGTATTGCACTCGGATCAAGATTAGAGATTTTTTTTATAAATTCTGGTGTCTCTTTGGCAGACTTTGGATGGAAATAACACACTTCTGCACAACAGTGAGAAAGCCTTATGTGAAGAAGCCAAATTATAGTACACTGAGGCCAAGATTAACAGTTTTTTTAGATAAAGTCATTGACCTCATCATCATCGTCCCCCTCCCTCCTCATCATCACTGAAGCCAACTTGGGAATATGCTGCGGCTGGGGGAAAATGCTGCCAATTTGCTGTTTAGCAGTGTTCTCCCCTCTCTGTAGGCTCATGTTACTTCCTTCCTCAACTTAAGAACCAACATCAGAATCAAGTAATGGCTGTGCATCATCCAGAAGAAAATGACTGATTCTGTATTCAAATAATTCAGCTGATTTCTCCATGCCGAGTACTAGGGCTATGGCAGGAATAGCTGTGGAAAAGGAGGCAGAATAAGCCGCTCTGACAACTACATGCACTAGTCTCAGCTTAGGTCATAGAGAATGTGGAGGATAAGGATGGTTTAGTAGGCCAGTCCACCACCTCCTGTGCATACTGTGGCTGGATAGCAAGGACAACATCACTAAACAGAGACAAATGTGTCCTGCCTGAGAACAGACCATGTCCACCTTTGCCTGTGGACACATTCGCTGCTGGTCCCCTCATAGTGGCATGGGAACGTCTGCCTCTCCTTGTTGGCCTCCCAGACATGATGAGGGGCTTACTACTCAAATTTTATAGAAACTGGAAAATGCGTGATTGGATGCACTTTATTGAATGAAAAGTGGTGTTTGGTGCGCTTAAAATTGAGAACTGACGCTGTCAAAAATGTAAAATCTGTAAAAAAAATAATAAAAAAGGGGGAACGCCAGCATTGCAGTCAGAAAAACTGCAGCTGACAATTTAAAAAAAGGGGCAGGCCGGGAACAAAAAAAAAGAGACAAAAAAAAACCCTTAAACACGCAGCAACCAAAAAAAAAAGGTATACAGCACTAAATGTTATGTAATAATGTGTTAAACATTGTACTATACGAACATTACACCATACTGACACACTATACTCACCCTATACTAACACTACACTAACACTCTACACTAGAGTCACAAAAAGTGAACACACTACCTCACTAGTAACAAACTGAGCTCTCTCTATCTCCACTTCAACAACACTGCAAAAGGTTCCTATGGGAAAGAACCTATTATAGTGTGGTTTGGAACTACGACCACTGAGCCATGAGTGGACAAAGTCATCATCACTTTGTCCAATTGGGGCTCTGACAGTGCTCTGTGGCCAGTGGTCAGGTGCAAGGCTTCATCCAATTAGGGCCCTAAAATGCACTGCGGGTGAACATCCTGCTGAGCTTCCCACATATTCGGGCATTTGCTGAACTGGCAAACAGACGATGCTTAAGCCGATCCAGTGTGTGTGTGTGTATATGAGTTAGATATTTTCATACTCATAAAACGTATTTGTTTAAATGTGATTTTTTTTTTTAAGAGAAAATAAACTGTGTTCCCTTGGGACATTATTATTATTATTATTATTATAAGTAATTATAAAACACAAATAATTTGCATAGAATCTTTTATACAGTATTGTACATTCATATCGATGACTTGGCAGTATTTCATTTTTTGTATTATCTGATATTGGGGGGGGGGGGGGGGAATGTTTTAAAACATAAACTCTTGTTGAATATTATAGATTGATTTACAGAATTGTGTCTTTTTGCTAATTTGGATGTTTAATGCTACTGGGACACTGCAAAGACATTTCATGATAATGATAATAGTTTGGAAAAAGTGAGCCATAGAAAAGCTGTAACTAAGAAGCCAAAATATACATCACAAACTGTAAGTGCTATAAAGTGCCTAATCAGCAGGTAAAGCACACATATGCATGACAAAGCACCTCCGTAAATAGTAGGATACTTTTCCTAATATATTCCAATAGCATTTTGAGGGGGAAAAAAAGAACACAAATAGATATTTTATTATTAGGCCCTCATCAAATTCCCTATTAGGTCTTCATCAAATCTCCTTGGATTTATATTTTTTTCTATGTGGAGAGGTAGGGTGGTTGCTATGTATCTTTTGATATTGGATGAATGGTGTACAAAAACAGTATGGAATCAGAAGATAAATTGAAAACCAAAATGTAGTTCAAGGACCTGTGAGATACACGGACAACAGGACAATCGCACATCTGGGGTATTGCTGTACACCAGACAATTGCTTAAGTGTTATTATGTATTACATAAGCTGCATATATTGTAAAGTAACAGGCAAAGAGGTATTTTTTCCATTTAATGCTACATATATTTGGTACATTGACTACATTTATCTGGTAATTAGACTGAAGAAATATTTGTTTTTCACATTTTTGTACATGTTTCTATTTATATAAAAAATATAATCAACACATTTATTATTATTATTGTTATTATACAGGATTTATATAGCGCCAATAGTTTACGCAGTGCTTTACAACATTAGGGCAGACATTACAATACAATTCAATGGAATCAGAGGGCTCTGCTCATTAGAGCTTATGTAGCAGCAGCTCCCTAAGAGCACGCGCTATGCGTTTTTTCTAAAATTAAAGTTGTCCAAACTGCAGTTTGGTTTGGGTGTAATTATCTAAATCGGGTCTCGGCATCAGTCTGACTGGACTGTGAGATGTTCAGCCTGCCCACAGGGGGCACTGTCTCTTTTGGCAGGCATAGAACTGTGGTCTGGTCAGGCGCTTAGGTTACTCTCTCTCGGAGCCCGCCCAGTGGGAGTGGCGCTCTCGTTGTGCTTCTGGGAGAGGGTACATAAGATGCGGATGTCACGTGGTTCGGGGTTCCGGTCCAGTATGATGAGCTGATTACATAGTCCTGGTCCTCCTGACCAGCCCCCAGGAAGGCTATGGCCTGGGGTGCGGATCCACCCAACTTTAATGTCTTGGAGCTGGCTAGCCCAAGGCAAGGAAACTAAAGGAGGATTCTGAGGTGGATGGGTACCGTCTCCGGTTCGGGAGAGACCCAGTGTACTTCGAGCATTCCAGGGTAGGACTCTTTAGAAGAACACTACGTACGGATTGGATTTCTTAAAAAGAGCCTGGAAGGGCTGAAGTAACTGAGAGAATCCAGTCTTGTGGATATCACCAAGCAGGCTGAAAGATCCAGGTATCCTACAAGTGTTTCAAGTTTAGTTTCCCTACGTGTTCTGCAACAACGTCTGTGACCAAGACTTTGTTCCTGAGTAAGCACTAAGTTGGCTGCTAGGCCTTGTGAGAGAGGGACTGTCCAACTTCAGTGATCATCCAGCTGTGAATGGCTATTCTCTGGATGCAGTCAAAGTAAGCAAGCTCTTTAACGTTTTTGAACTTTGACACTAAGCACTTGTACACACGGTCGGAGATTCCGTCGGAATGTGTCCGATCGGAGTGTTTTGTCGGATATTCCGACTGTGTATGGTCTGCATCAGACTGTTTCCGTCGGAATATCCATCGGACCAACTTTTCCAACTTGCCGGAAATATTTTCTGACAAAATGCTTCGATCGGACATACTCCGATCATGTGTAGAGAATTCTGATCGGACAAAGTACCACGCATGCTCAGATCAAATTCTTACACCAAAGCTATTGGCTACTAGTGTGAACATAGTCCCATCATAACGAAATAACGTCATCACGTTGGATTTCCCGACAACTTTGTCCCACCGTGTGTATACAACAGTTTCGGACAAAATCCGTCGGACAAAATCCGTTGGACAAAATCCGACGGATTTGGTTGTCGGAATCTCCGACCGTGTGTACAAGGGCTTAGAGTACCTGAACTTCCCTTTTCCAACCCTCTGATCCCAAGTTGAAAGACTGTTCAATTGTTTGAGTTTTGCAAATAAAATCCATTCAAGTGGATCTATTGTCAGTCTCAAGTTACTGGGCCATCTACCACGGTACATCCCCTAGACGTGCAACGAGGAGAACGGAGGGCAACGGTAAGCCCAAAAATAACCAGCAGCTCCTTCGGGGGTTAGTGCTACACTTACAATCTAGGAACTAACTACTACTACAAAGTACAGTTTTGAGTGCACAAGAAAGATCTAGTTACAAGGGTAATAAGTGAACTATGGTGTTTTTTGGCTCAATTTTGTTGTACTTCATTTTTAAGCTTACATTTGTTTTACTATATGTATAGAATTTTAATTAAAAAAAAATAAACATTTAATATATCCCTTCTCAGGCAGAGAAGGGGAGGAGTCATTGTGAGCACATTTAGCTTGAGAAATGAAGCGGTGTAAAAAATACGCTTTTTACAACAAGGTGGAGGAAAACATGAAAAAGAGTACGGAGCTCCGCCTTCTGCCTAAAAATAGGAATACAAAAATTAATATGCAATATTTCATAATTACCTGACTGAAAAGTAAAAATATTTTTACTCCTCACTTTAATGAAGAAAGAAAATACAAAACTACTATACATTCTCTTTAGGTAAACTGTACATTACAGTATGTATTACTGTACATGTACAATATACAGTATATCCATATAATTAAATATTTATATATATTTATTTTCTATCTTTTCTGTTATGCACGGGGCTTAAAAAAACATATATTATCAATATATTTTAGTCAAGTAAATAGGAATCATCACATATTAATATTTTGGATTTTTATATTCAGCCAGCAAATGGTGTTGTCTGCTCCTTTTCAAATGTTTTACTTGCTCTGTCTATTTGCTGTGTTTACAGAACCCTATAGATAAATTGTCCTTCAGATGACTTTGAGTGCCTGAATAGAAACAGCTTCTGCTGTTTTCTTTCTTTACAAAACCCATAATGTCCTGTGAATTCTGTGTCATGGGTATACCCTACATAAAATGTTTTTTTCTATCCTTCATTGATGGTCAGAGCAGCTCCTCTTGACCTTAGGGTTATATCGCCCCTTTAGGAGAGGACTAGGCAGAAAGTGTAAAAAACAGCAACACTTGCACAGTACTGCCCAGGGGGCGGTCCTACTGGCTATAACCCCTCACACTGCTTCCAGCAGCTCAGTTTTTTCGGCTAGTGTAGGAGAAGGACCTGGCTCCTGGTGGGACCATTGGTCCTGGGAATTTTTTATTTTTCCTGCATTTTTGATTCCTGTGACCTACAATCAACCACCGGGCTGGGTGACAGGCTGGATAATATAGATCCATGTAGTCTCCCCAGCAGGCCCTAGCTACGTGCTGGGTCAGCCACGACATGCCCCGTCTAATTCAGGGGTGGCCGGTGAGCTATATGCTCCAGGGCACACATATGACCAGGCTACTTCTGTCTGTGTCACAGTGTGCCGTGGCCGGCACCCACCCCGTACTACTTAGGTGATGGGTCTGTCTATGGAATGCATCCAGCAGTCCCTGCAGGAGGGGTAAATATGGTTCCACCTGTCTCGGCAGGATGGAGCAGCTAGGCAATCCCTGGGAGGTCGACTAGGGGGTCTCTCACTCTCCCTTTCTTCTCTCCCTATCCTTTCCCTTGTCCACATGATATGGGCTGCTGTTTGAATGGGCACATGGGGGTGCAGTGCACGTACCTGGCCAGGCCATTTTTTATGTAGCTACAGCCAGCCATTTTCTATAAGTTCGGCGGCCATTTACTTGGTGCCCGCACACATTTTTGCTGAGGCGGCCAGCAGCCATTCTCTAGTAGCCTCGGGTAGTTTTGCCTCTAGCACTGGGTGCTTGTTTCCTTCTAGAACAGTGCGCTTTCAACACAGACACCTTGTGGATGACACAGGGGAGAACGGACAGGAGCAGCACAGCGCAGTACCTGGGTCAGGGTGGTGAGTCCTGCAGGGGGCCCCTCAGTCTGTGGTAGCTAGGAGGGTGGACTTTTTGTGTGACTTGCCTTAGGTCCCTAAGTGGTGACAGGCGAGTGTGGGTCAGCATGGCATCAGAAGCTGGCGCTTTTTCCCCAGACATCCCTGTTATTGCAACTGGTTCCCCTGCACCTGCGGTGCCTATGGACGCTCTGTCAGTGGTCCTGGAGGCCTTTGTTGCCAGGATGGAAGTAGCGTGAGGGTGCAAGGGGGGTAAAAAATGCCCCCTCCCCCCACTGTCTTCTGGGGAAAGCTCTGATTCAGACTCTGGCCCCGCTGTGACAGGCGGCCCCTGTTCTGATTTAGCAGCGGATGCGGACCAGGACCGGACAGTGAGGATGACTCCATGTCCGGGCCAGTGCAGGAAAAGGCACTTGTAGGAGCACTTATTACAGTGGTGCAGGATACCCTAAAAATGGAGGATACGGCAGGGGCATCTAAGGAGGTGTCGGTCCCTTTCAGGTCCCACAAGCCAGCCCGCACGGCTAAGATGTTTCCTTACCCAACTTATTTTGATAAGTTTATTTACAAGGAGTGGGGAAAACCGCAGTGGGCCTTTTCGGTCCCGAAACGCATGGCGATACGTCACCCATTTGAGGAGAGTCTCAAGAAAAAATGGACATCTTCTCCGATTGTTGACCCCCCAGTATCCAGGTTAAATAAGATAACCACGATTCCGGTTGAAGGGACTCCTGCTTTCAAGGGCCCTGCCAACAGAAGCCCAGAGGCGGTTGCCCAGTCCATGTTTACCGTGGTGGGGTCAGCATTGCAGCCAGTGTTAGCCACAGCCCTGGTGTCGCACAGACGCTTACTGAATGGGCTAAACTGTTGCACCGTGAATTGGAGAAGCAACAGGCTTCCCCGGTCTGTGTGGAGCTGGTGGGCCAGTTGGTGCAGGGCCTTAAGTATGTCTGTGATGCGGCCTTTGGTACGACCCCCTTGCTCTCTAGAGCCTCAGTATCAGCAGTAGTGCTATTTCGCCTGATTTGGCTGAAATCTAAGAAAGCATTGGCGGACTTGCCCTTCCAGGGAGAGAGGCTATTTGGAGCCTTGCTGGATGACATTATTAAAAATGTTACTGGGGTAAGAGTACATTACTCCCACAGTCCATAAAAGGGAAGGAGCCACACTGTAGGCAAGGGCCCTCCTTTTCCACTCAGAAGCAGATTTTTCATCCGTCCCAGTTGGCAGGTAAGCGTTCCCAGTCTGACAAGGTGCCTGCTGAGGGACAGAAGCATCCCTGGTTTCGCAAGCCAAACAAGCCTGCAAGCAAATTTGTTACCGCATGAAGGTTTTCTCCCACCCGACTCTCTGGTGGGGGGTCGTCTTTGGGAGTTTGCAGCCCAGTGGGCCTCCCTACTTTCTGACCAGTGGGTCTGCGAACTGGTTTCCTCAGGGTACACGATAAAGTTTCTTTCTTGTTCGCCAAACAGATTTTTTTCCCTCCAACCTTCATCTTCTTCCGGTTCATAGGGAGGCCCTGTTTGGGGCAGTACAGGACCTGCTTCTGCACGGGGTGATAGTACCTGTACCAACACCAGAAAGGTTTCAGGGATTCTACTCCAATCTGTTTGTAGTCCCAAAGAGGAAAGGGGTCCGTCCGTCCTGGACCTCAAGGCCCTTAACAGCTTTGTGAAAGTACAAAGGTTCAGGATGGAATCAGTTCACTCAGTGGTCGCTTCACTCCATCAGGGGGATTTTCTGGCATCCCTGGACATCAAGGATGCATACTTGCATGTCCCCATATGCATCAAGCATCAGAAATTTCTGTGATTTGCGGTCGGGGATGAGCACTACCAATTTGTAGCTCTCCCTTTTGGCCTGGCGTTGTCACCGAGGGTCTTCACCAAGTTGCTAGCTCCAATTTTGGCTTTACTCTATTCTCATTTCATTTCTATTTATTCCATTCACCCATTTATTTGATTTTATATTGTAATGGTTCTCCACGGCGAGTGAACGTCCATTGTTTACTATCAGACGTCACTTCCTCCTTCCCTTAGGCATCAGGATGAGGCTTGGGGCACGGGGTGATATGACGTCGCTGATTTGTCGGCGACGTCATTTCCGCCAACGTGATTCACACTAGAAGTCCCTGCGGATGTGACGTCACTGGTTTTGTTTACCAGCGACGCTGTTTCCGCTCTGGAGATAGTAAAACGTCATTTCCGGAGCCGGACGCGAGGCTTGGAGCGCAAGCCGGCGTTCTCGCTCTGGAGATAGTCAAACGTCATTTTACAGAGTCGGACGTGAGGCTTGGAACGCAAGCCAGCGTTCCGGCCTCGTTAATAAGGATGCCCCCGGTATACGGGGATGATTGCATGCTACCATAAAAAGTTTTTTGGGGTGAGACGGGTACAGATGTTCATCCAGAGCCACCCGAGGGATATGATGGCGCCGGTTAATTGACATACCGGCGTCATCACATAGATATACCAACATACTTCCTGCTTCCGGTTTTAGTTGGAACGCAGGAAGTGTGATAATTTGAATCCATCTGAGCCTACAGCCGGTTATGTAGGAGTGCTATACCAACAACAGGTACTGTGTGTCGTGCTGTGACTTTGGGCATGGAATTTGAGTATGCTGAGAAGCGTTCAGAGTCCTGTGTGTTCGCGTTCTTAACATGGTGTGAGCATACATGGGGTTAACTTTGGGGGTGGAGTTTTCCCATGAGCCTTTGTTTTTCTAATTGAGTATTCAGTCTATATATTGCAGCAATGTGGGGGAGTCAGGTTATGCCCCTGTTGAAGACTTTGAGGTCGAAACGCGTAGGGCTAGCAGTTGTCTGCTCCCCACATTGCTATTTTTTATGTATCACGTGATTTTATAATTGTATTTTTGTTCATCGAAAAAAATTTTTTTCAATAAACCATCATTGGTTGTATTTAACCATGCGAAGCGTATTCTATGCTCTATTTCCTTTATGGTGAACTCTTGCGGGACGTCTGGCATCAAGTTCGATCGCAGCGTTTGGCACGGAAATCCCACTCACCTTTCCTACCCGCAGACCGTGAGGAACCCTGAGAGGACAACATATCGGGTCGGTGTACTGGGGTGAGTGGCCGGAGCCCCCCCATAAGCTCGCAAGACACACTACTATAAGGTGGATGTGTCCAACCCATCTGGTAAGGGTACTTATTTTTTCTACTTGCTTATGATTGAGTTCCAAGAGTCGCCAAGGGCGGAGAACTTAGCAGGATAATTCACCCTGAATGCCATCTGCGGACTTGTAATTCAGCTTGAGACGCACCAGAGTGAATCATTTTTTGGGACTGTTCTCAAATACTTCATGAACTTTTGTATTCACTCGTTTGTATTGTTAGTTATACACATTATTTACTTCCTTCACCTATTTAAATAGGTGCCTTCAAGCGCAGCACTTATTGTATTTATCCAATTTTGGCTTTGCTAAGGCAGGGAGGGATCGCAATCATGGGTTACCTGGACGACCTCCTTCTGAGGACACACGGTCGGATTTTCCGATGGAAAATGTTCGATTGGAGCTTTTTGTCGGAAATTCCGACTGTATGTAGGCTCCATCGGACATTTTCCATCAGAATTTCCGAAAAACACAAAATTTGAGATCTGGATCTGAAATTTTCCGAAAACAAAATCCGTTGTTGGAAATTCCGATCGTGTGTATACAATTCCGACGCACAAAGTTCCACGCATGCTCGGAATCAAGCAGAAGAGCCGCACTGGCTATTGAACTTCAATTTTCTCGGCTCGTTGTACGTCACCATGTTCTTGACATTCAGAATTTCCAACAACATTGTGTGACCCTGTGTATGCAAGACAAGTTTGAGCCAATATCCATTGGAAAAAAAAACCACGGATTTTGTTGTCAGAATGTGCGATCGTGTGTACACGGCATAAGAGTCGCCAATAAAGGGTATCACTTAAGGTGTACTGTAGCTATAGCCAAACCTTTTTTTTTTTTTATAGAGTGAGGAAGTGCCAGAGCCCTTTGCCAGAGCTCCCAAAGACAAAGAAATGATGGGGCTTGTAGTTTTGCAGCAGCCGGAGGGTCACAGGTTAAGCGCCCATGCATTAAAGGGATTTTCCTCAATTTATGTTCTGAGGAAAAACTTTTACCAAACAGGAAGTGAGGAAAAGTCTTCAAATCCTAAATACACATAGCGATATAAACAAGAGTTTCTATGAAGAAACCTGTCTTGCTGCTTATAAATATTAGGTTGAATAGTTTCATGGTTCATTACATTACCATGGGCAAAGGGTACAGTGATTCACATATTCTGCCTCAGTGAACCATTTCTGATGTAATAAAACAAGAGCATTCCTCCGGCAAACATATTTTCTGTGAAACCAAAAAAGCACTCTGTTAACGATGTGCTTTTGTTTTGTAGCTCTACAGAACAATAATTCTAATTTGGCACTGAATGAGCTATTTGCAGAATGTTCCAAACCATCTTGATTATTAAAGATGAAGATGACAATAAAAAATAACTGGCATTGATTCTTATAACCTCATTAAACAAAGTGAATGTTCTGCAAACTATGAGGCTCTTGCTATAGCACAGATCATAGCAAACCACTGAAAGTGAAGTTGCATGGTTGCTTTGTGTTATTTTTACTTTTTACTTAAGCACATGTTTTAAATGTGATAGTTTAATATTGGGGCCATAACTAAGGCCGCGTACACACGGGCGGACTGTCTGGCCTACTTAGTCTGCCGAAACACATTTCAGCGGACAGTCCGCTCATGTGTGGGCTTCAGCGAACTTTTTCAGCGTGCAGTCTGGCGGACTAAGTATTTCGGAATGTTGGAAATACTGTCCGCTGGACTCGCATTTCGGCGGACAATCCGCCCGTGTGTGTGCCAGTCCGCCGTACTTTTGAAATGAGCGGACTTTTCCCGCCCGGAGAAAAGCCCGCTCATTTCGAGCGGGTATCCAGGTAGGCGGGGCCCGCGACGGAGACGTCGCTGGCCCCGCCGCCTGGTATGGACTTAAAGGGGAACCCCAACGCTGAAAAAAAATCGGCGTGGGGGTCCCCCCCAAGTCCACAACAGACCCTTGTCCGAGCATGCTACCCGGCCGGCCAGGAAAGGGGGGCGAGCGAGCGCCCCCCCTCCTGAGCCGTACCAGGCCGCGTGCCCTCAACATGGGGGGTGCCTTGGGGAAGGGGGGGCCGCACAGCCCCCCCACCCCAAAGCACCTTGTCCCCATGTTGATGAGGACAAGGGCCTCTTCCCGACAACCCTGGCTGTTGGTTGTCGGGGTCTGCGGGCGGGGGGCTTATCGGAATCCAGGAGCCCCCTTTAATAAGGGGGCCCCCGGATACCGGCCCCCACCCTATGTGAATGAGTATGGGGTACAATGTACCCCTACCCATTCACCTGTGAAAAAAAGGACAAAAAAAACACAACACAGGGTTAAAATATTTTATTGCACAGCTCCGGGGGGTCTTCCGTCTTCGGGGGTCTTCTCGCCGGACTCCTCCGCTATCTTCTTGTAGCTCTTTTGCTAGCGGAGGAGTCCGGCTTTCTTCCACGCCGCCGGCCTCTTCTCCCGACTTCGGGGGTCTTGTCCCCCTCTTCGGTTCTTCGGCCGGGCCACCGCGCCTTCTTATAGCTCTTTTACAGGCGGTGGCCCGGTCTTCTGTTGCCGCCATCGCCGCCGCCTTCCGTTCTTCTTCTTCTTCTTCTTCTCCAGGAGATATTGCCTCGACGCTCTCTCCGGCCAGAATGCCAGGGACGCGCTCCGCTGCCACTTATATAGGGACAATGGGGCGGTGTCACATGGCTTTATGTCACATGGGTTGGTCACATGGGTTGATGTCACATGGGGACTATAACATCGTAAAGGGGCGGGGTCACCATGTGACCAACCCATGTGACATAAAGCCATGTGACACCGCCCCATTGTCCTTATATAAGTGGCCGCGCAGTGCGTCCCTGGCATTCCGGCCGGAGAGATCGTCGAGGCAACATCTCCTGGAGAAGAAGAAGAAGAAGAAGAACGGAAGGCGGCGGCTATGGCGGCGACAGAAGACCGGGCCACTGCCTGTAAAAGAGCTATAAGAAGGCGCGGTGGCCCGGCATAAGAACCGAAGAGGGGGACAAGACCCCCGAAGTCGGGAGAAGAGGCCGGCGGCGTGGAAGAAAGCCGGACTCCTCCGCTAGCAAAAGAGCTACAAGAAGATAGCGGAGGAGTCCGGCGAGAAGACCCCCGAAGACGGAAGACCCCCGGAGCTGTGCAATAAAATATTTTAACCCTGTGTTGTGTTTTTTTTTTTACTTTTTTTCACAGGTGAATGGGTAGGGGTACATTGTACCCCATACTCATTCACATAGGGTGGGGGGCCGGTATCCGGGGGCCCCCTTATTAAAGGGGGCTCCCGGATTCCGATAAGCCCCCCGCCCGCAGACCCCGACCACCAACGGCCAGGGTTGTCGGGAAGAGGCCCTTGTCCTCATCAACATGGGGACAAGGTGCTTTGGGGTGGGGGGGCCGCACGGCCCCCCCTTCCCCAAGGCCCCCCCCCATGTTGAGGGCACGCGGCCTGGTACGGCTCAGGAGGGGGGGCGCTCGCTCGCCCCCCTTTCCTGGCTGGCCGGGTAGCGTGCTCGGACAAGGGTCTGTTGTGGACTTGGGGGGGACCCCCACGTCGATTTTTTTTCGGCGTTGGGGTTCCCCTTTAAGTCCATACCAGGCGACGGGGCCAGCGACGTCTCCTTCGCGGGCCCGCCTACCTGGAGACGCGCTCGAAATGAGCGGACTTTCCTCCACGTGTGTGGGCGAGTTCGTTCATTTCAAAAGTAGGGCGGATAGTATGGCGGACTTAGTCCGCCGTATTAGTCCGCTCAAAAAGTGCCGTGCCAAGTCCGTTCATTCGAAAGTATGACGGACTGTCCGGAGTAAGTTGGCCAGACAGTCCGCCATGTGTGTACGCGGCTTTACACATATATAATTCTCTGAAATCCAAGAAATCAAATAAATACATTGAATAAATACACCAATTTAAAAACGTATATGTGAACTGTTACCTGCCATACAGAACACCCATCAGCAATACAGCATTGTCCAGGGCCAATCCCAACCTGTAATTGGACAATGAAGCAGGGGAGCACACTAATTCTTGTTCAACTTGCTTGTTCACAAGATCTGGATACGAGTGCTGTAAATAGCATTGTGCTCTGATTGACTAAAGTAAAATATTGTCGATTTGAGTCAAATAGGTTTTCTAGCTTTTTAAATAAATGTAATGCTGATTACACACATTTTATGCAAATTTTGTGTCATATATCTATATTTAACGTGGACATCAAGTTGCAAAAAATCTACCTACCATACTAAATGAAGACATAGGACAATTAAATCACAAGGATCGAGTAGGATAGCCTCTTCGACAAGCTGGGGACATGGTTTGAAGGATCACCCTCTTAACTAAAGAGATGTAATATACCTTTTTATGCTCTATTATCCTTAGATATTTAAGTGATAGTAAAGCTTCAATAATAAAAAATATGTCACCCTTACCTGTGCAACACCATTGCACAGAGCAGTCCTCTTCCTCTTCTTCTGGGTTCCCTCACTGGTGCTGCTGGCTCCTTCTTTTCAGCGAGTGCCCATCATAGAAAGCTGCTTTCCATGGGGCCCTCACTGCCCTTGCAATCTGCCCAGTGGGGAGAGAGAAAGTTTTGTGCACAATGCTGGATCAAGATATGGCTCAGGTAAGCATGAAGTGGGGTTGGGGGGGATTCTCTGGTACAGAAGGTTTTTTTACTTTAATGCATAGAATGCATTAAGATGGAAAAAAACTTAAAGGAGAAGTCCAGCCTGAGCTTTTTAGGCTGTGCTTCTCCTAAGGGTCACAGAAGTGAAATTCATTTTGTACTCCTGTGACTCGTTTTTAGTGGATAGCAGTCTGAAGTCCGCTCTCTGCTGATGTCACTGCCATCAGTGGAGGCAGTGCGTTATCTCGACTTCCAAGTCTGGATCCTCCAGCTGCCTTGATTGATGGCAGTCTCAGCAAGCTGCTAAGACGGCCGCTACCCACCCCTCCACAGCTCAGTGCTCCAATGAGTGTGGAGAAGCAGACCAGGAGCAATGCTGACTGAACCGCCACACACGCTTGATACCATCTGAACCAAATAAGTTTATCTTGGTCTCATCAGACCACAGGACATGGTTCCAGTAATCCATGTCCTTAGTCTGCTTGTCTTCAGCAAACAGTTTGCAGGCTTTTTTGTGCGTCGTCTTTAGAAGAGGCTTCCTTCTCAGACAAAAGCCACGCAGACCAATTTGATACAGTGTGCGGCGTATGGTCTGAGCACTGACAGGCTGACCCCCAACCCCTTCAACCTATGCAGCACTGCTAGCAGCACTCATATGTCTATTTCCCAAAGACAACCTCTGCACTCAACTTCTTTGGTAAACCATGGTGAGGCCTGTTCTGAGTGGAACCTGTCCTTTTAAACTGCTCTATGGTTTTGTCCACCATGCTGAGGCTCTGTTTCAGGGTCTTGGCAATCTTCTTAAAGCCTATGCCATCTTCATATTGAGCAACAATTATTTTTTTAAGATCCTTAGAGAGTTCTTTGCCATGAGGTGCCATGTTGAACTTCCAGTGACCAGTATGAGAGAGTGAGAGCGATAACAAAAAATTTAACACACCTGCTCCCCATTCACACCTGAGACCTTGTAACACTAACGAGTTACATGACATCGGTGTGGAAAAATGGCTAATTGGGCCCAATTTGGACATTTTCACTTAGGGGTGTACTCACTTTTGTTACCAGCGGTTTAGACGTTAATGGCTGTGTGTTGAGTTATTTTGAGGGGACAGCAAATTTACACTGTTATACAAGCTGTACAATCATTACTTTACATTGTAGAAAAGTGTCATTTTTGTCAGTGTTGTCACATGAAAAGATATAATAAAATATTTACAAAAATGTGAGGAGTGTACTCACTTTTGTGAGATACTGTATATATACATGTAAATGAAAAGGTATATAAATGAAAAATTTGTAATATATATATATATATATATATATATATATATATATATATATATATATATATATATGTGTGTGTGTATGTATGTGTAAACAATTGACACTAAATTGTAAATACCCATAAACACAGCTGAAGGGGCGAAAATATATAAAAATATATGATATGTTATATTATATTAAAAATGGGATAGTATACCGTAAATATTATATTAAGAATTGAATTTGATTAACTTAGCATTAAAAATAGTTTCAATATTGAATTAATTAAAATATAGTTAATAAAAAAGAGAGATTTATTCCTGGAAAGAATAACAGTCGGCAAATAATGTGTTCCAACAAGGCATGAAAGCATTCAACGTGTCTAGAATTTTTATAGAGTAGTCCAGGGAGGGGGGAGGGAAGAGGTGGGGGGGCAAAAAGGGCAAAGCTTCACACACAGATGACTAGTTGGTAAGGTTTAGTAGATAAATATCATCCTATACCTAACTTTATACTACTTTGCACTATTTTATGTATCTCAGGGTATTCATTGAGGCCTCCAGGGGTGAGAATACCAAGGGTGAAAATCCAAAAGGCCTCTCAGTTACATAACTTCTGATGTCTCCTCCCTGCGTCTAGATCACCCCCGATCGACGATCTTCCAAACACTGTCATACCCAATGGATCTCCCTGATGGGTTTCTTGAAAATGCAGTGGGACTGGGTATGTGTCTCTTAAATTATTCCATATAACCCTGAGGCACTAGGTTCCCCTGTGCCCCTTCTTTTTGTCCTTTCCCTACCTATATCCCCCTAAACTTCTTGGTTTTCCAAAAAGAAAAACAAAAAAATTTACCTGATTTTTTACTCTGAAACAATTCATCAATGTACACTTAAATTTTGGGTTTACTCATAGGCCATCATTTTATGCATTGGCCTAATGTCATTGTGTATTAGACTGTATCAATGTGAGCGGGTAAATGGAATCGCCATTTATTTATAAACAATTTTGTCATGATTATCAAAATTGTATTCTGATTAAGCAAGTGTATTTGTTTCAAATACACAGGATGTGTTTTCAAAGCTGTCTTGATAGTGTCTAAATGCCAATCACACCCCCAGCTGTGAATGGCATTTTCCCAGAGAATCTGGAAGTGACACCTAGGTGCGAAATGACCATCCCTGTGTGAATATAAATACAATTACAACTTGATCAGACCTTCAAAGAGACGCACAAGACTCCCCCCCACCTTTTTAGAATGTATAAATATAGTCAGATGCCTAGCTTGTCCCAGAACAACATATTTGAATGTATACCATGCACTGTACAAAGTTTGTTCTCCCTGCCTATGGCTAAAACCATAGGCTTGTATATTAAATACATCTTTAATAATGTGGTTCAGCAGTCAACATGTTATTGGAATCCCCTAAATTCTCTGGGGTCCATGTCAAATGCATGTTATTGTAACATCTTCATTCTTGATGAAAATTTGTACATTGTTGACTTCTTTTCATAAAATCTATTGAAATAAAAATAAATTGAATTCTTTTTTAATGAACACATAACTGGATTACATAGTGTTTTAATAAATACATGTAATTTAGCTTTGAAACTAAAAGGGTATTCAAATCCAAATTGAATGACATTTTTTTGCTAAAGTACCGTGTAAAAAAAAGTTTTACTTTGACGAATAAGATAGTAGGTCATGCCTGAATAACAATACAAGAACAACATTTATTTTGGAAGGGCCAGAGCTTCACTGGTTAAAACTGAACTCCAGTTATGATCTTCATTTTGTAACTCCAGGCAAACTTTCTGCAACCTCTATCACTTGAACATACATTTGCTCCCACCCATTTACAATTGAAATATAACCCCTTCCCAAGTCCTTCCATACCTGAGTTTCCTATCATCTGACCACTCTGCCTGACCCGCCCCCTCTCTCTCCTCATTGACTTTGACAGTAGCAGGAGCCAATGGCGCTCTGCTGCTGTCTCAGCCAATCAGGAGGGAGAGTCCCGGCCAGCCGAGTCTCTCTTGTAACATCGCTGGATTGAGAGGGCGCTCAGGTAAGTATAAGTGGGGCTAAGGGGGGATACTGCACACAGAAGATTTTTCATCTTAAAACATTTGTTAACCTAAAAAAAGAGTTATGCAGCACAGTGCTTGTGCTGTGTAATTTGGCCCCCTGCAACACCTAAAAAACCTGGCTGATCCTGCCTGGCTATACCCTCCCCTCTGTAAACTGACCACGGTTTATCATGGCTGCTGAGCCCTGTCCCCATGGTCAGTTTACATGCCTCCATCATCCACAGCTCTCCTGTCCTCCTCTGTCCTCTATCCCCGCTCCCTCCCTGCCTATCTGCTCCTGTGTCAGTGCCCCCCCCACCCCCTTGCTGCTGAATGTCCAATTAAACTTTATCCCACCCTGACTGTTTAATAATCCTATGTGTAGTGATGGACGAACTTCCGACGGGACGTTTCGCGAACGCGAAATGCGAACGGACCCAAACGTTCGCGAAACCGACCGTTCGCCGCGGGCCCCATTGACTTCAATGGGAGGCGAACTTTGCAAACCTTCATGTCGAATTTGCGGCCACGTGGTAATTATTAGGGGGTAAAACGTAGTCCCACCATCTGGACAATGACATAATACATGTATGAGGTGAATTTGGGATCGATAACTACAAGCATTTTTATTTTATTTGGGAAATTGTTCTAACAATTCAGGACTATGGAGCTAATGAAGGCAATGGAGGAGAGGGAAGGTCAGGGACCAGGGTAGGCAAAGAAGAGGGTGCAGGAGATGATCACCAGCAGCGTGACATACCGGAATGACACATGCACCGTGATAGAGGCATCTGACAGCAGCACCGTAATACAGAGCACTGACAGCAGCACCGTGACATACAGCGCTGACAGCAGCACCGTGACATACAGCGCTGACAGCAGCACCGTGACATACAGCGCTGACAGCAGCACCGTGACATACAGCGCTGACAGCAGCACCGTGACATACAGCGCTGACAGCAGCACCGTGACATACAGCGCTGACAGCAGCACCGTGACATACAGCGCTGACAGCAGCACCGTGACATACAGCGCTGACAGCAGCACCGTGACATACAGCGCTGACAGCAGCACCGTGACATACAGCGCTGACAGCAGCACCGTGACATACAGCGCTGACAGCAGCACCGTGACATACAGCACTGACAGCAGCACCGTAAGCAGCCCCAGGAGGAAGTCAGCACAGCACAGGGATGGTGTGATCCCCTCATAATAAGAACCCCCAGGAGGAAGTCAGCACAGCACAGGGATAGTGTGATCCCTTCATAATAAGAACCCCCAGGAGGAAGTCAGCACAGCACAGGGATATCATAAGCAGCCCCAGTAGAAATATGACACCGCTCAACCTCTTCAAAGAGGAGGGTAGGGGCATATAGTACGGTGTGCTTTTTTGGGTCAAGGAAGTGAGCCAAATGAATTAAGAAGGTCTGTGTGCTTGATTAAAAAAATAGTTTATAGACATATACATGGTCTACTGGTCACATGTGTTGAATTCCTCCGAGATCCATGCCTCATTCATTTTTAGAAATGTGAGGTAGTTAACACTGTGGTGAGCTAGGCGAGTACGCTTATCGGTCACAATCCCCCCTGCTGCGCTGAACGTCCTTTCGGACAGGACACTGGATGAGGGGCAAGCCAACAGTTCGATTGCAAATTGGGCAAGCTCTGGCCAGAGGTCAAGCCTGCCCACCCAGTAGTCTAGGGGTTCATCACTCCTCAGAGCGTCCACATCGGCCGTTAACCCAATGTAGTCGGACACCTGACGGTCTAGGCGTTCCCTGATGCTGGATCCGGATGACACCTGTCGATGGGTCGGCTGAAAGAATGACCTCATATCCGAAGTCACCAACACATCTTCAAACCGGCCTCTTCTTGCAGGCGCTGTTGGATTGGTACCCGCAAATCCTTCTCTGGGAGTGGGAATTGCTCCTCTGCCAGCGCACGCAAAAGCAGAATGCAGCATTTCTCGAAGCAAGGCCTGGAAGTGCTGCATTCTGACAGCCCTCTGCGACGGCGGTAACATTTCCGCCATTTTGTGTTTGTACCGGGGGTCTAAGTACGTTGCCACCCAGTACTGGTCCTTGACCCTCATGCTTTTTATACGGGGGTCCCTATTAAAACACTGGAGCATGAAGGCCCCCATTTGCACTAAAGTGGAAGCGGTGTGGTGGCCTGGCTCCTGCTCATCATCCAGGATAATGTCGTCCTCTTCATTCTCCTCTCCCCATCCTCGCACAACAGGGATCCCAGAAAGGTTTAAAGCATGCTCTTCTTGCTCCTGCTCATCCGCCCCGGCACCATCCTCCTCTGACTCCTCATCAGACTCCTGTTGTTGACTTGTCTCAGATAGAGTAGCCCCCCCTGGGAATTCATCCAGCATTGCGACTTCCTCATCTTCCCGCTCCTGCTCCTCCACAGCCTGATCAATGACACGACGCAATGCACGCTCCAGAAAGAAGGCATAAGGTACCATGTCACTGATGGCGCCATGGCTGCGACTGACCAGTTTGGTGATCTCCTCAAATGGCCGCAGAAGTCTGCATGTGTCGCGCATGAGCAGCCACTGGCGCGGTGAAAAAAAACCCAGCTCCCCAGAACCGTTTCTTTCGCAGAGTTCATACAGGTAGACGTTAACTGCACGTTTCTGCTGGAGCAGCCTATCAAGCATATAGAAGGTTGAGTTCCATCGCGTCGGGCAATCGCAAATAAGACGTCTGACCGGCAGATGGTGTCGCCGCTGAATGTCAGCAAGGCGAGCCATGGCCGTGTAAGATCTTCTGAAATGGGCCGAGATTTTCCTTGCCTGCCGCAAGATGTCCTGGACCCCAGGGTATTTGACAAGGAATCGCTGCACGACCAAGTTTAAGACGTGTGCCATGCACGGCACGTGCGTGATTTTGCCCTGTTTCAATGCGCTAAGCAGATTGGCACCGTTGTCACACACCACTTTACCAACTGTCAAATTGAGCGGTGTTAGCCACTCATCTGCCTGTGAACGCAAAGCTGAAAGGAGTGCCGGGCCAGTGTGGCTCTTTGCTTCCAGGCACAACAGACGCAGCACGGCATGGCAACGTCTCACCTGGCATGTGGAATAGGTTCTGGGGAGCTTGGGCGGTGCAGTGGAAGAGACGCTAGCAGCGGAAAAGGAGGAGGCAGCTGAGGAGGAGAGGGAGGAGGATGGAGTAGGAGGAGGAGAAGAAGAGTCAGGCCTGCATGCAATCCGTGGCGGTAAAACCAAATCTACACGGGTGCCACGGGTTACATGCTTGACGGCCGTCAGAAGGTTCACCCAGTGGGCAGTAAAACTGATATACCTTCCCTGCCCGTGTTTGCTAGACCACGTGTCTGTGGTCAGATGTATCTTGGCACCGACACTGTGTGCCAGAGATACATTCACTTGCCGCTGAACATGGCCATATAGCTCTGGGATGCCCTTCTCTGAGAAATACTTCCTTCCTGGGACCTTCCATTGTGGTGTTCCAATGGCCACAAATTTGCGAAAGGCCTCCGAGTCCACCAGTTTATATGGCAGTAGTTGGCGGGCTATGAGTTCTGACAAGCCAGCCGCCAACCGTTGGGCAAGAGGGTTATCCGGCATCATCATTTTTTTACGCTCAAACATTAGGCCCACGGAAGCCTGCCTTTTTGCAGAAAAATGTGAGCTTGGCGTGATGGAAGGTGGAGTGGAGGACAATTGTGAGGAGAGAGGAGAAGGAGAAGTAGAAGACGAGGCTGGACGGTGAGAGCCTGCAGTGTGGCTTTGTGTGTTCCGTTGCTCCCACTGGGCTCGGTGATGGCTGCTCATGTGCCTTCTTAAGGCGGTCGTCCCTAGGTGAGTATTGGGCTTACCGCGACTAACGCGTTGACTGCAAAGATTGCAGATGGCAACGCTATTGTCAGCAGCGGACACGTTAAAAAAAGCCCACACTGCGGAGCCATGTGCCGGTGTCCTGGGAGCGCCAGATGTGACCGTACATGGTCGATGACTCGCTCCTGATACATTTGCAGTCTGCTTTGTCCCTGCTGTGCAATGTAAGTCATTGCTGCTTCTCCTCCCTATCTGCTGGTCCATATCTCCCTCTGAACTCCCCTCCTCTTCCTCTCTTGTGGGCACCCACGTGACATCACTAGACACGTCATCATCAACGTCACCTTCCCCACCGCTATAAGTAGAGATCTCGGAGTAGGCAGCAACACCGGGGACCAACCTCCTCCTTGGGCTGATCTGGGTACTGGCGTCAGACTGCTGAGTAGCGCTTGTTGCTACCTCCTCTTCCTGATCCAATACCAAGAGTGGCTGCGCATCAGAAATGTCCTCTTGATATGGATCGGAAAATAATTCCAGTGACTCAAGCGGAAGGTATGTGGTGGTGGTGGTGGTGGTCGTGTTGTTGGTGGTAGTGTCTTTGGGGGTGCACATAGCAGAGAGTGAAGAAGAGGGTGCAGATCGAGAGGATGAGGAGGGTGCAGAAGAGTAAGGCTGAGCGAGCCACTCAACCAAGTCTGGTGCATCCTTTAAAGTAATTGAACGCACCTTCTGCAACTTCCCACTTTGGCTCAAGCCTGTTGCTCCTGCCCTACCCCTACCACCCCTGCGGAAGGGCCTGCCTCTTCCTCTGCATGTCATTTTTTAAATGACCCTGTGACAAAACTCTTAGTCCCTATACCGCTGAAGGACTGCTGCAGTATAGGTGAGCGGTCAGCAGTGGTGCACGTCAACCCTATCTATTGTGGACCTATAGCGGTCCTTACAGAACAGCAGACTGTACCGCACTCAAGCCTATGTACCGTAGCACCCTATACCAAGTTACCAGTCCTTATAAGAACTTTTGTGGACCAAGCAGGTTGTGTATTAGTGTTTAGCAGACTGTACGTCAGTCCCTATACCGCTGAAGGACTGCTGCAGTATAGGGCAGCGGTCAGCAGTGGTGCACGTCAACCCTATCTATTGTGGACCGATAGCGGTCCTTACAGAACAGCAGACTGTACCGCACTCAAGCCTATGTACCGTAGCACCCTATACCAAGTTACCAGTCCTTATAAGAACTTTTGTGGAACAAGCAGGTTGTGTGTTAGTGATTAGCAGACTGTACGTCAGTCCCTATACCGCTGAAGGACTGCTGCAGTATAGGGCAGCGGTCAGCAGTGGTGCACGTCAACCCTATCTATTGTGGACCGATAGCGGTCCTTACAGAACAGCAGACTGTACCGCACTCAAGCCTATGTACCGTAGCACCCTATACCAAGTTACCAGTCCTTATAAGAACTTTTGTGGAACAAGCAGGTTGTGTGTTAGTGATTAGCAGACTGTACGTCAGTCCCTATACCGCTGAAGGACTGCTGCAGTATAGGGCAGCGGTCAGCAGTGGTGCACGTCAACCCTATCTATTGTGGACCGATAGCGGTCCTTACAGAACAGCAGACTGTACCGCACTCAAGCCTATGTACCGTAGCACCCTATACCAAGTTACCAGTCCTTATAAGAACTTTTGTGGAACAAGCAGGTTGTGTGTTAGTGATTAGCAGACTGTACGTCAGTCCCTATACCGCTGAAGGACTGCTGCAGTATAGGGCAGCGGTCAGCAGTGGTGCACGTCAACCCTATCTATTGTGGACCGATAGCGGTCCTTACAGAACAGCAGACTGTACCGCACTCAAGCCTATGTACCGTAGCACCCTATACCAAGTTACCAGTCCTTATAAGAACTTTTGTGGAACAAGCAGGTTGTGTGTTAGTGATTAGCAGACTGTACGTCAGTCCCTATACCGCTGAAGGACTGCTGCAGTATAGGTGAGCGGTCAGCAGTGGTGCACGTCAACCCTATCTATTGTGGACCGATAGCGGTCCTTACAGAACAGCAGACTGTACCGCACTCAAGCCTATGTACCGTAGCACCCTATACCAAGTTACCAGTCCTTATAAGAACTTTTGTGGACCAAGCAGGTTGTGTGTTAGTGTTTAGCAGACTGTACGTCAGTCCCTATACCGCTGAAGGACTGCTGCAGTATAGGGCAGCGGTCAGCAGTGGTGCACGTCAACCCTATCTATTGTGGACCGATAGCGGTCCTTACAGAACAGCAGACTGTACCGCACTCAAGCCTATGTACCGTAGCACCCTATACCAAGTTACCAGTCCTTATAAGAACTTTTGTGGACCAAGCAGGTTGTGTGTTAGTGTTTAGCAGACTGTACGTCAGTCCCTATACCGCTGAAGGACTGCTGCAGTATAGGGCAGCGGTCAGCAGTGGTGCACGTCAACCCTATCTATTGTGGACCGATAGCGGTCCTTACAGAACAGCAGACTGTACCGCACTCAAGCCTATGTACCGTAGCACCCTATACCAAGTTACCAGTCCTTATAAGAACTTTTGTGGAACAAGCAGGTTGTGTGTTAGTGATTAGCAGACTGTACGTCAGTCCCTATACCGCTGAAGGACTGCTGCAGTATAGGTGAGCGGTCAGCAGTGGTGCACGTCAACCCTATCTATTGTGGACCGATAGCGGTCCTTACAGAACAGCAGACTGTACCGCACTCAAGCCTATGTACCGTAGCACCCTATACCAAGTTACCAGTCCTTATAAGAACTTTTGTGGACCAAGCAGGTTGTGTATTAGTGTTTAGCAGACTGTACGTCAGTCCCTATACCGCTGAAGGACTGCTGCAGTATAGGGCAGCGGTCAGCAGTGGTGCACGTCAACCCTATCTATTGTGGACCGATAGCGGTCCTTACAGAACAGCAGACTGTACCGCACTCAAGCCTATGTACCGTAGCACCCTATACCAAGTTACCAGTCCTTATAAGAACTTTTGTGGAACAAGCAGGTTGTGTGTTAGTGATTAGCAGACTGTACGTCAGTCCCTATACCGCTGAAGGACTGCTGCAGTATAGGGCAGCGGTCAGCAGTGGTGCACGTCAACCCTATCTATTGTGGACCGATAGCGGTCCTTACAGAACAGCAGACTGTACCGCACTCAAGCCTATGTACCGTAGCACCCTATACCAAGTTACCAGTCCTTATAAGAACTTTTGTGGAACAAGCAGGTTGTGTGTTAGTGATTAGCAGACTGTACGTCAGTCCCTATACCGCTGAAGGACTGCTGCAGTATAGGGCAGCGGTCAGCAGTGGTGCACGTCAACCCTATCTATTGTGGACCGATAGCGGTCCTTACAGAACAGCAGACTGTACCGCACTCAAGCCTATGTACCGTAGCACCCTATACCAAGTTACCAGTCCTTATAAGAACTTTTGTGGAACAAGTGAGTTGTGAATGTTTAGCAGACTGCAGCAGAAGGGCAGCAGTCAAGTATAATATCCTTTCTATATTTGGAAGAAAGAATATTATACATGTACAAGCCTATTACTGTACCACTGATACCAGTCCTGAAAAGAACCTTTGTGGAACTAATAATAACAGCAAGTCTTTAAAATTACCCTCACTGCCTGACAACACTGCTTCCTTCCTGTCCCTATACAAATTGGCAAAAAAAGAGAACGATTAGTGGTTACTGGAACAGCTCTTTTGTGGACCTTGATAGTAACAGCTAATGATGATGATGATGATGATGATGATGAAAGACTAATCTGGCTGTCCCTGTAGCATACACCGTCCTTTCCCTTTCTCTAAACTAACAAAAGACACTCAGGCTGCTGCAAGAATCAGCAGCACAGCAAACCTATCAACACCTAACACCTATACCAGTCCTGAAAAGAACTTTTGTGTACCAAATAGCTAGTGGTTTATCTCTCCCTACTCCACACAGGAACCTGTCCCTATCTTAACAGAAGAAAGAATGTAAAATGGCCACCGGATCGGGTGTATTTATAGGTTAGGGGGAATGTACAAGTGTCCATGTGCTGTCATGTCTCAATTGGCTGTCCTGTATCACATGATAAACGTGTCACCAAAGGTTAAAGTTCTTGTATACATTAAACACGTAAGTCCGCCGCGGCGAACGACGGAAAAAGGCGTTCGAACGTGCGGACCGCGAATGTCGGAAATTCGCCGCGAAACGACCGCCGGGCGAACCGTTCGGCCATCACTACCTATGTGCCCCTGTGTCTGTGTTTTATAAAAATCAAGCCGTTCTTTACCAGTTTTCAGAGCGCCGATCACCGCTCATGTGACCCACTGCCTCTCTCCTCCTCTCCTCCTTCCCTCCTCCTCCTTTCCTGACTGACGTCAGCAGGGAATCCTCAGCCTTGTCCACTGCAGCTGTCAGACGGGGAGAGGGGAGAGCCAGTGGGTCACGTGAAAAGTGGTAAAGAACGGCTTATTTTTATAAAACACAGACACAGGGGCACATAGGATTATTAAACAGACAGGATGATATAAAGTGCATTAAAGAGGGATTTCACTGTGAAAAGAATTATTAAAAGCCAGCAGCTACAAATACTGCAGCTGCTGACTTTTAATAAATGGACACTCACCTGTCC
The DNA here is from genome assembly GCF_037356315.1 of Lithobates pipiens. Taxonomy (NCBI): domain Eukaryota; kingdom Metazoa; phylum Chordata; class Amphibia; order Anura; family Ranidae; genus Lithobates; species Lithobates pipiens. Next base: position 347,331,928 of record NW_027507718.1, on the reverse strand, counting down.
CAGGATCCAGCGATGTCGGCCATTCTAGGTGAGGGAATGAGGAAGTGAAGCGTTACGGCTTCACTTCCCGGTTCCCTACTGCGCATGCGCGAGTCGCGCAGCTCAATAGGATTTGTCCGCACTGTCTCTGGGACACGTGTGTGTCCCAGCAGACAGCGCGCAGGGACAGGAAGAGGCATAGACTCCCGTGGGAGTCTATGCCCAGAAGTGGGTGCTAATACCTGTCTTAGACAGGTATCTGCACCCCCTCCCCCCTGAAAGGTGCCAATTGTGACACCGGAGGGGGGGAGGGTTCCGATGAGCGGAAGTTCCACTTTAGGGTGGAACCCCACTTTAAGTAGCTTAACAACCACTTTATTGCATAGAATACATTGAGATAAAAAAAAACGTCTGCCTTTACAACCACTTTAAAGGATCCATAATGAATTTAGATGCTGCATACTTATTTTACCTTTAGTATTTAAAGCCCTGATATGATGTGAGCAGGTGGGAACCTGATAGGATTCAATGGAAATATTCTTTCCTGCTGTGCTTGCTAAGTTTGAACAAAGTGCATATCCCATACATTCCTATGAGTATGATTCCTAACAACATACACTATATTGTCAAATGTATTGGGACACTTGCCTTTACACGCACACAAACTTTAATGGCATCCCAGTTTTAGTCTGTAGGGTTAAATATTGACTTGGCTATCCCCAAACTGTTCCCACAAAGTTGGGAGCATTAAATTGTCCAAAATGTCTTGATATGCTGACGCCTTAAGAGTTCCCTTCACTGGAGCTAGGGGGCCAAGCCCAACCCGTGAAAAACAACCCCACGCCATAACCCCTTTCCACCAAATGATTTGGACCAGTGCACAAAGCAAGGTCCATAAAGACATGGATGAGCGAGTTTGGAGTTGAGGAACTTGATTGGCCTGCACAGAGTCCTGACCTCAACCTGATAGAAAACCTTTGGGATGAATTAGAGGGGAGACTGCGAGACAGGACTTCTTGACCAACATCAGTGCCTGACCTCAAAAATGTGCTTCAAGAAGAATGGTCAAACATTCCCATAGACACACTCCTAAACCTTTTAAGCTGTAAAGAGTGGGCTAACGCAATATCGAACCCTACGGACTTAGACCGGGATGTCATTAATATTAATGTATGTGTAAAGGCAGGTGTTCCAATACAATACAGTGTAGCTTTTGTTGAACGTGTAAGCTGTTCTGTAGCTGAGGTTGTGATAAGATTGCCACCCTGTAAGTTATCCCAAATTTACATCTCCACTTTTAAAACTGTTTGAGCATGAAAGTCATTTCATCAGATTTTTTTTTATGAGGCAACCTCAAGGTTATTCTAGGCTAATGTAGAGCATTTATTAGACCTACTAACATCTTATAGTTTCCGCTGTCAAATTGCTTTTAAATCTAAAGGTCTTATTATAAGTAATGCAAGCACATAGCAGCCTTAGGCAGCAAATTAGGATGGAAAGAGCATACACCATTATATAATTCTCATCTAAGTATTTTGGTCATATCAGGTTGAGACAAAAATAGTTGATTTTGCATGTCTCTTTTAGGGCTATGTCACAAAAGAGTAAAACCCTATAATAAATGTATGTAACATCCAGTACCAGAAATAACTCAAGTGAAGGTTGAATCAGTTCCCAGAATTACTGCTTCTGAATCAGATAGTGTCAGATAAAACAGTTAACATAGACATTTCAAAACAGGGCACTTGGCATTCTATCAAATTTATGTGAACTGGAAATTACTATACATTTATAGTAACAAGTAATCAAAAAAAAAAGAAAAAAGAAGCAGATAAAGGTAATAGACATTCAGAATATGTATCACTGAATTTTCAGTCTTACTAGACTTAACTTTATGTGCTGCATAATACAAAATTACATGGAAAAAGAATCTGGTTTAAAATTGAAATTCATCCATGTTGTAATCCAATTTTAATAAACAAATGCTACAGTTATTTTTTGTAATGTGCAGTTTTTTATACACTTGATTTATTGTTAAATTCCTTTCGTTCTCTGCACAGCACCTTTTTAAATTTATCTGACACTAGGAGTGCTTATGCTGTATGCAAAGTTTGGTCTGAACAATTATTATTAACACATTAGTCTATGTACAATCTGTTCTATCTGTCACTATGAGATTGACATACAGTATTATATGAAGTGACACTGGTCAGGCTAGCACTCAGCAACAAAATTTCAGGCACAGTTCCGACAGATTTGGGATGCCTAGAGAAATAACGGTGGCTTCAGAAGGGAGGAGCCTTTAGAATACCAGTCCCTACATAGCCCATAAAAAGAAATTAAACAAAAATGGAAAAGAAATGGAAAGGCTGTAGTATTCTATGAATGGAACACGATACTGCCTTTTATACTTGTGGCAACAGGGTTTAGGTGTCACTGGTTTCCTTACTGATAACAGATATAAGCCCAATGTCAATCAACTGGTAAGAGTCAAGGAATACTATGAGGCATGGTGTCACCACAACTCCCTAAACTCACAGTATAATGATGCAGAAAGAGGTGCTGACATCATCGCATTAGCGCTGCTCTGTACATTATTGAGGTTCACACATGGTCAGAAGAAGATCTATGCCATGTGACCTGACTAGAGACAAAGGTAAGTATAAAAACAAAAGGCTAAAATACTCGTAGAGGACTTCAATGAGGAGATAGTGGGTCCTCTGGGAGGGAGTGATTGTTTCAGAGTTACTGATATCGCGTACACGCGATCGGATTATACAGCGGACTTAGCCCGGCGGACCAGAGTCCACCGGACAAATTGCCCGTGTGTGGGCTCCGGCGAACTTTTTATTTCCAAAAGTCTGGCGGACTTAGAAAGAAGTCTTGACTAATAAGGGGGCCCCCAGATTCCGGCCCCCCACCCTATGTGAATGAGTATGGGGTACGATGTACCCCTACCCATTCACCTGGGGGAAAAAAGTGTAAATAAAAAACACAACACAGGTTTTTAAAGTAGTTTATTAGACAGCTCCGAGGGTCTTCTTCCGACTTCGGGGGGTCTTCTCACCGGGCTTCTCCGCTATCTTCCGCTCTTTTACTAGTGGAGGAGCCCGGCTTTCTCCTCCGTCGCTGCCATCCAGGGGTCTTCTTCCGACTTCGAGGGTCTTCTTTTGACTTCGGGGGTCTTGACCTGCTCTTCAGTTCTTCTGCTGGGCCTCTGCTTTCTTCTTCCAGCTCTTTTACTAGCATTATGAACGAGAAGACCGGGCCAATGCTAGTAAAAGAGCTGGAAGAAGATAGCGGAGGCACAGCACATTACTCTGCTTTACATAGTGTAGGGAAATGTTGCTGCTGCTTTGAGGGAGAGAATTAGATAGGAGTCCTGCTTCAGAAATCGAATTACTCAGCGATCTACCTTGATTTTATTGTGTGGGTGCAGTGCACAATCTTTTTACACTGCCCTGAGCCCAGTGCCAGACAAAAGATAGATAGTGTAGGGAAAGGTTGCTGCTGCTGTTTTGAGGGAGAGAATTAGATAGGAGTCCTGCTTCAGAAATCTAATTACTCAGCGATCTACCTTGATTTAGTTGTGTGGGTGCAGTGCACATTCTTTTTACACTGCCCTAAGCCCAGTGCCAGAGAAAATATAACTTTTATTCATCTGTTAGTTAGGTTGGCGTCGGCAGGCGTTTTATGAAAGCTCCGTGCATCAGCACTGCATATGTTACTGTGAGATACACCCTTTAGATACTGTTGCTATATTCTGCTATTCTAAAAACACCCATTTAGGGCAAAAATAATATTTTGCAGTGTTTTCTGCATATCTGTACATGTGAGATACACACTTTAGATACTGTTGCTCTATTCTGCTATTCTAAAAACAATAATTTAGGGCAAAATTATTTTTTTTGAATAGCATTTTCTTCATATCTGTATGTGTGAGATACACCGTTTAGATATTGTTGCTCTACTCTGCTATTCTAAAAACACCCATTTAGGGCAAAAACAAATATTTTGCAGTGTTTCCTGTATATCTGTACGTGTGAGATACACACTTTAGATACTGTTCTTTTATTCTGCTATTCAAAAAACACCCATTAAGGGCAAGATCCTAAATTTGATAAATATGAGGAGAACGTCAAATAAGGGACAAGGCCCCGGTCGTGGTGCTGCTGGTGGAGCTCCTGTTGCAGGGAGAGGACGTGGTTGATCTGTGCCAGCTACACGCACAAGTGAAACACCTTCCTGGGGTACGAGTAGGCGACAGAGCCTGCAGCGGTATTTGGTCAGGCCTAATGCAGCTCTACGAATGTTGGGGCCAGGACAAGTACAGGCGATAGTGGATTGGGTTGCTGACAGTGTCTCCAGTTCCTTCACGTTGTCTCCCACCCAGTCTACTGCTGAAAGATCAGAGTTGGCACCTGCAGCCGATGTCCATCAGTCTTTCACCTCACCCTCTTGCAAATCAGCCAAGCAGTCTGAGCCCCAAATCATGCAGCAGTCTCTTTTGCTTTTTGACGACTCTGTTAGCAGGGTTTCCCAGGGCCATCCACCTAACCCTGCCCCAGAAGTGAAAGAGGTTAAGTGCACTGATGCCCAACCACTTATGTTTGAAGATGAGTACATGGGAGGACCATCGCAGCACGTCTCGGATGATGACGAAACACAGGTGCCGACAAGGAGGGCAGGGGTGAAGACTGGGTGGAAGATGATGTGGAGGACGATGAGGTCCTCGACCCTACATGAACTCAACGTCATGCAGGTGACCTGTGTAGTTCAGAGGAAGAGGCGGTGGTCACACAGAGCCACCAGCACAGCAGTAGAGGAAGCAGGGTGCAAAAGCAGAGCGTCCATCCCCTAGACATTATGCCTGCTACTACCCAATGCAGCAAGGCACCGAGCACACCAAAGCCAGGTCCATGGCGTTCCCTAGAGTGGCAGTTCTTCAGACAATGTGCTGATCACAAGACACGAGTGGTTTGCACGCTGTGCAATCAGAGCCTGAAGCGAGGCATAAACATTCTTAACCTGAGCACAACCTGCATGACCAGGCATCTAAGTGCAAAGCACGAGCTGCAGTGGAGTAGACACCTCAAAAACCAAGAAAGGTCTCTGGCTCCTCCTGCTTCCTCTTCTGCTGCAGTCTCGGCCTCTTCACCCACCTCTGCAGTGACAGTGGCACCTGCCAACCTGCAAGCAGAGGATCTGCCAGCAACACTACCACCTGGGTCACAAACCATCTCCACAATGTCCCATGGAAGCGTTCAGCTCTCTATCTCCCAAACACTGGAGCAGAAGAGGAAGTACCCCCCTATCCACCCGCGATCCCTGGCCCTGAATGCCAGCATTTCAAAATGCCTGGCCTTTGAAATGCTGTCATTCCGTCTGGTGGAGACGCAGAGTTTTAAAAGCCTGATGGAATTGACTGTCCCACAGTACGTCGTAACCAGCCGCCACTACTTTTTCAGGTGAGCCATCCCTTCCCTGCACAACCAAGTGGGGGACAAAATCAGGTGTGCACTGCGCAACGCCATCTGTGGCAAGGTCCACCTAACTACGGATACGTGGACCAGTTAGCACGGTCAGGGACGTTATATCTCCCTAACAGCACACTGGGTAAATGCAGAGGTGGCTGGGCCTGAGGCGGATAGCAGTTTTGCACATGTCCTTCCACCACCAAGGATTGCAGGACACTTCAGTTTGCCTCCTGTTGCTAACTCCTCCTACTCCACTTCCTCATCCTCTACCGCCTCCTTATCAGGTTAGCGTAACACCTTCACCACCAACTTCAGCACAGCCAGGAGTAAATGACAGCAGGCAGTTTTAGAAATTTCCTGTTTGGGGGAAAATCCCCACACTGTACAGGAGTTGTGGAGGGACACGGAACAACAGACCGATGAGTGGTTGGTTGCAGTGAGCCTCAAGCCCGCCCTGGTGGTGTGTGATAATGGGCGACATCTTGTAGCAGCTCTGGGCCTATCCGGTTTGACGCACATCCCTTGCCTGGTGCATGTACTGAACTTGAACTGAACTTTGGACCAAATACCGCTGCAGGCTCTGTCGCCTACTCGTACCCCAGGAAGGTGTTTCACTTGTGCGTGTAGCTGGCACAGATCAACCATGTCCTCTCCCTGCAACAGGAGCTCCACCAGCAGCACCACCACCGGGGCCACGTCCCTTATTTGACGTTCTCCTCATATTTATCAAATTTAGGATCTTGCCCTTAATGGGTGTTTTTTGAATAGCAGAATAGAAGAACAGTATCTAAAGGGTGTAGCTCACACGTACAGATATGAAGAAAATGCTATTCAAAAAAAAAACTGACTTCTTCCGGGTTTTTATCTGGTTTCGGTATTACTGCAATGTAGGCTATATTTAGGTGAGGATCAAGTGGGGTTCCCTGTGTCTTTGCATTAAAAAGTTGTGTCAAATGTGGAGTCAGGGTGGTGGTAAAAGTCTTGTAATAGGGGTTAGGGAGACCATCGGGCCTGGAGCAGAACCTGATTTGAGGTTCTTAATGACTTCCTGTACCTCTTCTTCTGAGAAAGGGGGCCTCCAGCATATTATTTTTTATTTGTATGTATTTTATGTTATTTTAAGTTATTCCCCTATCCACGTTTGTTTGCAGAGCACTTGCCATGCTCTTAACAACATTTTGCTGCCATTTGCAGCCCTCTAGCCCTTTCCATTACTTTTACTTTAGTGTTTGGAAAGGTTCCCTTTCCATTACTTTACTTTAATGTTCCACTTACACCGCCACATCCACCACCATCTCAACCTCCTACTTCATATGGACCTCGTCCTCCTAGGTCAAGATTATTATTGTTTATTTTTTTAATTGCAAAGTATTTTATTTTGTATCACAACAAGAATAATACATTTGAAAGGTTACAGGCAACAAGATGAATCAAGTGTAACACTTCAGAGATATAAAATGTAAAATCATTTTAGACAGACATGATAGTGTTAGAGTGAAGGGTTGGTATTCCTGTTAATGGTCGGAAGTGTACCTCCTCCCTGGACACCCCCAATGGGAGCTAGCTGTGCCCAAGAGGAGGAACTTAACCACTGACCCCTAGGTGTGAATGTAACGAGAGGGATGGAAATGACCATGTGTCTTTTTCCCTAAGATAGGAATACATGACTAGGCATCAGTGTTTGTCATCTGCAAACAGGCCACATTTGTGAGCCTGAGAGCCACATTGAACGCCTTGTATGTTGGGGTCCCGGCGAATGGAGATGGCGAGTGTCTCAATTGCTATTGCAAAGATTAGCGGAGATAAAGGACAGCCTTGTCTGGTGCCTTTGGCTATATGTATTGGTTTGAAGTAGTGGCCTTGAAGCATAATATAGGCTTTAGGATTTGAATAAAGAGCTCGGATCAGGCCCATAAACTTGTCGCCAAAGCCCCAACGTTCAGGGATTGTAAAGATGTATGCCAAGGAGACCGAATCGAAGGCCTTTTGAAGGTCCAGTGATAAAAGCATGCCTGATTGTTTTGGACCTCCTGGCCAGTTTGTCTGGAGGATGGAGACTATGTCTATGGCTCTTCTGATCTGATCAGGGCCCTGTCTGCCTGGGATGAACCCCACTTGATCCTTATGAACATATCGGTTAATGAAGGAAGCTAGATGATTTGCAAGGAGTTTGGTAAGGATTTTTAAGTCGCTATTGATGAGGGAGATGGGTCTATAATTACTGACTTCTTCCGGGTTTTTATCCGGTTTCGGTATTACTGCAATGTAGGCTGTATTTAGGTGAGGATCAAGTGGGGTTCCCTGTGTCTTTGCATTAAAAAGTTGTGTCAAATGTGGAGTCAGGGTGGTGGTAAATGTCTTGTAATAGGGGTTAGGGAGACCATCGGGCCTGGAGCAGAACCTGATTTGAGGTTCTTAATGACTTCCTGTACCTCTTCTTCTGAGAAGGGGGCCTCCAGCATATTATTTTTTATTTTTATGTATTTTATGTTATTTTAAGTTATTCCCCTATCCACGTTTGTTTTCAGAGCACTTGCCATGCTCTTAACAACATTTTGCTGCCATTTGCAGCCCTCTAGCCCTTTCCATTACCTTTTTAGAGCCATTTTAGTCCTCAAAAGTTCGGGTCCCCATTGACTTCAATGGGGTTCGGGTTTAGGTTCAGGGTCAAGTTTGGGTCAAGTTCGTGTCCCGAACTCAAACATTTTTGCAAAGTTTGGCAGAACCCGCCGAACCCGCCGAACCCGAACATCCAGGTGTCCGCTCAACCCTAATTATGACACTTCTTACCTGTCCAGTGGGCTGCCAATAGTGTAAGTAAGGAGGGGCTGGCCAAAGTTAACACATTATTTATGCAATCACCTCTCAATGAAGTGGAGAGGGTTACCTGTCCAAAACACCCCCCCCCCCTTAAATTTTTGCAATGGGTTATCAGAGGGGGTGATGAATCTGATAAGTGGACCTTATACTTTTGTCTTGAAATACTAATTTCCAGAAATGTTATACTTATTTTGGTCAAGAATGTTTGTGTCTAATCTGCTTGCAATGTTTATGTGCAAAATTAAAAAAAAATTGATTCTTGTTTGACTCCACAGTTTCCTTCAATGCCACAGGAATGGCAGACTGTGACCTCCCACTTTGCCACCCGTTGCAACTTTCCAAACTGAGGAGGGGCAATTGATGGGAAACATGTCCACATAGTCCCACCCCCCAATTATAATTACAAGGGGTATAATAGTATAGTGATGCTGCCGACAGTGTCAGCGACTTACTACTTACGAGTTCCTCTATGTGGACGTGGGAAAAAATGGCCAGATGTCGGATGGTGGAGACATCAGAAGGACTCCCGTTCCTCTTCATTGTGGATGAAGCATTTGCACTGGGGGTCCATCTAATGCGGCCATTCCCTATGCGGACCCTCACCCTGGACCAGAGGGTTTTTAATTACTGGCTGGCCAGAGCCAGAAGAGTGGTGGAGAATGCTTTTGGGATAATGGCCAGCCAGTTCCGCCTATTTATGACACAGATCCACATGGAGGAATATAAACTGAACCTGCTGCATTCTGCACAATTTTCTAAGAAAAAATGCCACAAACTATGTGGCTTCATTTGGGCCTGAGGCCAACTTTCCAGATGCTACAACCCTGACGGCACTTGAAGCTGGCCGTCCTGGCTTGCCCCCCCAAAGCTCGCGCGAGGTCAGAAGAAAATACATGGAGTACTTTGCAGATAGGGGGGCCATTGATATGCCAGACAATGTCTGAGACATTTTTTAAATAAATTTATTTTTGAAACTGTAATAATATTTGCTTTGATTTACTGCTTAGGTTTCTTTTAGCTGTCTCCTAGGTTATGTTTTTTTGTTTTTTTTGGGGGCCTTTTTCTTCAACAGTGCAAACCAAATTTCTTTGAGACATGAGGTGACCATCTCTTCTTTGGCTAATATTATTATTATGTTGTGGGTCTACTACACACACATCCACCTTGTTATTGTTGTTAATGTATGTAATGCATTACTGACAAAAATATGCAACATTTTCAGCACCATAACAGAAATTTGGGGAGTCCTGAAAATGGCGTGATTGGGGAAAATTAAAAAGCACTGTGTTATTTACTAAAGGCAAATCCACTTTGCACTACAAGTGCACTGCAAAAGTGCACTTGAAACTGCACGTGTAGTGCAAAGTGGATTTGCCTTTAGTAAATAACCCCGATTGTCATTGAAAACACCAACTTTACTACAAAAACTGCTTTTGAGCATTGAAAGAAGAAGCCACAAATTTTTGATGATAAAACTTTTTACTCAAAGCACATTCACATGTGTGTTTATAAAAGGGTTTTTCAACAAACCAACATCTTTGGTGTATAACATTATTTTTTGTAACATTAATATAACTCACCTTTTTTGGTTAAACAGGCATGTTTCAAAGCATAACATACACAACTCAGGAACTTACAAAGTTCAACTTTGAAAAGTGTAGGCAATATCAGACATTAGTATGTCAAAACTGTGTTGATATTGCCTTCATCAGATGGGGTGATGTCATCCCTGTAAAAGCCAAATTTTGAAGATGCACACAAATTGGAATTCAAACTGGGCATTTCCCTCCTGATCCCATGCCTAATGTCAACATGTGCTATCTTCCATCATGGGGGGTCAATGGACGTGTTTTGGGGGTGCAACCCCTTCATCTCATCCACTTTAGTAGTGAGGGAGGGGTTGCACCCACAAAACATATACATTGATCTCCCGTGATGGCAGATAGCACATGTTAACACACTGTGTGCATCTTCAAAATTTGGCTTTTCAAAAAAATTAAAACTTGTTTTTAAAAACACAAATCAATACTAGGTATTTTTGTGTGCTTTAGATTCTCCCTAAAACATGTTATTTGATGTTATTCATTTTTTGTTGAATATCATTGATGTTTTTCTTTAGATTTTCTAAATCGCGATTGCATCCCATTATCTCCCCGATGAGGATCTGGGTACTTTCACTGGTGAAATTAGATTCTTCTTCCACAACATCCACATCACCACCTGAAGCTGTGGTCTCAGACACTCACCTGTTGTGGTGACAATTTCTCTAATTTCAAAAACCTCTCCCTCCTCCTCCTCCTTTGCTTGTGTTTTGGTGAATTCCCTTTCTTTTGGAGGTGTGGGGTTCCTGGTTTTCTCAGACGTCCTGAGTATTTTCTCCCCTATGAGAATTTAAAAAAAGAATACTTCGCTCACCGATATTTGAGGGCAGAAATAGGAATATGAAACAATGTTTGGAAGTGTCGTACAATTGTATTTTTTGGCAGCGTTCCAAGCTGAAAACATTATTTTTTACACTTTCTAAAGCTGGAATACTTACCTGTTTTGTGCAAGTTTCACAGATGGAGACACCCTTATAGCATCCACTGGAGCATGTGTGTGGGACACCCTTATAAAAAGGGTGTTCTGGTGTCCCACACTAGTGCTCCTGAGTAAAGGTGTGTAAACAGCTGCTAAGTGTCCTCTCCTTTACACTGAATCAAATTTGCATTTCATTCTAGTTACAAACCCATCTAGACAACAAACTTCTTTTAATAGAAAGGCTGAACAAATGTAGTTAACTGCAACTTTCCAAAACATTGTATTTTAATGAGCGAATGAACGATGTTTCCTACTACCGATTGAACCCACGAACATGAAAGTTACCATTTTAAACTGTACAACAGTAAAGAAAATAACATAGAGCAGTATGTAAGGAATAAAATAATATGAACACACGACAAATACTTACTTTTTTGAAGAACTCACTTGATCTTTCTGTACTGATTGTGCTCCCTCAATTTCAGGTCTGACCAGCATTTCCTCAATTGATCCTTGGATCATCGTACCCCAAAATTCTTCTGCAGACTTTTCACAACTTTAGCCATGATCTTGGCCTTTCTCATATTTGGGTTTGGGTAAGGTCCATACTTCCCGTCATAGTCGGCCCTCTTCTTAAAGATGTCCACCATCTCCACCATCTCTACAAAGGACATATTTGAGGCCTTAAATCTCCTCCAGGATCGGGACGTTTCTGGCTACGGGCTTTCCTTATCTTTCTCGTTGCTGAAATTATCATGCACCTGCTGTGTCTCCGCCATGTGCTCTCCCCACTGCGCCAAAAGGGAAGGAGCGGGGAACAGACTAGGAAGAACATCAGGGGCGGGCAGAGTTTCACGCATGTGCAGTGTATATAAAACGTAACACGTGTGCATCGTACATACGATCTGTGTTAGCGGAGGACGGGTATCGGAAGCGACAATCATTATAGCAAAGGTACAATTTAAACTTGGTGCATCACTGGCCTATACTGCTTATAGATTGAGGCCTATCTTGGGTCAAGATTAGGAGAGTTTAGCCTGACATCAGGGTTTGTCTTGTGTTGTGTCTTTCAGAGAAAATGGATGGGTTCAAAGACAACAGCTTTCTCCCAATTTTCATAGACAACTACAGGGAGCTGCCCTGTCTATGGCAGGTGAAACATCCACATTAGAATAACAAATTAAAGAGACAGGCAGCGCTGGAGAAACTGCTGGAGTTCATGAAGCCGGTGGTCCCCACAGCAAACATCCCCTATTTAAAAGCCAAAATTGGTGGCCCGAGGAGCCCATATCTTAGGCAGCGCAAGAAGGTCCAGGATTCCCAGAGGTCAGAAGCTGTAGCAGATGACATTTATGTCCCCAGGCTGTGGTACTATGAGAGACTGCATTTTCTGTTAGACCAGACTGAAGTCAGGGAATCCCTATCAACCCTTCCTTCCACGCTTCCTTTCACCCCAGATGAGGCTTCTGATGCCCACCCTGGGCCTTCCAGCCAGGAAGAAGTGGAGGAGCCTAGCTTGAGCTTTTTTTTTGTAAAAATGAATGATGTTAACTAGATGTGATTATTGATCACTAAATGCTGATTTAATAAAGTGTTTTACATATCAATTGACAGTAGTAGCCAAAAATAATTGGGACAAGAATGAAAAATGCTGGGGTCAGAATTATAGTCTGGCTGACGGGCTGTCTGTGAGAGGCATGGTGGCACTCGTGTGAGCAGATGGAGGCGGCCCCACTGGACCAGCAGGAGCTGAGCATACTGAGAGAACGCTGAGCTCCGTGGATGAAACCATCCATCCCTCTGTCTGCAGGACTGATCTGACGAGCCGGAGGGGACAATCTGCGGGACCCGGTGGGGTAAGCAGGAGTGGAGGATTGCTCTGGGGTCTCCGCCGGCTTGTACGGAGCCCGCCGGTCTCCCCGCCCCCGCCCCCCCCCCCTATTGAATCCGATTGAGTCCCTGGCAGGTCAGATTATGATCTTTTTTCCAATTGCCGTCATAAGGATCTAGGAGTGTGGGGGAGTACCAGATACTGGGCAGACCAGGAAGTCTCTGGAGCCCTGGAAAATCCTTAAATTGTACTGGTGCCATCTTGGAGGCTGGAGGGACGGAGGTGCAGATTGAAGACCTCATAAGGACCCCCAGGTATTTTATAGATACACACTCAGAAAACTGAACTGAACTGCTGAATGTTAAGATGAGATATGCTTAAACAGAGAGACTCAAAACAGTAAAGATCACCTGGAAGATTGGAGCAGTTGAGGCTCAGGGAAGTGTGAACTTGATTTAAAACTTGATGACATGATGAAATGAATGAAATGAATTAAGAGTGGCGTGCATTTGAAATGTATATGGTATAACAGATTGAGTATTGAACAAGCCAAGAGCAGCCTCTTCCCTGGATGTGTACTACAAACACTTATTTAATAGTATAACAGCGGAGGGGATGGGAAATATTAACCTGATTCAAATAGCAGAGGATATGAGAAAAGGAACTGCGAGCGGTGTGCTTTTTGAAATGCAGTTGGTATAATGGACTAAGTACTGAGTAAACCAATTACAACCTTGTCCCCGTAGGTGCTCTATTAACACTCTCCCAGTGGTACAGAAAACGGAAGGGGTCCTGTCCTCATTTGATCTCGGGGCCTTACCTCCCCCTTTATTATTTATTTATTTATTTATTTATATATTTTTTATTTTTATTTTTTCAAAAAGAAGAGGGAATAAGAGAGAGAAGAACATATAGGAGGGAGGAAAGCAATCTGGGAAAGGAGGAAGGGGGAAAAATAAAGGGGAACCCTGGGGAGGAAAAAAACAACAAAAGGGAACATGAGAGGAAGAAATCAAAAAGCGAACGGACTTAAAACCCCAAAAGAGAGTCTAAATTTGAGTACGATCCAGAAGTATCTCAAGGAAACCAGTTTAAAAAGTCCCGGAGTAGAAAAAAAGCAACAGAGAGCAAAAGAGAAGAAGAAAGAGGTAACAAAGCCAATAGGGGTTTTGGGAGATAACTCTGGGGAGGATCCGGATTCAGACTTGGAAGGTAATATGAGTGAGCAGAGGGACATTGCTCAAATCCCAACAAAAGGTGAAATTATGGAAATGTTTGCTAAACTAGAAAACACAATTAAATCTAAGATTTAAAATGTAAGGATTGATATGGGTCACTTGCTGAGGAGAGTTGAAGAGGCGGAGGAATTAACAGGAAAACAGGCCCAGGAAATACTAGATTTAAAAATACAAGTAAGGAAAATGGAAACAGACCAAAGGGACATTTTATACAAGTTGTAAGAACAAGAAAACCAAAGCAGACGTCAAAATCTGAGGATTAGAGCATTGCCAGAACAGCAGGGGGAAGATTTAGTGGTAAAAATGGGAAAAATATTTAACCCTATACTAGGAAGAAGGGAAGGAGATGACCTAAAGATTGATCTGGTACACAGGGTGAGGAAACCCCGAGGCTGAGGGAAGAGGTACCTAGAGACGTGATTATTAAATTTCACCTCTTCGAGGATAAAGCTAAGATCTGGAGTAAACTTAGAGGATTACCCCCGGTACAATATGAGGGATCAACTTTACAAGTATTTTCAGATTTATCGGCAGGAACCCTGGCCCGGAGAAGACACCTAAAACCTCTGTTGGAACAAATGAGACTGGCAAACATCAGATATAGTTGGGGGTTCCCTGCAGCCCTAATAGTTCAGAGATGGAAGAACAATTAGATTAAAGTTCCTAGATGAACTGGAGGACTTCTGCAATAAATTAGGAATCCCAGTCCCAAAGATCCCTAAAGAATCACGTGAGGAATACTGACAATGGACGAAGGACATTGGAGGAGACCGTAATGGTTTCTTTTTTTGTGGGGGGGGGCAAGCGGGAAGGCGGATTGGGGGGAAATGGAGTGGCGGAAGGTTTAGGCGAGGCCTTGGGACATCACACTGTGTCTGTGGTGGGCACCCCTTCTTCCCTTTGGGAAAGTGGGAGGGGGGGCCTAGACACGGGAGGCCGTGGCCAGAGTCGCACCCTAGTTGGTAAAGTTTGCAGAATGGAGTGGATCTCCAACTGCAGAACAGAGGCCGGGATTAGGCCGGGATTTGGCCGGAGGGTGGGCAGTGGAGGGGGGAGGAGGGAGGGGAGGGAGAAGATGCTCCATGTAAAATCAAATAAAAAAAAATTAAACAACAGGCAGGACCTAGGGCGGAGGTATTGTACCCCAATGGAAAATTATAGATGATAGAAGTAAATCTTATGACGTATAATGTTAAAGGTCTAAATTCTCCGGCTAAGAGGTATAAATTGTTAAAGGAATTGCAGCAGTATAGAGCAGAAGTGGTGTTTCTTCAGGAGACCCACATATCTCAAGATACAAACATCAAGCTATACTCAGATAACTTCCCGACTTGGTTCTATGGGGACTCACCCATAAGGAGGGCTAAGGGAGTGGCAATTGGGTTTGAGAAACAGACAAGGTTCACATTGTTCGATAGGATGACAGACCCCGAGGGACGATACTTGTTTCTGAAGGGAAAATTAGGTGATAAGATCCTTACCCTAGCAAATGTATACTGCTCGAATAAAAACCCCATAAGATACCTGAAACAAGTTTTGGGGAGGTTAGCAGACTTTAAGTTAGGCAAAGTAATTTTAGCCGGAGATTTTAATTTCTGTATGGATCCGTCTTGGGACAGTAGATCCCGGGCTCAGGGGACAAATAAGATGTTATTGAAAATGATTAAACTCCGGATGAGACAATGTCCAATGATGGATGTATGGAGGTTGCACCTTTTTCTCCCCTGTGCATGGGACGTACTCCAGGCTGGATTACATAATGGTCAATCATAGATTGTTGGACCTAGGGACGGAAACTAAGATAGGAATAGTTACATTGTCAGATCATTCCCGGTGTCAATGAAGATGAGGATACCGGGAATACAAAGACAACCGTTCACTTGGCGACTAAACGAGAACCTCTTAGGCCGCGTACACACGCGGGGACTGTTCGCCCAACTTTGTCCGTCAAACAGTTTCGGCAAACAGTCCGCTCAAAATTAGCATGGACGGACATGGCCACACACGACGGACGAACAGTTTGCTGAAACCGTGCGCGATGACGTGAACGGCACGTACGACGGGACGAAAAATACGACGTCCTATACACTGCATTATAACTTTCGGCGTGAAAATCCTTTCTGAGCATGCGCGCAACTTTGTTTGACGAACAAGCCTACACACGCGGGGACTGTCCGCTGAAACAAGGTTTCAGCGGACAGTTTTTCGGAATTTCCGAAAAACCTTGTTCAGCGGACTGTTCGCTGAAACTGTCCGCTGAAAGCCCACACACGAGCGGACTGTCCGCTGAAACTTGGTTTCAGCGGACAGTTTCAGCGAACAGTCCCCGCGTGTGTAGGCGGCCTTACAAGATGAGAAAGTTGCAGAGGTAATACGGAAAGAAATAGAATTCTATTTCTCGGTCAACGATACGGGCGAAATCTCGGGTGCCACCCTGTGGGAGGCACATAAAGTATATATTAGGGGAATCCTCATCTCCATGGGCGCAGGAAAAAAAAAAGAAAGATTAGAGAAAATAAAAAACTTAACTGAAGAGGTCCACAGATTAGAACAGGAACATAAAAAAACAAAAGGGCCAACAGCAGGAACTCTTTCATCTATTGGTCAACAAGAGAGACAAACTTAAAGATATGATGAATCAGGAATCAAATAGGACATTTGAAAGAAGAGCAAGAGAGAGATATGAATGGGGAAATAAAACAAGTAAATACCTAGCAAGACAGCTGAAGAGGAAGAGAGAGATCAATTTTATTGAAAAAATACAGGATAAGAACGGGAGGATGGTATACACAACTAGGGAGATAGCGCAGGCGTTCAGGCAATATTATGAAGCCTTGTATAATATAGGACAGAAAGGGGTACAAGGTATAGGGAAAAAATTTAAAAAAATTAAGAATTTTTGAATAAAGTGAAACTGCCTTATTTATCAGAGAGTGACAGATGTAACTTAGATAGACCTATTACAGAAGACGAAATTTATAATGCACTGAAAGACTCTGCAACTGGTAAAAGTCCGGGACCAGATGGGTTCACAAGTTTTTATTTGAAAAAATATAAGTCGATCTTAGTCCCCAAGCTCTGCCAGTATATGAATGGCCTAGGTGCAAAGTTTGAAATGGGAGGAGAGGTCCTGCGTGCTTCAATTACGGTGATATTAAAGGAGGGTAAGGACAGGCCGATAGCTTTATTGAACGTAGATACTAAACTATATTCCAAGGTCCTGGCATCTAGGCTGAAGGAAAGGATGACCGACCTGGTGCATTCGGACCAGGTCGGTTTCATACCTGAGAGAGAAGGTAGGGATAACGGTGTGCGGTCATTGCTCCTCCTTCAGGCTTTAAAAACGAATGGGTCTCCAGGTCTATTCCTGTCGATGGATGCTGAGAAAGCTTTCGACAGGGTAAACTGGGGACTCATGTTAGAAACACTGAAAGTGATGGGTCTTGGTCCAAGAATGATCCGATGGATCAAAGTACTGTACAATCCCCCTCAGGCTTCGGTAAAGTTGAACGGAGTGTCATCCTCCCAATTTCAAATGGAAAATGGAACCAGACAGGGGTGTCCACTGTCGCCTCTCTTGTTTGTATTGTCCCTCGAACCGTTACTGGCCTCCATTCGAAATAATTCAGATATTGATGGGATTAGGGTGGGGGAAGAAGTGCACAAACTCGTAGCGTATGCGGATGATGTGTTGTTTTATATTACCAATCCAAGGATTATGATTCCGAACTTGCTGAGTATGTTGGAAAAATTTGGAGGAATCTCAAATCTAAACCTAAACCTCAGTAAGTCCGAAATCTTAAACATTAATATTAGTAGACAGGAAGAGGCAAAACTCCTAAAGGAATTCCGTTTCCCATGGTGAAAGGAGATTAAATATCTGGGAGTCTGCCTCTCTGACACTATTAGGAAAGTATACGCTAATAATTATATTCCATTACTAGATTAAATCAAGAGAGAAATAAAAAAAAATTCAATATGTCCCCTCTCTTGGCTAGGGCAGATCAACGCTGTTAAGATGGTTCTGGCCCCAAAGATTTTATATAAGTTTCAAATGTTGCCCATCTCGCTCCCCCAAGTTTATTTCAAAATATTAAAAGGACTAATTTCAAAGTATATTTGGCAACATATTAAGCAGTATTAAGTGGTATTAAGCAGGGGGAAAAACAGGGGGGGCTAGCAGTCCCATATTTCAAAAAGTATCACAATGCGGTGGCACTTACACGGGTGGTGGAATGGGCGAAAGAGGTAAATGATAAGAGATGGGTTGGTTTAGAAAAAGCAATGAGTCATGCACAATTAGGACGAATAATATGGAACCCTCCACAGTATAGGTCTTTAGGTCCAAATACACACGAAATAACATGCACTGCACTTAAAATATGGGATCGGATTCACGTACAAAATAATTGGAATTATAATTCACCTTTGACTTTTTCTTAAGGAAAATTATTATTTTACACCAGGGAAACGAAAAGTGGGTGGTAATTGGATAATAAAAGAAAATGCACAAGTAAAAGATATAATATTTAGAGGTAAAATAGGAACTTTTCAAGCATTGAGCTTGGACACGGAACTCATGAGGATTGATGTTTGGCGGTATCTCCAGTTAAGTCATTTTATTGCTAAATTGCCCCACCCAATCCAAAGTGACGCAGAATATAGGCCCTTAGAGTGGCTATGTCTGAGAGATAAATCAAAAAATAACATAGCACAAATATATAAAATTCAATCAGAGGGGGACGGACTGGAGGTCCCGCCCTACATTAAAAAATGGGAAAATGAGCTGGGGATACAATGCAGTGCACATATTATAAAGAAAATATTAAAATTAACTCACTGTTCGATGGTAGATAATAAGATGACTGAGATGAACAAGGTGGTACGCGACACCAGACAAAGTGAGTAGATTCGCAATAGCGCAATCTCCAGAATGTTGGTGAGGGTGCAAGAAAATTGGAACAATGGCCTACATATGGTGGGATTGCCCCATTATTAAAAAATATTGGAGGGAGGTCTTACATTTAATAAAGGTTGTAACAAATAAAGAAATAATAGAAGACCCTTGGACCTGTCTGTTCCACGGGACAGATGGGCCTGTAAGGGAATATAAATCCTCTATAATTACCATACTGCTTAATGCTGCCAAAAGCTTAATCCCCAAAAAATGGTGGGAGACTGAAAGCCCTAAAATACGGGACTGGATATTCCGAGTAAATGAAATAGTAAATGGAGTGTCTTAAGGAAGGGGGTAGGAATTAGAAGTCGTAGAGGGTTATAAGGATAAATGGGCAACATGGAAAGAGTTCAAAAATACATGGAGATATGTAGAGGAAATCGTACAAAAAAAATTGGGAAAGACAATACCCAGTCAGAAATGGTAAGAATAGACAAAACAAAGCAATTGTCCTCTTGAGAATACTGCAAGGAGGGGAGGAGGAGGGGGTGGGGGAGGGGGGAGGGCGGGAGGAGGGAAGTCAAATGTCAAGCTTGTTTTGTATATTCTGAAAGATATTAAAAAAAGAATTATAGTCTTTTCTATTTGTTAATATTCAATTTGCAACAGTTATGAGCTGAAAATTGTGTGTGATTGATGACCAAAAACGAAATGTATGTCCCTTTTTTATACACAGGAAGACCTCAGCCAGGAGGAGGGCATGGGATGTGACAGCAAGAAAGTGGCTGTGGAATGTGGCAGCCAGGAGAAGGCAGGGGTTAGTGTCAGCCAGGAGGTGGGCAGGAGTAGGAGCCTCACAGAATCCCAGGTCCCTCCCCTCCTCCTTCCACCAAAAAGGCCCAGGAAGGGGAGGAACGTGGAGGAGTCAGCGCTCAGGCTGATTGGGGAGGCTTCAGCGGCCCTTAAAAACACCCCCACTCATCAAGAGTCATTTAAAAACTAAATAAGGGGTTGAGGTGCGAAATCACCAAAAAAAAACACCTGTGTGAGTTGGACCATCCTCCTCCTCCTGCCACACCTCCAACACCACAGCCACAGCCTGGAAGGAAGCATGGAAGGAAGACAAGATAGTGATGGCCTGGGTTCAGTCTGGTCTGACAAAAGATGCAGGCTCTTGTATGACCACAGCCTGGGGAGACATGTATGTCATCTGCTACTGTTCCTGATCTCTTGGACTTCTGGACCAGATTGTACTCCCTTATATATGGACTCCCTTCGGGCCACCAATTTTGCCTTAAACGAGTTGATGTGTGCCCTGGAGGGCCAAAGGCTTTCCCAATTTCAGCAGTTTCTCCAGCGTTGCCTTCCTCTTTATTTGGTTATTACCCCTAATAAAGGTTTTTTTTTTGTTTAAAGAAATACTTGCCTATGTGTTTTACTTCAAAAAGGACAGTTTATTTGGGAGTAGGCAGGTACATTTCAAAAATACAAAGTCAAATTAATTACCTCCTCGAGATTAAAAAAGAAAAAAAAAGATAATAATGGTGTTGTGGTAACTTGACACACAAAACACACAAAAAAATTATGTAGATCCCCATAATAAAAAAAACAGGAGATCTTGATTAAAAAAACAACCACAACATTTTTAAAAAATATTAAAACATAAAAAAAAAATATTCGGGAGATCTGACGAATAAAAATATTATATTTATGAAACCATGAGAAATAATAAAGAAAGACGTTTGTGAGAAGTCTGTGAATATGAGCAGCAAAACAACTTCATTCTTCTAGAATTATAAAGAAAAATAGAACACGCTGCATTAAACGATTTTTAACATTGCAGCGTGACGAATGTGCTATATTCATTGCGAACGCTAGTTTTACCAGACCGAGCGCTTCCGTCTCGTAATTTATTCTGAGCATGCATGGCACTTTGTGCATTGGAATTGTCTACACATGATCGGAATTTTACGCAATCGGATTTTGTTGTCGGAAAATTTTAGATCCAGCTCCCAAACTTTGTATGTCGGAAATTCACAAAATCTCAATTCAGCGAGATCAACAAGTGTCTGGCTGTTACACAGCTTTGGTTTTTCCTAACCCAAATGCACCTGGCAAATGTCAGGAGAAAGGACCTCAGCATAATGCAAACAATATCTGGTAGACCATTGAGGCTTCCCAGCATTTGGCAGACATCAACACCAATCCCCCCAATCACCCCCTGCAGCAGAAGCTCTACTCCATGCAAGCCCTGCAGTAAGCACTGAAGGTTACAGTTCACACAGAGCACAGGAGGGAGGAGGAGCAGGGGTCAGGATTCAGGGAGGAGGTGAGACAAGCAAAGAATATCTTCCTCATTCTTTCATCTTGCTGACAAGACAAACAGAACACTCTTGACCACATGGGGGGGAGAGATTTTCAGGACCCAGCAAAGGCAGAGACTCTGCAGCTATCCTTGCTGCTCTAAAGTTTGGACAGCTTGCAGGTATGTAGCCCCAGAAAACAAACTCCTCTCTAGACAAACACTGACACCCACCAACAACTATTTATAAAGTCATCCAGCTCTTCTACAGACAGAGCGAGTAATGTATAGACCAGAGGAAAGGAGAAGTGTCCCAGTGTCACTTACCATGGATTCACCCCCCCCCCACTAGGGACAGCCAGGGGCTCGAGGCACTGACAGCTGCTATGCCCCTGGCACTCACTTGTTCAAGCGAGCTGTGTGGTGTGCTTTCCTCTGGAGTGCAAAAATAATCTATTGCAAATAGGCACCGCTAGGGCCATGCTTTCCATCCACGGAGCGGAGTCACCGTTTTGTCGTCTCTGAGGAAAAGCACTGCCCATGTCTTATAGCGATGCCAATCAAAAAAAGACTTCAACAAGAATGAAGATGTGTTCAGGCGCATTGCACTGCGCCACAATGCAGCAAAAAAAAAAAAACAAACAGGCAAATTAAGTGTCTCGCTTGCAATCACGTGATTGCATTGATGTCACGCTTCCCATAGTGCACTGTGTCCAGCGCCTGAACAAAGTACACTTAAATTATCTTTTTTTTTTCTTACCACTTTTAGGCACTTAAACCCCCTTTCTAACAGACTGATTTTTCCACTTTCGGTGCTCTTACATTTTGAATAACAATTACTCAGTCATGCAACACTGCACCCACAAGAAATTGCTGTCCTTTTTTTCACACAATTAGAGCTTCCTTTTGGTGGTTTTAATCACAGTTTTTTTTATTTTTTGCACTATAAAAGAAAAAAGAATGAAAATTCTGTAAAAAAAACAAAACATTTATTTTCTTTGTTTCTGTTATAAAATTTTGCAAATTAGTAATTTTTCTTCAAATTTATACTGCTACATATCTTTAATTAAAAAAAAACAACCAAATTGGTGTATAATATTTTCGTCTGTGTGAAAGTTATAGAGTCCACAAGCTATGGTGCCAATCTCTGAAAAGACCCTAACAAGCCAGGAAACTACAAATACCCCCCCCCCCCCATGACTCCTTTTTGGAAGGTAGACATTCCAATGTATTTAGTAAGAGGCATGGTGAGTTTTTTGAAGTTGGCATTTTTTCCAACAATTCTTTGCAAAATAAAGATTTTTTTTTGTACACAAAATTGTCATATTACCAGGTTCTTTCTCACACACAGCAGCCACTGTTACGCATTCATAGCCTAACAGCAACTAAAACTGAACAGTTAAAGAGTACTTTTTGGCAGCTATAATCGTATTTATTTTCAGGACATTTTCCAAAACTGGATTTCAGCCATTAGTTACATGTAAATATTTCTTGTCTCTATTTACTACTGCATTTCTATGACTCTAATGCTCTATAATTTGTGTATATTATTGAATTTCTTGTATCTATTTTTTACATCTGTCAGGGCTGGGCTCAGCCCTTCCTTCTCGGGGGGGTGTGCTTCTGGCCCAGTTAATTGCCAGCTCCAATCTTTTCCACAGTGATTCCACCTGAGAATGAGATCCTGTTTGTCAGTCCTGCTGGTTACTTAAGCTGTTCAGTTCAGTTCCTCCCTGCCTTCGCCTTGGTCAACACATCCAAAGACTCTCTCCTGTGTACCTATTGAAGACTTGCTTGGCTGATGTCCCTTCTGGTTCCTGATCCTGCTTGCTGTTCCACTACGCTGATTCTCTGGTTTTCTGATTTCCTGGCCTGTCCTGAAGTACGCTGTTCTCTGGCTCCCTGACATCCTGGCTTGTCTGACTATCCGTTCCAGTTAACGAACTCTAGCTATGAATTGACTACTTTGCTCTGTTTACCTTTTACTATTATTATTATTATTAAACAAGTGTGATTTTAACTGCACTTCTGTCTCAATCTGATTCATGGTTTCTGACATCTGTACTGTTACATAGCTTTTTGTGTTTCTTTTCATTTTGATTGATCAACCATCCCAAGTAGGGATGAGCTACCAGTTTGGTCCAGTTGTGTTCATCAGTTGTTTTTGTTTTTGTTTTTGCGAAACAGCAGGCACCATTCAATGTGATTCAAGAGGCACTGCATCGCTGGATGAAGAGATTGACAATGGATTTGCATTATGGGACTTTTAGGGGGGGCTTATTATTTATTTAACTAGTAGCTGACTGCCGGCCGTCAAATTACATCCTCCCGTTTAAACAGGGAATGCACGCAATCGTGCGCGTGCATCCCTGCTCTTTCGGTGGCGGCGTGTCACAGAGACACCGCTCGCTACCGAGGGGGGTGAACAGCCATTGGGCATGGCTGTTTACCATGTGACTTCATCACGGCCGATCACAGATGTTTCCACCCCCACTGTGCACGGCGCGTGCTCCCGAGCGCGCTGCGTGTGCACGTAGGTGGCAGTGTGTTCCCGGGAACACTGCTCATCACCGATGCTGGTAAACAGCCATTGGCTGGCTGTTTACCCACATGATCGGCTGTGATCCTTTCACAGCTGATCACTAAAATTTAAACAAACTGCGGTAACGACATGTTACCGCGTTCTCCTCCTCACACACCTATCGTGTGTAAGGAGGGGATTGCGGTAACATCTCGTTACAGCTTACAGTACACATCAAGCACACTGATTGCCCCCCCCCCCAATAAAGAGGACCTGTCACCACCCCTCATAGTACCTGTCACTCACAGTCCATCAGAGTACCCCAGTACCTGTCACAGCCCATCAGAGTACCCGAGTACCTGTCACAGCCCATCAGAGTACCCGAGTACCTGTCACAGTCCATCAGAGTACCCGAGTACCTGTCACAGCCCATCAGAGTACCCAAGTACCTGTCACAGTCCATCCGAGTACCTGTCATAGCCCATCCGAGTACCCGAGTATCTGTTACAGCCCATCAAAGTACCCGAGTACTTGTCACGGCCCATCAGAGTACCCAAGTACCTGTCACGGTCCATCAGAGTACCCGAGCACCTGTCACGGTCCATCAGAGTACCCGAGTACCTGTCACAACCCATCAGAGTACCCGATTATCTGTCACAGCCCATCAGAGTACCCGAGTACCTGTCACAGCCCATCTGAGTACCCGAGTACCTGTCACAGTCCATCAGAGTACCCAAATGCCCATCACAGTCCATCAGAGTGGCCAAGTACCTGTCCCAGTCCATCTGAGAACCCGAGTACCTGTTCCAGTCCATCTGAGTACCCAAGTACCTGTCATAGTCCAACAGAGTACCCGATTACCTGTCACAGTCCATCTGAGTACCTGAGTACCTGTCCCAGTTCATCTGTGTACCTGAATGCCCGTCACAGTTCATCTGAGTACCCGAGTACCTGTCACAGTCCATATGAGTACCTGAGTACCTATCACCACCCTTCAGAGTACCCAAATACCAGTCACCAGGCCATCAGAGAACCTGTCACCAGGCCATCAGAGTACCCCAGTACCTGTCACCAGGCCATCAGAGTACTCGAGTACCTGTCACCAGGCCATCAGAGTACTCAAGTACTTGATACCAGGCCATCAGAGTACTCAAGTACCTGTCACCAGCCCATCAGAGAACCTGTCACCAGGCCATAAAAGTACCCGAGTACCTGTCACCAGGCCATCAGTGTACCCGAGTACCTGTCACCAGCCCATCAGAGTACCAGAGTACCCATCTGCAGCCCATCAGAGTACCCGAGTACCTATTTGCAGCCTATGCCACATAGATTATACGTTGGGGTGTTTGCTTTCCAAAATGGGGTCATTTTGTGGGTAATTCCACTGTCCTGGTGCTCCAGGACCTTCAAAAGTATAATAGGTAGGAATGAAATGAGATGTCTCATTTATGCTCCTAGAACGCCTGAAGGTACTACTTCAATGTTCGGCCTTTGTATGTGGCCAGGCTGTGTAAAAGTCCTATACATGTGGTATCGCCATACTCGGGAGGAGTAGCAGAATGTGTTTTTTTGTGTAATTTTTGCTATATACATGCTATGTGTTAGAAATATCTTATAAATTGACAACTTTTTGTAAAATAAAATGCGTTTTCATTTTTTTCCACATCTTCCAAAAACTTCTGGAAAAAAATTAACCATTCAAAAGACTCATTATGACTCACAGATTATACGTTGGGGTGTTAGCGTTCCAAAATGGGGCCATTTTATGGGAAATTACATTGTCCTGGTACTTCAGGGCCTTCAAAACTGTAATAATTGGCTGTGAAATGAGATGTGTCATTCTTGCTCATCTCACACATATCGCCATACTCGGGAAGAGTAGCAGAATGTATTTTGGGGTGTAATTTGTTGTATGCATATGCTGTGTGTGAGAAATAACCTGATAATATGATAATATGACAATAAAAAAAAATAAGTAAAAAATAAATCTTAATTTTTCAAAGAATTGTGGGAAAAAATTACAACTTAAAAAAACTCACCATGCTACTTACTTAATACCTTGGAATGTCTACTTTGTAAAAAGGGGTCATTTGGGGGGTATTTGTACTTTTCTGACTTGTTAGTGTCTCAAGAAATGAGGTACACCTGATGCACTGAAGGCCTGATCAGATGTGATCAATTTTCAGTGATTGGCACCATAGTTTGTAGACTCTATAACTTTCACAAAGACCAAATAATATACACTAATGTGGGTTATTTTTACCAAAGATATGTAGCAGTATAAATTTTGGCCAAAATGACAGAAACAAAGAAAAAGGCATTTTTTTCACAAAATGTAAGTTTTTTTTTTATTTATAGCACAAAAAAAAAAAAAACACTAGTGATTAAATACCACCAAAAGAAAGCTCTATTTGTGTGGAAAATGTTTCATATGGGTACAGTGTTGCATGACTGAGTAATTGTCATTCAAACTGTGAGAGCGCTGAAAGAGTAAAATTGGTCTGGTCAGCAAGGGGGTGTAAGTGCACTGTATTGAGGTGGTTAATAAAGGACTTTTCAAAAAGTGGGAGTCTTTATTTACTATTAAAGTTTACTTGCAAATGAGTAGAGACTATGTATTCCTTGCTCATTCTTGTAGGGGGTGCGGCCCTTATTTTTAAAGGGGGCTTCCAGGTTTTAATAAGCCCCCTGACTGAAGACTCCCCTCCCCAATCAACAGGCCAGGGTTGTAGGTAAGAGGTCCTTGTGCTCATTAACATGGGAACAATATGCCCCCTGGCAAGGTACTTCTCCTTATGTTGAGGGAATGTGGCCTGGCATGGTTCAGAAGGGAACGCACGCTTGTACCAGCCCTTTTCTGGCCTGCATGTTTGGATAAGGGTTCGGTGTGGATTTGAGGGGGACCTCATGCTTTTTTTCTTGTTTTTTGCATGGGGTTACCCTTAATTTCCATATCAGACTCAAAGAGGTTGATTTTCTAAATGCAGAGATTGCAAAATCTGGTGAAGCTGTGCATGGTAGCCAATCAGTTTCGAACTACTGTGAGCCACTAACTGTTCAATTAAGCTTTGACAAAAAAAAACTGTAAGCTGATTGGTTTCTATGCAGAGCTGCACCAGAGTTTTCATTCTCCAGTTTTAGTAAATCAAACGCAAAGCATCTAGTACAGAATTTAAGGGAGGCCCTCACACAAATTTTATTTTTGTGTGAGGTTCCTCTTGACATCCATACCAAACCTTAAACAAGATTAAAGGTCTGGTATGGATTTTTAGGGGGAGACTTTTTTGTGGGATGCCTCATTAGCATACATACTTAAAGCGGAGGTCCACCCAAAAAAAACTCCAAAAAAACATAAAAACGCTCCTTTAAATACATGAAAAAACATTTGAACAAAAAAAATTTTACTTGCCAGAAATGCCTGTTGCTAGGCAGGTCATTCTACTCTGCCACTTCCTATTCCGCGGTGATCTTCAGTCTTCTCCTCCTCGTGTTGTTTTCTGGGAAATTTGGGCCTGGTATCTTCCGGGACCTGTGTGTGTTACAGAAGACAGCAAGATCAAAAATCGCCGGGGGACTCACACATGCGAAGTAGGAAACAGGCAGTGAAGCCGCAAGCCTCCACTGCCTGTTTCCCTTAGTGAGGATGGCGGTGCCGGCACGTGATACGAGGGAAGGATCAGCCTTAGGATCACGGGTGCCCTGGACAGGTAAGTGTCCTTATTAAAAGTCAACAGCTACCATTTGTAGCTGCTGACTTTTAAAAAAAAACATTTTTATTGCTGGAATACCCCTTTAACCTTCACCTAGGATAAGGATTTTGTATAAATGAAGGAAATCACGTAGGCTGCAACTCTGGGGAAATTTGGGCTGCATGCATGGGATATATGCTCATTTTTGTCTAGGTGAGAGGAGGGTGGAGATATCCTTACCTAATCCTATGATCCCCCCAGCACAAGACCAGTCCGACACACCCGTGCTGCAGGAGTCTTGAAGAGTGGACTATTCCTGACTTCATCACTCCCACAGCAGGATGAATAGACCAGGAAAAGTCCACCGCTTCATATGGGGATGCACTGTTTTCTGGAAGATCAAAGGAGTGAGTATAAACTTTGAGCTCACCCCTAGACAAAAACAAACAGTTAACCCATGCAGTGCAGACACAGCCCCACTGCATGGGAACACAATTGCCTTGAGATGGGCTAAGCATTAATAAAATGACTAGTACTGCTAAACAGAATTATTTCAAATTTGTTTTTCTTTGGTACATGTGTCCCAGGGTAGTGCCTGTTACCCCATCCATGTCATTTGTTTGACAACTGTTTGTCTGTTAGCCTAAAAACTGGCCAATACTTTTTTAACATGCAGATTCCATTGCTGTTTGATAAGGCATCAGGAACAAAGAAAAATGCTCTATAATTTTTGAGTATTGGGATTATGTAACTAACTTCTACTCCCCCATGTGACAATGCTGATGCTTGGCAGATAGCCACTTAAGCATGCAGTATTGCATGTACGAAGAGACTGACGAGAAAGTCTTTAGTTACAGTAAGCTTAAAGTGTCCTTAAACCCAGACTATGAAAAACTCTCATTACATATGCCATATAACAGAGTATTTATACTCACGAAGCCACTATTTGTTTTGTGTACAGTGAAATATACCTGGTCAATCCTGCTTTCAGATATCCCTCACATCTTTTCTGTGTTCCCACTGCAGCCTGAGATTGTGTAGACCAGCTGGTTCCTCTATGGAGCGTGCTTTGCTTCAGTTCTCTTCCATCCCATACGGGAAAGAATATTTGGAATATTTAGATCTAGCTTCCAGCTTTATTTACCTGGCATCTTTCCACCATGGACCATGTGAAAGTGAGTAACATAGGACAGAAAAGGAAACTGATAGTGCTCACAGTATATATATATATATATAAAATATATAAATCAGAAAGGGGTTGCTGCACATAACAATTTACTAGAAAAAAAAAAGTCATACAAAAAATTGTAGCTGTAGTGTTCCATATTGGAACACTATAACTACAATTTTTTTTGGCATGATTTGCTTTTTCTAATACATTTTTAAGTACAGCAATCCCTTTCTGATTATTTTATATATGGCCTGATTGCTTGATTGCTTGCATGCGGCATGTTGCACTTCACCCTGAACTTTCCATTTAATATTATATATATATATATATATATATATATATATATATATATATATATATATACATATTTATTAAAAAGAGATAAAAACACAATCACATAAACCATATGAATAATATTGTGTCCCATACCACCTCGCCAACTCACCGTACACTCCTATTACCAAACGTGACAAACAAGACCACTACTTTATGTGTTACGCCCTATAGTGAGGCTTATCAGTAGGTCTGATTTTGGCGATTATCATTTCATGATTATCAATGCCCTAAGGCAGTCATGTCAGACTGGAGTTTTATTGGCCATATGCAGTTTTCTCGCTCCTGAGTCCCTCAGTGGTTTAAAGATAGAAAAAAGATGTGCTACCAGCTGTTCTCCGGTTGGTAAGTTATACTTTACCAAATGTTTTATGACCTTATTATCTAAGATAATATATTGTAAATTGCATTTTGCACTATTTTTTCATTTCAAAAGTACTATAATATTTTTCTGGTATGAAGCAGGTGCAGTCATTAGTATATATAATGCGGTTCACTGTAAACATTTGAGGCCTCCTCTGAAGATTTAGTCCTCTCAGTTCAGGCCAATTTTTAACCTGAGTTTAACATATCTGTCCTAAGGATATGTTTCCAATGATATTTTTCCCGTTTTAGAGAGGTGTAACATTTTGTTTCTTGGTACATCAAAGGGTTGAACTATCTAATGGTTTCTCTTTACAATCTCATTTAGATTTACCAACAAATATGTAGAATTGTGTGATAGCCTACCTAAACAACCCTTTCACTTACATCCAACAAGGTAGGCTCTAACAATACTTAGTTTATGCTAAATCTATGTAGACTGGACAATCGGAGTATCTTGTGTGGAGCAATTTTTAAGTGTACTGTATCTAAATTCAAACTTTCTTTTATGTTGGATAGCAACACTCCTTGGATAGCAACACCCCAAGGTGAGTTGTAACACCAAAAACTCTAAAATCAGCATGACAGAGCCATAAACTATTGCAGGAGGTTTCACTACTTGAATCTCCAAAACATATAAGGAAAACTGGTGTTGTTTTTGACCTTTATGAACTGACATGTTTGCAGGTCACTATTTCTGATGTAACGCTGACTTCAATGGCTGCATGCTTGTTACCAGTCAGTGAAGCTAGAGACAACCAGGCAACTATCTGTTTTTTTAAGCATGTCAGTATTGGAAGCCTACATATTTAATGTAAAGAAAACGTAGAAGATTTCAAGATTTAAAGTTGAACTAAATTCTCTCAACCATCATTAACTATTTTTAATCCTTAGGCTGCTAGCATTAGTAAATAGATAGGAGGGCATGTAACATTTACTTGTTTTAAACTTTTTTTTACATTTTTTTTTTTCTTCTTTTTGCCACATCAGTATTTTTATATCAGAGACTAAATTCAGCTTGCCGCTCATACGTGTCTCGTTCATAATTCCACATCATCGTGGCTTGTTTAGTTTTATATATTTTCTCTAAGATTCCTTGTGATCGCATTAGCCATTGCTAAATATTTAAAAAATACAAACAAGAAAAAAATAGGTAAACACTGTGGTAAAAAGCCTCCCCATCCCTGGTAATCACAAAATATGTGCCATAGCTATATCTATTACCGTGAAATCCTATACTTAAATTTGCTTTTTCTCCCCCAATAGCCCCCCCCCCAAGTACCCCCCTCCCACCCCCCCTCAATCCCCACAGGATCGCAACATACACTCATTTTAGGTATAGCCTCCTCCCTCCTCTCTCCAGTTCTATAAAAGTTTCATTCTCCAGTTGACAAACAGAGTCATGAAGAGGCCAACAGGAAAGTCCAAAAAAAACACGAGGAAGGGCCCACTCTTCTTACAAGGAGAAAGGCAGTCATATAGGAACAAAAAGAAATAGAGATGCATAGATAATAAAAGAGAGTCCCGTCTACAGAGACACCAGACACTCATAGGGAAGGTCAGCTTTCCGTGCAAAAGCTGGAGCCCATCTACCTATGGTAAAATACCCAACTTC
Organism: Lithobates pipiens; assembly: GCF_037356315.1. Lineage (NCBI taxonomy): Eukaryota > Metazoa > Chordata > Amphibia > Anura > Ranidae > Lithobates > Lithobates pipiens. The sequence continues at coordinate 347,301,172 of NW_027507718.1, read as the reverse complement.
CCCAGACTAGCCCCCCATAAGCTCATAAACTTCTTATTATTGCCCTGTTGGGTAAAAAAGACCCTTTCATTGCCAATTGTCATTTTTATATTCGCCATCCAAGTTTTAACTGACGGACCCGAATGTGAATGCCATTGTTGAGTAATTAACTTCCTAACTTGGAAGAGACATCTAATCACTGGTATTTTAGTAACATTAGGAATTATAGAGCCCTCGGGTATAGTCAGGAGACAAGTCCTGGCCGTTGCTTTCAATGTTAGGTTAAAAATTCTATTGATCTGATCTATAACCTGCGTCCAATACCTAAATAATTTCGGGCACCTCCAGAACATGTGGATGAAGTCACCCGTCAAGCCACATCTAGGACAGTGGTCGTTGTTTCTCCAGCCTAATTTAAACATTTTCTTGGGGGTATGATATACCCGATAAAAAAAAGAAAAGGTGGGAAGCTTTCTGGGAAGGGGAGATCGAAACTCTGGTTCCGTAATCAATTATCTGATCCCAATCGGAATTGGACAGAGGACCCACGTCATTCTCCCATCTTTTCCTACTTTTGAGCAGGGCTTCATGAGCCAACATTTTATCCCCTAATCTAGCATACATATAGGAAATCAGTCCCTTAAGTGTGTCCTGGGACATAATTTGTGATAATACAGGCATCTGGATCCACTGAACCTTTTGAGGTCCAAATTGTGACTGGACTGCATGTCTGAGCTGGAGATATTTATAGAACGCACGGTTCGGCAACGAGAACTCCGATTTTAAACTATTGAATGATTTAATTTCCACACCCTGAAATGTTTGGATTAGTTGGTTAATACCTTGATTCACCCAATCTCTACATCTTTCAACTTTGGCTAATTCGGCCAGGTTTCTATTATTCCATAAAGGGGTCCATACAGATACCCCCTGGTATCCTAGTATAGCCTTCGCTGTTTTCCAGAGTTTAACAATCTGGTTGATTGTAGGGCAGCTTATACCAAACGAGTTTGCCTCAAGGGCCTCAATCAATGTTTTGTGGGGGCATCCTAACATTAATAGGCTCTGGTGAGGCATACCCTCGCTTGATATTCCTGAACCTGCTAAATGCTGCATCTGTGCCGCCAAATAGTAAAGCCTAGGATGTGGAACCGCCATCCCCCCCTCCTCCAACGGTAGCAGCAACGTCCGTAGATTGATCCTAGGCGACCTCTTTCTCCATATAAAATCTCTAATCAGAGATTCTATTTTCTTAAACCACCTCGAACCAATCCATATCGGCGAATTGTGGAGGAAATATAGAATTTGGGGAAGCCAGACCATCTTGACCAGGTTACAACATCCCGCCAGTGATAAGGGGAGGCGGCTCCAAATATCGGCCTTGTCTTTGAGCTTCAGCAGGAGAGGGGCTAAGTTATCTTCCAGATACCCATTTACATCCTTTGCCATCCAAACCCCCAGATACTTAACTTTCTCCACCACCTTCAAATTAAAGGTATCTCGTTTTGCATCAATGACCCCCATATCTATCGGAAGTAGTGCAGATTTATCCCAATTGATAGTCAATCCAGACACTTGGCCGAATTCCCTGATCATTTTCATAACCTCTTTTAGCAAAAATTGAACTTCTCCTAAAAAGAGCAAAATATCATCTGCAAATAATGCGATCTTTTCCTCTATCTGTCCTCTCCTAAATCCCTGAATATCTGGGTTAGCCCTAATGGCTATGGCCAGTGGCTCCATTGCCAGGACAAAGAGTAGGGGGGAAAGGGGGCAACCCTGCCTCGTGCCTCGTTCCAGTTGAAACCCATCGGAGTACTCATTATTTATTTTTATTTTGGCGCTTGGATTAGTATAGAGCATCTTTATCCATTTGATAAAAATTGGCCCAAACCCAAATCTATTAAGTGACTCTAACAAATATTCCCACTCAAGGCAATCAAAAGCCTTGGCTGCATCCAGGGCTAATATGGCCCTGGGGCCTCCATTGTCTGCCGGGATCTGGATATTCAGATAGGCTCTACGGATGTTAATACTGGTAGACCTGTTCGGGATAAATCCCGACTGGTCAGGATGGATGAGCTTATGAATAACCTTTTTTAAGTGTGTTGCCAGTATTTTCGCTAAGATCTTTACATCAGTGCATAACAACGAAATCTGACGATATGAGGCAGGATCCATCGGGTCTTTCCCCTCTTTGGGGACAACCACTATGGTAGCTTCCAACATTGAGGAAGGTAGTGTTCCCACCGCCAGAGCCTGGGTCAATACCTCCAGAAATTCTGGCAACAGAGCCTCGCCATATTTCTTATAAACCTCGATAGGTATCCCATCAGGTCCTGGTGATTTTAGATTGGGCATCTCTGCCACAGCTTTACGAAGTTCATCAATAGTTATTGGAGCCTCCATTATCATAGAGTCTTCTAGTGATAAAGTTGGTATACTTATATTTCCCAAAAAAGCAATCAGCGTTCCCCCCTCTTCTCCCCTCTGAGATTTATATAGAGAACAATAGTAATGGTGGAATATATTTTTAATAATAGTAGGTTCAGAGGTGATCTCCCCCTGTGGGGTTCTAACCGCTAATACCTTTGAGGGGGCTGTGTTTGTTTTAACCAATAATGACAATAAACGGCCCACTTTTTCTCCCTCCCCAAAATTCGCCCTGTCTCTGAAGTATACGTCTATTGTCTATTTTTCTCCTAATAGTCATCTTGTACTCCTGCTGCTTTTCTAACCATACCTTCTGAGTAAATGGGGTTGGGTTGATAATGTACTGCCGTTCTGCCTCTAACACAATCTTCCTAGCCTCCTCCTACCGGTGCCTCATCTCAGCTTTGTTTCCAGCGATTTGCTGGATAAAGAGTCCCCTTAAAAAGGCTTTTAGTGAATCCCAGATTGCTCCCGTCGATGCCGTACCCACATTAATATGGATAAAATGTTTCAGTTCGGATATTAATCGCTCTGGCTCGCCAAATATCTCTAACCACGTGGGATCAATTTTCCATTGCCCAGAGTACTGCTTTTTCCCCACAATAAGCGTCAATGTTAAAGGGGAATGGTCTGATATCCCCCTTGGGCCATATTGTACTGTTCCCACCAAGGCCAAAGCTTGGGTATTTACCAGGGCCATATCGAGTCTAGACAGAGTAAAAAAAGACATTGAAAAACATGAATATTGTCGCTCTAACGGGTGCTGGGTACGCCACGCGTCTCATAATCCCACTTCATGTAGAAAACGAGATAGTCTCATCTCGTTCCCCGCCGTTGTTGAGATCACCGTTGGGAATCTATCTAAGGACTTGTCCAGAACTTCGTTAAAATCCCACACTGCTATTACAGGAATATCCGGTTTATCTATTATAAATTGTATTAACTCGTGTAAAATCTCCAACTTGAATGGAGGTGGAATATAAATATTTGCTATCACGTATGGGTTATTTTCAATACAGCAATATAAAAAAATGTAGCGACCCATTGTGTCTATGCGGCTATTATAACAAGAAAACAAAACCTATCTGCCGATCAGGATGCTCACCCCTCTTGCATATGAGGAGAACACCGAATGAAATTGAGTTTGGAATTTCCAGCCACGTAGTAGCGGAACCGACTCAGCGGTCAGATGTGTCTCCTGTAAACAGAGTAATCCGGGCCCTAGGCCCTCTAGTGCTGATAATACCACAGCTCTCTTGGTCGGATCTCCCAAACCTCAGAAATTCCATGACATTACTCTAATTCTTTTTGCCTGCATCTCGTCCTATCAGCCTATATAATGGGCAAGTTGAAGCAAAGAAAAAGAGAAAGGGAAAAGACAGAAGAGAAAAAAAAAAGACCTTCTCCTTCCCACATAATTACAATCGTGCCATTCCCAAAAGCATAATCCTAATCCTAAAATTAGAACCACCCCCCTCCCCTCCCTCCTATCTTGCCCTACAGGGCTCCCCCCTAGGGGTTGACCCGTGACCTTCCTACACTCCATCCACCACTTACTTGCACTATTTCTACTTAGTGCTTTAGTCAAAAACCCAGCCCAAAACGAGGGGCACAATTGCACCCCTCCACACTCACCCATATACATTCTTTTAACCTCAAACCCTCAAAGTACAGCCCCCCCACACACCTTTTTATGCATAAAGTAAACATGTGAGTAATTATTAATGTCTCCTACCCTGTTTTCACCCCCCTCATCCCCCACACAGCAAATTGCAAACAATAACATTATTAGATCATGAAAAAGCAACCCATTTATATAGGTTTATAACTCTTTTTTGTTATCTTCTAACCATTGGGCTGCCTCCCTCGATGTATTAAAAAGAAACGTCCTACCGAGAGCTATCACCCTCAGGCGAGCTGGATAGAGGAGAGCGTAATTTACCTTATACTTAATCATACTATGCTTGACTGGAATGAATTCGGCTATTCGTTTCTGGAGCTCCGGGGAGAAATCAGGATATAGAGAGACCCTAGCTCCTTCAAATCAAATTTCGCCCTTCTCCCTGGCTTCTCGCAGTAAGGACACTTTATTGTTATAATTAAGGACTTTGATCAATATAGGCCTAGGATGATCCCCCCTATTAGGAGCGTTGGCAGGGGTTCGGTGTGCACGTTCTATGGCAAATAAGTGACTAAGAGCAGCAGCCCCGAAAACTTCCCGAAACCGCCTTTCCAGAAAACCTATCAGATTAGTGCCCTCACAACGCTCGGGGAGGCCTATCACCCTAATGTTGTTTCTTCGGTTTCTATTCTCCATTTCATCCAGCTTAGCTGCTTGATTATTGATCATTTTTTTAAGGGATTCAACTTCATGTTTCACAGGGCTCAACTCGTCCTCGATCACGCTTACGCGTTCCTCAAGATCAGAGGTCCTTAATATAGTCCTATTTAATTCTTGTCGCATAGATAGTAATTCCTCTTTAATCGATCTCAGCTGGCTATCAAAGCTGGATATTGAGGCTTTACATTCTTTAATCGCATTCAATATGTCTCTCAGTGTGGGCTCTCCCTCCAGCGTAGCAGGTATAGATGTATAAATGTTGGCCGGCATATCGGTCGCTTCAATATTTGTTGTGGCCATTACAGTTTTTCCTCCCCCTGATCCCTTAGTACCACCAGATTTAGAGATTGATGGAGTAAGAGGATTAGTCGCAGAATGTCCTTGGCTCTTTCTATCGCCAGGGAAGTTTTTAGAGTCTTTATTCTGTAAAGCATTTTGTTGGCTACTCGTCTTTGAAGGTGAGACCGGTCCCGAGTGTGCATATCGCTCTAGTTTTGCGGCCGCAGTCACAGCCGTGTGATTGGCTTTATCCTTAGCCGAACGGGTGATTTGGGACCCCTCCACGGGAAGTTGCTCTTCAGGAGGTCTTTTCCTGGACATGGTTAACTTTAAATAGGGGCTAGAGTTTCCCTTCTTTTTCTTTTTATTTTTTTTTCTCCTTCCAATTTCCCTTTCCTTTCCCCCCCCCCCGCCTCCTCCTCTTCCCTCCAAAGGATCAGTGGGCCACCGTGTCACTCCCGCCCAAGGTGTCCAGAATCAGAAACCCTCTTTAGGAAAAAGGGGGTAAAAGACAGCAATCTAGGTCCCAGCTCCAAAGATATACAGACCGGGAAGGACGATATACAAAACGATCTTGCAAGTAACGGTATATGCAATATATGCGACTCCGTAATATCTAAGCTAAGGTCTTTAGAGAGTGGGACAAAAAAGGGGAACGGCAGTAAAAAAGTGCATTACCCAATAAACAAGTGCGCGGGGAGACAGCCACTTTAAGAAAAAAATAAATAAATAATCAATTAATCCCCTCAAGCAAGATAACTCAAGCAGCAAGGAACTGGTATTATATAAGCAATGCATAAAAAAAAAAAAAAAAATCGTATACTGATGGAGAAGCACTGAAGTCTATGCCTTCAAACTGTTTGATACCCCTTCTCCTGCATGTACATATATATTGATTAGTCCATTAAAGCAGGGCAGTAAAGAAAAAAAACGTCATCAATGTATAGTATAAAGTCAAAACAGTACTGCACCGCACGTCCAAAGAGAGTTCTTCTCTGGTCCCTCTAGTTTGTCCTCAGCTAGCCTGACCCGCGGGTCTGCTGAAAAAAAATATTTTACCTCTGCAGAGGGAGCAACAGCTTGGGGTGATCTCTTATCTTATCAGCAGCAGCGAGCGAAGTCACAGGACGCCGCTGCCGGCCGGGATCTCGCGATATCTTCGTGAGGTTCACAGCCCCTTCTCCTCCAAAGCCCGGCTAGGTCGCACTTCAGCCCGGCGGGATCCGGAACCCCCGGGAGCGGCGTATCCCGCACAGGCAAGCGGGGACCACACAGGCACGCTGGGGACCACACAGGCACGCCGGTCACTCAGGGACCTACGGAGAGAACCCCGATCAAGGAGCCCAGGTGAAAGAGGCTCCGAACAGCAGGCTCCGACTAGGCAGGCAGGCAAGGTGAAGAGGGGGAGAGCTGCACCATGCTCTCACTCCTCACTCGATCATGCTCACTACCATTCGCATCCGGTCACGCCCCCCTGTAATTCCTGCTTTTTTTACATTTCAGTTGCTTCCTGGTTCCTGGCCTAGGCCAAAATGATGTTATACATCCCATGAGTCTTCAGTCTCAGTTACACTTTATTTCTACTTTAAATAAAATGTAGATTTAAGGCTCTGGACTCCAATCTCTCACAGATTTATAGAAAGGTGTCAATAAAACTTGGTAGCTCCACAACATGGCAAGCAATTCTCCAAGCAATAGGGGGCCATCTTATTTGAGAAATCTACATGAAACCAAATAACATTCTACCTTTTAAAAGTCCACAATTTTTTATTGCCAATAATACTTTGATATCAAGATCTGCCTTCTTATTATCAAAGTATTATTGGCGATAAAGAATTTGTATGTTTGGCTCTCTGCTATTCAGCTCCACATTCATATTTCATTTGGCACATGTTTTCTTCCAATTCAACATAGGGCACTTTTACCCCCTTCCTGCCCAAGCCAATTTTCAGCTTTCAGCGCTGTCACACTTCAAATAACAATTGCACGGTCATGCAACAATGTACCCAAACTATGTTTTCATAATTTTGTTCACACAAATAGAGCTTTCTTTTGGTGGTATTTAACCACTTGCCGCCCGCCCTATAGGCAAATGACGGTGGCAAAGTGGTTTCAAAAACCTGATCGGACGTCATATGATGTGATCAGGATTTTGAGCCGCTGCGCGCCCCCGGGGGCACGCATTGCGGCGATCGTTGTTGCAGGGTGTCAGTCTGACACCCTGAAACTACGATCTCAGTAAAGAGTCTCCGACGGAGGCTCTTTACCACGTGATCAGCCATGTCCAATCACGGCTGATCACAGTGTAAAAAGGAAGAGCCGGGGATCGGCTTTTCTTCACTCGCGTCTGTCAGACGTGAGTAGAGGAGAGCCGATCGGCTGCTCCACTGACAGGGGGGGTCTGTGCTGATCAATTATCAGCGCAGCCCCCCCGAGGATGCCCACACTGGACCACCAGGGACGCCACCAGACCACTAGGGATGCCCAGGACAAGGTATGCCACCCTAGACCACCAGGGATTCCAGTCAGTGCCACAATGGATGCCAATCAGTGCCCATAATGAATGCCAATCAGTGCCCACAATGGGCATCGCTGATTGGCATGCATTATTGTTTGGCACTGATTGGCATCCATTAGTACAGTATATTATAATACAATGCCGCCTATCAGTTCCCATCTGTGCCGCCTATCAGTGCCCATCCATGCCACCTATCAGTGCACATCCATGCCCATCTGAGCCGCCTACCCATGCCCATCTGTGCCGCCTACCCATGCCCACCTGTGCCGCCTATCCATGCCCATCCGTGCCACCAATCCATGCCAATCCGTGCCAGCTATCAGTGCCAATTTGTGCCACCTATCATTGCCCATCCGTGTCGCCCATCAGTGCCACCCATCAGTGCCATGTATAAGTGCCCATCAGTGCCCCATATCAGTGTCCATCAATGCCACCTCATCAGTGCCACTTCATTGGTGCCACCTCATCGGTGCCCATCAGTGTCGCCTTATCATTGCCCATCAGTGTAACCCCATCAGTGCCCATCAGTGAAGGAGAAAACTTACTTATTTACAAAGTTTTGAAACTGAACCAAAAAAATAATTTTTTTTTTCAACATTTTCGGTATTTTTTTATTTGTTTAGCAAAAAAAAAAACCGCAGAGGTGATCAAATACCACCAAAAGAAAGCTCTATTTGTGGGGAAACAAATGATAAAAATTTCATTTGGGTACAGTGTAGCATGACCACGCAATTTTCACTGAAATTGCGACAGCGCTGAAAGCTCAAAATTGGTCTGGGCAGGAAAGTGTTTAAGTGCCCGGTATTGAAGTGGTTAATCACCACTGGGTTTTTTATTTTTTGCAAAATAAATGAAAAAAGACTGGAAATTTTGAAAAAAAAAAAAACCAAGCCTTTCTTTGTTTCTGTTATAAAATTATGCAAACACAAAATCTTTCTTCACAAATATAGGCCAAAATGTATTCTGCTACATTTCTTTGTTGAAAATAACCCAAATCAGTGTAGATTATTTAGTTGGTAGGAAAGTTATAGAGTCCACAAACTATGGTATAGATCTAAAAATTGGTCAATCCTGATGTACGGACAGCCTATCTCAGTTCTTGAGGCCCAAAAATGTCAGGACAGTACAAATATCCCCCAAATAATCCCTTTTTTGGAAAGTAGACAGTCCAAGGTATTTAGTAAGGGGCATGGCAAGTTTTTCTTTTAAGTTGTCATTTTTTGTCATAAGTTTTTGGAAAATGAAGAAATTAAAAAAAAAATATTTTTTTTTTACATACTGTCACCAGTGCAGTACAGCGTCATCATATAACGGGTGTAGTGGTGATCAGGGACACTGACTGGTGACAGTACGAAAAAAAACATTTAAACTATTTTTTTTTAACACCCTTAGACCAGAGCAATATCATGTTTCCATAGTAACATTCTACTACTCTTGGGAAGTGATTAGTATTTTTTTTTTTTTTTTTTACACATTATGTTTGCATATAGTAGTGCATTACATTGATATATGCAAACATTTTACTGAATGAAATTGATTCATTCAGTTTGTTTTGTTGTAGTTAGCTGTGATTGGTCAGCGCTAATCACCTGGTACAGATGGGCTGTGATTGGCCCAGCCTGTACCATGTGATTACACTCACCAATCACAGCTAGCAACCCAATTGTATACAATGGAGGGCTTGAAAGGAAGCCATCCATTGTTTACAACTGTCATGTGACCTGCTGTGCTTGGTTACAGTGGTCACATGGTACTGGCAGTGGGCCAGTACAGTGATTAGTCATTGGCTGTGTCCGGTGGATGCAACCGATGACAGATCACACCGATGCACAGCCCCGTGGGGGGGGTGATCCGGGAGGACGTCATATGACGTTCACTCAGATCGATGAGAGGTTACCGCCAGTGTCATCTTGCCATAGGCCAGGTGGGAACCAGTTATGTGAAAGCCAGTTGGTCACTCACTGCCAAACTCCTCCAGCAACTGAAACACATTTTTTCTTTAATTTCTTTTTATTGAAAAAGTTTATGGTACAATAAGGATTGGAACAGCCATAAATACAGCCAACACGTGTTGCAACACGTGTTGCAGTAAGGATTAGGTCTTATTATACCCTTAAATTACCGTATGTCAAACTATGGATACTGTCCCCATGGTAGGGAGGGATTACAGCCTCCTACCCTACCTGGGTTCACGCCTCTGACAAAAGGTCTCTTGGTAGTCGCATGGGAGTGGGTGAACAGCAATTACAATATACTCTATAAACTGTGCCACAGAAAATGGTCAATCACTGTTATGGTGAGGCAGAGGCAAAGAAAGTTAAAAAATATAGACATAAACATCAACTTAACAGTAACAATAACAACCAACGATACCGGCTGGTCTACCCTATGTCCTAGATCAGGTGAGCCTAGCTGTAGAACAGCCTCACGACCCCGTCTATCTGTAGATGGTCAAGGTAAGGAAGAAAAATTTAAGTAAACTATTCCTCTTAAACCAGTTGTCCCATATTTGCCAATTCATATCAAACTTTTTCCTAGAACAATAACTCCTAGCTATAAGTAGTTCATAAGTATAGTGTAGTTGAGTGGTCACCATCACCTCTGGGTGCACTGGGTGCCTCATCTTTCTTCCAATATCTTGCAATTGATGTTCTGGCAACTAGGAGAATATGAAAGACTACCACTCGGAAATTAGAGGGGAACCTTTCTATGCCTATATTAAGTACAGATAATCCTGGGGATTGGGGTAGTGAGAATCCCTGTGATTGTGGATATGTTACAGAATATGGTATTCCAAAAACTTTTCAGATGCCTGCAGGTCCAGAACATGTGGAGGAGGTTACCCACCTCTCCACAGTTCCTCCAGGAGAGCGGAGAAGTGCCCCGAGTGGAGATTTTATATGGTGTGATGATACCATCTAAAGGCGATCTTCTGTGCTATTTCCCAGTGGCCCACACATTTAGAAGCTTTGTAGTTAGCCTTAAGTGCATATCTTAAAATAAAAAAGTGTAGCGCTTAGGTGGCAACAAACCACATGAACCAGTAAGGCACTAATTCAAACAAAGAAAATTACATACACTTCAAAAAAAGAAATTATGTGTAAATTCCGTTATATATCAAGAGAGCTTACTCCCAGGTGGAAGAGTGCATGAACCTCATGCACACAAAAGGTTAAAGTAAATCAAATTAATTTAACATATACAGTCCATCATGCAAACTTGAGGTGACGGAAAAAAGGTGAAATTCAACTTCTGATGTGTAGAATAATACCACCATCACCGTGATAAAGAAGGGGAAAGGAGGCTTACCAATTGACGTGGACTCAGAGAAAGGCTTGCGCCTCTAGAGTCATATGGGCCTGTAGGTTAGCAAACCAGATAATCATACATCTAGTGTGTAATCTCCCGCAAGTCTTCAGGTCATGAAATCATCCGTAGCGATCCTCCTATAGTGCTCATCCCATGAAAATAGGGGGCTCAGGTATCAAAGACCATGGAAGTAGAAAACTAGCATAGCGTGATACCATTTTAACATCCAATTTACTAAAAAATAATAATAAAATTACACTCACATTTGGTTCAATCGTAATAACGTAGTCAGAAAGTAACAATGTCTGTAAGGGGGTACCCATATCCCCATTGCTCATTGGAGACAGAGATCCCCAAATCGGACTCCCATCTCCGATAAAGGTGGCACTTAGTAAAGGTGAGTTTCTGTTGAAAAAAGCTGTAAAAGAGGGCAATACCCTTGGGAGGGGTGGGCTGTGCATTAAAAAACCTCCATACCTCTTCCGCTAGATGAATATGGTGATGTTTGAATTTTCTTAGGAGTTGAGAGATTTGGTGGTATCTATACAAATCAGTAGGTTCTAGGCCAAAATGGCCCTGTAATTCTGGAAATGGAATCAGAGATTGTTCCTGAAATAAATCTGCTAACCACTCTATGCCTCTATTAACCCACCTCGCTGTAGTGAAGTTAGGAATCATGTGGTCCAAAATGCTAAGAGGAATGGGGAGTTCTATCATATTAGCTGTTTGAGGAGTTAATTTGTGGGGATCTCTCCATACCAACAGGGAAGTCTGTATAGTGCCTGGGAGTTGCCGAAGAGGGAGAGGGTTAAGTATGTCTAAAAGGAGGAGGAGTTTTAGGTTTTTGGTAGGGCTTAAGGTTTGTTCAATGTCACGCCACAAACAAGTGGGGGAAGGATTGAACCATTGTTTTAGTTGGGTGATGATGGCTGCTCGGTAATAGTCACGAATATCGACTAAACCCATACCTCCAGCGAGTCTATGTTTAACTAATAGGGCTTCAGAACATCTAGGGCGCTTAGATCTCCAAATAAATTGAGACATCAAAGCATTGAGCGCTTTGAAGTGATTAAGGTGTGGAGCAATAGGTATTGTCCGAAAAATAAATAGTATCTGTGGCAGCATTAGCATTTTAAATGAGGCCAAACGGCCAGACAAGGACAACTCAACCCCAGCTAGCCTGTCCATCTCTTTAGCGAGTTTCCCAATTAATGGAAGGCAGTTGGCATCAGCCAGCTTTTGTATATCTGTAGTGATTTGGAGCCCTAGGTAGGATATGGTCGACTCATTCCACTTGTATGGGAGATACGTCTGTAGATGCATGCAAAGAGTGGGCGGAATTTCCAAATCCAGGCTGATCGATTTCATTTACTTTGTAGAAAGACATTTGGCTAAACTCCTCAAGTACCTTATGATCTGAGGCCAATGAATTGCTTAGGCATGTGAGGAATAAAATAATATCATCCTCGAATAAGTTAATGTGGTGAGACCTACCTTGTATAGAGAAGCCTGAAATTTTTGGTGTTTTCTAATCCTCTCCGCCAATGGCTCAATAAGAAGATTAAAAATCGTTGGGGAAAGGGGGCAGCCTTACCTCGTCCCATTTGATATGGTAAAAGGGGAGGATAGGATGTTTGAAGTATATACTTGTGCTGAGGGTGCCGAGTAGAGAGCCAAGATAGCAGAGAGGATCGGCCCTGAGAAGCCAAATCGTCATAGGGTATGCGTCATATACCCCCAGTGAATCCTGTCGAACGCCTTCTCTGCGTCCAAAGAGAGGAGCAGAGAAGGCGTCCAACAGGTCTTAGCATATTGAATGATGTCAATGACACGCCTCAAAGCATCAGAGGCCTGCCTGCCTGGTGTAAAACCGGCCTGATCCGGTTGGATGAGAGTGGGCAATATAGGGAGTAATATTTGTGCTAGGATTTTGGAGTAATATTTGTGCTAGGATTTTGGCGTACAGTTTAACATCCGAATTGAGTAGGGAGATTGGCCTAAAATTAGCAGAGGTATTGGACTCCTTGCCCGGCTTGGGGATAGTGACCACATATGCTCTCAACATTTCTGGGGGGAAAGAGGCAGAGGACATTGCTTCAGCATAGACTGCAACAAGCTTAGGAGAAAGTATGTTAGAGAAGATATGATAATAATCGTTGATAAGCCCATCTGGGACAGGTGATTTTCCTAAGGGGAAGGTTTTTATAACTTTCCTAATCTCCGAGTCACTGATGGGGGAATTGAGCAAGGCTAGTTGGTCCCGTGAAAGAGAGGGAGCGTTAATGCTGGAAAAGAAGGCTAGAATGTTGTCATTTGTTGGTTGTGGTGTGTTTGGGTCAGAATGGAGATTGTATAGGGAGGAGTAATACTCTGCAAAAGAGTCAGCTATTTCCTTTGGATTGAATCTTTTCTTTTGGTCTAGAGGGTGGTAAATATAAGAGATTTTGGTTTTAGTTCTAGATATTCTCACCATGAGAGCTAAATATTTGCCTGCCTGGTTACCAGATGAATAGTGTGCCAATTTAAGTGACTGGACATGCTTATCGTATTGATCAATGAGTAGGCATCTAAGATCTAGGCGTAGTTGGGACAGTTTGCTGGCTATTTTTGGGTCTGCGTTACTTTTGTTTAAGGATTTAAGGGACTTAATTTCCCCAAAAATGCGGCCCAGCTTCTGCGTCCTCAGCCTCTTCTCCCGTGAACACAGTTGCAAAATAATCCCCCTAATGAAGGCCTTATGGGCACACCAGAGGGTAGTAGGGCTAGCTACAGAACGATCATTCAGTTAAAAAAATTCTGTTAGTTTTTTAGAGATGGTGTCAGCATGCGAGGAAGTCTGAAAGATGCGGGGGTAGCTCACCATAGGTAAACTGGACTTGGGGTGTGTTCCTCCGCCACCATTATTGAGACAGGAGCATGGTCCAACCATGATATGTCATGAATGGCGGAGGAGGACACTGATTGTAATAACCTTTTATCAACCAGTATAAGGTCAATCCTAAAATACGAGTTATGTCAGGCCGAATGAAACGAATAATCTTTCTCACTCGCATGCTGACACCTCCAAACATCATACACGTCCTCAGCATTCAAAAGAGCCTGTAGCCCAGGTAGAGGTCTTTTGGACCTGGAGGTAGTGGCCACTAGGTAGTCCACAGTTAAATTGTAGTCTCCACAAATGACCAAAGATCCCACTCGAATCTTGTGGATTCTACGGAACAGTTTGTTTAAGAAGCATAATTGATGCGAGTTTGGCGCATACAAGTTCACAATCGTGCAGGGTTTGTTTTTTGAGCTCTACCGTCAGGATCAAAAACCGATTTGTGAGGTGTGCAAGGTGAAAGCCACTGTATCTTTTATGGTGATGATTACCCCCTTCTGTTTCTTCGGGGGAAGATGCAAAATATAAATGTGGGAATTTAAGGTGGCGAAAATTGGGTGTGTCGGTAGCAGAGAAATGAGACTCCTGTATGCACAACACATCTGACTGGAGTTTGAGAGCCTCTCTCCAAACTGAGGCCCTCTTGGCCGGATGATTTAGGCCGTTCAAGTTAAAGGAAACAAATTTAAGCACCATAGTTATAGGGATAACAAGAGAGTTGATAGTACCTTGTATGCATCCTGCCAAAGTTCCGTAGACTGGTGACCTAGTTGAAAGGCGTGTTGTGGAGAGCCTGTGGTTCCAAACCTGTCAGGGTAGGGATCTTCAGACTGAGGACAGACCATGCCGTATATAAAAAAAGTTCACCTGAAACAAAAATAACAACAAAAAACAGTTCGCCAAGTGAGGCAGTAAAAATTGAGTCCCGTCAAAGGGTCTGGGGGCAGGATCACTGCCCATTTCTTTGGGGGAGAGAAGGAACTTGGAACGTCTTTAAGCTCCATCAGTGAAAAGGATCCCTTAGTAGGTTGTTGATACTACAAAAGGGGCATATCAGGATTTGTGCTTTTTATTCATTTTTTTCCACGACACCATTTTCCAGACTTCCTGGGTGTCTAGCCATGTAGGCGGAGGGGAGTTCCCAGCGGGATGTTCTGGTAGAATATCCAATATCCATGGAGCGAAGCAATGTCGGGCCCTCTTCAAGAGTGGTGATCACACTTGTATTCCCTTCATGGGTGATTGACAGTTTTAGCAGATAACCCCATCTATAGGGAATATTGCGTAGTGCCTTTGTTACCGGTAGGAGTGCCTTCCGCCTTTGCATCGTGTACTGAGAGAGATCCGCATACATCTGTATGTTAGAAAATTGGTCAGAGAGTGTTCTTGTTTTGCGAAAGGACGACATTGCATGAAAAAAGTGTACACGCATTAGAACATCCCTAGGGACATTATCTGGAAGATGGGATGGTTCAAGCAGCCAATGAATGCGGTCTATTGTCAATTCTGACTCAGAGAGTGCAGGTAATAGGGTCTTCATCAGGTCTTGAGCGTACTGAGTAAGTTGTGCGGATAGTATGGATTCCGGAATACCTCGTAGCTTGACATTATTATGCCTGGACCTGTCTTCCAGGTCCGCCATCTTGGATTTAAGCCAGGAGATATCATCAGCCTGCTCGTTGTGGGCATCTACCAGCGAGTTGTGTGCAGAGGCAAAATCTCCCATCTTGTTTTCAACATGATCAAGTCTGTCCCCCATTACTCCGACTTCTGCTTTAAAATTGCTTATGCACTGCATTATGTCTGCATGGAGGGATGTCCGTAAGGAGATGAGCATGTCTTTAAGAGTTGTGTCAGATATCGGTTTATCAGAGGTTGGAAACTGTTATAAACTCTGCCATCTCCCTTGTGTCCTCTAATGAGTCCTACCATGCACTCACCTGTTGGGTGCCTGTGGCCAGCCGAGGACTAGATTTTGGAGGCTCCTGGTGAATGTCTGCCAGGTCTGTTCCAGGAGTCAGGGCTACCAGATACTGGCTGTGAAGAGCCCGAAGAGACTCGTGCGCTGGCTCTGCCACCGGCACCATCTTCTCTAGACTCGTGGGCGGCCGGCAGGAAGAAGTCCGGCAGTTTCTTAGGCTGTGCCACTCCTCCGCGTTTCTGAGACATCTCCGGAGGCTGAGGGCACACTCCAGCATATGTTAGACGGCGTCTCAGCGGGAAAGTAAGCCCCAGAAGTTGCGGGATCCCTGTAGTGGAGTGGAGCGATGTCCTCACACGTCCATCCAGCAACGCGTGATAGCCACGCCCCCCTACCAAAACACATTTTGTTGAGCTAAATAATGTCTGCAGGTTCATTAAATCTTTCAACCATTTTTAAATAACCTAACTTTTATTTTTCCACTGGACATCATACAAAACTGAAGATGACAAGATAAAATTAAAACTAAAAACACAAATGAAAATTAAATGCATATGAACCCTGTGTTTTTATATGGATCCACAGTGAATTCATTGTAAAACGAGAAGGCAGCAAGATGAAAAATGTAACATTCTGTAAGGGAAAAAAATATATTGCTAATGTGTCCAGTATGAGGAAAAGTAAAAGATGTGATGTACTGTATGATGCTATGGATTACTTCTTGCTTTTGGAAGTAAAAGAAAATATTAAAGCTGATGGAAAAGATGCCTGGACATTCTTGCCCTGACAGCAAATACATTTTCAACATGGTTTCTACATGGTTTGACCTAAACAAATCAATGCATCCTGCTGTTAATTTTCCACATTTTGTGGAAACCTATAATCCCCAGGTGCTGACAGAATGGTGTCCTCAGATCACTAAAATCCCTGAATAGACAAGCTGATCTAAAATTTACCAATAGGTGAAGTGGTATGAGAATAAAGAGGTAAAAGTAAAAGTAGAGGTAAAAATCATATCAGGTCTTTTAAGTAGTACTGAAAAATAATTGTAACCCTAATATTGACCACTTTAAAAATGGCAACCCTGTAGTTTGAGTAAAAAAAAAAAAAAAAAAATCAGTACCATTTGTTCCATACAGGATGCATTTAGGTCACATATTACAAACTAAATCCCTAGGATACAGACTCATCGCTCCCACAATACATGTGGGGCCTTTTGTGGGAATATGTCTATTTGATCAGCTGGTTTAAGTCACACAGCTTGCTTTTTAATTTGCTGAAGGACCAGATGGAAGACCTTTACTCTGCCATGTACACTTTCCTGGAATTACTTATGAAAAATATTCCCATTCAAATAAGGCTCCATGTTTTGTTATGTTACAATCCACAATCTGGACGAACCTCTGGGAAAAAAAATCTGATTCACAACAAGATCCATGAATTTCAGCTGTAAAATTTACCATCTGGCCTTTCTGTTGAAGAACCTAATTTTTGAGCTTCCGCAAACTACTGCTAAACAAACTCAATATTTATTTTCTGTTCCCGACGTTACATGCATTTGTTTGTATGATGCTACACACCTTTATAATTTTTAGAAGACACATCTTGTGTTTGTATCATTACTTGGTTTGACCTAGGGCATGCAATCACCCTAATAATATTTTCTGCTGTCAATACATGAAACTCCTTTGTCATCAGGCAAAATGGATTGCCTGTATTTTGAAAGGGCATGGTTATTGTGATGCTATTATAATATATAAGCTTCCTGATGGAAGCCAAATATAAGGACAGTCCAGACACCAAAATAATGTTTGTCCCTATATTTGGCTAAACTTGAGTTTGAGTAATAAGAAAATATAGGAACTGTGTGTAACAAATATTATAAATCTTAAACTTATAAGGTTTATTTAACATCGTGTTTCTAATTGTATACTTCATGATTCCGTTTACTTTTGCCATAACCTTTAAGTGGACGTAAACCCTCACATATACCCAGTGAAGCGATCAGCCTCAGATGATACTCAGAGATTAAACAAATCCTCCTACATAAGTTGTACTTGTTTATCTGCAGCCTTCAGCTTTCTACAGTCTTTAGAATGTTTTCATTATGTAACAGATCTTTTTTTTCTCTTCCAGCAGTGAGTGTGGAGTGTGGGCTAACAGTGTGTACGAGCTGATTGGAGGAAAGGCACCCCCCCCCCCCCATTCCACATAGGCACAGGAATGAAGAAACATACAGAGCTGCAGTCTGAATAGACCAGATCTCTGCTAATATATTTCTAACTTCACTCCCTGACACAAATTTCCAGCTGCTTTTTACAGCACAGCACACAGCACAGCACAGAACACCACACAGCACATCAGTTACTGGAGATTAAAACTCAAATAATTAAGATGACTTAAATATGACAAAAACTAAAATGTCATTTTAGTCATAAGACTATAAAACTAAATCGAAATTTCACATAAAAATTAACACTGCACCCCACACAGCCCACCACAAAGCACAGCACAGCAAACCACAAAGCACACACATTTGCTATAGCAGTCTCCATGTTTTGGGCCAGATTATTCTGTCACGATCACAGGCCAGGCTCGGAGACCAGTAGCTATAGCAGTAGTTGAAATTAGAAAAAGGAGCTGCGCCAAATAATAAAAAACAAATCAATAAACCAACACTATAAGAAAAAGTCCATGGAAAGTTTATGTTATTCAGGAAAGGAAAGCGATCGCACCACAGTGATTCCACACTTCCTTATCACTATTGTGCCCAGCCACCGACAAATAAGTGCGCTTACCAGACGGTAAAAGCACAGGAGCGTTTATAATCCCAAGCCACTGACAGCTCCTCGCCTTCACCAAACACTTTGTCATTCAGGGATGTCCTGAATGATCTTCCTATTTCAGGTAACTGCCTGCCCGTATGAGCAGACAACTAGGAGAGTCTACAGATGGGAATGCGGAGCGGCATGCCATTCTTCAATATATGGATCGTTCGTTCCTGAATGACAAAGTGTTTGGTGAAGGCGAGGAGCTGTCAGTGGCTTGGGATTATAAACGCTCCTGTGCTTTTACCGTCTGGTAAGCGCACTTATTTGTCGGTGGCTGAGCACAATAGTGATAAGGAAGTGTGGAATCACTGTGGTGCGATCGCTTTCCTTTCCTGAATAACATAAACTTTCCATGGACTTTTTCTTATAGTGTTGGTTTATTGATTTGTTTGTGTGTGTATCCCACAGTGGAGCAGCAGCCTTACATTCTTTGAACATTCATTTGGAAAAAAAAGTTTTTTTCTCAATTATTTGTATTTATTTTTAAGATTAACTTCTTGGTTATTCATCTGAAAATATTTTTTCTTGCTTGATAAGTAGGGAAAAAAACATTTTTTGGGGTCTCAGCGCGGTTTTATTTCTTTTGTTATTTTATAGCAGTAGTTGAACTTCCATCAACCAGCAGGATGGGTATAGAAGCAGGTCATGTACTAGGCATGAGCCGAACACCCCCTGGTTCGGTTCGCAGCAGAACATGCAAACAGGCAAAAAAATCTTTCAAACACGCGAACACCATTAAAGTCTATGGGACACAAACATGAACAATCAAAAGTGCTAATTTTAAAGGCTTATATGCAAGATATTGTCATAAAAAGTGTTTGGGGACATGCCCCAGGGGACATGTATCAATGCAATTTTTTTTTTAAAGGGGCAGTGATTTTAATAATGCTTAAAGTGGGACTGTACTGGGGAAAAAAATATTAAAAGCCAGCAGCTATAAATACTACAGCTGCTGACTTTTAATAAATGGACACTCACCTGTCCCGGGGTCCAGCGATGCCTGCAGCCGAGGCCGATCGATCGCTCGGCTCTCGGCTGCTGCTGCCGCCACCATTCTAGGTGAGGGAATCAGGAAGTGAAGCGAATCGGCTTCACTTCCCGGTTCCCTACTGCGCATGCGCGAGTCGCGTAGAGCAATAGGAATTGTCCGCGCTGTCTCTGGGACCCGTGTGTGTCCCAGCAGACAGCGCGGCAGGACAGGAAGAGGCATAGACTCCCACGGGAGTCTATGCCCGGAAGTGGGTGTAAATACCTGTCTTTGACAGGTATCTCCACCCCCCCTCCCCCCTGAAAGGTGCCAATTGTGACACCGGAGGGTTCCGATCAGCGGAAGTTCCACTTTAGGGTGGAACCCCGCTTTAAAGTGAAACAATAAAAATGAAATATTCCTTTATATTTCGTACATGGGGGTGTCTATAGTATACCTGTAAAGTGGCACATGTTTCCCGTGTTTAGAACAGTCCAAGAGCAAAATGATATTTCTAAAGGACCCTTTGGGTCTGGTATGAATATTGAGGGGAACCCCAGACCAATCCACTCTGTCCAACAAGATAACTACAATAACCTTAAACCACTCTACGGAGGAAACACTCAACTCCCTGAACAGGGCATTGCTGCAATCAGCAGACTCAGTAGCACCAAAATGCAGGGCTCTCATCAGGAAGAAAAACTCTGGATGGTTTAATAGCTCCCTCGCCGTACTAAAGCAAGAACGCAGAAGAGTGGAAAGAATATGGAGAAGAAATACCACAGAGGAAAACCACTTTAACTACAAAGGTCTCACAGCGAATTATCGGAAAGCAATCTTCAAAGCCAAAAAGGACCACTTCTCATATACAATCTCAACGGCCGCAAACCAACCACGGGAACTGTTTAAACTGGTTAATCAATCAATGAATCCGGTGTGCCTAGAACCCCCAGAAAGCGAATCCCAGGATTACTGTGACAAACTGTCGGATTTTTTCATCGATAAAGTCAAAACCATCAGGGAAACAATTTGTCAGAAGAAAACATCCAACCTCAGCCAGCAAATACATAAAGAGGATGTCTGCACCAACATACCGCAACCGCCAAAATTTTCACTATCACCAATTACCGTAGACACCGCAAAAAACATCATTAATAAACTGCATGACAGTACCTCACCTATTGACATCATCTCCACAAAACTACTGAAAGAATGCTCCGACATCATGGCTCCAACCATAACCCACCTCATAAACCGATCATTCCACGAAGGGATTGTTCCCAGCATCCTCAAACAAGGCATCGTCAAACCTCTACTCAAGAAACCAAACCTGGACCCTCAGGATCCAAACATCCGTAGGCCAATTACAAGCCTCAACACCATTTCTAAGATCATGGAGAAAGCTGTAGTACATCAGCTACAACTTCACCTGGATACTCACAAACTCCTGGACCCGCTGCAATCAGGCTTCCGCCCGGGTCATGGAACTGAAACAGCTCTCCTCAAGATTTGGGATGACGCCCTCGAAGCAGCAGATGACGGAGAGCCGTGTCTCCTCGTACTGCTAGACCTAAGTGCAGCGTTTGATACAGTAGATCACAATACTCTACTCGTCCGACTCACAGAAGTAGCCGGAGTCCAAGACATAGATCTCCAATGGTTCGCGTCCTTCCTAGGAAATCGGTCACAGACAGTGAAACTAGGAAAATTCCTCTCCGAAACTCGGGCAGTCACCTGCGGAGTCCCTCAAGGCTCTCCTTTATCACCCGTTCTCTTCAACATTTACATTCGCCCACTTCTCCAAATCATCAGATGCTCAGATCTCTGCTTCCACTCTTACGCTGACGACACGCAACTTTATTTCCGGATCAATGGAAAAAAAGATCACCAACAACAACTTGAAAACTGCCTCAAATCAATAGAGGACTGGATGACCACTAACTCCCTCCAGCTGAACGAATCAAAGACAGAGCTTCTTATCTTACACCCAAATCATAAGCCCACAACTAAAACCTCCTGGTCTCCAACAACCGTCTTTGGGCAGACTATCTCCCCAAAGACCAAAGCGAAGAGTCTCAGGGTTATTTTAGACGCACAAATGTCAATGGATGCGCAAATAGGATCTGTAGTCAGTGGATCTCACCATCTGCTACGCATGCTTCGCAGACTCATCCCTTTTATCCCAAAGAATGACAAAGCAGTGGTAGTTGGAACAATCATTAATTCACAACTGGACTACGCAAACTCGCTTTACATAGGATTACCACAATATCAACTTGCGCGATTACAACTGATCCAAAACACGGCGGCAAGGCTGATAACAGGAAAAAACCCCTGGGAATCCATCTCTCCTTCGCAGAGGAGCTTACATTGGCTAACCGTAAAAAATCGGATCACGTTCAAGACCCTTTGCCTCACCCACAAATGCGTGCATAGAGAAGCTCCGCAATACCTAATGGAGAAAATAAATCATTACACACCAAACCGCAGTCTTCGATCAGCCAACAAAAACCTCCTCCTCGTGCCCAAAGCCCGGTATAAATCCAAGGGGGATCGGAGATTCGCTGTCCAAGGGCCTCGGCTATGGAATGCTCTACCAATCAACATCTGCCTGGAAGAAAATCACCTGGCTTTTAGGAAAAAACTCAAGACCTTCCTCTTTTAGCAGATGATCAAAGCTCGCCACAGCGCCTAGAGGCGATTCAGTTTGCATTGTGCGCTATACAAGTATTTCATTCATTCATTCATTCAACATTTAAAAAAAGAATTGCATGGGGGTCCCCCAAATTCCATTCCAGGCCCTTCAGATTTGGTATGGATATTAAGGGGAACCCCATGCCAAAATTTAAAAAAACATGGCATGGGGGTCCCCAGACCCTTATCCGAGCGTGCAACTTGGCAGGCTGCAGGAAAAGAGGGGGGATGAGAGAGCGCCCCCCCCCCCTCCTGAACCGTACCAGGCCACATGCCCTCAACATGGAGAGGGTCTTTTGGGGTAGCGGCCCCCCAAAGCACTTTGTCCCCATGTTGATGGGGACAAGGGCCTCATCCCCACTACCCTTGCCTGGTGGTCTGGGGGGTCTGCGGGCAGGAGGCTTATTGGAATGTGGAAGCCCCCTTTAACAAGTGGACCCCCAGATCCTGGCCTCCCCCGTGTAAAATGGTAACGGGGTACAAATGTACCCCTACCATTTCACAAAAAAAGTGTGAAAATTGTAAAAATGACAATACACGCCTTGGGACAAGTCCTTTTTTTAAAAATTTAAAAATAAAAGTGTCCCACGAAGTCCATTCATCTTCTTCTTCTCTCGCTCCGACAGACCGAAACAGAAGAAAAGCTGCACGCTGCCACAGATCTACCTCCATGGGAGGCACCTGCCGTGATGACCGGCCTCTCAGGTGACAGTTCTTTTATAACTGAAGATGGGGCCACATGATGACATCGCTGGGTGACCCCACCACCCTCTGGTGCACGGGGACATCCATATGGCTTCCCCATAGAGTTAGAGGGGGCGGGGCCACCCGGTGACGTAACCAAGTGACCTCACCCCATCTGACGCTATGGGGAAGTCATAGGGATGTCCCCGTGCATCAGAGGGTTATAAAAGAACTGTCACAAGAGAGGCTGGTCATCACGGTGGGTGCCTCTCATGGACGCAGATCGGTGGCATCGCACTTTTTTTTTTTTTTGCTCCGTCAGAGCAAGAGAAGAAGAAGATTAATGGACTTCGTGGGACACTTTTATTTTTTTATTTTTTAATGAAGGACTTGTCCCAAGGGATGTATTGTCGTTTTTACCATTTTCACACTTTTTTTGTGAAATGGTAGGGGTACATTTGTACCCCGTTACCATTTCACAAAGGGGGAGGCCGGGATCTGGGGGTGCCCTTGTTAAAAGGGGCTTCCAGATTCTGATAAGCCCCCTGCCCGCAGACCCCCACAACCCCCAGGCAAGGGTTGTGGGGATGAGGCCCTTGTCCCCATCAACATGGGTACAAAGTGCTTTGGGGGGCCGCTACTCCAAAGCACCCTTTCCATGTTGAGGGCATGTGGCCTGGTATGGTTGAGGAGGGGGGTGCTCTCTCGTCCCCCATCTTTTCCTGCGTCCTGCCAGGTTACGTGCTCAGATAAGGTCTGGAATTCTGGTATGGAATTTGAGGGGACCCCCACACAAGTTTTAAAAAAAATTTGGTTGGGGTTCCCCTTAATATTCCTACCAGACCCAAAGGGCCTGGTAATAGACTGTGGGGGAATCCCATGTAGTTTTTTTCAAAGACTTTTATGTGTATTGCCGGAACCGACAATTCATTATAGCCGGGAGTACGTTTAAATTACTTTTTTCCTTTAGAAATCTCATTTTGCTCTCGGATTGTTCTAAACAGGGGAAACATACGCCACTTTGCAGGCGTACTATAGGTATGAAACTTAAAGGAATATCTCACTTTTATTATTTCACTTTAAACATTATTAAAATCACTGCTCACGAAAAAAATTACTGTTAAAACTTTTTTTTGCGTTGATACATGTCCCCTGGGGCAGGACTCAGGTCTCCAAACAATTTTTATGACAATACCGTGCATATAAGCCTTTAAAATTAGCACTTTTAAAGACTTTTAAAGGGTGTTCCGTGGCTTTCAAATTTGCCACGAAGACCCCAAATTGTTTGCTATTCGGTGAACAGGTGAATTTTACAAATTTACGTTCGACTCGAACATCGGGCTCATCAGTGCTAAGTACTAACTGGTGTTCACCAGAGCTTCTGATGGTGGAGATGGGTTTTGCTGCTTGTTAGCACCAGGTTGCGGCCCTCAGAATCAAGTCGGGTCCAGTAGCATATATAGCAGGTAAGGATCAAACAGAAGCATAGTCGGTAAGCAAGCCAAAGGGTCAGTAGCAAGTGGTTGCACGTTGGGCTCAGGCAGAAGCATATTCGAGGAACAAGCCAAAGGTTGGTAAGGAATGGTAGCAAAAATATGGATGGAAGCATAGAAGACAACAGTGGGATATTGGCTGGAGAGAGCACAATAATCTGGCAAACAGAAAGTGCAGACACATATCCTTAAATCAGGAAGTTCATGGTAGGAGCAAAAGAGTTCAAAGTTCAGCAGAGGTTCAGAAACAAGGCAGGGTTGTCCAATGGATCGCACAGGGTGCTGTCCAGCATCTCCTGACACCTAGTTTAAAATCTCTTCCAATGTTTTGGCCATCTTTACTCACAAAAATGGTGCACCTCTCCCATTTAAGTGCAGTCCGTCCTTACCATAGAGACGGTAACTGACTGAAAAGTCAGCCCAATTCTCTGTGAAGCCAAATACATCCTCCCTGCTCCAGTTCCTCGGTCATTTATTAAGCTCCCTAAGCTCTTGTTGCCTCTCTGGTATGGATCAAGGTACAGGCAGTATTTCTGAAAATACTGCCTTGGAGATCCTTTTCTTCAATATAGCTCCTGAGTCCCTGAAATCCCTTAGTAAGGTGTTCTATCTACCTCTAAATTGGTAAGTTACACAAGCATATGTTTCAAGAGGTACTTCTAGAGACACTCCCTGAAATTCATAAAAATTGGCGCAGGCAGATTTTGCAAAAATGTCTGTCATGCATTCTAAAAGTGGTGAAGAATGTGCAAAATTCATATACATGTCTAGAATTTGTTCTTGAATTTGACTCATGCTGCACCACTTTTACAATGAATGTGAGACACTTTCACAAAATCTGTCGGAGACAGTTTTTCTCTCTGTACACCAAAAGAGTTGGTTTTAATTAGCTCCACTGTTATATCTGGCACATTCAATGGGACCCACTTATATATTGGGGTTGATTTACTAAAACTGGAGAGTTAAAAATTTGGTGCAGCTGTGCATGGCAGCCAATCAGCCTCAGCTTGTTCAATTAAGCTTTGGCAATAAAACCTGGACGCTGATTGGCTACCATGCAGAGCTGCACCAGGATTTTGTACTCTCCTCTTTTAGTAAATCAACCCCAATGTATAAGTGGCACATTCAATGCACTATAAAGTAAAAGTAGCGCATTTTAGAACTGTCTGAATTTGGTGCACGAGTTGCTATCAGAACCAAACGTGTTGCAAATGCTTCATGAATTTGACCCAACACATTAACAAGAGGGTTTAACACCAGAAAAGTAATGCGGCAGCTTAATTAAATTCCCCCACTGTGTGTGTACTGTGGCTGAAGTGGACACTGCCAAAATAAAGTACATTTATGAATGAATTTGATTGATTCTGTCTGTTGTCAGATGCCAGCGCACCATACACTTGTAGTTTGCCTCTATCGAGGTTATGTCTGATGTATAGTTATATATTGCGTTTATAGTTTGCCTTTCATCCAGTTTTTTACCCATATCTTGTTCCCATTTTCCTATATAAGGTACGATATCTGTCCCTCTAATTCCATTAGTATCTCATACACCTTAGATGTCCCATGTCTTACAGGCTTTTTTGCATTACAAAACTTTTCTATTGGTCACAGATCATTCTCTTCTGTAATTGGTTTGGGGGATAGTGCTTACAAAATGTTTTAATTGAAAAATATCCCATTCATTTAAATGTGACCACCCGTGAATCATGTTGAAATCCTGTTTTGACCTAATTTTACCAAAGGTTATGATATCCTTTAATTGTGCATTACCCATTTGTTTTCCCATTCGTGTCCCATTTCCTTGTGTAAAGAAAGTTGTGCCCGAAAGTGGAATTAGTACTGAATTATATTTTCAATTTTATTTACGAAGAAGTGTATCCCAGATTTTAAATACTATTTTAGTTATCCCGTGAATATTTTTACTTGGTGTTCTGTATTTTGGTGGAATCAAAATAATTTTTTGTAGTTGTGTGCTATAGAGTGTTTCCTCAATTTTTATCCATTTTTTTTGTATTTGTATTTGCCCATTCAACCAATCTTGCTAATAAAATTGCCTTATAATACCTGCCACATCTGGGAGGGACAACCCTCCTTTTATTTTTTTCCTAGTTAGCACGGTGTTGCTTATTCTGGGCTTTTTATTTTGCCATATATATTTAGAAAATATTGCTTTTATTACTTTAAAAAAACTCTGAGGGATTTCTATCGGGAGCATCTGAAGTTTATAGGTTATTTTTGGTAAAATTATAATTTTAAACATGTTTATTCTTCCTATCCAGGAAACTGACCTCATTACCAGGCTTTTGATATCATTTTAACTTCATTGAGTAATGGGATAAAATTGGCTTGATAAAACTGATCTACTTTAGATGTTATTTTAATTCCTAAATATGTTATTTCATCTTTTTCCCAAGTGAAGGGGAATTCTTGTTTTAGTAATTCTTCCTCTTTTTTATTTATTCCTAAGTTTAAAATTACAGTTTTTATCAGGTTTATCTTGAACTTCGACAGCACACCATACTCCTTTAACTCTTTTATGAAGTTGGGTAAGGACAGCCTTGGTTTGGTCATATAAAGGAGTATGTCATCTGCGTATGCTGCCACTTTATGTTCTTCCTCTCCAATTTTTACACCTCCCATGTCTATATTGTTTAAAATTTTTGTTACTAGTGGTTCTAATGCCAATATGTACAATAGTGGCGAGAGCGGGCATCCTTGTCTTGTCCCATTATACATCTCGAAAGCAGACGACATACTCCCATTGACCAACACCCTAGCTGCAGGGTGCTTATAGAGGTTACCAACCCATCTCATGAATCTTGGTCCTATTCCTATACTCCGCAGGGATTCCATCATGAATCCCCAATCGACTAGATCGAATGGGGATTCGAACAGTTGGGGAACCATATTCCTTCCCTCTATTCATTAGTAGCAACGTTCTGATACTATTATCTCTGCTTTCCCTTCCTGAGACGAACCCCATTTGGTCTACATTTATTAAGTCTGGGAGAACATTTTTTAATCTCAATGCCAGAATTGTTGCATATAATTTCGTATCAGCGTTTAATAATGGTATGGGGCGGTAATTAGAGCAACAGGTGGTATCTTTCCCTGCTTTTGGAATAAGTATAATATTTGCCAATAGGGATTCTTTTCTTATTTCCTCATTCTCGACTAGTTTATTTAGATATTTTCATAATTCTGGGACTAGTTGTTACTTAAATTTTTTATAGTATTTAATTGAAAACCCATCAGGGTCAGGACTTTCCCCCCCTGGTGTTTCCTTTAAAGCGTTATAAATTTCATCAAAGGTAATAGGTTTGTCTAGTCTTACTGCACTTTCCGCTGTTATTCTTGGTAATTTCACTTCTGCTAGATATTTCTGTATTTTCAATTTTCTAGTGGCTTCTTCTTCTCGTGTCTCTTTATTAGATTGCATATATTGCACTGTAGTATGATTCAAAAGCATTAGCGATCTCTGTTGTTTTATACATAATTTCACCTTTCTCGTTTTTTACCTTTTCTATATAGTTTGCTGTTTTTCTCTTTTTAAATAGTTTTGCTAAGTATTTCCCAGGCTTGTTCCCCCACATATACCTTTCTTTCGCCACATTTTTAAACATCTTTATGGTTTTCTGCTCCAATAGAGATCAATTTCCCTCTAATATAGGCCTTGTGTGCCTCCCATATTGTTGACTTTGAGATTTCAGGTGTATTATTTATGCTAAAATATTGTTCAATCTCAGTCTTTATTGTTCTTGAAGACCTTTTAGAGGATGAGGAAGTAGTCCTCATCCTCTAAAAGGTCTTCATTCAATCTCCAGAGCCCTTTTCTCTGTTCCATATACCCAATCTTATTTTTACGGTTACCGGGGCATGGTTAGAGACAGAGATTATTTCTATCGCCGTCTCCACTACATGCTCCAGCATTTCATGATCGCCTAAGATATAATCCAGCCTTGCATACGTGTCATGCACCGTGGAGTAATATGTGTAGTCCTTTTTCCTTAGATGCATTATTCTTCAAACATCTATTAGTTGTTGACTGTACATTTTTTTTAAATCGATCGTAGTTGTTTGTTTTCTCGACACGGTGCATGAGACGTAGTATCAAGGCCGCAGTCCATTGGGAAGTTAAAATCTCCTGCTAGGATTAGATATCCTTGCTTAAAGTCTGTTAGAGCATTTAGGATCCCACTTTTTGGAAGTTTATTGGGGCAATATACATTTACTAATGTGTATCTAATTCCTTGGAGCATCCCTCTTAAAAACAAAAAACGACCTTCTGGGTCAACCTTCCTATCTTCCAGTGTGAAACAAATGTTTTTTGCGATTCCAATAGCCACACCCTTTATTTGGGGAATCTGCATAGTACCAAGTTGAAATCACACGTGAAAATAGTTTTGTATTTGAATCATGTGTTATATGGGTCTCCTGTAAGAAGACTATATCTGCAAAGTATCTTTCTAGCTCTTTAACAATGGTATGTCTTTTTCCTGGGGAATTATGTCCTCTTACATTTTAAGTTATAACCTTAACGTATTTCTTATTGGTCTTATTTAGGATTGTTACTTTCACAGGTAGGTGAAAACAAACAGATCTTATCTCCCCTCCCTCCCTTTACCCACCCAGAACCTCCCTTTCTCATCCCCATTCCCTAACCCCCCTTCCCCTGTCTCTCCCCTCGACCCCCCCCCCCCCCAAGTCCCAAATGCTTTTCTATGCCGTCTTTGGTACAGGGATATCCAATCTTCTACAAAAATCCATAGTATCTTCTATAAATCTCAGCCTTGCTGTGCAACCATTTTTCTTGCCGATTAGACATGCCAGGAAACCCCAATTATATTGAACATCATTCTCTAGCAGGCATACTAATAGCGGTTTTAGTGCTCTTCTCCTTTTCAGCGTTTCCTGTGCCAAATCTTGAAATATTTGGATTTGATTTCCCTCATACTCTAAGGGTGATTTTTATCTTCCCAGTTTTTAAATCACACAATAATGTCCCGTGTGTTCTCTTGCAGAAGTTCCTTTGGCTTTTTTATCCTATTGGTTCTCTCGATATTTATTGAATCAGTTTCTTCTTTATCCATCAAAGGATTACAAATCTTCTTTATAATTTCTATTAGATCTTCTTGTTGAGAATTTTCGGGGACACCACGTATCCTGCTATTTATTTTTCTGTCCCTGTTTACCTGATCTTCAATTTTATATGCTTGTTCCTGTTGTGCTTTTTGCAGGGATTTAATTTATGCTTCTAAATTCTCAATATTTGTTATATTCTTTTCAGTTATTTTCTCCACCTCTTCCACTCGTTCTAAAATATGGCTGAGATTTTTATGGATTTTTTCAAAGATTTTTCTAGAGCTGTAAACATAAAAGCAATTTCCTTTTTTGTTGGTAAAGAAGGATTTTCTTGATGCAGTTGTTCATCTTAATTCAAGCTCTGTGCCCATATCTTGTTCTGTTGTGGTATCTGATCTGGTCTCTCTCGCCTGTATTGATTTATTTTGTGTTGTTTGTTTTTTTTTTCCTTATCCCTATCTTTCTCTTTTTTTCTCCTTGGTATCTACTTGACTGCTTCTGGTGGTTTTATGTTTTTCAATTACTTGCTTCTCTATGTGTCCCGCTTGTGTTATATATTTGTTCATGTGGCCTGGAAAGAAGCCATCGAGAGAAGACAGTGATTATCGCTAGTGGCTATCGCAGCTGCTTGCAATAATCACAAGTGAATCTGGCAGGCTGGTTGTACCCAAGTTGATTCGATCAACATGGTACATTCAGCCTGCCCATTAATGGTTTGAATTGTGGCTGGTTCCTGCTGAACCAGCTGAGACTCAAACCATGTATGGCTGGTTGTAGATGCATCCTTTCACGGACAGGATAAGGGCACCCTCAGGCATGTTATTGTAAGGAATTGGGCATTTTTAACCACTTGACCTCCAGAAGTTTTAACCTCCTTCATGACCAGGGCAATTTTTGCTTTTCAGTACAGTGCTACTTTAACTGGCAATTGTTTGGTCATGCAACACCGTAAGCAAATGAGATTAATAATTTAAAAGAAAGAAAAAATAGCTAGATCAAGGTTTGCTCTATGTCAGTGTCAGGGTTAGAATAATGCCGCGTACACATGGTCAGACTTTCCGGCGGCAAATGTGCGATCGGAGATTGTTGTCGGAAATTCTCATCATGTATAGGCTCCATCGGACAGTTTCCATCGGAATTTCCATTGTGCAAAATTTGAGATCTGGTTTTGTTGTCGGAAATTCCGATCATGTGTACACAATTCCGAAGCACAAAGTTCTACACATGCTCAGAATCAAGCAGATAAGCCGCACTGGCTATTGAACTTCAATTTTCTCGGCTCGTCGTACGTCACTGCGTTCTTGACGTTCAGCATTTTTGTCAACATTGTGTGATCGTATGTATGCAAGACGAGTTTGAGCCAACATCCATCTGAAAAAATCCCATGGCTTTTGTTGTTGAAATGTCCGATCGTGTGTATGTGGCATTAGGGTCAAAGTTTAGGGTCAAAGGTCAGGGTAAGTATATTTTAGTTAGGATTTAAAAAAAAAAAAAGCATTTTTAAATTAATGTCAGTGTGTTTTAGGTAAGATAAAAAAAATGCTCAACATTGATTCTGGGCAATACTACATGTACAAACAATATACACATGTGAGGTATCACTGTGATTGTTAGGGGCAGGAGAATTTATTTTGGGTTGTACTGTGATGGTAGGTTATGGTATTGGTAGCCACATTTTCTTTTTTATTATTACTTTACTATTTGGGGTCAGTTTCCCTTTGATAATTAACAAATTAGGAGATAGCCATTACCAATTACCGCCAAATGAAAGTCCAGTTTGTGCTGAAAAAAAAAAGTATAATTCATCTGGATGCACAAAGTAGTTGCAATGGCATGTGCAGTTTTGATAACACATGTCAAAGTTACGTTCAGGAAATTAATTTTACCATCCGCATGAAGGGGTTAAATAAAATGGAACCTCAAATTTCAACTGTAAAAAAAAAAAAAAAAATAGGAAAGAAAGAAAAGTTTCAGTTTTAGCGTGTGCCTTAAAAACATCAAGGCCAGTCAATGTGAAGGACTGCAGATTTAATAAAAATTTCACAAAATGTGTGATATAAAGCCTATATGTTCTTTTTCTGTATTAACCAAGGTACAACTCAGCTCAGAAGAGCTGCTTTTGAGTTATATAAGGGATTTGATGCTCATAAAAGAGCTTCTTGCTAAGTCTTTTTTTCTGTTAAATCTTGTGTGAGAGCAATAATGGGTAGGAACAAGTAAAGGTCATAAAAGTGATACTGCGGTGCTTGAAATACCAGTAAAGCTATGTACTGTTGCCCTGTGAAATCTCATCTAATGGAAAGCCAAGAAAATCATTTAGCACTAAAGAAAAAAAGAGAGAAAAAGTTAACGTTAAAAGATCAGAAAACTGAAATATGATAAGATGCAAAGGGCCATGAACTTGTCTTGCTAAAATATATTAACCAGGTGGAGAACTAAATATTTTAATGAACACTTAGCACTAACATGCAGTTTGAAGTGTGAATATTTTTTATTCTAAAGGATAATAATGCCATCAAGTCTACCATAACATTACATTTTACAGTAACACCGTAAAGGGGAATTCTTGTGATAAAAAGCCAATAGTGCGGCATGCATTTAATACCGTAAAGGGGAATTCTCGTGCTAAACAGACAATAGTGTGGCATGCATTTAATACTGTAAAGGGATATTCTTGTGCTAAACAGAAAATAGTGTGGCGTGCATAGTGCCTCCTCCTCACCCTCCTATCAGGCCCTGTTTTGAGCCACATTCCTGTCTGAATATAGTGCCTGGGTTTCAGGCAGACTGAAACCCAGACATGATTCAAAACCCAAACGGTCCGGTGAATCCCAGAAAGCTGGCAACCTTAGCTATACCTCACCTGGGGCTAGTAATTTCAGTGGGTATACTGTATGCAAGGGTTTACAATAATATTAAGGTTTTTCCATTATCTTAAATTGGTTCTAAAGCTTAAACATTTTTTACCCTAATACATTACCTGCATTTAGGTAAAAAATGTTCCAGTAGCATTATCACCCACACATCCCACCTTATACTTACCTGAATCATTCATCACACAATCCAGCCCGTCTGTAGCAGCTCTCTCCTCTCACAGGCTTTGCTAAGGCAGCTGAAGCCATTGACTCCCACTGCTGTCAGTTAAATCCTGTGACAAAGCAGCGGGGGGCCAAGCCATGCTGCGTGTGTCTATTGTCAGGGGAAGTGTGATTGAGCCCACACAAGCGCTCCCATAGGAAGTGACTTCCTATGGGGGCACTCAGACAGGAGAAGAAGCCAGGAACACAAGCAGGGCACCCCAGAGGAGGATGTTTGGAGCAGGTAAGTATAACATGTTGTTAGTTAAAAAAAAAAAATACTTTACAATCACTTTAATTTTATTGCATTTATAACAGTATATTGGAATTTAGAATATTACCCAGGAATTCACTAGATGAATATATCCCTTTTAAACAGGCATGCGTGATCATTGGATTGTGGCTCGCTGGAAATTAATTATAAATGCTTGGCACAATGGTACTCAACTCCAGACAAATTACATCAATTTGATAGGGGGGCCTCTAATTTATGTTGGAGGGGATGTGCATAAATTGGAACTATGTTCCATATTTGGTGGACATGCCCTAAAAATAAAAGTATATTGGAAAGAAATAATACTGATAATAGATGAAATTACTAGCACTAAAATACCTGAGGAGACATGGGTATGTCTGTTCCATGGGGGTTAGTATGTCCAATATAGGAGATCACTTCTGCCTCATTTTTTTAACGCAGCAAAAAGTTTAATACCCCCGACATTGGAAGGACCCGAGAGCCCGTCAGTGAAGAGCTGGCTAGATCAATTTATAACTTGGAGTTCCTAAGGTTCAACAGCGAAATAGGAGAAAAAGGGTTTGAAAGGAAATGGAAAGACTGGGTAAAGTACAAGCAATCACCGAGATACGCCATAAAGATGGTAGAGGGAAGGTAGCACGAGTGAAGAGAGGGGGTAGGACTGTAGATAGACACTTGGAGAGATTCGGGGTGGGTTGAGGGGGGCTGGAGGTAGTAATTTGAGATTAATTGAATATGTATAAGCAGGGCCGGTGATGGCAACCCAGTTCTGATCGAATTAGTTTTGTATGAAGTTTGTTTTATAAAAATAATTCTAATACATGCCTTTTATATTTAGTTTTTTCCTCTATTTCTTGTTCTTACACAAGCTGTCATATAATGTAAAGGGTCTGGGCTACATTCGTAAACGTTGAGTAGCTCTGAAGGCATTCAGATCCTCAGGTGCAGAAAGTGATAATGATCCAAGAGATGCACTTTTGTGCAGGTGACTCACTAAAATTAGCTTCAAAGTTTTTTCCCACCTCCTACCTTACCTTTGACTACACAGGCAGGGCAGAAGTGGCAGTCCTGATTAGGAAATCCTGTCCTATTATGCCCATATACACGGATGGATTTTCCGACAGAAAATGTTCAATGGGAGGTTTTTGTCGGAAATTCCGACCATGTGTAGGCTCCATCGGACATTTTCCATCAGAATTTCCGCTGCACAAAAAATCTGGTTCTCAAATTTTCCGACAACAAAATATGTTGTCGGAAATTCTGATCGTGTGTACACAATTCCGACACATGAAGTTCCCTGCATGCTCAAAATCAAGCAGAAGAGCAGCACTGGCTATTGAACTTAATTTTTCTTGGCTCTTCGTATGTGTTGTACATCACCACGTTATTGACGTTCGAAATTTCCGACCACCTTTTGTGACCGTGTGGATGCAAGACAAGTTTGAGCCAACATCCGTCAGAAAAAAATCCATGTATTTTGTTGTTGGAATGTCCGATCAACGTCCGATCGTGTGAACACAGCATAAGGGTTAAAAACGCACACGCTGACCCTCATAGGAAGTTTCTCATCTTAGATTCTTTACCCTAGTTAACTTATACGCTCCCAATACTGGCCAGCTCTTTGACTCACCTCAATACCGCTCTCAAACCTTCATGATCGTTGGAGGGGACTGCAATCTGGTCATGTCCCCCACTAGAGACAGGCAAACTATACTTAGTAACAATCCCTCGAGGAAGACTACATCCCAAGCCAATTCATTCCGCAAATGTATCAGATCAAAACAATTGTTTGATTCCTGGAGGACCAAACACCCTTCCACTAAGCAATTCACATGCTACTCCATGGCCCATAAAATGTACTCTCGCCTTGACCATTTCCTTATTTCTGCCCCGCTCATCCCCTGTTACTGAGTCTGAAATATACCCTATTACATGGTCCGACCATGCCTCCATCATACTAGACGTTGTGCCCTCCCAGACCCACGCCAGGACATGTCATTGGTGTCTCAATGATCATCTTCTAAAATCTGAGGTCTCGTGCACTAAATTGTCAGCAGGGTTAAAAGAATTCTTTCAGCTTAATGTGGGGTCCGTTCCAGAATTTTCCACACTGTGGGAGGCGCATAAGGTTGTATTTTGTGGTACATGCATAGCGCAGAGCTCTCGTTTAAAAAAAGACAGAAATGGACTTCTACAGTCCCTGTCAGCTGCTCTGATGACTGCTGAATGGCAGCAATTGTGCAAACCCAATGTGTTAAAACTACACAAGGTCACCTCCCTTAGGCTGCTTTCACACTGGGGCGGGAGCAGCGTCGGCGGTAAAGTGCCGCTATTTTTAGCGGCGCTTTACCGTCGTTTTAGCGGCGGTGTGCGGGCGCTAGCGGGGTGGTTTTAACCCCCGCTAGCGGCCGAAAAGGGGTTAAACCCGCCGGCAAAGCGCCGCTGCAGCGGCGCTTTGCCGGCGGTATTGCCGCGGTGTCCCATTGATTTCAATGGGTAGGAGCGGTATAGGAGCGGTGAATACACCGCTCCTTCACCGCTGCAAAGATGCGGCTAGCAGGACTTTTTTCACCGTCCTGCCAGCGCATCGCTCCAGTGTGAAAGCCCTCCGGCTTTCACACTGGAGTTAAAGGGGCCGGTTTTTTTCAGGCGTTACACAGGCGCTATTTTTAGCGCTGTAATGCCTGAATACCGCCCCAGTGTGAAAGCAGCCTTAGAGAACAAATCAAATCAGTACAGCTTAGAAAGGCAGCTAAATCCATACTTTGGACGAAACAAAAATTTTATGAATTTTCCAATAAACCCCACAGGATGTTAGTCAACAAACTGCGCCCATGCCCATTCAACTCATTCCCTGACTTCCTTTTCCAGGCTGACAGGACCAGAACCTATTACCCCGAGAGATGGGCAAAATTTTTGGTAATTTTTACCACAAACTGTACAACTGCTTAACCCCTGATAACTATTTTAAGTTCACTCAAGCGAAATTTGAGGAATTCTTCTTTAGCCTAAAGCTTCCGAAACTGTCATCCTCAGACCTACCCTGTTTCCCCGAAAATAAGACCTAGCATGATTTTCGCGAAGGGCTGCAATATAAGCCCTACCCTGAAAATAAGCCCTAGTTCTTGTAAACACATGTAATCTGTTTTGGAAACAGACAGGAACTTTTTTTAAAAACATTTTCATATCTTTTTTTTCCAGAAGAAGATGACGTGACTATTTGAATAAATGTAGATTATTGTACATACCATAAATAAATAAGACAGCCCCTGAAAATAAGCCCCAGTGTGTTTTTTGTAGCCAAAATTAATATAAAACCCGGTATTTTCGGGGAAACATGGTAGCTAGCCAGGGCTGGACTGGGACAAAAATTTGGCCCTGGACTTCATCATGAGCGGCCCACTTTAACTTTGAGTGTCCCCATCAGAAGCCCCCTTCACATCAGAGTCCCCACCAGCTGCCCCCTTCACATCAGAGTCCCCACCAGCAGCCCCCTTCACATCAGAGTCCCCACCAGCAACCACCTTCACATCAGAGAGTCCACACCAGAAGCCCCCTTCACATCAGAGTCCCCACCAGAAGCCCCCTTCACATCAGAGTCCCCACCAGCAGCCCTCTTCACATCAGAGTCCACATCAGAGTCCCCACCAGGAGTGCCCACCAGCAGCCCCCTTCACATCAGAGAGTCCCCACCAGAAGCCCCCTTCACATCAGAGTCCCCACCAGAAGCCCCCTTCATATCAGAGTCCCCACCAGAAGTTCCCTTCACATCAGAGTCCCCACCAGCAGCCCCCTTCACATCAGAGTCCCCACCAGAAGCCCCCTTCACATCAGAGTCCCCACCAGAAGCCCCCCTTCACATCAGAGTCCACATCAGAGTCCTCATCAGAAGTCCCCACCAGCAGCCCCCTTCACATCAGAGTCCTCATCAGAAGCCCCCTTCACATCAGAGCCCCCATCAGAAGCCTCCTTCACATCAGAGTCTCCATCAGGAGTCCCCACCAGCAGCCCCCTTCACATCAGAGTCCCCATCAGAAGCCCCCTTCACATCAGAGTCCCCACCAGCAGCCCCCTTCACATCAGAGTCCCCACCAGCAGCCCCTTTCACATCAGAGTCCTCATCAGAAGCCCCCTTCACATCACAGCCCCCATCAGAAGCCCCCTTCACATCAGAGCCCCCATCAGGAGTCCCCACCAGCAGCTACCTTCACATCAGAGTCGCCACCAGAAGCCCCCACCAGCAGCCCCTTCACATCAGAGAGTCCCCACCAGAAGCCCCCTTCATATCAGAGAGTCCCTACCAGAAGCCCCCTTCACATCAGAGTCCCCATCAAGAGTCCCAACCAGAAGCCCCCTTCACATCAGAGTCCTCATCAGAAGCCCCCTTCACATCAGAGTCCCCACCAGAAGCCCTCTTCACATCAGAGTCCCCACCAGAAGCCCTCTTCACATCAGAGTCCCCACCAGAAGCCACCTTCACATGAGAGTCCACATCAGAGTCTTCATCAGAAGTCCCCACCAGCAGCCCCCTTCACATCAGAGCCCCCACCAGAAGCCCCCTTCACATCAGAGCCCCCATCAGGTGTCCCTACCAGCAGCCCCCTTCGAGTCCCCACCAGAAGCCCCCACCAGCAGCCCCTTCATATCAGAGAGTCCCCACCAGAAGCCCCCCTTCACATCAGAGTCCCCATCAGGAGTCCCCACCAGCAACTCCCTTCACAAGAAGAACTCCTAAATACAATCAAAGACCTCCCACTGCATAAGTCACCTGGCCCAGACGGGTTACCCTACTTCTAATATAAAACCTTCCTTGACATGCTTTCTATGGCTCCCTGCTCAAAAGGTCAAACCTCACACCCCCAATTCTGTTACTCCAATATCTCTGTCATCCCAAAAACCTGGAACGGACCCCTCAATCCCAGACAATTATAGGCCCATAGCTCTTTTAAATTCAGACTATAAAATATTCACGAAAATCCTTGCATCCAGATTTTCTAGACTTATCCCTAAATTGATTAATAGAGACCAAGTGGGATTTTTCATTTTTAATACTCACCGCACCATAGATTTAATTGATCTCCTAAACAGGTCTTCAGATCAGGCTCTTGTTTTGAGCCTAGACGCATGAAAAGCTTGCAAAAGAACGGGCAAAAGAGCAGAAGATAGCGCAGGGGCCCGTCAAGAAGACTCCCGAAGTCGGAAGAAGACACCCAGAGCTGCCTAATAAACTACTTTAAAAACCTGTGTTGTGTGTTTTTTTATTGACATTTTTCCCCCCAGGTGAATGGGTAGGGGTACGATGTACCTCATACTCATTCACATAGGGTGGGGGGCCGGGATCTGGGGGCCCCCTTATTAAAGTGGGCTCCCAGATTCTGATAAGCCCCCGCCTGCAGACCCCAACAACCAACGGCCAGGGTTGTCGGGAAGAGGCCCATGTTCTCATCAACATGAGGACAAGGTGCTTTGGGGTGGTCGTCCCCACCCCCTTTCCTGACCGGCCCGGCTGCGTGCTCTTATAAGGGTCTGGTATGGACTTTGGGGGACCCCCACGCCATGTTTCGGCATAGGGGTTACCCTTAAAGCACATACTAGGCGACGGGGCTAGCAAGGTGTCAATCTTACCGATGGAGACGGCGACATTGTCTTCCTTCTCTAGTCCCATCGAATTTGAAGTCACGTTCAAAATGAATGGACTTTAGTCCGTGTGTGGGCAAGTCCGTTCATTTGTAACCTCTGCTGCAAAGTCTGTGTGTACACGGCAAAACTGTTATATTTTCTGCAGGTTTCTCCCTCCTCTGATATATACTGAATGGTACCCCTTATGCCCTATACACACGGTCAGACTTTCCGACGGAAAATGTGCGATCGGATTGTGTTGTCAGAAATTCTGGGTGTAGGCTTGTAGTGCAATGCTCTGCGTCACGTGTCTGCCTTTTTTGAAGCCTATTAGGGCCCATGGCTCTAATCAGGTGCTTCAAAAATACCCCCCACCACTGTAATTCCGGTGCCTGGCATCCGAAAAGGGGCCGGATGCCTGAATAGGGGGCCAGCGACGGCCATGGATAGATTTATGCAATGCACAAATCTATCCATTTTACATATAGGGGGGTGGCTGGAGAGAAGGGGCAGCGCCTGTGCGTCCTTATGGACGCAATGCCACTAGACTGAGGACTGTGTTTTCAGTCTCCTTTCTGTGTCTCAAAAGTAAGACATAAGAGGTCTTTTTAGACTTTAGACTGATATTTCATGAAAGCCCCCCAACAGGGCTGTTAAAAAAATTAAAAAAACATAATAAAAGCGTAAAAAAACCACCCTCCACTGCCCTACTGACTGACACAGTCCGCTGCTCTACTGACTAACTGACACAGTCCACTGCCCTACTGACACCATCCATTTCCCTATTGACACTGTCCACTTTTAAAGTAGGCTAAGTTTATATTTTTCCAGTGACATTTGTTTTATTATATTTTTTTAAGTTTTCCTTTCTATTAATTAGACTTTGCTAGTTAATGAAGAAATAAAAAGTGCCAATTCCCTGTTATCTTTGATCTCTCTTATGTTGTTCAGTTAGATATCCACCACTCAAGAGTATTCAAAAGAATTGGAGAGATATGTCAAATATGGACAGTTTCTCCAAAATCGTTTGAGTTACTCTCTCAATATGTAAATAAATATCTGAAATAATGTTTTAGCCACTTGGAGTATCTTGGAGCATTGATGGGATTATCTTGAAGCACAGTGGAAGCGAGCAGTGGTAGTGGGGGAGCCCCAGGTCAAATATTTGCATTGGGGGCCCACAAGCTTCAAGCTACACTTTTAACTGTATAGATACCTATATTTAACCATCCTTTTTGTAGTGTTATACGGTTATATACTATAATTGCTACTTATAAAGATTAAATTATACAAACAGGTGTATAAAACAAAATAAAAATAAAAGCACTCAGTTGTAACCTTGGGCAAAGCTATGTGATATTTTCTCAGCAAGCATACTTTATGACCATCTGGTTGTTTACATTTTTGTTTTTAATGTAGCGTTAATCGTGTGGTTGATGTGACCCCTTTGATATATAAAACATTCAGTCTTTACTGCTGTAGACTTTGCTGCATGTACATAAGCTCCATTATACAACAATTCTTTCTATTTCAGGATGGTCATTATCACTGCAGTGAAAAACTCTAGCAGACAATGGCATGATTAAACACCCAGCTGTACCACTATCTGAAACAAAGCAATATAACACTCAACTGATTCTTTATTTCAAATAACAGGAAACTGATGCTGGTCACTGCATCACAAACTAAAAGCAAAAAGTAAAAAGCACAATTTCTTTCTTTTTTCTGCTATAGTTTATTATTTTTCTCACATTGGCATGACCAGTAATATCTGAACTCCAATTAAATTCTTCAACAAAACACTGTGAATAAATCAAAGTTTCCCCATTTGTTTAGCCAGTAAAGCAACCACAGTAATTCCTTCTGTATTAAATTGTATTTTAATTGTACTGTCTGCCCTTACAATGTAAAGCACTGTGTAAACTGTTGGCGCTATATAAAAACGGTATAATAATATTAAAAATAGTCTGCCCCTTGCCATTATGCTGCAGAGAAGAATCACTGTGGAAGCAGAGGCCTCTCTGAAGCCATCTGACACACCCATATTACACACCACTGTTAGGCCCCTTTCATACAGGTGCCTCCGTGTAGATAAAATCTGTTTGCTCAGCGGGGATCTCTCCATTAATCCGCACTGAGCAAGCGGGTGAGAGGTCCGTATCCGCTCCACTATACTGACCAGACACGGACACAGTTCTGCTCTCCTCTATGGTGCAATCACATGGAAGTTGGACTGCCTATCCGTTTCCATCTGACTCCATCAGATCCACCAGATGGAGGGAAAAAGGACCACCATCCATCTGTTTTTGGTGGACAGGATTGGATGGTGGCGGGTGACATCTGCCGCTCTATAGAAGAGACTGGGTGGTCCAATAAGGTCCGCCTGAAAAACTGATAGGCCTAGACCCAGACAGGATCTGGTCAGACAGCCCATGTGAAAGGGGCCTAAGTCAGAGTTCCATCCAGTAGGGAGCATGAGCTTTGCTTAGTGCAGAGCTGTAGCTCTGACTCATAGAGGACCCTTCAGATTGATGCAGATAGACCATTCACAGTAATGGTCCTTCTCTGCAGCATGGCAGGAGGGTAAATGTTATGTTACTACGGCTGCGGCTGCTTTACCAACTAATAGGACTGTGACTTACCGTACTACTGCACCTGGAATATAATCACAGCATTTTACAAAGGAGTTTAACTATAGATGACCCTGCTGGGTCGAGACACTGCTGTCTGTCCCCTGAACCCCTCTTCGCATTCCTTTAAAAGGTTCTGAACACCTAAGGAGCTGAGAGGATCGACGATCATCTGACTACTGTTATTGGCTGTCACACGTTCAGGAGCGGCTCCTGGTCGTAAGTGGGGATTGAAAGCCATCTTTTGCCCTCCAGTGATGTATATGTGTGGCGTGCAGGTGTTAAAGTTCACCGTTTTGCTGACGCACATATGTGTTAGGGATTAATTACCAGCCCCAATTAATTTACCCTTAAGCAATGGGGGACAAACACCGTTTGTGTGCCTACTTGAGGAACTCAGATTAACGGACCTGTGGAGATTGGGACATCCTCTAGCAAAACGCTACTCATGCTGCTCCACTCTCTATGGGAGTCTATCCAGAATAGACCTGGGCCTGGGCAAGCACGTTACAATCCCATTGTTAGTTGATACAGGGTACAATGATGGACATGTCTCAGACCATTCCTCACTGTGGGTGTCGCTGTCATTGCCCAATGTGGCTAAATGTAAATGCTGGAAACTTAACCCCTTTTGGCTCTCGCTGTTTCCCGAACCAGAC
Source organism: Lithobates pipiens (assembly GCF_037356315.1). Lineage (NCBI taxonomy): Eukaryota > Metazoa > Chordata > Amphibia > Anura > Ranidae > Lithobates > Lithobates pipiens. The sequence continues at coordinate 347,259,519 of NW_027507718.1, read as the reverse complement.
CCCATAAGAGAGCATTTAAAACTCTTTATTCAAGATAATATGCACTCAGCACATTTGAATGTGGTTTGGGACACAGCGAAAGCATTCTTAAGAGGGCAATTTATTACAGTGATCAATCAGATTAAAACCAAGACAAAAGCATGGGAAAGGGGAAGTCTGCAGGGCACTTAAAAAGGTGGAGGATAAATACATTGCTAATCCTACAGAAGACACAAAGAGAGGCTGGTTGGGAGCTCAATCTATGTCCAGACTACTGGCATTGGTGAAAATAAATGTTTCTTCCTGCAACAGTCGCATTTTGAGGAGGGGGGAGTCCACTGGGCACATGCTGGCCATTCTAGCGCATGTGCAAAACTCTACCTCTACAATTTCCGCTATACAGGATCAACAGGGAGCCATTCATACACAAAATGCCTCAGTAATCCAAATTTTTAGAACATTTTAGATGGATATATATTCATCTAAAGTACATCCAATGGAACAGGAGCTAGAAGACTTTTTAGAAAAATGCGCACTACCGTATTTTTCAGCCTCAGACACAGACATATGCCGTGTACACACAATCAAACTATCCAGTGGACTTGGTGTGTGGGCTCCGGCGGACTTTTTTTCCCCAAACTTAGAAAGTAGTTTTGACTCAAAAATTCGGCCGTTTGTGTGCTAGTCCGCCGGAGGAAAGTCCGTTCATTTTGAACGTGGCTCCAGGTAGCCGGGACTAGCAAAGGAAGTCAATGTCGCCACCTTCGGAGGTGAGATTGACACGTCGCTGGCCCTTTCACCTGGTATGGACTTAAAGGGAAAGCCCTACGCCAAAAAAACACGTGGGGGTCCCCCCCAGGTCCATATCAGACCCTTATACGAGCACGCAGCCTGGCCGGTCAGGAAAGGGGGTGGGGATGAGCGAGCACCCCCCCTCCTGAGCCATACCATAACACATGCCCTCAACATGGGGGGGGTGCTTTGGGGAAAGGGGGGCCCTGAGGCCCCCACCCCGAAGCACCTTGTCCCCATGTTGATGAGGAAAAGGGCCTCTTCCCGACAACCCTGGCCGTTGGTTGTCGGGGTCTGCGGGCGGGGGGCTTATCAGAATCCAGGAGCCCCCTTTAATAAGGCGACCCCCAGATACCGGCCCCCCACCCTATGTGAATGAGTATGGGGTACAATGTACCCCTAATCATTCACCTGGTGAAAAAAAAAAACACAACACAAGGGTTTAAAATAATTTATTGCACAGCTCCGGGGGTCTTCTTCTGTCTTGGGGGGTCTTCTCGCCAGACTCCTCCGCTATCTTCTGCTAGCTATTTTGCTTTCTTCCTTTTGAATTCCTTCGCTAGTCCCGGCTACCTGGAGCCGCGCTCAAAATGAACGGACTATCCTCCATGTGTGGGCAAGTCCGTTCATTTCAATAGTCCGGCGGACCTAGTTCGCCTGAAAAGTCCGGTCGTGTGTGGGCAGGTCTGCTCATTTGGAAAGTCCGGGGGACTTTCCGGCGGTTTGTCCGCCAGACTATGTCCACGGGATAGTCTGATCGTGTGTATGCAGCATCACTTAACACCCCACTAACAGTAGAAGAACTAGCTATAGCACTGGCGCAAACCAATAACAATAAATCACCAGGGGCTGACAGTCTTCTGTCTGAGGTTTACAAAAGGTATGAGGGTACACTACTATCCACTCTATTAAAGGTGTATAACGCAGCACTAGACAAGGGTATACTACCTACCTCCATGAACGAAGCCATTATTATCTTATTATTGAAATCAGGCAAAGATGCAACACTACCAGACTCATACAGGCCTATTTCCCTCCTCACGACAGACGTTAAACTACTGGCTAGGGTTCTGGCCACTAGGTTAGCGCAAGTCATACACAAGCTTATACACAGAGACCAGTCAGGGTTCATACCCACTAGATCCACCGCCCAAAACATCAGGAGACTCTTGAACCTACAGGTACCCACTAATAACAGAGCCATCTTTTCTTTAGACGCTGCTAAGGCTTTTGACAGCGTCAAATGGCCTTACCTGTGGAAAGTACTGGAACGATTAGGCCTGGGCAATAATTCTGTCAACTGGGTAAAACTACTATGCGCTCAATCATCAGCCTGAATCAGGGTTAATGGAGAACTATCAGATCGCTTTCCATTGTTCCGGGGCACCAGGCAGGAGTGTCCACTGTCACCCCTGCTGTTTGCCCTGGCCTTGGAACCCCTCGCGGCATGAATAAGGGGAGACGGTAACATAATAGGATTCCAACGTGCAGCCGGCATGGACGTAATATCGTTGTACGCCAATGACATGTTGCTATATCTGGGTGACACACAAGACTCTTTGAGTGCGGTGATGGCTCTCAGCAAAGCTTTCGGAGAATCAACCTGATAAAAATGGTGTGGGCACCCCAATTACTATATATATTTGCCAGTCTGGATTTCCAGGAAATGGTTTGACAAAATAGATTCCCAATTTAGAGAACTGATTTGGCCTAAAAAAACAGCGAGAATTAGCCTATCGACGCTACAATATAAAAAGGATGAGGGCAGACTGGCCGAACCACACGCGAGAGCCTACTACCTGGCCTCGCAGCTCCAGCAGTTGGGAGGTTGGGGAGCAAGGGATACTTTGGATCCAATTTGCAGGATCCTTCAGGGCACGACAGAGGACGACATGACAGCTTTGACATGCCTGGAAGCAGGATATCCACAACTAGACCCCGGGCTCCAACTATACATCTCCTAAAAATGTTATAGTTTTATACTAAATGGCTGCTGGGGATACGGGGATACTTGTCCCATACTCCCTTGTGGCGTAACATAAACTATAAAGAATTATACAAACTCAGAGGCTTTAGGAACTGGGAGGATCTGGGTATAAGATACATTGCACAGCTGTATAATGGTTCTATCCTCAAATCCTTTATGGAGATACAATCAGAATTTAACGTACCGCGCATAAACTATTACAAATATCTACAGTTACGTCATGTATTACAGACACAATCAAGACAAAAGGAGCTTAGATTGGTAAATCATCCACTGGTACAAGAAATCCCAATAGAGAGTGACAAAAAAGGCATGATTTCCAGGTGCTATAATATGTTGCTCAACAAAAGTCAGGACCCAGCTAGTTTGCCCTGCAGACATAAATGGGAGGCGGATGTGGGAGTCATGGATGGGGAGGCGTGGAACCTTTGCCTCGCCTCCACCCCCTGGTCTCAGTATCTGCTTCTCAGGAATTGTCACATCTTTACTTGTTGCACCGGGCGTATAAAACGCCAGCGCGTCTCCACAAATGGGGAATGCGTGATACATCCATATGCCTAAAATGTCAGAGAGACAGTGGTGACCTGCTGCACATGTTCTGGAAGTGCCCCAAACTTTTCCGGTACTGGAAAGCAATACTAGATACAGTCTCTCAGGTATTTGATTTTACTATTCAGTGAGACCCTAGGGTATGTCTGTTGGGTGCCCTGGATGAAGATATGTTATCCCCTTCTGCACATATGGAAATTCTTTGTTATACGTAGCCTGCAAATTAATTGCACAACTTTGGATGACTCCCAGGGTTCCTACTAGACATCAATGGATAGAACAGGTCAACCGAATGCTAATAAGAGAAAAACTGATTTTCCAACATAGAAATGTATCCTGTAAATGCCAGATGTACCGGGGCTAGCGCCGCTTCAACTAGTCAACGGTAGGCTTTTACAAGGCCATTAAGCTGAGTGGTTTGAGGAGGAGAAGGAAAAAAATGATTTAAGTGGTTGGAAAAGAACATCTACACAAATGTAACTTGTAATAACTCTCAATCCTGATGGGTAGGTCTCAGGAGCGGACTGACAACTCATGGGGCCCCCGGGCAATAGGAGATTATGGGGCCCCCAGGCAATCAGAGATTATGGGGCCACATAGTATACACAAACACACACACAGTATAATATCACACACACAGTACACACAGACATGTTTCTATTGGCTGAGAAGGTACTGGAGAGGTGGGGCAACTATAATCTTGGGTTTTACTGAGGCTGACAACCCTAATGGGGCCCCCTAGTGGCATGGGGCCCTCGGGCAGTGCCCGAGTAGCCCAATGGTCAGTCCGCCCCTGGTAGGTCAGCATCTTAGGGAATGTCTTGTCCCCAGATAACTGGGGGCAAGTAGAAACTATATACAAAGTTATGGGTTCTACCTTTTGTTAAACTGAGTCCTCGAGACTCCAACTGGACAGTTATACCGTTGTTCGTTGTGATTATCTCTTTCACTTGTATCATTGAACATTGATTGTGAATTTTGTCATGTACTTGGTAGATCTAACACAAAGCTTGTTCATACAATGCACGCACTGAATGCTCTTTATATTGTACTTTGCAATATCTTGCATATTATGTATCTGTGACAATGAACATACAAAAATAAAAACTTTTTTTCTAATTTAAAAAAAAAGGGGAATGCTGTAGTTGCAGGACACAAGTTCTTGGTGGTTTCTTCGGTATGTACAGGATTTGAGTCTTAACAGCTGATTGTACATTATGGAACTCACCTATTAATCCAGAGGAAGGTGAAAAACCCATGTCAAGTGTGTTATAATTTGCTCCAACAGGGAAACAAAATTCCTTCCTGACCCCCGAAGGCAATCGGATTACTCTTTGGATCAACCATCTGTGGTGTAAACAATGGTGGTAAAAATTCTGTGATGTTAAGAAATTGTCAAAAATGCGTAGAATTGTTTTTTTCGGCCTCTTCGCAGGACGATGTCATTGTCTAATGTAGATTTACATGCATGCCCACATGCTGTTGATGAATGTGAACATGGGTAAGTATATCTCCTCTTCTGGATTCTTTGATAGTTCTGGCATTCTAGCCAATGGAGAAAGTCGGCCGTCCATTTCAATGTCCATGGGCTGTAAAAAGAAATCACATGCGTCATATTTAATGTTTATAGATCTCTGGATTGTTTAACCACTTCAATACAGGGCACTTTCACCCCCTTCTTGCCCAGGCCTATTTTCATCTTCCAGCGCTGTCACACTTTGAATGACAATTGCACGGTCATGCAACACTGTACCCAAATACAAAATTTGATCACCTGTGCGTTTTTATTTTTTGCGCTATAAACAAACAAAAGAGCAACAATTTAAAAAAAAACACAATGAGGGTTATTTACGAAAGGCAAATCCACTTTGGACGAAAACAAAATTCCGAAACGAAATATTTCACTCAGTTGAATGGATTCCATTAAAATGTGGGATCTGATGTCTTCACTGATCCCCAGTCTCTCCTCCAGATATTTGCTAAGCAGCTATAAAATAATGAACAGTTGTCTGTAAGGACTTGTATACATGAGTAATAAAAGTTACATCACTTGGCTCTATATAGATTATGAAAGAACTCTGACTAGTGTGCGTCTCCTCCTGGGCAGTCCTTTTCAACCCAATAGAGTCTCAACCTCATTAGTTTCACTGTATCCCTGCCTCCAACCACCCATCCATCCAAGCAGCAAACAATTACTTGTAGGAACCTTCGCCACTTTAACCCTTTTCTTCTCTATTCTGCTACTGACCACCTATATGACATAATCTCTCCCCTGTCCTATCCTGATCTGGTCACCTCTGTCTACAACATTTCACTCTCATCATCACTTGATGCACTTGCTCCTCTAACCACACGCAGAATCAGGCCCCGACCATTACAACCCTGGCAAACTGACAACACTAGAAATCTCAAGAGACATTGCCGTGCTCTTGAACGACTGTGGCGTAAAACAAAATGCCTGCAAGACTTCACCATATATAAATCTGCCCTTCTAAAATACAATTCCTGTCTCCATGCTGCCAAACAAGTCTACTTTGTCTCTCTTATTAACCTCCCTGGCGGTACGATTATTTCAGATTTTAGGTGCTAAAAGCGGTACAATTATTTTGCATGAAAATTTGGCGTTTTATATTGTAGTCCTGTAATTCTTAGGAATAACTCACTTAAATCTGTCCAAACCAGAGTCTAGCAGACATCTCGGGTATGATAAAGTTTAAAAAATGAAATCATAAATTATAATATAATAAATAACTATAAATAATTATACCAAATAATAATATAACAATAATAAAAATGATTCAATAATGTAATCAAATCAAAAACACTGAAATTTGCTCAGTTGCAGAATTGTCACTGTCATTACTTTTCAATATTTGATGACGGATCTCCCTACAAATCGCTATCGCTCAATTCTGGCTAGTGATTCCAATTTATTATCGCTGTTTTATAGCTGGTCTAAAATCATTTTTGATGTAAAGGGACGGTTTTGGTTGCTATGGACAATCTTCAGTTCCCAGGCATAAAGAACAGTTTTTATAATATAAAACTGCATGCAGGACAATGGGAAGACCACTAGGGACAAAGGGGATGTGAAATAATTACATACAGCAATGTAATCTGTAAGATTACATTATACTGTATGTAATGTGTGTGTTTTACTTTTTGAATTTGGCACCGTTCTCCGTCCCCATGCGTCGCAACGCTCGCAGGGAACGGAGATCAGCTCCGTGATGAATCGAGCGGAGGACGAGCCGCTCGTACAACGGGGGGACATCGCTGGATCCAAGGGAGAAGGTAAGTAAACCTCCTCCTGCATACAGCGATGCGGTCCCGAGTCTGGTGTAAAACTTCCACCCCGAGCCAGACTCGGGAATACCGCCAGGGGTGTTAATACCTTGTCATCCTGTTCCCATCAGCTCTCTTCAACCCTTAATTCTCTGCTTAGTCTCCCACTCCCTCTACCCACCAACTCACTCACTGCCCAAGAGATTGCCAATCACTTCAAAGACAAGATTGATGCAAGTAGTGAGGACACCTCCACTGTGTGTACATCTTCCCCACCCAACATACCTTCCTCTTTTGAATTGGCTACTACTGAAGAGATTACAAAACTTTTCTCAGATGCCCACCTAACCAATTGTCCCTTGGATCCTGTTCTCTAACAACTACTACGGTCACCCTCTTCTTCTATCCTATGCTCCTTCACTCACATCTTCCATCTCTCCCTCTCTAGTGGCGCTTTCCCCTCTCCTCTAAAACATGTGCAGATCACTCCCATACTTAAAAAGCCCTCACTGGACCCCACCAACCTGAATAACTTAAGACCCATCTCATTGCTCCCATTCACCTCTAAACTTCTAGAACATTAAGCCCCCGTACACACGGTCGGAGAATCCGTGGGAATGTGTCCTATCCGACCGTATTGTCGGATAATCCGACTGTGTGTGGTATGCATCGGACTGTTTCCGTTGGAATATCCGTCGGACCAAATTTTCCAACTTGTTTGAAATATTTTCCGACAAACTGGTCCGATAGGACATACTCCGATCATGTGTAGAGAATTCCGATCGGACAAAGTGCCACACATGCTCAGATCAAATTCCTACATCAAAGCTATTGGCTACTAGCCTGAACGTAGTCCCATCGTAACGAAATTACGTCATCACGTTCTGAAAGATCTGATTTTTCGACAACTTTGTCCGACCATGTGTATGCAACAGTTTCGGACACAATCCGACGGACAAAATCCGACGGATTTGGTTGGCAGAATGTCCGACCGTGTGTACGGGGGCTTAGTCTACAACCGTCTTAGATCCTACCTCAGTGAAAATAACCTCCTTACAGTCTGGCTTTTGTTCGCAGCACTTCATGGAAACTGCCTTACTAAAATTCACTAATGATTTACTAACTGCTAAAACCAAACAGCCAGTACTCCATACTCCTAGTACTTGACCTCTCTGCAGCCTTCGATACTGTTGACCACCCGCTCCTTCTCAATAAACTACATTCCCTTGGCCTCCGAGATTCTTCTCTATCCTGGTTCTTTGCCTATCTATCACAGCGCTCCTTCAGTGTTATATACAACTCTGTCTCCTCCTCTCCATTACCCCTTTCTGTGGGTGTCCCCCAAGGCTCTGTTCTTGGACCCCTTCTCTTCTCTATCTACACCTCCTCCCTTGGTCACTTGATAACCACCAATTGCTTTCAATACCACTTATACGCCGCTAACACCCAAATCTATCTGTCTACTCCTCACCTCACTCCTTCAGTCTCCTCTCGCATTATTAACTTACTAACTGACATATCAGCATGTCACACCACTTCCTTAAACTAAATCTCTCTAAAACTGAGCTATTAATATTCTCCCCCACCCGTGCCCCCCTCCCGCGCCACGCCAGGGTACTAGGTGTAATCCTAGACTCTGACTTGTCATTTCAGCCTCAAGTCCAATCGTTGCCAAACGTTTGTAGAATCCACCTCCATAACTTCTCAAAAATTCGCCCCTTTTTAACAAATGAAACCACCAAGTTCCTCATTCACTCCCCCTTATCTCTCGCCTTGACTATTGCAACTCCCTTCTCATTGGCCTGCCTTTCCATAGGCTATCTCCTCTTCAGTCTATCATGAATGCTGCTGCCAGACTTATACACCTTACCAAGCACTCAGTGTCTAAAAACGCTCTCCTCCATTCCCTACACTGGCTCCCAATCACCCAGCAAATTGAATTCAAAGTACTAACCACAACATACAAAGCCATTCCCAACTCTGCCCTGAGCTACATCACCAATATCGTCTCCAAATATCACCCATATATCACCCAAATCGTTCTCTCTGCTCTTCTCAAGATCTCCTACTTTCAAGCTCTCTCATCTCCTCCTCCCAAGCTCATCTCCAGGATTTCTCCAGAGCCTATCCCATCCTCTGGAAATCGCTACCTCAACCTGTCCAGCTATCCCCTAATCTTGCTACCTTCAGGTGATCCCTGAAAACTCATCTCTTCAGTAAAGCCTATGACATCTTATCCAACTAATCTTTTACCACTTACATACACAGTTACATCCTTTTGTACCACCTGCCCTACCCTATTAGATTGTAAGCGCATCTGAGCAGGGCCCTCCTAATCCTCTTGTATTTTATTGTATTATAATTGTATTGTCTCCCTTTTATATTGTAAAGTGCTACATAAACTGTTGGCACTATATAAATCCTGTATAATAATAATAATAATAATAATAATAATAGAGTATCTTAGCATGTGAAGACACACATATAGACTAGTACAAGTGCTTGAGGAGTTTGAGTTCTGCTTTAAAAGAATTATGAAATGTGCATATCAGTGATTTACCCCATATGGCATCTTCTGCCCCCTCAGTCCCATGAAAAAGTGTTACTATGGTTATGTAACTGAACTGGGTGGGACAAAGAATCAAAACTACTCAACGGTGAATCCAATGACCAAACTTGTCAGCAAACCTACACTACCCGGTTAACGACTGGCTCACGCAGATATACTGCGGCAGAATGGCTCTCCTGGGATCCGTACGGGTACGTCCTACCCTTTTTTGGCCACCAGAAGGTGGAGGGCGCCTGCTGCACGGCAGAGGACCTGATGCACTGATGCATGATCGCCACCGGCCATGCGCGATCGTGTGCACGAGTGTCAGCACAGGGATTAAACACACAAATCCCTTTATTGTCAGGGAAGAGGAGCCATATTGTTTGTTCCTACTAAGTAGAAAAAACGATATATCTCCTCTCCTAGACAATCCTATCCCCATACAGTTAGAACACACTGAGAGAACACAATTAACCCCTTGATCGCCCCCTAGTGTTAACCCCTTCCCTGCCAGTGACATTTACACAGTAATCAGTGCATTTTTATAGCACTGATCAATGCCAATGGTCCCAAAAAAGTGTCAAAAGTCTCCGATCTGTCCATCACAATGTCGCAGTACTGCTACAAATCTCAGATCACCGCCATTACTAGTAAAAAAAATAATAATAATAAAAATGCCATAAATCTTTCCCTTAAGGAATCCCCCTACACTGAAAAAACGGCGTGGAGTCCCCCCAAAATTCCTACCAGACCCCTATCCAGGCACGCAGCCCGGCTGGTCAGGAAAGGGGGTGGGAATGAGCTGGCGCCCCCCTCCTAAGCTGTACCAGGCCACATGCCCTCAACATGGGGAGTGGGTGCTTTGGGGAAGGGTGGCGCCCTGTGGCACCCCACCCCAAAGCACCTTGTCCCCATGTTGATGAGGACAAGGGCCTCTTCTCGACAACCCTGGCCATTGGTTGTCAGGGTCTGCGGGCAGGAGCTTATCAGAATCTGGGAGCACCCTTCCGACTCCTCCATGGCATAACGTTCTATATCGAGGTTGTAGGTATTTGTAGTCTTAATGGCTGACTTGATGGCCACCTTCTGCTGGATATTTTGGTGGGTAGCCAGAACAACCTGAATGAGAGAGAAGATAATTAGTGGGGTCCTCGGTGTTGAAAAGGGTGTTTTGTGGGTGGGTTTAGTAATTTAGATAGCGGGGAGTAAATGTGCACTTACCTTCCAAAGCTTCCTTCTCCAAGCTCAAAACTTGACAGATTTAATCTCATGTCATCCCTTTATGCGGTGGAGGCATATCTGGTGGATTCAGTCTCTGAGGTGAAACATTCTAAAGTCCTGGAAAGACACTCACCATGCTTAAGGCAGTGTTAGGGGATCCAGCCTCAGCCTCAGGATGGGAAGGGCTGCAAGGTCCTGAAAGGACACACTCTGTGCCCAGGTTGGTGTTGGGGGTTCCATCTTCATCTGGACATGCAGGGCTGCAATGTGCTGAAGGTTGCAAATCGACCACCAAGATGCTGGAGGTACAGATGTTAGTAGTCCCAGCCTTAGCCAAGGTGGGGCAGGCAGGGCTATGACACCCTGAGTATTTCAGAGATGACTGGTAGTGGTCCTCATGTCCAGACATAGAAATGGTGGCAGCAGTCACCTCAGTCGAGGCAGGAAGGGCTACGAGACCCCGAATAGACACAGATGCTCAGGTTGGTGTCATTGGTTCCAGTCTCAGCTGGATGTGCAGGGCTTGAATGTCAAGAAGGTGTTGAAGAAACCTCCATCAGGTTTGAGGTGCTAATGTTAGTAGTCCCAGCCTTAGCCAAGGTGGGACAAGTAGGGCTACGACACCCTCATGGTTTTGGAGATGGTAAAAGTCATCATTGTTATTTCTGCTCAGGGCAAAGTGTGAAGCAATTTCACATTGTAGAAAATTTCAGAAACTCAAGCGAAACAAAGAGCAGAAAAAGATTATGATTTCTCTGCATCTTTCACAGTTTTGTGTTGCCCATAGCAACCACTGAGCCTCCAGCTGTCTATTTTACAGCCAGAATTGAAAAGACATAAGGAAGCTGATTGGTTTCCATAGTCAACAGTGCTGTATCATTATAAGACATTTCATGTTGTTAGACCCTATGTTCCCTTCCAAATGTAAAGGACAACTGTACAAACATGTCGCCAATAGCAACCAAAGGGTAATTTTACTAAAATACAGCATGAAAAGTCAGTGTTTGGAGAGCTTTGAATTATTTGACTTTATAGGCGTGTTACATAAAGCTTGTTATCGGTAAAAAAAATAAATAAAATTGTTTCCTGTTTCCCATAGTGACGTTAGCCCTATATATGCGATATCTGCTAAAAAAGTAAACAACCTGGTTGCCATAGAAACCAGTTTTGTTACTTGTCTACAAACCTGAGCTGTAATATAGACAGCAGGAGACTCTTTTTACAGCTCAGGTTTGTAAACAAGTAAACAAAATGGTTGCTATGAAAACAAGGTTGTTTACCTTTTTAGCTGACATTTCATGTACAGGGCCCTATGTTTTCTACATACATTTTGCCAATAGCAACCAATCAGAGGTTCGGTTTTTTTTTCTTGTGCAGTGTGAAAAAATTACTGTGTTTGTTTGCTATGAGGGTAGGGGGGTCATCTTGTTAAGCCCCCTGGATTGTTTATTATAGGAAACCTGTACTGGGAGAATAAAGAGACTGTGACTGCTGACTCTTTCTGAATATACAAGTTGCTTGGTTGTTAGCCTGATCCAATGGTTTCTGTTCATTCTCCAACACTGATTGGGATCAAGTAAGAACAGAAGTTCTGAATAAAAATATGGTGATGAAGAAAGCAAGGAAGCCAGAGCCAGCTAGGAGTCTAGCATTTTCAGAGGATGGTCAGAAATGGACACTGTAACATTGGGGTGTTTAGCTCAAGTGGTTAGAGGCATTTTTCAGTCCACATCAGGCAGGCATTTAAAGTTAAGGGCCTGGTAGCCCACGTTTATTAAAAGGAAAAACAAAATAATAGTCCCTCCAGGAATCCCACGCAGGGGTCCAAGCTTAAATTCAATACACACAATCCAAATGAAAATGCTAGCCCACCTGGCTACTCTTCAGCAGTAGTGCTGCTATAAGTACTTGCCCCTCAAACGAGCTGCTTGGATACACACGGTGGCCATCTTGAATTGTAGAGTCTCTTTCCAGGGATAAAGTGTACAGTCTTAGGCTCCTTGGACGCACACAGCTTCAAGCCCTTTAACACACAGCTTTGGACTCCTTGGATGCACACAGCTTCAACCCTTCAACCCTTCAACGCACACAGCTTTGGGCTCTTTGGATGCACACAGCTTCAACCCTTCAACGCACACAGCTTTGGGCTCTTTGGACATGCACAGCAGCAAGCTACTCCACTCCACCATCCCTCACACTCCATTCCCAACAGCCCTTTGTTATATGGCCTGTGTGCAGCTGGGCACACACCCTGCTCGTTATCCTCAGGACCTGGACACAGGGCTGGAGATATGCTAACTCTGTCTCTTTTTCCTCCGATTTCATAAGGACAGAGCCTCGCTCTGTCACAACACCTACATATTTCTCTCAAGATAAGTTCCCTTTTAACCATTTGGGGGAATCATAGTAGTTCCCTAAAGCATTTATCCCTGGAAAGAGACTCTACAATTCAAGATGGCCACCGTGTGTACAGTATATGCTCCTTATCCCCTTATTTATTGCTGTCTGGGTATCTATGGGCGAGATTCTGCTCACTTCCTGTCCTTCTGACCCCAGAGGAAATGAGGGGTAGATCTAAAAAATGGGGACCCAGACAGTGATAAAGACTTGTCAGAGGGATCTAAATCCAACTCCAACTCTACTACTATTGTGACCAGATTATGGGATTACACGATGGAAAAAGAAAAGTGTTTGATTTAATTTATGACCTATTACAATTGTATAATTTCAATTGAAATCCACTTCCCCAAATGTGTCATATTGATTGAATGGGTTGTCATCTACAGATTGATTATTCCTATTAAAGGAGAATAATCAGAAAAGAAATTGATCTTTTATTAAAGCGTGAATGTCCACTATTAGGGTCTAAAGTGTGTTTTCTGTGCGTGGGTGGCTTCTGAAAGTGCATGACCAGTGCTGGATTCTAAAAAGTCATTGACAATAGTCCTGTTTTTTTGTTTTGTTTTTTGCTTCAAATATAGTATATATTTTCCAGTGCTATTGTGTTTGCAAGAAGAGATTGATTTTTTCAATGGGTGTCATATGCAATATTTTCCACTAGATGGCATCCTTGTATAAATACTAAACTTCTTAGAAGTCTGTTTTATGAAAAGCATGGGAACCAAGATTACTGGTGTCCTTATGAAAAATACTAGTTGCCTGTCTGTGTCTGCTTATAACACTTTTGGGTTACAGAACACTCATGCTATGAATGTGCATCAATTTTTCTAATATAATTCGTTATTACAGTTCTTAAACTAATCAAACTTAAACTTAATCAACTTGACAGCCAAAGTGAGAGTCCCAGAAGGAGAGGTCAGCAATGGCACTCTCCAGTAATCTCTAATGGTGTACAGTAAAGTAAAACATAAAAGAAGAGCACACATTATACTAGTGCAACACAAGAATTTTAATTTGAAGCTGAACACACGTGATGTCGAAACCTCCATAACTGAAAGAACTAAAATGTATTTTCCTAATGGGGCAGGCCAGGAATAGTAAAGCTCAGGAGGGAAGAGCTAGAGGATGTTGGATGTCCTCCAGCCAGGAAATTAGGCAAGCTCTATCTGACTTGCTGCAACTTCTAATGCACATTGTGAGAAGCTCACAGTATGCAGTGAAATCAGAGTAAGCTATTTCAGGACATTAGAGGAGCCTGTACAACTGTGCAAGACTTGGATAGAGAACTGGAGTTTCACTTTAAGTCATGGGGTTGACTAGAGGCTCATTTAGTTGTGTGGAAGCCAACACTGCCTTGTCCTGACCTCCTCCTCTCACCATCCGCAATGTTACTTAAGGCAAAAGGTAAGGCTCTGATGTGAAGACAGGACTGTGTGAATGGGGAGCTCTCTACAAGGGGGAGGCTGTGGGATGGGGGCTCTTTGATTGGGGAGTTCTGTCATGGGAGGACTCAGGCATAGCCAGCCCATGTAAAGGGTGACTGTGATGTAATGGGGGGCTTCTGATGTGATAGAGGTAACCCGCGATGTGATGGTGGAATCTCTAATGTGGTGGAAGCACCACTGATGCGGTGGGGGAACCTCTCATGTGATGGAGGAACCTTTGATGGGATGGAACGACCTCTGATGTGAGTGGTGAACCTCTGGTGTGATTAGAGGACTCATGTATAGCCATGTATAATGGTGGCTGTGATGCGAATTGGGGCCTCTGGTGTGATGGGGGGACCCTTAGTGTGAAGTGGAGCTTCTGATATAAGGGAAGGACTGCTGATGTGATGGGGGAACCTGTCATGTAATAACCCCTGATGTAATAAAGGAATCTCTGATGTGAATGGGGGCTTCTGATGTGAAGGGGTGAACCTCTGATGGGACGGGGTGAACCTCTTCTGTAATGAGGGATAGTGTTTAAATAAACGCCGCGGCCAGAAAGTGAAAAAACTGAATATTAAAAATTAAGCAGCTCCCCTAGTTGAACAAAGTGATCAATTAAAATTGGTGGTATAGGATAGGATATAATGGAATATATAATGAGGATAGCAATAATGAAAAAAACAAATTAAATAGTAACATATTATAAAACTAAAAATGTAAACACCAAGTGATAAAGAATAATGGTTACCAAAAACACTAAATATAAGTGAAAAAAATTATTGATCACAAAAATAAACAATAGTGATGAATATAAAGTCCCAAATTTGAAGAACAACAACAGTTCTATTGTAGACAGAGTGGTCTTCTAGGTGTATAGACTCTTCTGTGTAGATAGTGGGAGTTCCTCCACCAAGAAGCAAAACGAAAAACTAAGTGCTGTGTCATTGAGTCCAGTGGTTAGGTGGAGCCGGTTTAAAAGAATGCCATGGTCAACAGTGTTGAATGCAGCTGAGAGGTCCAGGAGAATGAGAAGAGAAGGAGAGCCAGCATCAGATGACATGAGGAGGTCGTTTGTGACTCTGACTGTGCTGTGAGCAAAACGGAAAACTGACTGGAATTTTTCAAAAAGGTTATTATGTTTGAGGTGGTCCTGAAGGTAAGTGGCAACTGCTTTCTCAAGTACTTTTGATATGAAGGGAAGATTGGAGATGGGCCTATAGTTAGATAGGACTTCTGGATCAAGAGTGGGTTTTTTAAGCAATGGTCTGATAATGGCACTTTTTAAAACAAGGGGAACATAATCAGTTTGAAGGGAATGATTTATAACAGCAGTGATCAAGGGACTTAGGACAATATGGGTTTGTACCAGGGAGGTTGGGAGAGGGTCCAGGGGACAGGTGGAAGGTTTCATCTTCCTGATGATGTTCTGTACCTCTTCTGACACCTCAGGAAAACAGTTTAAGGGTTGGGAAACAATATATGCTGGGGGAAGAATTTGGGTAGGAGGGCCAGACAGGGCAGAAAACCAATATGTGCAATTTTTGATGTGAAAAAATCCATGAATTTATTGCACTGCTCTTCTCTAAGAGCAGTAAATGGAGGGGATTTTGGTTTAAGAAGATGGTTTAGAGTGGAGAAAAGCTGCTTGGAATTTCCTAGGCTATTTCTGATGGCATTGGAGTAAAATTGTGACCTTGCCTCTTTGAGGGACTGTGCATATTTTTGTTGTTGCTCACGGTAAATTTGTTTGTGGACAATAAGACCAGAGGCTCTAAAGCGCCACTCAAGGACCTGCCCTGCTGCCTTCATCTTACGAAGCTCATCTGTGAACCAGGGAGCTGAGTGGGTGAAGGTGACTGTTCTTGTTTTAACAGGTGCATGAAGGTCCAAGAGGTTGCTAAGTTGGCTGTTATAGTAATCCACCGCTTTGTTGGCTGATGAAAAGTGTGTAGACAGATACAGAAAGTCTGCTGCCAAGAGTTCTGAATTTATATTTTTTAGCTTTCTGAAACAGATTTTCCACTTAGGCTTATAGCAGCTGGATGGAGAGGGTAAACCCATAGAAATGGCCTTGTGGTCAAACACAACTATGTCATACACCTGCAAGTTGGTGAGAGGAGAAGAGTTTGTAATGACCATATCCAAGGTATGACCCCTAGTGTGTGTGGGGACATCAACAAGTTGTTTTAAATTAAAACAGTCCAATAGTTGAAGAAATTCAGCTGCAAAGCAGCAGGAGGGGGTGTGAACGTAAATATTCATATCGACCAAAATTATAACATCGGCTGAGGATCTACAGAAAGTTGTGAGAAGATTTCACATCTCAGTAATATATGATGGTTTTGTTTTGGTGATCAATAAATGAGGAAGAACGGCAAAATGGGAAGGGGTCTTACATTTAAATGCAAGGCATTCAAATTAAGACAATTCCGGTAATGGTTGCAGAGATAGCTCCAAGTCATTACAATAGATGACTAACAGGCCCCTACCATGCCCTGTGCTGTGAGCTTTTTTGGAGGTAATTATATCCTTGAGGACAGCTCTCATTTAAAGAAAAAAAAAAGTATTTGGTTGATGCCAGGTCTTTGTAATGGACATATAGTCCAGACATTTATCCAGGATCTGGTCATGAATAAAACAGGATTTATTTGTAATAGACTGTGCATTTAAGAGTTCAATTTTACTACTTGATGATGCAACAAATCTTTGCACTGGCCATAACAAACTAGAGTCCACTTCACATTTCCCATTTAGCTCACTAAGAGGGGTTGCCATAGAGACATCCAAACTACATGTCCGATAGGGGACAGCACTCTGAGGACACGTGCATGGAGAGACAGTTCGTGTTACCGACCAGAGAGTCGGGATGGTTTGGCTTGTGCTTGAGCAGACAAACTTTCTGCTGGAACTCTTATGGATGTAACGCGGACGGTGAAGAAATCCCAGCTGTTTAACCGCTGCAGTGCACGGTGTAGAGAAGAAACCGCTGAGACTTGTCAGCTGATTGACGGAGTAACTCAACATAATGGTGGGTTATTTTGGCTCAACTGAAGAAGCGGCGAACAAACAGCACCAGCGTCCACTTCAAGACCCGTGATAATATGTTTTTAACAATAACTTGCTAAGAGAAAATGCTGAAATCTTCTAGCCAATCGCTCTCAGACAGACATGCAGGAGTATTTTATACATAGTCCTCCTGGAACATAGCCTCAAGATTTTATTGACTATGTTACTGCTGGTTTAGCCAAAGCACTAGCTATAGCACTGAAATAGCTGAGTGGGTATGATGAAATGAGTCAGGCCAAGACCAGGATGATAAAAAAGGGGGGGGGGGGGTAAGGTATCCACTCCAGGGGTTTACCAGGATTGATGAAAAACAACAAGACTGAACCCATACATCAGAGAGTCTGTAAGCTGGAGCACTGAGAGTGGGATATCAATATTTCTGGTGTTTCCAGCATATTAGGACACAGTCACTGAAACTTTGCATACAGAGACAAAGGCTACTATGCCACTAGCGACCATGTAATTTAAAGAAAGTATTGCATACCTGCTGTAGCGTACATTTAATACTGCAGTTTCTGGATCAAAGAGAGAAACAATAAAGTGGCATATATAGGATGACCTGTATCCTGATCATAAGATCAGTTGTTTGCTCTGCGGCTCCTGTCTACCCAGGACCTCCGTCCGCTTATTATGCTCCTATTTGATGTCCTCCCTAGAGGCTCGATGCCGCACAACTCCCCGGGGAGTATACACCCGCTTGTAGCAGAAATAACAAAAGCCGGTTCTTCCGAGTTTTCACGGGGCTTCCTTCAGTCTGCTTGCAGCGTCCCTCAGCTCCCCTCGGGAATAATTTGGTAAAATTCGGAGGTACACGCCTC
Source organism: Lithobates pipiens (assembly GCF_037356315.1). Lineage (NCBI taxonomy): Eukaryota > Metazoa > Chordata > Amphibia > Anura > Ranidae > Lithobates > Lithobates pipiens. The sequence goes on along the minus strand of NW_027507718.1, from coordinate 347,241,441 downwards.
CCTGCACTCCTCCTCTTTTCAAAGGGAGGTGCATTTCACTGGAGAAGCGGCGAACCATCAGCACCAGCATCCTCTCCCTGCAACCCATGCAACTACCCACTAAGATAAGTATTATTTACGTATTTTTTCATTTTTGACTGGGGTGCCTCAAGGTTTTGCTAAGTTTTGAAGCACATTGCAACTGGAAAAAAGGTTGCGAAACGTAGGTAAAAAAAAATCAGTTCTTGATAGAGGGAAGGGTTTGATTCTCTGTTTTTTTGTTGCCTATGTTCCGATTGGGGAGATTTCCCCAACCTTTGTTCCAGTAGCCACAAAAGTGATAGACCATTCCAAACTGTATGGTTGTCTATGCCACAGATGTAGAGGAGGTATCTTCTCACCAGGAAACCTGTTACAATGACAAGTGCAAAAGGTGGAATTTCTCTTCAACTTTGGGGAAATTTATACTCACTTCTGGGACAGGAAGTGAAGGGAAATCTCCCTTAAGGAGACACAGGTAGCTATAATAACTTGACAGAGGTTCTAATCCTTCTACACTTTATACAAATCTAAACCATTGTGGTTCTGCCTTGTTGTGTTTTCTTCCACCTGATGTCAACTTGCCAATGGCTCATTTGGCCAAAGCCCAGTGGGAGACTCCTTGGGTATGTTAGCACAGCTACCTATTTTTCAATGTTTCACCACTCACAACCACATGCTGTGCTGTTTTGCAATCCTGGTTTCATGCCAGATTGCACATGTGACTTTGAAGAAGATTATCTACTTTAAAAAAAATAGCTAGGAAAGGTAAGCACTGCCTCTTGTATTGGGGACGATTTTAGGTATGTGTAGCGGTAACCCTGTAGGGGCTGCTGAATGTAGTAGTTTGTCTGTCATCCTGCCCAGTCAGGCACACACTATGAAACTCACTGAGAGGCAAGAAAGCAGTCCTTGCACTTGTGTTTTTTTTTTGTTTTGTTTTATTGAGGGGAATTCAACTTGGAACTTGCATTTCGAAGCTACAGCTTCTTCATCAGACCATAATTGGCTGGCAAACCTGGCAGTCTTATATTACAGAGGAAATAGAAACAGAGAGATCTGATGGGCTGGCCAGCCCGTCAATCAAATACACAGATTTAAAGAGGTAGATGGCTGGAGACTGAAGTGAATGTAAATATGAGTAAGAAGCTTGCTGATTAACCAGTTGCCGACCGCCGCACGCCGATGTACGTCGGTAGAATGGCACGGGCAGGCATAAGGACATACATGTACGTCCCTTGCCTCCCGCGGGTCGGGGGCCCGATCTGGCCCCCGCCCGGTGCCTGCGGCGGTCGGTTTTCGTCCGGGAGCGATCCGGGACGAGGGGGCGGCCATTCATTCATGGCCACCCCCTCGCGATCGCTCCCGACGAATAGAAATCCCCGGTGACATCACTTCCTCTCCTGTAATGTAAACACAGGAGAGGAAGTGATGTATTCTCTCCTCCGTGTCGGTATTTTTCGTTCCGACACGGAGGAGAGCGGATCGGTGAGTTGCACCAACACTCTACACACACAGTAGAACATGCCAGGCACACTCACACCCCCCCTTTACCCCCCGATCACCCCCCCAATTACCCCTGCCCCCCAGTCACAGTGACACCAATGTCATTTTTTTTTATTTTTTTTTGCATTGGTGTCATTTGTGACTGTAATAACTGTTAGGGCAGTTAGAGTTAGCCCCCTTTAGTTCTAATGTACCCCCCTAACCCCCCCAATAAAGGTTTAACCCCGTGATCACCCCCCGTCGCCAGTGTCACTAAGGCTGGGTTCACATTGCAGCGGTTTATGAGAACGAATGTGATTCGCACCGCACTGCAGTGCAAATCACATCCGATCTCTGTGCGATTCGAGTTCAGCCATTCGCCGCACCCGCCGCACCCGCCACACCCGCCGCACCCACCGCAAATTCGCACGGGACCCTTTTTTTGGCCCGCAGCAGAATCGGATCGCATGGGTGTTCACACCATGCGATCCGAGTTTGCAGATCGCACTGCGATATGCGAGCTGATCTGGGGGTGTCAGTAACATTTCACTGACACTCCCAGCAGTTCGCATAGGGCAGTGTGAACTGCCGCCGGGAGGCATGCGATGCGGGAACCCGCCGCGGATTCGCGGCGTTTCCGCATCGCTCCAGTGTGAACCCAGCCTAATAAGCGATCATTTTTCTGATCGCCGTATTAGTGTCACAGGTGACGCTAGTTAAGCAGGTAGGTATTTAGGTTCGCCGCAGCTTTTTATAGCGCCAGGGACCCCCATATACTACCGCATAAAGCCCCCTGATTGCCCCCTAGTTAACCCTTTCACCAGTGATCACCATATAACTGTTACAGGTGACGCTGGTTGGTTAGTTATTTTTTTATAGTTTCAGGGCACCCGCCATTTATTACCTAATAAAGGTTTAACCCCCTGATCACCCGGCGGGTGTCATTTGTGACTAATAACTGTTAGGGCAGTTAGGGTTAGCCCCCTTTAGTTCTAAGGTACCCCCCTAACCCCCCCAATAAAGGTTTAACCCCGTGATCACCCCCCGTCGCCAGTGTCACTAAGGCTGGGTTCACATTGCAGCGGTTTATGAGAACGGATGTGATTCGCACCGCACTGCAGTGCAAATCACATCCGATCTCTGTGCGATTCGAGTTCAGCCATTCGCCGCACCCGCCGCACCCGCCGCAAATTCGCACGGGACCCTTTTTTTGGCCCGCAGCAGAATCGGATCGCATGGGTGTTCACATCATGCGATCCGAGTTTGCAGATCGCACTGCGATATGCGAACTGATCTGGGGGTGTCAGTAACATTTCACTGACACTCCCAGCAGTTCGCATAGGGCAGTGTGAACTGCCGCCGGGAGGCATGCGATGCGGGAACCCGCCGCGCATTCGTGGCGTTCCCGCATCGCTCCAGTGTGAACCCAGCCTAATAAGCGATCGTTTTTCTGATCGCTGTATTAGTGTCACAGGTGACGCTAGTTAGGCAGGTAGGTATTTAGGTTCGCTGCAGCTTTTTATAGCGCCAGGGACCCCCATATACTACCGCATAAAGCCCCCTAATTGCCCCCTAGTTAACCCTTTCACCAGTGATCACCATATAACTGTTACAGGTGACGCTGGTTGGTTAGTTATTTTTTTATAGTTTCAGGGCACCCGCCATTTATTACCTAGTCTCACTAGTGTACCCCTAAATTTAGGGGTGTCTACTTTCCAAAATGGGGTCATTTGGGGGGGGTTTGTGCCATCTTGGCATTTTATGGCCTTCAAAACTGTAACGCCCTTAGAAAGCCTGAAGGCGGTGCTTGGTTTTCGGGGCCCCGTACGCGGCTAGGCTCCCAAAAAGTCCCACATATGTGGTATCCCCGTACTCAGGAGAAGCAGCAGAATTTATTTTGGGGTGTCATTTCACATATGCCCATGGCATGCGTGAGCAATATATCATTTAGTGACAACTTTGTGAAAAAAAAAAAAAAAAAAAAAAAGTTTGTAATTTTCCCGCAACTTGTGGCAAAATATAAAATATTCCATGGACTCAACATGCCTCTCAGCAAATAGCTTGGGGTGTCTACTTTCTAAAATGGGGTCATTTGTGGGGGTTTTGTGCCATCTTGGCATTTTATGGCCTTCAAAACTGTAATAGGTAGTGAGAAGTGAACTCAAAAATTTACGCCCTTAGAAAGCCTGAAGGCGGTGCTTGGTTTTCGGGGCCCCGTACGCGGCTAGGCTCCCAAAAAGTCCCACATATGTGGTATCCCCGTACTCAGGAGAAGCAGCAGAATTTATTTTGGGGTGTCATTTCACATATGCCCATGGCATGCATGAGCAATATATCATTTAGTGACAACTTTGTTAAAAAAAAAAAAAAAAAAAAAAGTTTGTAATTTTCCCGCAACTTGTGGCAAAATATAAAATATTCCATGAACTCAACATGCCTCTCAGCAAATAGCTTGGGGTGTCTACTTTCTAAAATGGGGTCATTTGTGGGGGTTTTGTGCCATCTTGGCATTTTATGGCCTTCAAAACTGTAATAGGTAGTGAGAAGTGAACTCAAAAATTTACCCCCTTAGAAAGCCTGAAGGCGGTGCTTGGTTTTCGGGGCCCCGTACGCGGCTAGGCTCCCAAAAAGTCCCACATATGTGGTATCCCCATACTCAGGAGAAGCAGCAGAATTTATTTTGGGGTGTCATTTCACATACGCCCATAGCATGCGTGAGCAATATATCATTTAGTGACAACTTTGTGTAAAAAAAAAAAAAAAAATTTTTTTTGACATTATTCAATCGCTTGAGGCAAAAAAATAAAATATTCAATGGGCTCAACATGCCTCTTATCAATTTTCTTAGGGGGTCTACTTTCCAAAATGGGGTCATTTGGGGGGGTTTTGTACTGCCCTGCCATTTTAGCACCTCAAGAAATGAGATAGGCAGTCGTAAACTAAAAGCTGCGTAAATTCCAGAAAACGTACCTTAGTTTGTAGATGTGACAACTTTTGCGCAAACCAATAAATATACAATTATTGACTTTTTTTTTTACCAAAGACATGTGGCTGAATACATTTTGGCCTAAATGTATGACTAAAATTGAGTTTATTGGATTTTTCTAATAACAAAAAGTAGAAAATATCATTTTTTTTCAAAATTTGCGGTCTTTTTACGTTTATATCGCAAAAAATAAAAATCGCAGAGGCAATCAAATACCATCAAAAGAAAGCTCTATTTGTGGGAAGAAAAGGACGCAAATTTTGTTTGGGTACAACATTGCATGACCGCGCAATTACCAGTTAAAGCAGCGCAGTGCCAAAGTGTAAAAAGACCTCTGGTCATTTACCAGCAAAATGGTCCGGTCTGAAAGTGGTTAATAGTGGAAGATACGTTTATAACGTTATAAACTTATCATCCACTATTAATCAGCAAGCTTCTTGCCAGCCCATCAGATCTCTCTGTTTCTATTTCCTCTGTAATATAAGACTGCCAGGTTTGCCAGCCAATCATGGTCTGATGAAGAAGCTGTAGCTTCGAAATGCATGTGAAGTCACGACCAGCTGCTTCTCGTTTCCTGCCTCCTGGTTCCCAGCATTCTCTGGATCCCTGTAAGATCACACCAGTGCCCCAGGCTGCAAAGGGAAGACTTTTATGAGACTCCAGGACTGGCGATTTTCACCACATACTGAGCTCATCTAATTTAACTTGTGAGTTACTACTTGTTTTTATTAAATATATGATTTATACTGCACTCAGTCTGGCGCCCCTCTGTTCCCATTTCTAGCTATCCCTGTGGCTACTGCTCCCAGCACCACCTCTTCAGGCACTGCCAGCCCTTCTGGCTGCAGCTGCCCCTTTCCACTGCCTGTGTCAGCACAATCCTTCTGACTGGCTCTGCACCCATCCCAGACCGCTTCACCTCAGTCCTCTCAGGCATGCCTCCCAGTCCTCCTGACTGTGTAAACACTCACCAGCCCTCTTCGCTGCAGCTGGAACTCCTGGAGACTTGCCTCATGGGTCAGTGTCAGTCTGGAGGAGTGGGATTACCTAGGAAGCCTGAGTTTGCATGCAGACCACCACAGGTAACACCCACATGTGACGCTGAGGCTCCATGATTGGAAGAACTAAATTCCAATGAGTGAAAGGGGTGGACTGGGAAGGAAATTGTTAAATGCTGATGGACTTTCTCCAGCCAGGAAATTAGGTGGGCTCTGTCTGACAGGTTGCATCTGATCCCCTTGAAAATGTTTCCTATAATGAAACATGTCAGGGCGGGGCTAGTGCTGAATTCATCACGCTGTCGGACCCCCCTGGTGGTCCGTGTTTATACTGCTCTGTATTACTTTGCATAATGGGAATACCTTTTCTGTATAATAAATACATTTTATATGCAGTTTTATGCTATGGAGTTTCTGTGAATCCTAATGCCGCGTACACACGGGCGGACTGTATGGCGTACTTAGTCCGTCGAAACACATTTCAGCGGACAGTCCACTCGTGTGTGGGCTTCAGCGGACTTTTTCAGCGTGCAGTCTGGCGTACTAAGTATTTTGGATTTTTTGAAATTCTGTCCGTCATACTTTGGTTTCAGCGGACAATCCGCTCGTCAGTATGCTAGTTCGACGGACTAAGAATGGCGCATGCCCAGAAAGGATTTACACGGCGGAAGGGTGCTTTGCTGTGTATTGGACTTCCTATTTCTAGTCCCGTCGTACGTGCTGTACACGTCATCGCGCAAGCTTTCGACGGACTGTTTGTGCATCCGTGTGTGGTCAAGTCCGTTCAGTCGAAAGTATGACGGACTGTCCGTCGGATTGTATGACGGACTAAGTACGCCATACAGTCCGCTCGTGTGTACGCGGCATATCTTTTGCCGGTATTCTGATACATTCCTGCTGGAGAGGCCTGTGGGGAATGGGACAAATGGGAATCATTTGGTCCGTACATGACAGTGCATTTGGCTGATCTCTAATGCCAGACATATCTTTTATAATTTGGGGTCTTGTGTTCTAGTAAGAGGCTGGTGTTTTCTATGTGGTGCTGGAATTCATGACGAGAGGTCACAGATGGATTTATGAATTATCAGTGGTGAACTTTTATGTTGTGTGCACAGTTTGCACATTTGCACAGCACTATATATTTTGGAATTATACAGTTTCTAAGGGCACAGTGTGCTTCTCATAATATGCAGTGCAATCAGAGTAAAGACTTTTAGTACAGGAAAGGAGCCTGTACAACTGTGCAAGACTGAAGGGAAGGCATTTATGAAATTTGAATCCCTTAGAGCCGGTTCACACAGCGGGCGATGCGAGGCGACACGACTCGCCTCGCCTCGCTCTCGCAAGTCGCCCCCGTTCTGTACAATGGAACCGTTCTGAGAGGAGCGACTCGAGTCACTCCGACTCAGAAAAAAGGTTCCTGTACTACTTTTGGGCGACCTCGGGGCGACTTGCATTGACTTCTATACAGAAGTCATCTGCAAGTTGCCGCTGAGGTCGCGGCGAGGCAAGTCGGAGTCGCCTCGCCTCGCCTGCAGTGTGAACCGGCCCTTATGGGTTAGCTATTAAGGAGTCAAAGGAGTTGAGATAAATCTATGAAGTAGAAACCCCTTAAAGAAATACAATACTTCAAAGAGCAGAATCATGCAGCAACCAATTAAGGGATGGCCAAACAGAATTGGACAAATCAGATCCAACACCATGTCAATGGGCTCTATAGCAATCACTTGATCTAGTGTGGCTATAGTATAGATAATATATATTCGCAGATGTCATGAATAACACATTGCAGTATAAAGATAAGCCTGTAGCAAAAAAGAGAACGAAATAAGCATAGGTTTGGCATGACTGGGTAGCAGAGCAAGCAGAACACAGAGGGTTAACCCAGTATTTAGTGATGTTCATTTAGGTGGGGGTGGTATAGGAGGGGTTTGCAGGTCTAAGAAGGGAGGGGTCAAGTGTCTGGTGGTCAGTCGGAGGTCATCATAAGAAGAAGCAGCTTCAGTCTCTCCTGACTAGGGATGAGCTCAGGCGTGTTTGCATGGAACACGTGCAGAGCCCGCCAGGAAGCAGGCATGTACTGGCCATCGGGACTACCGGGAGATTCCCGGTGGGCCGATGGCTCAGTGGGCCGGTTTCAGTGACAGCCTAGCCAAATGAATGGCTGCGCTACTCGCACAGCCATTCATTTGAGCACCGCTGTACTTCCGAGCGCAGCGCCGCGCACTTCGTCTCTTTCCGCCCCCACTCGGCGCTCTCACAACAATAGTATTGCACACATCTTCGGCCACCTCCGGCCCACAGTCGTCCTTTTCCGCCACCGCTCGGCTTCCCCCGCCCTGCTCCTCTCCGACAGCGCTTTTCAGCGAACAAAACTCGGCTATCTCCGGCGGCCCCCGCGGTAACGGACGCTGTGAGTTTAAATGAGCCGGGGGCCGCCGTGAGAGCAGCCGTCAGGCAGAGAAGTCCCCGGAGCAGACGAGGGAGCCTGGAGGATGGCGGTGCTGCAGGAACCCATCCAGGTAACCGGCCAGCCCATTGAATACTGTGTATAGCACATGGCTATATATTTATATATATATATATATATATATATATATATATATATATATATATATATATATATATATATATATATATATATATATATATATATATATAGCTGTATATAGAATATGGCTGTGTGTATGATATATATATATATATATATATATATATATATATATATATATATATATATATATATATATATATATATATATATATATATATATATATATATCATACACACAGCCATATTCTATATACAGCTATATATATATATATATATATATATATATATATATATATATATATATATATATATATATATAGCCATATTCTCTCTCTCTCTCTCTCTCTCTCTCTCTCTCTCTCTCTCTCTCTCTCTCTCTCTCTCTCTCTCTATATCTATATCTATATCTATATCTATATATATATATATATATATATATATATATATATATATATATATATATATATATATGATGTGGTGCTAAATAAAATAACATAAAAAATCTATTTGGTGAAAATAATGGTTAAAATAATATGCAAAATCCAACATAGCTAAAAGTTCAACAAAACTGTCAATTAATATTAAAATGTGCATAAAAATATTTTCAGCAAAAAAATCATATATAAAAAATGCTTATTAAAAACCCCCCTTTTTTTTGCACTCTTTTTGCACTTTAATACCAAGGACATAGTTTGGATAAAATTGTTTTAATTATAATGAATGGTTTATATATGAATTTTTTGCTGAAAATTTTTTTTATGCACATTTCAATATTAATTGACACGTTTGATGTACTTTTAGCTATGTTGGATTTTTTGTATTATTTGAATCATTATTTGCACCAAATGGATTTTTTTTTAATGTTATTTTGGTTAGCATCACATCCTTTGCTATATATTCAATTTATCTGTGGGTTTGTGTTAGGCCCCTTTCACACATGCGGATGATATGTCCGTATTTCATCCATCCGTTTGCGGATGAAATACGGACATACATTCATCCCTATGGGATAGCGGGTGTATGCGGATGAGCATCCGCAGACACCCGATTTCCTCCGCCATCGCAACAGTCCGATTCTGCAGACGGAGGAAAATCCTATTTTTCTATCCGTCTGGAGAGCGGATCGGATTAGGACGGACAGACGGTCCGTACGCATCCGATCCCCTTAGAGGAGAGCGGAGAGCTGACAGGGTGGTCCCCGCACAGTGTGCGGAGACTGCCCTGTCCGCAGCCGGCTTAGCGGGGAAAACGGAGCGATCCCCGCTGAGCGAGCGGATCATCACGGGGCGGATCATTACTGATCCGTCCCGTGTGAAAGGGGCCTAAACCTGTTTGATGTTGGCAGCTTCTCATTACTGCGGTTGATCAAAAATAAGTGTGCGCATTAGTTGTTTATTTTAAAATATATAATGCAGAGCCAGACTTCGGGTAGGTGACAAGGGGACACCAGGGGGTAGAGGGGGGGGGGGGGGCTGGAAAATAAAAGATCACCAGCAGTGTGCTGTCGGCTTCTGAGTTTGCATACTCCTGCTATGTGTCTAGCCGGGCCGTGATGACGTCACTCTCGTGCAAGTGCGCAGCATACTGTTTTTGTGCGTGTTTGCAAAATTGGAGTGGGCCGGTCTGGATGAAGTCCAGGGCCAAATTTTTGTCCCAGTCCAGCCCTGCCAGGAAGTGAGCGCAGCGCTGCGCTAATCACAGGCAGTGAGACATTGCCTCGATGTACGGCTGCAGAGATAGGGCAATGTCTCAATGCCTGTGATTAGCGCTGCGCTCACTTCCTGGCGGGCTCTGCACGTGTTCCATGCGAACACGCCTGAGCTCATCCCTACTCCTGACTTGGTTTTTATGTGAGTAGCTGTCATGGGTTATGTGGACGGTTTCTTGGCCCAGCTAAGAGCGGCTGCTGCCTCAAAGGGCACAGCCTGGCTGCAGCAGCAGATCACCTCTCTCTCACAGGGAGAGAGTTCAGTCTCTGCTGAGCCGATGGGCCCACGTACTTGGAGGTCTTGGCCTCCGGAACGCTTCCCCCCTCCTCCCCCCAGAGCTCATCGCCACAATGAGAGCCCCCCAGATGGGGACCCTCTAGGCTCACTGGCGTGGCTTTCTCCTCTGCCAGCCAGTGCAAGCTCTGGGAGGAATCCCTGACGTAGGCGGAGCTCTTCAGGCTGGGCCACGGTGTGGCTTCTCTCCCCGTCCCACCTGCACAACGCGGGAGACGGGAGCATGCAGTCGCCTCAACCAGCAAGGCTCCTGTCAGGGAGGTGGCCCAGCGCGGGAGAGACAATACTGTGGGCGCCAGCCAGTCGGCTAGAGCGGCCATGATGGACAGATCCTGAGATGGAGGGGCAGAGCCACACACACCCCAAGGAAGAGGACCCGAAGCAAGGACAGCACTGCTGGAGCTGGAGTGCGGCATGGCCTGGAGGCTGGGATGAGTGCTTCTGGATCCAGAGTCGGCGCATCCCTGAATGATATCCCTTCTGCTGTTAGTCGGCTGGATGTGGCTTTCACCAGGTCTGAAGGGAAGCTGTCCAGCTCAGAAGATGAAGTGCCTGATCGCTCCGGCAGTGGATGTGGGAAGTGCAGCTGTGGGATCCTCTCTTGTGCAGCCTGGTGAGTGCAATACTAACCCCATTTCTTCATTACAGGCGGTTTTGGGTGGTCTTTTGGGCATAAGGGTGAGGGGTAGCAGGGGACAGGGTGTATCCCCCCTTCGGTGTTGTCTTTGTCACCCACAAAGTGGAACGGATGTCTGCTGCGTCAGACGCTGGCTCTGAGCTACCGAACCTTTTGCGCACATTGGTGCAATGCTTTGGAGGTAGGTGCAGTTGCTGCTTCCCCAAGTTCCGGCTGGGTTCCCAGGGGCTTCAGGGGTCTCAGACACTTTTGCCCCTGTTCCTGGGTCTGGAGTTGCCAAGGTTATGGTACAGCTGAGGTGGTACCGTCGGGGGCTCAGACGGGGTCCACAGTTTCCGATAAGCCCGATACAGCGAAGGTTTATGACACTGTTTGTTGACTTAAGGAGCCAAGTGTGAGTTGTATGTCTGCTTTGAGGGCCCGTTGGGGATCTGAAGATCGGAAAGGTGAGTATGTTGAAATGTTCTACCTTCTGCAATTTGAGAAGTTCAACTTGGACCGGGTTAAACTGGATGAGTCTAAAAAGGAAGGGGGGAGAAGTGTCATTATCACCTTATTCCGTGCACTTTTGGCAACTGGCTGCAGGCGTTCACTATCATAGCAAGTGTTATTGGAGAGAAGCAGGCCGAGAACTGTTTGGCGCTTTTCTGCTAGCTGGATGCCATTGGGGAGGCTTAACGGGTTTATGGGGGTCAGGCGTGGCTCCGGTATGTTGAACAATTTCAGCAGCGGAAAGCTGCCGGCCCCTCACTGTGCTGGAACCACATGGACATCAGCTTGAATACCCCGAGACAGCCGGCCACTAAACTACAGGGTTATTGTTGGCAGTACAATGAGGGAGCATGCAGGTTTGGAAATAGTTGTCATTTCAAACACAAGTGCTCCGTTGTGGAGGCGTTGTCTTGCAGCTTCAAACAGGGAAAAGGAGGTCCCGGAGATGTTTCAGGTAAAAGGGGACACTTTGGTGATGGTGGAAAGGATGCTTGCTTTCCTAAATAGGTACCTGGACTGGGCAGCTGCCTGGCTCCCAGAGTTGGGTTTTACCAAGGGTTTTCTTCTTCGTGCGTTCTGCACTGCTTCACCCTTCAGTGGTTTCTGAGAAATTGCACAAGAAAGTGGCTTTGGGGCACATGTGGGGTGGTCCCCAAGAAAGAACCCCAGAAATGTTGTTTGATTCATAACCTTTCTTTCCCTAGAGGGGGCTCGGTTAATGATGCGATTGACCCAGGTGCCTGCTCCGTGTCATATACCTCTTTTGATGCTGCTTTTTTGGGTCCGGCATTACGGATGGGGCACTCTTATGGCCAAAACCAACATGGAGTCTGCTTTTCGGCTGCTGCCGGTCCATCCACAAAGTTTTGGAGCAGGGGATTTGCCCGAGGCCCACAGGTATGCCCGTTTGAATAGGGCTCCGGACTTGTTGGTGTTGCAAGTCGAGGGCAACGATTTAGGAGTCCGGTCCATGCGACATTTGGTTTGGGACAATAAATTTGATGTCCTGTGCATCTGCATGGATTTTCCCCATACTCTCATTGTATGGTCTGACATCGTCGGCCATACTTCCTGTCATTGGGCTAGGTCAGTGTAGAAGGTTAACAAGGCCCATGTTAAGGTTAATAAAGAGGTGGGAATATTTTTGATATGTAATGGAGGCTTTGTGGTCAGACACAGGGATTAAGACACTTGTCAATACTGGAGGGGGGATTGCCATTGATTTTTGGATTCTAGGCCTGCAGGATGGAATCCAACGAGCTCTGCGTTCTTTGGGGTGCCCACAGGTGTAAGGCTTTACACCTGTATGCTGTGGTGGTTGGGATCTTTGGAGGCCATCTAAATTAATACCGATATGACATAGTGGTGAACCATCTATGGTATGGGGTCCTCAGTAAGATGCCAGTTAACAAAGGTTTAACTGGAAAACCAAATGAAAACGAAAACGAATTGGGTGAGCAAAGCTAGCACTACCAAAATCTGGATGCGGAATTGGCCTTCCGAATCTGCAGAGGTATTACTGGGCAGTCTTTCTGACCCAGATAGTGGATTGGAGGCTCCATACAAGATACAAGGGCTGGGTGTTGCTGAAGAAATTGATCTCAGGAGCTGAACACTGCACAATTACTTGGTTCTTGAAGAAGCACATACCGGCAACCATTTACTCTCATTCTCTTATTGGAGCAACCCTACATGCTTTTGAAAGGGCATGCAAAGTACACTCGCTCTCAGCTACAAACTGCGTGATCACGCTTATTAAAGGTAACCCTAAAAAGAATGAAAGGACAGGTTCCCCTTGGGGTTTTCAGGCAGCGACAAGAAACAGAAATAAATTTGTAAAAATATATTTATTTTATTAGTTCAAAGACTTAATCGCCGTCATAAATTTAAAATACGGACTCTGGTATATGTTATTACAGCATATCGATGGGTAAAGGATATATGCAACATTTGGTACAAAGATAGTTACAGGAACAATTTACAAATGCATCAATATTTCAAAAGCTACAAATAGCACCCATGCTACCCCAATGCATTTCGACCTCCAGGGTCTTCTTCAGGGGGGGGGACAAAACCCAAGCAGAAGGGGTGATTATATCGTATATTCTGCAAATAGTCAAAAGAAAAAAGACTTTCAATAAAAAAGTTTCTTAGCCTACAAATTAGCTAATTATTATACCTTATTTCAGTAATATTTACCAATTCCACCAAACCGTTACTGTTCAACCAGAGACTTTTATTAAAATCTGAAAAAGAAATTAGTGCCTCCTCTCAAAGGGTCATCCTGGTACTGCTGCCCTGCTGTTCTAACCCACTTCATCCACCCACCAAACTGGGGGAAAGAAGGGGGGGGGAGGGGAGAGGAAAATGACTTCACAGGGGCATCGATCGCTGACTTGCAAGAATTGACAGTATCTGGAGTTTATCCAGGGGAACCAGAGGAACAGAAGAGGAGGTTCTTGGCACACCCTAGGTGGCCACACCTAAAAATAATGAAATATAATAAAATATAAATTAAGTGTTCCACGTCAAGATATTCTAAGTGAATAGATAAAATGTTGTGTTACAATATTGTACTATTATATAGGTGCATATATGAATATAAATAAGAAATAGAAATCACTTACAATACTCTGGGGTTAATGGTGAGGGTAGCTGGTGGTTATCCCACCCCCTCCCCACACATCCCCCTGGGGTTCACCTCCCCCATTCCCCAACCCACCTCTCTATCCTGTCCTCTCTCTTCTCTTTTGTCCCCCTTCTACACTAAATCCTCACATAGGAAGGATATGGAGTAGTAGTGAGCTGACCTGGTGGCCAGGTGCTATTCCAATTCCCTATATGACTTATAGTACAATCAGAAACTAGATTAAGTACATTTTCGAAGGCCCCCATTCCATAGTAACTTTGACAGGTTTATAATGCACTGAAGTATTATTTCTTTAAATGACTATATCTTACCAAACTTTTAGGAAAATATTTGTATCTGCATGTTGGGTTTATTTTTGGCTAACTGTAGAGGGCAGCAACTGTTGGTTCCTACATTCATGAATATTTCACCTATGCTCCTCCTTTTTGGAACCATATACACCTTTTTGTTTATGCTTTTTATAGTACTTTCTGTATTATCTGTAAAATATTCTATAAAAAACTCTTTGTCAAAGTTTTATATCTATCTGTGAGACTATTGTTTTGTAAATAAAGTGTTATGGTTATTTGTTAATAAATGGCCAGTATGGCCAATTTTACTCCAAAAAAGGTGTCATCTTGTTATTTACTGTAAATGTGTAGTGGCAAGGTGTAGTTTGCATCTGTCTTATCATAGTCAAGTAAATTGTTGTGGGCTGGCTTGTAATCCATATCATAAAATAATATTAAAATCATTAATGATTGCAAAGAGTTCATAATAATCTAAGCTGTAAATGCATGATTATGATGTATCTAAAAAAAGCTTGATGCTTGCGTTTTGTGGAATTCACTCCACTTCTTCAGGAGCGGATGCAAGGTGTGTATGATGCCGCGTATACATGACCGGACTTTCTGGCAGAATAGGTCTGACGGGAATCATTCCGTCGGATAGTCCGCCTGTGTGTGGGATAGTCCAATCATTTTTCTTTATAAAAATTCAGACGGACCTAGAAATAGATAGAACATGTTTCAAACCTGTTCGATAGACTCAATTCCTATCAGGAAAACCATTCAACTGTATACTGGTCCGACTAATCAAATACGATGCAAGGGCAGCTATTGGCTACTGGCTATTATACTTCCTTTTCTAGGCCCGTCGTACGTCATCACATTCAAAATGAACGGTCTTTCGAACGTACTTTAGTCCAGTCGTGTGTGGGCAAGTCCGTTAGTTCGGAAGTCCGTCGTAACTCCTTCGAAAGTCCGTCGGGAAGACCGTCTGACCTTTTCTGCCAGAAAGTCTGGTCGTGTGTACGCAGCAGAAGTCATCTTCATATTCAGCATGCAGTGTTGCAGATTGAGAGCTGCCAGGGATGTGTCTGTGGCCCGTGGAAAACCAAGGTACACACGTGCAAACCCCCAATGGCAATTTCTGGTGATTCCACATGTTAACAACATAATCCGGGTGTGGTGTGCAATGTCCTAAGAGAAAAGAGACAGACACACAGGCTAGGCAAAAAGTTAACCCTTTGATCACCTACGATGCTAAAATATTCTCAGCCATTAGTACAGTGACAGAGCATATTTTTAGCACTGATCACTGTATTAGCGTCGCTGGTCCCCAAAGAGTGTCCAAAGTGTCTGTAAGTGTCAGAATTAGGGATGAGCTTCGTGTTCGAGTCGAACGTACGTTCGACTCGAACATTGGCTGTTCGTCCGTTCGGCGAAATCCGAACACTTGGTCCGTTCGCGTCAAAATTCGCATGGCGCTCACGGCCCACAATGCACTGCGATGGCGCAGTGCATTGCTGGCTCATGATTGGCCAAGCATGCACTGTGACCCCGCATGCTTGGCCAATCGCAGCGCCAGCAGCGAGGAGAGCCATGATTGGCCACAGGCAGGATGCCTGTGGCCAATCATAGCTGAGGCTGTGTAGTGCACGTCCCACACTATATAAGGCCGCCATTGAGGCGGCCTCGTGTAGTGTGTTAGCATCTGAAGCAGTGGGTGTTCTGTGTACCTTCAACACAGTACACACCGATCGTTTTTGACTGATTTCCTATCTTGCTGTTGTGTAGTGGTTATTGTCTGTGCCCTGACCGCAGTATACACCACTATATTCACTATTCACTTCACTATATTTATATATCTTTAATAATAGAGCTTGCAGTCAGTAGTGTTAGGAGATAGTGCGTGCTGTCTGCGTGCTCTGTACCCAGTACATACCGCTATAATCCACCTACATAGCTGTTCTCTATTTGAGCCCAATTGCCATCTGCAGGAGTTATTGGAAGTTGTGTGTGCCTCCAGCACAGCACAGTATACATCTGTATATACCCCTTTATCTCTGCTGTTTTCTGGTTATTGTCTGCGTGCCCTGACCGCAGTATACACCGCGATATTCACCTAACCTATATAGCTAGTGATCTATCGTTAATAATAGAGCTTGCAGTCAGTAGTGTTAGGAGATAGTGCGTGCTGTCTGCGTGCTCTGTACCCAGTACATACCGCTATAATCCACCTACATAGCTGTTCTCTATTTGAGCCCAATTGCCATCTGCAGGAGTTATTGGAAGTTGTGTGTGCCTCCAGCACAGCACAGTATACATCTGTATATACCCCTTTATCTCTGCTGTTTTCTGGTTATTGTCTGCGTGCCCTGACCGCAGTATACACCGCGATATTCACCTAACCTATATAGCTAGTGATCTATCGTTAATAATAGAGCTTGCAGTCAGTAGTGTTAGGAGATAGTGCGTGCTGTCTGCGTGCTCTGTACCCAGTACATACCGCTATAATCCACCTACATAGCTGTTCTCTATTTGAGCCCAATTGCCATCTGCAGGAGTTATTGGAAGTTGTGTGTGCCTCCAGCACAATATAAACTACCCAACTGCTGTTTTACCCAACTCCCTTCAGGCCATTACCATGTCTGGAAGGCCAGCAAGGACAGACAGGCGCGAGCCGATAAAAGAGGGCAAGCAGGCTCTGTGTCTAGAGACAACAGTGCTGGTCGTGGATTGTCATCAGCACGTGGCCATGGGACATGCTTGTCCTTCTTTTCGGCAGCTGGACATGTTGAACCGCAACATGCCAACGACTTGGTAGAGTGGATGACCAAGCCCTCTTCATCCTCCTCATCCTCTCTCACCCAGTCTCAGGGTAGTCGCAAAGCAGCTGCCAACGCATCGTCTTCCCTCCTCTCAATGTCATCATCAGTGACTCCTTCCCTAGACCCACCACGTCCTCCTGAGGAGTCTCCTGAACTCTTTGAGCACAGTGTTGGGTACATGCTCCAGGAGGATGCCCAGTGTTTGGTAGGCTCTGATGATGACACTCAGCTAGAGGAAGGCAGTAGCGTGAGCGCAGAGAGAGGGGATGCTCAAGAAGGACAGCAATCTGGCAGTCATGTTCCACAAGCTGCAGCATACTGCTAGGTTTGCTACAGCGATGAAGAGGGAGGGGATGATGAGGGCACTGACTCCACGTGGGTGCCTGGAAGGAGGGAGGAGGAGGAGGAGGAGGAGGAGGAGGCACATGTCCAACGAGGCAGGATGCCCTCCGGGGGCCAGCTTAGGGGCAGCACACCGACTGAATCACACCGCAGAGCTCCGCCTGTGCAGAGCGCTGCCTCTGCGCGTTATTCTAAAAGTTCTTTGGTGTGGGCCTTTTTTGAGACGAGTGCATCAGATCGCACCGCTGCTATTTGCAACATATGTCTCAAGCGTATCTCTCGTGGCCGAAACATCAGCCGCTTGGGCACCACATGCTTGACCAGACATATGTTGACCTGCCATGCAGCTCGTTGGCAAGCGTACCTCAAAGACCCACACCAAAGAACAAAGCGGACCTCTCCTTGCTCCTCATCAGCTGGCATCTCCAACCCCACTAGACCTTCAGTCCTCTCTGAAACCTGCTCTGAGAGGAATGAAGGTGTAGAATTAGGTGTGTCACAGCCAAGTGCTTCCGGGAAGTCTGCTAGCGGTACACCCACGTCCGATTATAGCAGGCAAATGTCCCTGCCCTAGCTGCTGGACCGGCGGAAGAAGTTTACTCCCAGCCATCCACATGCCCAGCGGTTGAATGCTAGCTTGGCTAAATTGCTAGCACTTCAACTGCTGCCTTTTCAGTTGGTAGACTCGGCCCCCTTCCGTGAGTTTGTACAATGTGCGGTTCCTCAGTGGCAGGTCCCCAAACGCCACTTTTTCTCACGGAAGGCGATTCCGGCTCTCTACCGGCATGTGGAAGGCAATGTCCTTGCCTCGCTGGACAGGGCGGTCAGCGGTAAGGTGCATATTACAGCTGACTCATGGTCCAGCAGGCATGGACAGGGACGTTACCTGTCTTTCACGGCCCATTGGGTCACTCTTCTGGCTGCTGGGAAGGATGCAGGACAAGGTGCAGTAGTGTTGGAGGTTGTTCCGCCACCACGCCTCCAAAATGCTACTATTGGTTGTGACACACCTCTCTCCTTCACCCCCTCCTCTTCTTCTTCCTCCATGGCCTCTTCCAGTGCTCTGTCCTCAGAACCAGCGGTGCTCCGTAGGCGTTGCAGGGGCTACGCAAGTACGCAGGCAAAACGATGCCATGCCGTGCTTGCGCTGGTTTGTTTGGGGGACAGGAGCCACACTGGGGCGGATGTTTTGTCAGCTCTGCAGGGGCAGGCCGAGAGGTGGTTGACGCCACGCCAGCTTAAGCCAGGAATGGTGGTTTGCGACAATGGCACCAACCTCCTCTCCGCCCTCCGACAGGGACAACTGACCCATGTGCCCTGTGTAGCTCACGTCCTTAACCTGGTGGTGCAGCGGTTCTTGGGCAGGTACCCCGGCTTACAGGATGTCCTGAAGCAGGCCAGGAAAGTCTGTGTGCATTTCCGCCGATCATTTAATGCCTGTGCTCGGCTGGCTGAGCTCCAAAAGGAGTTGAACCTGCCCAAGAGCCGCCTTATATGTGACATGCCCACCAGATGGAACTCAACGTTGGCCATGCTGCAGCGGCTGCACACGCAGCAGAGGGCCATCAATGAGTACCTGTGCGACTACGGCACCAGGACAGGGTCAGGGGAGCTTGGTTTTTTCTCACCATGCCAGTGGGGCATGATCAGGGATGCATGCACTGTCCTGTCACCGTTTGAGGAGGCCACAAGGATGGTGAGCAGTGACAGTGCATGCATCAGTGACACTGTACCTCTTGTCCACCTCTTGGAGCATACGCTGCGTGGAATAATGGACAGGGCACTTGAGGCAGAACAGAGGCAGGAAGAGGAGGACTTCCTTGCCTCTCAAGGCCCCCTTTATCCAGACAGTGTTCCTGCTGTGCCACCCATCACACAGGAAGAGGATGGGGAGGAGGAAGAGGAGGAGGAGGAGGATGATTGTGTCAGCATGGAGGTGGAGGCTGGCACTCAGCAGCAGTCTTATAGGGATGATTTACAGTCCCAAGAAACACGTGGACTTGTACGTGGCTGGGAGGAGGTAGCTGCGGATCATGTTGTCCTTCGTGACCCAGAGGACTCCGGACCGAATGCCTCAGCTAACCTACGCTGCATGGCCTCCCTGATCCTGCAAAGCCTGCGGAAGGATCCTCGTATTCTTCGGATCAAGGAGAGGGACCATTACTGGCTGGCCACTCTCCTTGATCCACGGTACAAGGGTAAGGTTGCCGACCTTATCTTGCCATCGCAGAGGGAGCAGAGGATGAGACATCTCCGGGAGGCCTTGCAGAAAGCTCTGTGCAATGCATTCCCAGAGACTGGGAGGTTACAAACTCCTGGTCCTGGACAACGTGTTGCTGAGGCATCGGTCAGAAGGAGCGGTGGAGAAGGTGGCCGTCTGACTGATGCTTTCAGACAATTTTTTAGTCCGCAGCCCCAAGGTATGATTGGTTCCAGCACCCATCGCCAGCGTCTGATTTACATGGTGCAGGAATACCTAGGGGCAAGGTCAGACTTGGACACCTTTCCCACCGAAAATCCTCTGGCTTACTGGGTCTTGAGGATGGATCACTGGCCAGAGCTTGCACAGTATGCAATTGAGCTACTGGCCTGTCCTGCATCCAGCGTTCTTTCGGAACGCACCTTCAGTGCTGCTGGTGGCTTTGTTACCGATCACAGGGTGCGCCTGTCCACCGAATCAGTTGATCGACTGACCTTCATCAAGATGAATCAGTCTTGGATCACCCACAGCTACCAAGCACCTGAAGCTGATGTAACCGAATAATTTTTTTTGAAATACCACATCCCTTCAAGACTGCCTATGCTGATGCTGAGTGACTGTCCTGTTATGTTGATTGTGTATCCTCTTCCTCCTCCGCTGATATGTTGGAAGAACATTTTTGGTTCTGGGTGATGCCAGCAGCCCAATTTTTCTGTCCCTGTTTAACAGGGGCGTTTAATTACAATTTTTGATGCAATGCTTTGCAGCAGGGCTAATTCCTGCAATAAAACTAGAGTATATGGCAGAGGTTGCAGTGTGGTGGCGCCAGCACCAGTGCCTAAGGCCCAATTTTTCTGCCCCTGTTTAACAGGGGCGTTTAATTACAATTTTTGATGCAATGCTTTGCAGCAGGGCTAATTCCTGCAATAAAACTAGAGTATATGGCAGAGGTTGCAGTGTGGTGGCACCAGCACCAGTGCCTAAGGCCCAATTTTTCTGCCCCTGTTTAACAGGGGCGTTTAATTACAATTTTTGATGCAATGCTTTGCAGCAGGGCTAATTCCTGCAATAAAACTAGAGTATATGGCAGAGGTTGCAGTGTGGTGGCACCAGCACCAGTGCCTAAGGCCCAATTTTTCTGCCCCTGTTTGACAGGGGCGTTTAAGTACAATTTTTGATGCAATGCTTTGCAGCAGGGCTAATTCCAGCAAAAAAACTAGAGTATATGGAAGAGGTTGCAGTGTGGTGGCACCAGCAGCAGTGCCTAAGGCCAAATTTTTCTGCCCCTGTTTAACAGGGACATGTAATTACAATTCTTGATATAATATTTCACAGGAGGGCCCCTTCCTGTGCCCACCCAGAGTAACGGTGAGGACTTATAGTGTTGTGGCACCAGCACCACAACCACCAAAGGTCAATTTTTCTACCACTGTTCAACAATGGCATGTAATTACAATTCTTGATATAATCGTTCACAGCAGGGCGCTCCAGCGCCCACCAAGAGTCACTTTGAGGGCTTACAATGTTGTGGCAAAACCAACACCTTGTTCCGCCATTTCTGCAGAGCATATAGGGCAGGCCCCTACTTTCAAACATCCAACTTACAAACATCTCCTACTTGCAAACGCAAGGAGACAGCAGCAAGTGAGATGAAAAAAGATGGACGACAAAACAAATTATACAGGGGTGATAACCCTTCCCTATGTTTTCCAAAAAGCTTAAAAATAGTTTTTTTGACTGGAGCTACACTTTAAAAATGTACCAGTTGAAAATTACAAACAGATTCAACTTAACACAACAAACCTACACAGTCCCTGTCTTGTTTGCACCGCCTGTATACTGCTGTTCTGAGTATATAGGGCCTGGGGGCCACACGCATTTCCTTTTTTTAATATGGGTACAGGGTTCCCCTTAATATGCGTACAAGACCCAAATAGGCTGGT
Organism: Lithobates pipiens; assembly: GCF_037356315.1. Lineage (NCBI taxonomy): Eukaryota > Metazoa > Chordata > Amphibia > Anura > Ranidae > Lithobates > Lithobates pipiens. Next base: position 347,220,042 of record NW_027507718.1, on the reverse strand, counting down.
AATGGGCAGGGAGGGCTACACATGCCATTTTTCTGAATGATTTTCAACCATATTGCAGGAACCAGATATAACATTAAAACCGCAAGCAGTTTTAAATGGTGTTATTTCCGTTAAATGTCATTTTGTGCAGGGACTGTTCTAAACACGGGAAACACGTGGCACTTCACAGGCATACTACAGACACCCCACAGGCACCATATTTAAAGGAATATTTCACTTTTTTTTTTTTCACTTTAGTCGTCATTAAAATCAGTGCTCCCGCAAAAACGGCCGTTTTTAAAACTTTTTTTTGCATTGACCCATGTCCCCTGGGGCAGGAGCCAGGTCTCTAAACCCTTTTTAGGACAGTATCTTGCATATTAGCCGTTAAAATTAGCACTTTCCATTTCGAACGTTCGAGTCCCATAGACTTCAATGGGGTTCTAACGTTCGTAACGAACGTGGGGTCCGTTCGAAAGTTCTGGTGCGAACCGAACCGGGGGGTGTTCGGCTCATCCCTAGTCAGAATGTCCAACGCAATACCATTTTCCCACTATAAGTCACTGATTACCGCCTTTACTAGTAAAACAAAAAATATATATTCCATAGTTTGTAGACGCTATAACTTTTGCGTAAACCAATCAATATAAGCTTATTGGGATTTTTTTTTTTACCAAAAATATATAGCAAAATACATATTGGCCTAACTTTTATGAATAAATTAGATTTTTATTTAAATGCCATTGGTTATGTTTTATTGCAGAAAGTAAAACATTTTGTTTATTTTTCAAAATTGGTGGTCTTCTTTTGTTTATAGCACAAAAAATAAAAACCGCAGAGGTGATCAAATACCACCAAAAGAAAGCTCTATTTGTGGGGAAAAAAGGGCAGCATACATCTAAACAACCACATATTTGGCAACTGGTATGTGAGAAGGACTACAGTCTTTTCTTATACAATGGAACCTTCATACTTACAAAAGTCATAGATATGTGAAAGACTACTCATGCTTAGCATGTTATAGAGCTTGGTTGGGGGTGGGCACAGACATAGTATGGCTCCAAAAGGCCTTAAAAGGTCAGTCCACCAAAAAGCCTAAACTTTGCCCCATCCGTCAGATTCCTTTCACTTCCTGTCCTGTAGACAACAAACAAGGCCTTAATATTGAGAGAACACAAAATATCCAAAGTGTTTTGGTGGCCTCAAAGATCCCTACCTTCTTCAGGGCAAGAAAACAGACACAAAAACAGTGGTTCTAGTCCTTTCACAATCTATTTAAAACTAAAAAGAAAGTTTTGTCCTTAGGTCTGACACTGATGGTTTGTTCAGTTTTGGGTTGTGAGCATGGGCCACTAGAATGGCTTTTCTTTATTGATTCATCAGTGTTAAAGACATAAAGGATATCTGTAAATAAGAAGCTGTGCAGCTTTGACTAAAGTTGAATAATGCCCTCGCTGTAGGTGTGGGCCATTTACATACAGCACATCATGAAGCCTGACTGGAAAGCTCTTAAAATGTTGCTAATAGAAGCCTAACTGTTACTGTTGACCTCCACCATCACAGGAGCTAGTGCCTTCAACTATGTAGTGCAAGGGCCTGCCTGATTGCATGTAAATTTAAAGTGTTTAGGTTTGACCTCATAATGTATGGCTTTGGCAAGTCTAAAGGAAAATTGTACATAAAGATTGTATAATGTATGGCCAGCCTTAGCAACATCCTAGTAGTTTTCCAGTCTGGCTTCATTGGGTACGTAAATGGCCTCACTATAGGTGTAGAACATTATTCAACATTGGTCAAAGCAGCAGTTTGTTTTTATCTACAGACATCCACTATCCGCATAGGCAGTTTTTTTGGTAAAGGTGAACTAACTATTAAGACCTCAACCCATGGATCCAACACTATCTTTCCATTTTCCTCAACTATTTTGGCCTCAGGGCTGTCTTGTTACACAATCGCATTATATGCCCTTCAATACTCATTGCTTATGCTGCACACATGAAAGAAACATACAAAAATATGGAATTGATGTTGAAACACATCCAGTACACCAAGTACAACTGGAATATCTGTGGAGAACTAATAGTGGCTCTGCTGCTTGAAATACAGCTCAGATATACCAAATAATTTTTTATTTATCTGCGTTAGTCTGGTATGGAACTGCTGCAACTCAAATCTTGGAGGGGATGAAGTAATAAAAATGGCTAATGGTGCGCTGTTGCTTTAAATAGTGAACTGATGTGATAAGGAACAGAATAAAGTGAACAAACAAGTGTAGCCAAGTTCCAGGACTCTCAAAGCCTAATGGTGACCTCCAGAGTTGGGGACAGCCGACATCCTTCTGTGTAGAGTGGGTTACGAGGCATGGTGGGTGCAATGTAAGGTAGATTAATGGGCGCCAGACACTTCTTGAATGCAAAGAGATTTATTTTCTCTTAACAGAACTGTGGGAAAGAGGTTTAGGGCCAGGACACCCTTTAGTAGTTACAATGTTAATTAGCAGACACCGAGACTTCTATAGGTAGACACGACATCTGCATGTATAGACATGCTGTCTCCTATGGCAACAATCTCAAACAGTTTATAACAAAGGTTGTAATGAACTCTTTCAATTCCTCCACAATCTCTTTTTTAGATCTTCACTCAACTGAGCTCCCAGTCTATCACTTAGACCCATTGATCCACTGCCACTGGATCTCCTGAGCTCTTCCAATCTTCTCACCAAGTATCTTTCTCAAGCATCACCCCCGCATCCCTGCTGGGTCCCTAGCTTGGCACTCACAGATACTCCTTAAGCGTCACCACACTGGCCTGCATGGTCCCTGGCTTGGCACACAATATTGCTCTGCAAGCGTCATCTCCACTGGCTGGGTCCCTGGCTTGACATCTACTGAAGTTTTGCAATTCTTCACCGTCCCCGTTTGGTGAAAATACTGCTCAGGTACTTGCTTCAGCTACTCACTGTGGTCCCTGGTAATAAGGTGGATGGTCCCTTAGTAGCGACAGCTTCCCCTCTACTTCCAACTACGACAGGTTTTCCGGCCGGCAGAACTGTTACTTCTGGTTGGACTGCAAGCCGCAATCCCAACCCCACACTGCTCTTTTGCTTCTGGATAGGCCCTCAGACAGCCTAGCAGCCCGATGTCCTCAGGATAGGCCTCAGGCTCTGGCCTAGCAGCCTGGTGCAGCTTAACACACGTCCACCCAGTCAGCTGTCCAGGTGGCACAGAACCCCAATCACCTGACTCCACCCAAATAAATAGGCTCTCCCAGCAGGCCAAGGGACCTAAGAAAATCCATGTCCATTGGCTGAGACATCCCATCTATTCCTAATTTGTCCTAGCAATGCCTTTGTCTTATCTAAAGCCACTAGTAAGGATGAGCTTGGGCGTGTTTGCACACTCCACGTGCAGAGTCTGCCAGGAAGTTGGCAGATTTCCCGATCTCTGCAGCCGTGCATCGGGATAATGTCTTACTGCCTGTGATTAGCGCAGCACTGTGCCGACTTCCTGGTGGGCTCTGCATGTGGAGGGTGCGTACACGCCCAAGCTCATCCCTAGCCACCAGATACCTGCCCATCTATTGACAGAAGAGAGAAGTGCAGCAATTCCAGAATTAGGGTGGAATCAATTGACCCCCTATCAATTGGCCAAGGCAACTATTACTTGGCAGGTAAATTTACTAGCAAACCCTGCCTAAACATCAGGGTGCTACACAAGATATTTTCCCTAAGACCCCTTTCAAACTCAGGCAGTTTTCAGACATTTTAGTGCTAGAAATAGTGCTTGAAAAATACCTCCCATTCATTGCAATGGGTGCTTTCACACCCGGGCAGTGTGCTTGCGGAACCTTAGAAAAAGTCCTACAAGCAGCATCTTTGGGGCGTTTGGCAGCACTGTATATAGCACTCCCAAAATGCTCCTGCCCATTGCAATGAATGGGCAGCGCTTCAGAAGCACCACAACACGGGAGTGTTTAACACCTTTTTTGGGTTTAAAAGCGCCCCACTAGCGGACGAAAAGCGGCGCAAAAGTCCTGAAAAAGGAGCATGCATTGTACCGAACATGTGCCACGCCCACCGACAGTGACGCCTGTGACGTCGGCTCCACCTCCGCCCATCCAGGACTCTCGGACCAGCTCCAGGAAGTGTTGCTGTCCACCCACACTGCCGAGGACATCCTCAGGTCTCTCTAATGTGGAACGCCCGCAATCTGGCCACCCACAAAAGTGATTCATCCACTTGATGAGCATACCTACCACTATCTTGCAAGTTGTTCACAACTGCAGCTATTAAAGTCTCTTACTGTTACTCTAAAGGCACTTTCACACTGGGGCGGGCGTCGGCGGTAAAGAGCCGCTATTTTTAGCGGCGATTTACCGTCAATTTTGTGGTGCTTTTTTGGCTGCTAGCGGGGTGCTTTTAACCCCACTAATGGCCAAAAAAGGGTTAAAAGTGGCCACAAAGCAGCGCTGCAGGGGCACTTAGATGGCGCTGCCCATTGCTTTTACATCACCTCAAACATGCTGCTTGCAGACTTTTTTGAGCGTCCTGACAGCGCACTGTCGGCAAATATACGTCGGCAGAATGGCGCGGCTGGGCAAAGTAACATATGTTACTTTGAATTTCCCGCCGTGCGTGCACCTGCCACAAGCTCCGTGACCATGCCCGCGGACTCGATTGCCACGGGGATACCCGCGATTGTGTCACAGAGCTCAAGAACGGGGAGATGCCAATGTAAACAGCATCTCCCCATTCTCCCTAATGACAGGACACCGATTGCTCCCTGTCATCGGGAGCAGCGACCTGTGTCACGTCACACACAGTTCATCCCCCAGACAGTTAGAAACACTCCCCCAGGACACACTTAACTCCTCCCCGCCCCAGTGGTTAACCCCTTCACTGCCAGTGACATTTTTACAGTAAAAAATGCAATTTTATAGCATTGATCACTGTATTAACGCCAATGGTCCCAAAAATGTGTTAAAATTGTCCAATGTGTCTGCCATAATGTCACCGTCACGATAAAAATCGCTGATCGCCAACATTAATAGTAAAAAAATTAATTATGAATAAAAATGTCATAAAACTAGCCCCTATTTTGTAGACACTATAACTTTTGCGCAAAACAATCAATAAACGTTTATTGCGACTTTTTTTTTACCAATACGTATCGGCCTTAACAGAGGAAAAAAATGTTTATTTATTTTTCGGGGATATTTATTATTGAAAAAAGAATGCGTTTTTTTTTTTCAAAATTGTCGCTTTTTTTGTTTATAGCGCAAAAAAATTAAAGCCGCAGGGGTGATCAAATACCACCAAATGAACGCTCTATTTGTGATAAAAAAAGGACATCAATTTTGTTTGGGAGGCACGTCGCATGACTGCGCAATTGTCAGTTAAAGCGACGCAGTGCTGAATCACAAAAAGTGCTCTGGTCAGGAAGGTAAGTCCTTCCGGGGCTGAAGTGGTTAAAGGAAGAAAAGACACCTGTGTTTCAGGACAGAAAAGTGTGGCACATGAACCATTTGTTGGACAAAAATATTTTCGTCATCACTTCGAGTGCGTCCAGCTTGTTCTAAAAATAGATTGCACCAAGTTTGTTCTAAAAATAGATTGCACCAAGTTTGTTCTAAAAATAGATTGCACCCAGCTTGTTCTAAAAATAGATTGCACCAAGTTTGTTCTAAAAATAGATTGCACCCAGTTTGTTCTAAAAATAGATTGCACCCAGCTTGTTCTAAAAATAGATTGCACCCAGTTTGTTCTAAAAATAGATTGCACCCAGCTTGTTCTAAAAATAGATTGCACCCAGCTTGTTCTAAAAATAGATTGCACCCAGCTTGTTCTAAAAATAGATTGCATCCAGTTTGTTCTAAAAATAGATTGCACCCAGCTTGTTCTAAAAATAGATTGCACCTAAAAATAGATTGCACCCAGCTTGTTCTAAAAATAGATTGCACCCAGCTTGTTCTAAAAATAGATTGCACCCAGTTTGTTCTAAAAAATAGATTGCATCCAGTTTGTTCTAAAAAATAGATTGCACCCAGTTTGTTCTAAAATAGATTGCACCCAGCTTGTTCTAAAAATAGATTGCACCCAGCTTGTTCTAAAAAATAGATTGCACCTAAAAATAGATTGCACCCAGCTTGTTCTAAAAATAGATTGCACCAAGTTTGTTCTAAAAATAGATTGCACCCAGCTTGTTCTAAAAATAGATTGCACCCAGCTTGTTCTAAAAATAGATTGCACCCAGCTTGTTCTAAAAATAGATTGCACCCAGTTTGTTCTAAAAATAGATTGCACCTAAAAATAGATTGCACCCAGTTTGTTCTAAAAATAGATTGCACCTAAAAATAGATTGCACCCAGTTTGCTCTAAAAATAGATTGCACCTAAAAATAGATTGCACCCAGCTTGTTCTAAAAATAGATTGCACCCAGCTTGTTCTAAAAAATAGATTGCACCTAAAAATAGATTGCACCCAGCTTGTTCTAAAAATAGATTGCACCAAGTTTGTTCTAAAAATAGATTGCACCCAGCTTGTTCTAAAAATAGATTGCACCCAGCTTGTTCTAAAAATAGATTGCACCCAGCTTGTTCTAAAAATAGATTGCACCCAGCTTGTTCTAAAAATAGATTGCACCCAGTTTGTTCTAAAAATAGATTGCACCTAAAAATAGATTGCACCCAGTTTGTTCTAAAAATAGATTGCACCTAAAAATAGATTGCACCCAGCTTGTTCTAAAAATAGATTGCACCAAGTTTGTTCTAAAAATAGATTGCACCTAAAAATAGATTGCACCCAGCTTGTTCTAAAAATAGATTGCACCAAGTTTGTTCTAAAAATAGATTGCACCCAGCTTGTTCTAAAAATAGATTGCACCTAAAAATAGATTGCACCAAGTTTGTTCTAAAAATAGATTGCACCCAGCTTGTTCTAAAAATAGATTGCACCCAGCTTGTACTAAAAATAGATTGCACCCAGCTTGTTCTAAAAATAGATTGCACCTAAAAATAGATTGCACCCAGCTTGTTCTAAAAATAGATTGCACCAAGTTTGTTCTAAAAATAGATTGCACCCAGTTTGTTCTAAAAATAGATTGCACCCAGCTTGTTCTAAAAATAGATTGCACCTAAAAATAGATTGCACCCAGCTTGTTCTAAAAATAGATTGCACCCAGCTTGTTCTAAAAATAGATTGCACCTAAAAATAGATTGCACCCAGTTTGTTCTAAAAATAGATTGCACCTAAAAATAGATTGCACCCAGCTTGTTCTAAAAATAGATTGCACCAAGTTTGTTCTAAAAATAGATTGCACCTAAAAATAGATTGCACCAAGTTTGTTCTAAAAATAGATTGCACCCAGCTTGTTCTAAAAATAGATTGCACCAAGTTTGTTCTAAAAATAGATTGCACCAAGTTTGTTCTAAAAATAGATTGCACCAAGTTTGTTCTAAAAATAGATTGCACCCAGCTTGTTCTAAAAATAGATTGCACCCAGCTTGTTCTAAAAATAGATTGCACCTAAAAATAGATTGCACCAAGTTTGTTCTAAAAATAGATTGCACCCAGCTTGTTCTAAAAATAGATTGCACCCAGCTTGTACTAAAAATAGATTGCACCCAGCTTGTTCTAAAAATAGATTGCACCTAAAAATAGATTGCACCCAGCTTGTTCTAAAAATAGATTGCACCCAGCTTGTTCTAAAAATAGATTGCACCCAGCTTGTTCTAAAAATAGATTGCACCAAGTTTGTTCTAAAAATAGATTGCACCTAAAAATAGATTGCACCCAGCTTGTTCTAAAAATAGATTGCACCTAAAAATAGATTGCACCCAGCTTGTTCTAAAAATAGATTGCACCAAGTTTGTTCTAAAAATAGATTGCACCCAGTTTGTTCTAAAAATAGATTGCACCTAAAAATAGATTGCACCAAGTTTGTTCTAAAAATAGATTGCACCCAGCTTGTTCTAAAAATAGATTGCACCAAGTTTGTTCTAAAAATAGATTGCACCTAGCTTGTTCTAAAAATAGATTGCACCCAGTTTGTTCTAAAAATAGATTGCACCTAATAATAGATTGCACCCAGTTTGTTCTAAAAATAGATTGCACCTAAAAATAGATTGCACCCAGCTTGTTCTAAAAATAGATTGCACCAAGTTTGTTCTAAAAATAGATTGCACCCAGTTTGTTCTAAAAATAGATTGCACCCAGTTTGTTCTAAAAATAGATTGCACCTAAAAATAGATTGCACCAAGTTTGTTCTAAAAATAGATTGCACCTAAAAATAGATTGCACCCAGCTTGTTCTAAAAATAGATTGCACCCAGCTTGTTCTAAAAATAGATTGCACCTAAAAATAGATTGCACCCAGCTTGTTCTAAAAATAGATTGCACCAAGTTTGTTCTAAAAATAGATTGCACCAAGTTTGTTCTAAAAATAGATTGCACCCAGCTTGTTCTAAAAATAGATTGCACCTAAAAATAGATTGCACCCAGCTTGTTCTAAAAATAGATTGCACCCAGCTTGTTCTAAAAATAGATTGCACTTAAAAATAGATTGCACCCAGCTTGTTCTAAAAATAGATTGCACCCAGCTTGTTCTAAAAATAGATTGCACCAAGTTTGTTCTAAAAATAGATTGCACCCAGCTTGTTCTAAAAATAGATTGCACCCAGCTTGTTCTAAAAATAGATTGCACCCAGCTTGTTCTAAAAATAGATAGCACCCAGTTTGTTCTAAAAATAGATTGCACCTAAAAATAGATTGCACCCAGCTTGTTCTAAAAATAGATTGCACCCAGCTTGTTCTAAAAATAGATTGCACCCAGCTTGTTCTAAAAATAGATTGCACCTAAAAATAGATTGCACCCAGCTTGTTCTAAAAATAGATTGCACCCAGCTTGTTCTAAAAATAGATTGCACCAAGTTTGTTCTAAAAATAGATTGCACCCAGTTTGTTCTAAAAATAGATTGCACCCAGCTTGTTCTAAAAATAGATTGCACCTAAAAATAGATTGCACCCAGCTTGTTCTAAAAATAGATTGCCCCAAGTTTGTTCTAAAAATAGATTGCACCTAAAAATAGATTGCACCCAGCTTGTTCTAAAAATAGATTGCACCCAGTTTGTTCTAAAAATAGATTGCACCCAGCTTGTTCTAAAAATAGATTGCACCAAGTTTGTTCTAAAAATAGATTGCACCCAGCTTGTTCTAAAAATAGATTGCACCTAAAAATAGATTGCACCCAGCTTGTTCTAAAAATAGATTGCACCAAGTTTGTTCTAAAAATAGATTGCACCCAGTTTGTTCTAAAAATAGATTGCACCTAAAAATAGATTGCACCCAGCTTGTTCTAAAAATAGATTGCACCTAAAAATAGATTGCACCAAGTTTGTTCTAAAAATAGATTGCACCCAGCTTGTTCTAAAAATAGATTGCACCTAGCTTGTTCTAAAAATAGATTGCACCCAGTTTGTTCTAAAAATAGATTGCACCTAAAAATAGATTGCACCCAGTTTGTTCTAAAAATAGATTGCACCTAAAAATAGATTGCACCCAGCTTGTTCTAAAAATAGATTGCACCAAGTTTGTTCTAAAAATAGATTGCACCCAGTTTGTTCTAAAATTAGATTGCACCCAGTTTGTTCTAAAAATAGATTGCACCCAGTTTGTTCTAAAAATAGATTGCACCTAAAAATAGATTGCACCCAGCTTGTTCTAAAAATAGATTGCACCCAGCTTGTTCTAAAAATAGATTGCACCAAGTTTGTTCTAAAAATAGATTGCACCCAGTTTGTTCTAAAAATAGATTGCACCCAGCTTGTTCTAAAAATAGATTGCACCAAGTTTGTTCTAAAAATAGATTGCACCAAGTTTGTTCTAAAAATAGATAGCACCCAGCTTGTTCTAAAAATAGATTGCACCTAAAAATAGATTGCACCCAGCTTGTTCTAAAAATAGATTGCACCCAGCTTGTTCTAAAAATAGATTGCACCCAGTTTGTTCTAAAAATAGATTGCACCCAGCTTGTTCTAAAAATAGATTGCACCTAAAAATAGATTGCACCCAGCTTGTTCTAAAAATAGATTGCACCAAGTTTGTTCTAAAAATAGATTGCACCAAGTTTGTTCTAAAAATAGATTGCACCCAGCTTGTTCTAAAAATAGATTGCACCCAGCTTGTTCTAAAAATAGATTGCATCTAAAAATAGATTGCACCCAGCTTGTTCTAAAAATAGATTGCACCCAGCTTGTTCTAAAAATAGATTGCACCAAGTTTGTTCTAAAAATAGATTGCACCCAGTTTGTTCTAAAAATAGATTGCACCCAGCTTGTTCTAAAAATAGATTGCACCCAGCTTGTTCTAAAAATAGATTGCACCAAGTTTGTTCTAAAAATAGATTGCACCTAAAAATAGATTGCACCCAGTTTGCTCTAAAAATAGATTGCACCCAGCTTGTTCTAAAAAATAGATTGCACCTAAAAATAGATTGCACCCAGCTTGTTCTAAAAATAGATTGCACCAAGTTTGTTCTAAAAATAGATTGCACCTAAAAATAGATTGCACCCAGCTTGTTCTAAAAATAGATTGCACCAAGTTTGTTCTAAAAATAGATTGCACCCAGCTTGTTCTAAAAATAGATTGCACCTAAAAATAGATTGCACCCAGCTTGTTCTAAAAATAGATTGCACCCAGTTTGTTCTAAAAATAGATTGCATCCAGTTTGTTCTAAAAATAGATTGCACCAAGTTTGTTCTAAAAATAGATTGCACCAAGTTTGTTCTAAAAATAGATTGCACCCAGTTTGTTCTAAAATAGATTGCACCCAGCTTGTTCTAAAAATAGATTGCACCCAGCTTGTTCTAAAAATAGATTGCACCCAGCTTGTTCTAAAAATAGATTGCACCTAAAAATAGATTGCACCCAGTTTGTTCTAAAAATAGATTGCACCCAGCTTGTTCTAAAAATAGATTGCACCTAAAAATAGATTGCACCCAGCTTGTTCTAAAAATAGATTGCACCCAGCTTGTTCTAAAAATAGATTGCACCAAGTTTGTTCTAAAAATAGATTGCACCAAGTTTGTTCTAAAAATAGATTGCACCCAGTTTGTTCTAAAAATAGATTGCACCCAGCTTGTTCTAAAAATAGATTGCACCCAGCTTGTTCTAAAAATAGATTGCACCCAGCTTGTTCTAAAAATAGATTGCACCTAAAAATAGATTGCACCCAGTTTGTTCTAAAAATAGATTACACCCAGCTTGTTCTAAAAATAGATTGCACCTAAAAATAGATTGCACCCAGCTTGTTCTAAAAATAGATTGCACCCAGCTTGTTCTAAAAAATAGATTGCACCTAAAAATAGATTGCACCCAGCTTGTTCTAAAAATAGATTGCACCAAGTTTGTTCTAAAAATAGATTGCACCCAGCTTGTTCTAAAAATAGATTGCACCCAGTTTGTTCTAAAAATAGATTGCACCCAGCTTGTTCTAAAAATAGATTGCACCCAGTTTGTTCTAAAAATAGATTGCACCTAAAAATAGATTGCACCCAGTTTGCTCTAAAAATAGATTGCACCTAAAAATAGATTGCACCCACCTTGTTCTAAAAATAGATTGCACCCAGCTTGTTCTAAAAAATAGATTGCACCTAAAAATAGATTGCACCCAGCTTGTTCTAAAAATAGATTGCACCAAGTTTGTTCTAAAAATAGATTGCACCCAGCTTGTTCTAAAAATAGATTGCACCCAGCTTGTTCTAAAAATAGATTGCACCCAGTTTGTTCTATAAATAGATTGCACCTAAAAATAGATTGCACCTAAAAATAGATTGCACCCAGCTTGTTCTAAAAATAGATTGCACCCAGCTTGTTCTAAAAATAGATTGCACCCAGCTTGTTCTAAAAATAGATTGCACCCAGCTTGTTCTAAAAATAGATTGCACCCAGTTTGTTCTAAAAATAGATTGCACCCAGTTTGTTCTAAAAATAGATTGCACCTAAAAATAGATTGCACCCAGTTTGTTCTAAAAATAGATTGCACCTAAAAATAGATTGCACCCAGCTTGTTCTAAAAATAGATTGCACCAAGTTTGTTCTAAAAATAGATTGCACCTAAAAATAGATTGCACCAAGTTTGTTCTAAAAATAGATTGCACCCAGCTTGTTCTAAAAATAGATTGCACCAAGTTTGTTCTAAAAATAGATTGCACCCAGCTTGTTCTAAAAATAGATTGCACCCAGCTTGTTCTAAAAATAGATTGCACCTAAAAATAGATTGCACCCAGCTTGTTCTAAAAATAGATTGCACCAAGTTTGTTCTAAAAATAGATTGCACCCAGTTTGTTCTAAAAATAGATTGCACCCAGCTTGTTCTAAAAATAGATTGCACCTAAAAATAGATTGCACCCAGCTTGTTCTAAAAATAGATTGCACCCAGCTTATTCTAAAAATAGATTGCACCCAGCTTGTTCTAAAAATAGATTGCACCAAGTTTGTTCTAAAAATAGATTGCACCTAGTTTGTTCTAAAAATAGATTGCACCCAGCTTGTTCTAAAAATAGATTGCACCTAAAAATAGATTGCACCCAGCTTGTTCTAAAAATAGATTGCACCAAGTTTGTTCTAAAAATAGATTGTACCTAAAAATAGATTGCACCCAGCTTGTTCTAAAAATAGATTGCACCTAAAAATAGATTGCACCAAGTTTGTTCTAAAAATAGATTGCACCCAGCTTGTTCTAAAAATAGATTGCACCTAAAAATAGATTGCACCCAGCTTGTTCTAAAAATAGATTGCACCAAGTTTGTTCTAAAAATAGATTGCACCCAGTTTGTTCTAAAAATAGATTGCACCCAGTTTGTTCTAAAAATAGATTGCACCCAGTTTGTTCTAAAAATAGATTGCACCTAAAAATAGATTGCACCCAGCTTGTTCTAAAAATAGATTGCACCCAGCTTGTTCTAAAAATAGATTGCACCTAAAAATAGATTGCACCCAGCTTGTTCTAAAAATAGATTGCACCAAGTTTGTTCTAAAAATAGATTGCACCAAGTTTGTTCTAAAAATAGATTGCACCAAGTTTGTTCTAAAAATAGATTGCACCCAGCTTGTTCTAAAAATAGATTGCACCTAAAAATAGATTGCACCCAGCTTGTTCTAAAAATAGATTGCACCCAGCTTGTTCTAAAAATAGATTGCACTTAAAAATAGATTGCACCCAGCTTGTTCTAAAAATAGATTGCACCCAGCTTGTTCTAAAAATAGATTGCACCAAGTTTGTTCTAAAAATAGATTGCACCCAGCTTGTTCTAAAAATAGATTGCACCCAGCTTGTTCTAAAAATAGATTGCACCCAGCTTGTTCTAAAAATAGATAGCACCCAGTTTGTTCTAAAAATAGATTGCACCTAAAAATAGATTGCACCCAGCTTGTTCTAAAAATAGATTGCACCCAGCTTGTTCTAAAAATAGATTGCACCCAGCTTGTTCTAAAAATAGATTGCACCTAAAAATAGATTGCACCCAGCTTGTTCTAAAAATAGATTGCACCCAGTTTGTTCTAAAAATAGATTGCACCCAGCTTGTTCTAAAAATAGATTGCACCTAAAAATAGATTGCACCCAGCTTGTTCTAAAAATAGATTGCACCTAAAAATAGATTGCACCCAGCTTGTTCTAAAAATAGATTGCACCCAGTTTGTTCTAAAAATAGATTGCACCCAGCTTGTTCTAAAAATAGATTGCACCAAGTTTGTTCTAAAAATAGATTGCACCCAGTTTGTTCTAAAAATAGATTGCACCTAAAAATAGATTGCACCCAGCTTGTTCTAAAAATAGATTGCACCCAGCTTGTTCTAAAAATAGATTGCACCCAGCTTGTTCTAAAAATAGATTGCACCAAGTTTGTTCTAAAAATAGATTGCACCAAGTTTGTTCTAAAAATAGATTGCACCTAAAAATAGATTGCACCTAAAAATAGATTGCACCCAGTTTGTTCTAAAAATAGATTGCACTTAAAAATAGATTGCACCCAGTTTGTTCTAAAAATAGATTGCACCAAGTTTGTTCTAAAAATAGATTGCACCCAGTTTGTTCTAAAAATAGATTGCACCTAAAAATAGATTGCACCCAGCTTGTTCTAAAAATAGATTGCACCTAAAAATAGATTGCACCAAGTTTGTTCTAAAAATAGATTGCACCCAGCTTGTTCTAAAAATAGATTGCACCTAGCTTGTTCTAAAAATAGATTGCACCCAGTTTGTTCTAAAAATAGATTGCACCTAAAAATAGATTGCACCCAGTTTGTTCTAAAAATAGATTGCACCTAAAAATAGATTGCACCAAGTTTGTTCTAAAAATAGATTGCACCCAGCTTGTTCTAAAAATAGATTGCACCCAGCTTGTTCTAAAAATAGATTGCACCAAGTTTGTTCTAAAAATAGATTGCACCCAGTTTGTTCTAAAATTAGATTGCACCCAGTTTGTTCTAAAAATAGATTGCACCCAGTTTGTTCTAAAAATAGATTGCACCTAAAAATAGATTGCACCCAGCTTGTTCTAAAAATAGATTGCACCCAGCTTGTTCTAAAAATAGATTGCACCAAGTTTGTTCTAAAAATAGATTGCACCCAGTTTGTTCTAAAAATAGATTGCACCCAGCTTGTTCTAAAAATAGATTGCACCTAAAAATAGATTGCACCCAGCTTGTTCTAAAAATAGATTGCACCAAGTTTGTTCTAAAAATAGATTGCACCCAGCTTGTTCTAAAAATAGATTGCACTTAAAAATAGATTGCACCCAGCTTGTTCTAAAAATAGATTGCACCCAGCTTGTTCTAAAAATAGATTGCACCAAGTTTGTTCTAAAAATAGATTGCACCCAGTTTGTTCTAAAAATAGATTGCACCCAGCTTGTTCTAAAAATAGATTGCACCCAGCTTGTTCTAAAAATAGATTGCACCCAGCTTGTTCTAAAAATAGATTGCACCAAGTTTGTTCTAAAAATAGATTGCACCTAAAAATAGATTGCACCAGCTTGTTCTAAAAATAGATTGCACCAAGTTTGTTCTAAAAATAGATTGCACCCAGCTTGTTCTATAGCTTGCACACTGCCAATTCTGCAAAGAGAATGTACTCAGTGTGTTTTAAAACAGGTCACAGCTTTAAAGAGTTCGCACCACTTGCATGCTTCGTTAATTACTTCTTGATCATGTTAGTTCAAAATACCTAAAACACATTGCACTACAATACAGAGCGTTGATATATACATAGTAACCACACTATGTACGGTTTCAGAGAACCCGTGTGCACCCCATCCTCCTTCCCTCTATAACCCCTGCACAGCGTTATGTGTACATCCTCAGCGTACAGGACTACCCGCACTGACTATAACGCCGTGATACCGCTAAGCCCCGCCCCTGACGTCACTTTCTTCATCGCTTCTCCCAAGACGCACGGCTGACGTGTTTTACGTACGTATACGTGATCGCTTAGCAACCAAAGCCGCTTCACCAGTCTTTGGGTTTCTGTGTGAAGAGGATCGAGCCCTGTGCACAGGAAAGGAGACAGAGGGGTACACGGAGGAGGGTGAGGTATGGAGAGGAAAGAGAAGAGTCTATGTGTGGAATCATGGAGGTCAGTGTCCACATTTTAAGAAGGATGCATCCAGAGCCTGTACTGGGGTTCTACCCCCACTGATCGGATGTCAGGGGATCTCAGTCACCCCAATGACAGGGGACACCTGTACAACCTTATCCGGGCTATACAATGACACTTAGTGCTCATACATGGCCATTCATTGCATGACAGTCTGTGTGTATCCCCACTTCACACAACCTCACCCAGTTCTAAGACATCCAACACATGGCACCATGCCAGTCATGGCTGAGCTGGGGGGGTGTGGGGCGATGATATCTGAGTGGAGATCTCCCTCTCTACCACTCAAACACCATCACCACATCCACAATCAGTGAGACTTCCTGAACAGTGTTGATCTCCCTGCTCCCTATCCAGACCTGTGATCACAGCCTCTGACAGAAGAAAGTCTTCTAGTAAGGACAAATGTAGAGAGACAGAGAGGAAGCTAATGCTGGAAGATGTGACAGTGTGAGCACCCACCTTTCACTGATGAGGCGGCACTGATGGGGCTGCACTGATGGGACTGGTGAGGCTGAACTGATGGGCACTGATGAGGCTGCACTGATGGGCACTGGTGAGGCTGTGCTGATGGGCACTGGTGAGGCTGCACTGATGGGCACTGGTGAGGCTGTGCTGATGGGCACTGGTGAGGCTGCGCTGATGGGCACTGGTGAGGCTGAGCTGATGGGCACTGGTGAGGCTGAGCTGATGGGCACTGGTGAGGCTGAGCTGATGGGCACTGGTGAGGCTGAGCTGATGGGCACTGGTGAGGCTGAGCTGATGGGCACTGGTGAGGCTGCGCTGATGGGCACTGGTGAGGCTGCGCTGATGGGCACTGGTGAGGCTGCGCTGATGGGCACTGGTGAGGCTGCGCTGATGGGCACTGGTGAGCAGGGCAGGACTTACCATTGGGCTTGACTGGGCTCAAGCCCATGGGCCCCGCCCAATAGGGGGCCCCGATGAGATTCATAGCCGAGTGTACTCGTCTCGGCTCCACTCACAGTCACGCCCAGTCCTACCCTATGATGGACATAACACAGGGACTGGGCATGACTGTGAGCCGAGCTGAGTACACTTGGCCACGCTCGGCTCTGCTCAGGTCTTCGAGAGGACCCGAGAGCCCCCGAGAGCTGCCGAGATACACAGGACTCTGTATCTCGTCTGCGCCATTTTTAAACTTCAAGACTGCAATGACAAGGCAGCAAATGACACTGGGGCAAGGCTGCAAATGATAAGGCTACACTGACAAGGCTGCAATGACACTGGACAAGGCTGCAGATGGACACTGATAAGGCTGCATTGATGGGCATTTAAATGTAATTTTTTTCCCTAAAATTCCCTCCTAAACTTGGGGTGCGTGTTATACGCCGATAAATACGGTAATGTATAGAAGGTAGGGCCCGAAAGTGACTCAAGCCCAGGGGCCCCCACCACCCTAAGTCCTGCCCTGCTGGTGAGGCTGTGCTGATGGGCACTGGTGAGGCTGCGCTGATGGGCACTGGTGAGGCTGCACTGTTGGGCACTGATGAGGCTGCACTGATGGGCACTGATGAGGCTATGCCCACCAATCACTGCAGCATCATTGGATACTTTAGCACACAGAAGTCCAAAGGCCACTCGGTTGTGTATGCACCCCCTCCAATCCCCCCAGGCCTTAGGTAACATCATACCAAAACAGAGCTCAAAAGGGCCCCTGTTGTGCAGCCTTATCTATCTGTCCCTCTTTTTCCTAAGGCCCCTTTCACACAGGCTTTCGAATCAGGTCTGCCTGTCAGTTTTTCAAGCAAACCTGATCTGACCCTCCATTCACTCCTATGGAGCGGTGGATGACAGCAGTAACATGTCTGCTGCTATCCAATTCTGTCCGTGAAGTCCAATTAGATGGTGACTCTATTTTCCAACCGTCTGGAGGATCGAATCGGATGAAAACACACAGGCGGCCTGTTTTCATCCAATCTCCCCATAGAGGAGAGCGGGGCTCTGACAGGTCCGTCTCTGCACAGTGAGCCGAGGTGGACCTGTCATCCGCCTCCCTTGCTGAGCAAAGTGGAGTCCACTGGATGGACCGCCCATGTGAAAGGACCCTTAAGTTGGCAATATATAGCCAACGGGGGCTGAACAAAAATAAATTAACAGATTCCCCTATCTATGCAAGCGATTTGTATAGAGGAATCCTCCCCACAAGGACTCTGAGCTGTCAGGTGACCCTGATCAAGAATGATTTTCCAAAATGCCGTTCAACAAAAGTCAATCTAAAAGTCTGTCAAACAGGCACTGCCACACATGGATCAATATTTAGCTGGTCCCTGCCGAACCAGGCAAATTTCAATCCATCTCTGACCAGCTTTTTTTTCCCCTCTGTTTGTTATTATGTATCGGCATTTATAAATAAACAAATGTGTCACACCGCACCAGTCTTTCCACATCAATTTTAAATAATTTCATTTTTCTATTTTCAGACAATAGTATAAAGGTGAACTGGTTGGCGGGCTTATAAGACTCTAAAGTATAACTAAAGGCAAAGCTTTTTTCTACGTTTTGGATAGATTAAGGCAGGGTTGTAACCCCTGTTAGGTTTTTTTTTTGTCATGTGTTTCCCAACAGGGAGATCTCCTGTGAATGAACGACCTACAAGTAATGTCAGCCACTGCGGCTGACGGCATGTAGTACCGAATAAACTGCAAAGGCACTGATAAGCGCTGTCATAGTTCATTCACAAGCTTTCAACAGCCAGCCCCTTATGAAGGTACAGGCAGAGAGCTGCATGACTTGTCTGTAGAAGCCTGACATCACACCCCTGATTACAAATGCAATGCTTTCCAGGCTCCTGCGTGGAGAAAAATAATATACACATGTTTCTGGAAAACTATGTGCATTTACTGTATTATTTTTTTTCTGGAAAGGTAAACTTATCCTTTAAGTCCAGCAAGGTGTATGTCACCTCATGGACTTATGCTGGGTACATGTATCGAAATTTGGTCTGTTGAGCAGGAAACAGCCTAATTTTGATCTTTATGTAGCCCTCTCTATTCACCAGAAGCTGATCATTAGACTGATTTCTGTCGAACTGTCCTACAGGAAAACCAACATTTGATCAGCCACTCTAGTCACTGTCTGCAGCACTGATTAGTGTATTCTGACACGGGGAAGTCTGCACTGTCAGAATACAATAGTGTAGTGCAGGATATCACGGAATCCTCACCACTTGCGTGAATCCAGAAATCTGTGACCTTTATTTTTTTATCCGACCTCTTGGTTGAACAGAAAAAAAAACTCCTAGTGTATACTCAGTTTATCTATTTTATGTAGAATTTAAACTTTTAAAGAATGTCGGGAGTGTCACTATACCTTCAGCTCTCCAATACTGGGTTTTTGGGTCTCCTCATAAGAGCTCTAAAGTCATTGTCAGTCCGCCCTTCCTCTCTTTCTGTCCAATCACAGTGTACTTTGTATTATGTAAACCCATTTTCAAAATATGAAGTATACTTTGAATGGGCAATGGATGGAAGTGGTGGGCAGAGTGGTTGCTGTGTAGCAGAGCCACATCTTTTGTCAGAGCTAGCAATGGCTGTACTCCAGGCACTCTGTAATAGTGTAAATTGTAAGTAAACAAGATACGACCACAAGGTGGCTTACAGCTTCATGGATTATAAGGCTAAGTTTACCTTTGTAAAAAAAAATGTACATGCTTTTGCAGGTAAAAAAATATGTGCATTTATATTTTTTTGATACAGAAGCCTGCAAAGCATTGCACCTGTGATTAGTGGATTACAGGTGCAATGTCATGCTCCTGCAGACACAGCATACAGTTACTGAGCTGCAGGAAGTGTTAATAGACTTTGAGCTTGTAGTGAAAATATTTTATAATAGTATCATACTAGTAGTGTGCTCATAGTCAGTTGAGAACTACAAGTCTGTCTGCCGTGGTGGCAGACAGGACTTGTAGTTTTATTCATTCACAGATTGCACAGCCACAACGATTTTAAATGACAGTGGCTGCTTGGACGGGGAAAGGGTTCTGGGGTTGAGGGGGCTGATGGTTACTAACATGTTACACGCTAAATATGGCTGTAATATGTGACATGTTGGTAAAGAGGAACCTATCTTTTAACCCCTTGTAAGCCAGCACATGTTTCAAAATCTATACGTTCCTAGAGTTGAAATGGCTCTCAGTGTATATTGCACACAGATAAACATATATGCTCACAGACATCCCAACCAGCAAAAACTCATTTCAGGGAGGTGGCAAACTCATTTTAGGGAGGTGGCGCTTTGCTCTGGCGCCAACTCACCCCTCCCCCCAATTAAATGCAGCCTTTCCAGTGCCAATTAAATGCAACTATACCAGTGCTCATGAAATACAGCCTTACCGTTACCCATGGAATACAGCCTGATCACACAAAGCTCTGAAAGGGATTTGAATATCCCGGTGGCAACTGTACAAATTCTCTCCTCCTATGACACACGTCACACTGATTCAATGTATGATTGGATCATTTTTCCATCTGTCTAGGAGGCAGGACTTTCTTACAGTCCTCCACCTCACACAGACGGGGATGTCATCACATCCGTCTGTCACTCAGCCACAGACAGAAGACAGAGCAGCCAAAGCGGCCACCACAGCTGTACTCCATTCAGCCACTCGGACTGCTCTGTCTTCTGTCTGTGGCTTAGTGACAGGCCCAGCCGGGAGATCACCTGGCACTCGCAGGTGTCCATGAGCCTGCAGCCAAATGCGGGAGACTCCCGCGACTCGTGGGAGACTTGGGATGTCTGTGCTCATTTGTATACATACACACACGGTAACAAAAATAAAATTTGCCAGTCTTAGTTACACATATTGCACACAGTTGATAGGTATAACAAGTCACCTACACCCCTATGTAACCACTGCTTATTCCATGTTATAATATAATTTAGAATATTAGGGGAAAATGTGCTGGTTGCTTTTCTGCCAATAGCTTGCTGCATCAGAGCAAAGTCAGGGCTTGCACATATGCAAGAGTGGTAATATTGAGCTTGTGGAAGAATGTTTATACATTTTGCATAAAAAAAAAAAAAAAAACACAGTGAAACTTTTGGTTTAAAAGGAATGTATAGTGTTCTTTTGCATTTTTCCTTTATTTGTAATGGGCAGGTCTTGAAAAAAATTGGAAAAAAATATACATAATTTTTTTTTTTTTTTTAGTATGGTAGATAATAATTTTACATATCCATTTTTGACCCCACAAGCAGACCTTGTATGAGATCTGTGACCCTCTGCCCTCACTAGAGTAGAGCAGCAGAGAATCTGTTCTCTGAAAGGAAGAGGTTGATGGGGGTCCATCAGCAGAGGCAGTCAGTGAAGCTAAAGCTTCTGCAGAGTAGAGAGAGAACCGTATGTCACTGTATCAGAACTGGTATGTAATTGCCACTAGATTTTGTATAATTTTTTTATACAGTACCACCATGTCTAATGAAGAAAAAACAAATTGAGTGAGGAGTAAAGCACATATTCCACTGCAGCTTGATCTGCCTTTCCACAATGGATGAGGACGACGAGAACTTCACCACTTTCCTGGCATACACAAAGAGTCCCAAGATAACAAAAAGAACTTCATTCCAGGTGAGTTTCTTACCTTTTTACTATCCTGTAAAACTTGAAGCAAAACTTTATGTGGAATGCTACTTTATCAAATACTGCAAGTGTTTCTCAAACTCTGAAAATTATACCTCCAAAATCACCTCTTTTTTTTCGTTCCAATAAGTTTTTATTGTAGGTATAAAGGACATAACAGATGAAAGCATAAATGTGGACGCAGCCACTGTAATAAACATACAGATGGAACAGTATATCCGATCATAGTAGATTACATGTGACATAACTTATATCACCTGACAATAGGGAAATATTAATTTAAGTTGTTATTCTTATATTCCTAGCATCTAAAGAAAACTATACGTATCAGCTCCTGGAAGCTAGTTGGCTCATAATCTGCTAATGCCCCGTACACACGAGCGGAATCTCCGTCGGAAAAATCTTGGATGGATTTGCCGATGGAATTCCGCTCAAGCTTGGCTTGCATACACACGGTCACACAAAAGTTCTCTGAATTTTTGACCATCAAGAATGCGGTGACGTACAACACTATGACGAGCTGAGAAAATGAAGTTCAATGTTTCTGAGCATGCGTCAAATTGTTTCTGAGCCTGCATAGGAATTTTGCGTGTCGGAATTGCTACAGACAATCGTAATTTCCGATCAGAACTTTTTTCCATCAGAAAAATAGAGAATCTGCTCTCAATCTTTTGCTGGTGGAAATTCCGCCAACAAAAGTACGATGGAGCATACACATGGTCGGCAATTTCCAGCAAAAAGCTCACATCGGACTTTTCCTGGCAGAATTTCCAATTGTGTGCACGGGCCATTAGTCTCTGTTCTCTCTGTTCTTTCAGAGACCGACAGGCGGTACGATATATAGTAGTTCTTATAATTGAGTATGTAGCTAGGCTCTGATGTGCAGATCGGAGATGTGGGGATAGAGCAATATGAGTGGGGGTGTACAGGGGGAGGGGTGGTGATATCTTAGGAAAGGTGACTCCTTGTCAGTGCTAGGTAGAGTATATTAATTTCGGAGTATACACTCTCTGGCCACTTTATTAGATACATCTGTTCAATTGCTTGGTAACACAAATGGCTAATCATCCAATCACATTGCAGCAATTCAATGCATTTAGGCTCTATAACATGGTGAAGGCGACTTGCTGAAGTTCAAACCGAGCATCAGAATGGTGAAGAAAGGGGATTTAAATTACTTTGAACGTGGCATGGTTGTTGGTACCAGACAGGCTGGTCTCAGTATTCCAAAACTGCTGATCTACTGGTATTTTCATGCACAACTATCTCTAGGGTTTACAGAGAATGGTCTGGAAAAGAGAAAATATCCATTGAGCGGAGGTTGTGTGGAGGAAAATGCCTTTTTGATGTCAGAGAAGAATGGGCAGACTAGTTTGAGATGATAGAAAGCAACAGTAACACAAATAACCATTCGTTGCCAACAAGGTATGCAGAATACCATCTCTGAACACACAACATATGGAACCTTGAAACAGATGGGCTTCAGCAGCAGAAGACCACACGAGTGGCACTCCTGTCAGCTAAGAACAGGAAACTGAGGCTACAATTCGCACAGGTTTGCCCAAATTAGACAATAGAAGAGTGGACAAATGTTGCCTGGTCTGAGTCTCGATTTTAGCTGCGACATTCAGATGGTAGAGTCAGAATTTGGCGTAAACAACATAAAAGCATGGATCCTCTCTGCCTTGTATCAACAGTTAGGCTAGCGGTGGTGGTGTAATGGTGTGGGGGATATTTTCTTGGCACACTTTGGCCCCCTTAGTAGCACTTGAGCTTCGTTTAAACGCCACGGCCTACCTGAGTATTGTTGCTGACCATGTCCATCCCTTTATGACTACAGTGTACCCATCTTCTGATGGCTACTTCCAGCAGGATAATGCACCATGTCACAAAGCTCAAATCATCTCACTACTGGTTTCTTGAACATGACAATGAGTTCAATGTACTCCAAAGGTCTCCACAGTCACCAGACTTCAATCCAATAGAGCACCTTTGGGATGTGGTGGAATGGGAGAAACGCATCATGGATGTGCAGCCAACAAATCTGCAGCAACTGTGTGATGCTATCATGTCAATATGGACCAAAATCTCTGAGGAATGTTTCCAACACCTTGTTGAATCTATGCCAGGAAGAAATAAGGCAGTTCTGAAGGCAAAAGTAGGTTCAACCCGGTTCTAGTAAGGTGTACCTAATAAAGTGGCCACTGAGTATATATGTACAATATGTGTAAGTGTGTGTGTGTCAGTGGTTGAAAAATTCTGCTTTCTCATTGAGCATTGCTGTTGCTGGAGAGCAGAGAAAGAAAGATCTTATAATTTATCATGGAAATTAACATGCAATCTCATTTTCTATTTTAGGATGAGCTAAAGAAGGCAGTCAATGCTCGAGTTTCTCGACAGAAGGCTATTGAAGAAGCTGAGAGTTCAGATTACTCGGAAGAGTTTGAAAGTGATGGTATGTCTATTCAGAAGAATTTTCTTTTAGTTTGGATAAGGGCGGAAAAATAACTTGCCTCTGCTGCTGGAATTTTGTTAACTTTATCAATATTGTGAGTGTATTTTTCATGAGCAGTTTTATTCAAGAAAGCATTCTTGATGCTTATTCTTAAATGCAAGCCATTGCATTACAATAAATAGTAACCACTCAGACTTTATCTGGTACTGGTTTGAATTCAACATCCTGAATCCTAATTGGTTGCAATTAGTTACTGTACTTAAGAGTTAGCACTTAGGAATCCATTTGAGGGAATCAACAATGCTTTCCATACATATCCAATATGTGCAAAATGGTTATTTTATTATTTAATGTGTTATTTTTTTAATGTCTAACTTCAGCTTGGGCTTAAAAGAAATGTCAATCCTCAGCTTGTTCTAAATGAATAAAATACAACTCTGGCTGCTGTACTTACCTAATCTCTTGCATTTTTCCCTGCAAACTCATCAGATCCAGGGAGGGGGCGCTACTCCTCTAATCGGTTGTATCCCTGCATTTCTCTGTTCAATAGTATAGAATCATTTTTACTAAAGAAAGAAAAATATCCACTAGACTGCTTTTACAGCTAATCCTGTCATTGAGCTTTTTATTTAAAATAGAATACACACAAAGGATTAACTGGTAAAAAAGTTTCTTCAGTTTACCGCAGCACTCTAATGCTGTGTACACACGACCGTTTTTCCGTCAGAATAAACTCTGATGGTTTTTCCGGCGGAGTTCCGGTGAAACGGACTTGTCTACACACGATCACACCAAAGTCCGAATGTTTAGAACACGGTGACATACAGCACGTACGACGGGACTAGAAAAAGTAAGTTCAATAGCCAGTAGCCAATAGCTTTCCTTGCGTCGTTTTTGGTCCGTCGGAACAGCATACAGACAAATGGTTTTCCCGATAGGAATTGATTCGGTCGGAAAGATTTAAAACATGTTCTATTTCTAGGTCCGTCAGAATTTTCGGGAAAAAAAGTCCACTGAAGCCCACGCATGATCGCAATATCTGATGAAATGATTCCATCTGACTTTTTCTGCCGGAAAGTCCGACCGTGTGTACACGGCATTAGGGTTAAAAAGGAAGAGCGCAGCTGACATGCTGCTTACGCTCGCTCACCTTACTATTATGCTAATGCTTATGACTGTACAGCCACACAGGATTATGGGATATGTCTTCTGCTACCTGTCAGAACCCTTGAGAGTGATTAACTAATACAGAATATTGTAAGCACCTTATTTCATATCAGTTAAAGCGGGGTTCCACTCTAAAGTGGAACTTCCACTCATCGGAAACCCTCCCCCCCTCCGGTGTCACATTTGGCACCTTTCAGGAGGGAGGGGGGTGCAGATACCTGTCTAAGACAGGTAATTGCACCCACTTCCGGGCACAGACTCCCACGGGAGTCTATGCCGTTTCCTGTCCCGCTGCGCTGTCTGCTGGGACACAAACGGGTTCCAGAGACAGCGCGGACCATTCCTAGTGTGCTGCGTGACTCGCGCATGCACAGTAGGGAACCAGGAAGTGAAGCCGCAACGCTTCACTTCCTGATTCCCTAAACTAGAATGGCGGCGGCAGCAGTCGAGACCCGAGCAATCGATCGGCCTCGGCTGCCGACATCGCTGGACCCTGGGACAGGAGAGTGTCCATTTATTAAAAGTCAGCAGCTGCAGTATTTATAGCTGCTGGCTTTTAATACTTTTTTTGTAGGTAGAATCCCTCTTTAACCTCCCTGGCGGTATGATTCAGTCCGGTTTTAGGTGCTGAAAGCGGTACAATTATTTTGCATGGAAATTTGGCGTTTTATATTGTAGTACTGTAATTATTAGGAATAACTCTCTTAAATCTGTTCAAACCAGAGTCTAGCAGACATCCCGGGTATGATAAAGTTTATAATATAATAAATAATAATAAAAATTATTCACTAATGTAATCAAATCCTAAAACACTGAAAAAGGGACACTTTTTGGTTGCTATGGGCAATCTCCAAATTCCAGGCAGAAAAAACTGTATTTATAATATAAAAGTGCATGCAGGGCATTGCACAGACCACTAGGGACAAAGGGGGTGTGTAATTTTTTTTACACAGTACTGTAATCTGTAAGATTACAGTGCTGTGTGTTGTTTTGCTGTTTTGTGTCTTTTTACTTTTTTGAATTTGCCGCCGTTCTCCGCTCCCGTGCGCCATAACGTCTCAGGGAACGGAGCTCGGCGGCACTCGGGCACTGTGTGAATCGAGCGGAGGACAGCTCGATCACACAGCGTGGAGGACATCGCTGGATCCAGGGGACAAGGTAAATAACTCTCCCTGTGTCCTCCCCTGCATCCAGCGATGCGAATCCGAGTCTGGCTCGGGGTTACCGCTCCTGTTAGTGAAATCCCAACCCGAGCCAGACTCGGGATTACCGCTAGGGGGGTTAATGTAGTTATTATCGACAATTACAGTAATGAACTAATATGCAAAAATTAGCTGCTAAGGCGGTAGTTCGCTTTAAGGGAGGGGGAGTAGACAAATTGCCCACAGTTTTCATACTTAAGAAACCTGAAAAATAAATGTTAACATCAATTAAAGTAAAGCATTAACCCCTTGTCTACCAAGGTATGTTTATAAATGACTCCTCTGGGGAGCCGAAGGCTGCGGTAAATGGCAAAAACTCAGAGGAACTTCCATTCGCTGCAGTAGCCAAGGATGCAGCCAGTCAAGCACATGCTTGATTAGCTGCAGTGGTGGGCAGGGGAGATATTGGAGGTCTAACAGACCCCTGATGTCTCCATAAAGAGGACATGTCACCTGCCCATGATATCACATTATCACATAGGGGGCTTATTGTTGTGTCCCTTTAACAGTACTGTGAACTTAAGCCTAGCTTCACACTGAGGGCCGGTTTAAAAACTCGCACAATTTCAAACTGGCATTTCAGTTCGACTTCGGGGACGATTTTACAGACCTCTGTGCGGGTTCATGCACAGATGTCTACTCCAATCGCCCCCAAAGTCACCAAACGTAGTGCAGGAACTAATTTTAGGAATCAGTGTGGCGCGCAAAGCTGGCATTGCACCGTTTCGTTGCCAACAATAGGCGTCTATTTGACATGTCAAAACGACCTGATGTGAACGTGGGCTGAGTCAAATTTAGATAATGACATATTTATTTTACCTGTGTATGCGTGGATTAGTGGTGGAGAATGGAGGCATCCACTTTATAGTCTCCTGTTGTCTCTGGAGATCTGGATCATTTCATACCTTTTTATAATTTCAAAGAATTGTCTGAAACAAGAACTGTTTGTGAAACTCTTAAATTGGGAGTAAACTCCCATGCATGAATTTGACCTGAAGGTAAGCCTATAATAAGACTTGCCTATATGTAATGTAAATATCTTCTAAATGTACACCGTTTAGGAGATATATATATATATATATATATATATATATATATATATATATATATATATATATACGTATATATAATTTTTTATTTTTTTTTCACATTGATATGCTACTTGATGACCTCTTAAATTTTTTATTTTCGTAGACAGTTTAGATGACTCTTTCAATGGGAAAAAATCAATTAAACCAGAATCACGGAGGTCGTTCCATGATTTTCACTTCTCAGATGATGATGATGATGATGATGATGATGATGATGATAAGGATAAGAAATCAAATAACAAAGTGTCTTTCCTGAAAACTCGGAGGCAGGAAAACAAGGAGCTAGACTATGAAGGCAAAGAACGTACTCTGCCAAAATCACCAATCTTTGGTGATATGGGGAATGGACATCTTACAGCAAAAGACCAGAAGCCCACTCCAAAGCCACGAGAGTCCAGGATGAAACGGTCGCCATCACGTAAGAGTTTTCTTAAGATATCGTCTTTAAGGATTTTAAAGGATGAAAAATCATAAATATGTTAGACATATATTTGATTAGAAAAAAATAAATCTCTATAAGATTGTGGTGCACAGTGTTCAGATTCACATGCAGGTCAAATGCAATGTGTTGTGAAAGGTCATATATTTGAGTTACTTCTGAGCTTCTTTTAAGATTCTTAATTGTTATTTTTTTCCTTTACTGTGTCTTGTTGACTGGGTTTTCAGGATGACCGGTCCACAATTACTGGAGCTTGACTAGGGTAAATCAGAGATCGCCATCCAAAACTCCTAAACTACCCACAAAAACTCCACCATGCACTTAACCCCAATATTACACTTAACACAAAGTGAAGTTAAATTGCCATCAGGCCTTTATTAAACCAACATAACAATAAATAACAATTTTTAATATTGCAGATAAATATGTGTATATTTACTGTACAGTATACAGTATCTCACAAAAGTGAGGTACACCCCTCGCATTTTTGTAAATATTTATTATTTCTTTTTTCATTTGCTGTCCCCTCAAAATAACTAAACACACAGCCATTAATGTCTAAACCTCTGGCAACAAAAGAGAGTATACCCCTAAGTGAAAATGTCCAAATTGGGCCCAAAGTGTCAATATTTTGTGTGGCCACCATTATTACCATTATTATTTTTTTTTTTCATCTATAAGTTTTTATTGATAACAATAATTAGGGGCGCTCTGCAAAAAATATTTCCTAAACCACTCATTTACAATAACTGTGGCAAAAATGCTTAAGACAATATAATAATCACCAGAGTAAAAATATGCACATATATGATGACAATAATTACACTGAAGAAATAGTGAACATTGGTGAACCACCAAAAATAATTATAATAATTAGCAATGTAAAGTCCCAATGACGTGTCTCTACAAAAAATGAATTCTGCTGATCCAGAATGTGGAAAACGGATATTAATCGTGATATAGCAACAAGTCGGGAAAAATGCTTGCGACTCCCTCCACCATACACGCAGCACTACACCAGTTATGAAGATGCAAGTCCAAACTGCTTACCAGATCCGTTTGACCACTTTAATTAAAAAGTAAGTCAAATAACGCTTGTACAGGATAATACCTGCTCATATGGATACTGATGCAAATGATAGTAGATGGTATGTCTCTCTTCACAGACTCAAGCGGCAAATGTGGAAAGATACAAAAAGATCCATAGCATAATACTGACTTTAATAAAAAATAAGTAAAAAACAGACAGCCAAAAGGCTCCTTACATGGTACTGGGACTGCTCGCTCTGACCGAAAGACTCACTCTCCGACCCAAGGAAAAAGATCCTTCCGCATTCGATATTGGCGTGCGTTCCAGGCCTGCAGACCGACGAACCAGAGGGCCGGAAGTGGCGTCGAATAGCGTGACCATGTACCGCTCCGATGTACGTTTCGTTATTAACGTCTTCAGGAAGCGTACTGGGTCACTCGTAATTACCGCTTATATCGAATCACTTAACGAATTATTGCGAATAGGGAAACAGGTCGTGCGCAGCCTCAGTACACCCAGGCAACACAACGAGCGCTAGTAATTGACATTTATATCGAATCCTTATCGAATTATAACGAATATAATTGGCCACTATATCAAATCCTTATCGAATTATAGTGAATATAATCGGCAATTATATCGAATCCCTAACAAATTATAGCGAAAGGAAAAACAGGTCGTGCGCAGCCCCAGTACCATACAGGCAACACAACGAACAGATACAATCATTAACATTCATGTCCACAATATATAATTTGTAGGATAATGCAGCAACAATACATTTTTCATTCGAAAGTAGAAATATATACAAAAAGCACATGATTAACTAATCATAAACAAATGGCAGATGAGTTACTAATCTTTTGCATGATTCCAGCACAAAAAAATATAAAATTTTTTAAAATATAACAATAAAAAAAGTTTAAAAAAATATATTGGAAAGAATATAAAAAAATGTGCACAAATACGTATTACACCTCCCAAACCATTGGGAGAAGACATGTACATAAGCACATACCAACCATAAAATAAAACAAATGAATGTAAATATGCACGAGCGCCTATCACATAGAAGAGCGCGTGCATGCCTTAAACAAGAAAACCTGTAAAATAACACCCGAGTGTAATCAGAAAAAATGATTAACAACTCGATAAAAAATATGAATTTAAAACTAAAGATATCATAGGAAATGGACAGAGGCTAGAGGGCCAAGATTGGAAAGCGAGGTAGGCCTTACTTTGTGTGCCTCTATAGACAGAGGGATTTCCAAAATTGTTTCCAATCCGTTAATCATTGGATAAGAAACAATTTAGATCAAGTTCGATATTCATTCCCAATGGCTGCAAAGTTTGTAATTTATAAATCCATCTAGTTTCATTTTTTCGAAATTTCTCTTTTCATATGTGTTCCTCTCCAGTGTCTCGTGATTTTATCAATCCCATAAAACCTACACTAAGAAGGATCACTATTATGGTACTGTTTAAAATGTCTCGAGACACTGTGATTGGGGAAACCTTTCTTTATATTTGCAAGATGCTCATTTATTCTGATTTTTAGTTGTCTTGTAGTGCGGCCTACATATTGCAATGAACACGGACATTCCAATACGTAAGATACGTGATCTGAATTGCAAGTGATGAGAGGTTTAATCTTGAATTCCTCTCCCGTTAAACACATGATGTAAAATTAAGCATTTTTTTAGTTGTCCCAGGACCCCTGGTAATTTTGCATGCACGACACCTGGTACAGAAATTAAAACCAGAGCCATCCAAGAAAGTGACCAATTTCTTTGGAGGGTCTGGTACATTTTGGGCTAGCCGGTTTCTAAGGCCAGGGGCCCTCCTATAGATGAACCTAGGCCTGTTTGGAATGGTAGATGCAAGGTCTTTATCTTTTAATAAAATGGGCCAATATTTTTAAAAAATGGTCTCTAATTGTTTGTATTTTCTATTAAATCCTGTCACAAAAGCTAATGGGGTTAGATACCATCTAAGGGACAGTTTTTGGGTTAGTTCCCAAAGTGCAGAGCATTTAGTGGCTTTTTATATAGACCACAATGCTTGTTGCCACTAGTGGATTGTGGTTGTTTTCCCCAAGTCATTCTCCCAATGGTTGGCCACCATTATTTTCCAGCACTGCCTTAACCCTCTTGGGTATGGAGTTCACCAGAGCTTCACAGGTTTCCACTTGAGTCCTCTTCCACTCCTCCATGACGACATCACAGAGCTGGGGGATGTTAGAGAACTTGTGGTTCTCCACCTTCCTTTGAGGATGCCCCACAGATGCTCAATAGGGTTTAGGTCTGGAGACATGCTTGGCCATTCCATCACCTTTACCCTCAGCTTCTTTAGCAAAGCAGTGGAGGTGTGTTTGGGGTGGTTATCATGTTGGAATACTGCCTGCGGCCCAGTCTCCGTAGGGCAGGGATCATGCTCTGCTTCAGTATGTCACAGTACATGTTGGCATTCAGGGTTCCCTCAATGAACTGTAGCTCCCCATTGCTGGCAGCACTCATGCAGCCCCAGACTATGACACTCCCACCACCTGTAGGCAAGACACACTTGTCTTTGTATTCCTCACCTGGTTGCTGCCACACACGCTTGACACCATCTGAACCAAATTATTTTATCTTGGTCTCACCAGCAATCCATGTCCTTAGTCTAATTGTCTTCAGCAAACTGCGAGTTTTCTTGTGCATCATCTTGAGAAGAGGCTTCCTTCTGGGATGGCAGCAATGTAGACAAATTTGATGCAGTGTGTGGCGTATGGTCTGAGCACTGACAGGCTAACCCCCACCCCTTCAACCTCTGCAGCAATGCTGGCAGCACTCATATGTCTTGTTTCCAAAGACAACCTCTGGATATGACGCTGAGCACGTGCAGTCAGCTTCTTTGGTTGACCATGGTGAAACCTGTTCTGAGTGGAACCTGTCCTGTTAAACTGCTATATGGTCTCGGCCACTGTGTTGTAGCTCAGTTTCAGGGTCTTGGCAATCTTCTTATAGCCTAGGCCATCTTTATGTAGAGCAACAATTCTTTTTTTCAGATCCTCAGAGAGTTATTTGCCATGAGGTGCCATGTTGAACTTCCAGGGACCAGTATGAGAGAGTGAGAGCGATAACACCAAATTTAACACACCTGCTCCCCATTCACACCTGAGACCTTGTAACACTAATGAGTCACATGACACCAGGGAGAGAAAATGGCTGATTGGGCCCAATTTGGACGTTTTCACTTAGGGGTGTACTCACTTTTGTTGCCAGTGGTTTAGACATTAATAGCTGTGTGTTGAGTTTTTTTGAGAGGAAAGAAAATTTACATTGTTGTACAAGCTGTACACTCACTACTTTACATTGTAGCAAAGTGTCATTTATTCAGTGTTGTCACATGAAAAGATATAATAAAATATTTACAAAAATGTGAGAGGTGTACTCACTTTTGTGAGATACTGTATATGCCTCCAACCGAAGCCATAGCCTCGGGGACATTGAAGTAAAAGCTGTTATAAAACCCACGCTACCATCTACTAAGAAACCCTATACGTGTGTGGGTGGCTGCAGACAGTATAATGTGTTCTCACATCCAAAATTGAATGAATAAAATAATTCCTGTTTTGCCTCCTGTAATGGAAATTTGTAGGTTCTGTATATAATTGTATTCTATTTTATATGTATTGCACAATGCCCTCACTGTGCACACGGCACTAATAATGTTTTCAGTACATGTTTTGCATTCTTTCGAGTCCTGATTAGAATTAGCCTGCCTATGTAACGCCCCTTGTTACCATAAACGTACAATTGTAATATTAATATGATACCTACGTAATCATGTGTATAAAAACCTTCAAATGCGTCATAATAAAGGAGAACGGTTATTTGAAAAGATGCTGAGCGTATCTTTCCAAATAACCGTTCTCGTCCCAAACCTCGCCCTTGGACCCTGCAGCCAATTTAGCATACATCTCTGTCATTCCTAAACCAGGGAAAGATCAGAGCCTAGTAAGCAACTACAAGCCTATTTCATTAATTAACAATGACTTAAAAATAATGACGAAAATTCTCTCTAACCGATTGGGTTCCTTTATTGGCAATTATATCCACAAGGACCAGGTGGGCTTTATCCCGGGATGGCAGGGACCGGACCAGATAAGGAGAGTGGTGGATATTATTTCCCTTCTTAACTCGGGGTGGGACGGAGGGCCTCCTCAGGAGGGCTTCCTCCTCTCCATAGATTTGCAGAAAGCATTTGACACTATCACTTGGCCCTATTTATTCGGCGTTCTAGAAGATGGGGCTTTGGTCCCCGCTTCCTTCACCTCCTTGAAGCTCTTTACTCCCAACCCCGAGCACAGGTCAGACTCCAAGGCCACCTCTCAGACCCCTTTTTAATTAGCAAAGGAACCAGACAGGGCTGCCCACTTTCTCCCCTCCTCTTTGCCATTGGAATCGAAACGTTAGCTATCTCCATCAGGAATCATCCAGACATTCAGGGAGTGAAATGTGGCCACGCGACACATAAATGCGCCCTGTTTGCGGACGACGTCCTTCTCTTTATCACTTCTCCCCTCATTTCGACCCCTCACATCCTCCAAAAGTTCGGACAGGTCTCGGGACTCCATGTTAATATGGCCAAGTCAACAGCCCTCAACATCTCCCTATCCCCCGACCTAGTAAATAGGCAAAAAGAGCACTTCCCCTTCTCCTGGAGCTCCTCCTCCATCCCCTATTTAGGGGTCCAGCTTACACCCAACTTTGGTCAATTGTTCCACCATAATTACCCACCCATGTTTAAAAAACTTAAAAATGATCTTGAACAATGGTCTCTCCACAAGATGTCCTGGATGGGGAAAATTAATGCAGTCAAAATGACCCTTCTCCCTAGGTTATTGTACCTCTTCCGCTCTCTGCCAATTCCGGTTCCCAAGTCTCTCGTACAGAACCTTCAGTCGGCAATTATTAAATTTACCTGGGGCAAATCCAACAATAGACTCCCCAAGAAAACACTATTCAGACCGAGACGGAAAGGCGGTCTAGGACTGCCCAATCTCTGGTGGTACTATCAGGCGGTGCAACTCTGCCAGATGTCTAATGTCTACTCTAGAGGACCTAAACCCGAATGGCTAGAGATGGAAAGACAGGCTATCCCTAAGCATACAATTGACTTTCTACTATGGCGCCCTCCAAAATCTAGACCCCCCGGTCATGTCCCCTACCCTCTCTCATTCCCTCGCCCTATGTGATACGATACATAAGTCCAACACCCTTACTTCCAAGTGGCAACCCCTCGCACATATTTTCAACAACCCCTCATTTCAGCCGGGGCAGAATATCAGGGCATTCCAATGGTGGATAGACAAAGGCCTTTACAGAATAGGACATTTTCTCAACCCAGCAGGGCCACTTAAGCTGAGTCAATGCATCTCTAAGCTGGAGATGCCCGCCACAGAAAGATTCCGGTTCCATCAAATAACCCACTTTTTGCACATGCTAACAGCCCAACACCCCCTCCCTCTCACTGTTTCACCGTATGAACTCTGGTGCTCGTCAGCCATGGACATGAGGGGAGGGATTTCTCTGATCTATTCGGCGCTAGCCGAACCAAAGGAAAAAGCGCAATACATGCTGAGCTGGGAACATCACGTGGGTGGGATCTGGACTCATGGCACACCCATTTCACTACAGCCTTCAAGGGGATCCTTAACACGTCCTTAATGGAGGCGGACATTAAAGTCATCACCCGTTGGTACCTTGTCCCCACCCGCCTTGCTAAATTCTACCCTCAGTCCTCCCCCTATGTTTTAGAGGGTGCGGGCACCTGGGATCGCTCGTTCACATTTTATGGGAATGTCCCAGAATCAGAAACTTCTGGAATAAGACTTTTGCCCTAATCCGCAAGGTCACTGGCCATGCCGCCCCTCAATCCCCAGCATTTGCCCTCCTGAATGAAAAAATCCCCCACATTCCCAAATACACTCAATTTTGTATTCACTTTATTCTCCTAGGTGCTAAGTTGACTATAGCCAAATAA
Organism: Lithobates pipiens; assembly: GCF_037356315.1. Taxonomy (NCBI): domain Eukaryota; kingdom Metazoa; phylum Chordata; class Amphibia; order Anura; family Ranidae; genus Lithobates; species Lithobates pipiens. The sequence continues at coordinate 347,185,404 of NW_027507718.1, read as the reverse complement.
CCGTTCTCCTTTATTATGACGCATTTGAAGGTTTTTATACACATGATTACGTAGGTATCATATTAATATTACAATTGTACGTTTATGGTAATAAGGGGCGTTACATAGGCAGGCTAATTCTAATCAGGACTCGAAAGAATGCAAAACATGTACTGAAAACATTATTAGTGCCGTGTGCACAGTGAGGGCATTGTGCAATGCATATAAAATAGAATACAATTCTATACAGAACCTACAAATTTCCATTACACTCCCAAACCGTGCGTGATTACAAATATGTACCCTAATATACTAACATTCACCATCGTCATTATTCATATAGTGAAAATTGCAAGACCATTATAAAATGCATAAGATGCGCGAGTCATACAAAGAAATACATAGAAATCATATCTACAGGCAATTCATACATACATACATATAACATGTATCTCCACTGTGCATTAAAGTCTGTTCTAAAGTGAGGTCAAAATAAAAGTCTTTTGAAATAACAGCTATGTATACATCCGGTGATCACACATTTCCTTGTCACTGGATTTGATTGACGGCAGTGGGAACCACAATGGCTGCTGCTGCTATCAATCTTTTCAAAGAGGACCCAAGACAGTGGCTGGAGCTGCTGGGCTCGTTCTCGTCACTGGAAAGATTGGGTTCAGGTAAGTAAAAGGGGGGTGGGCTCTGGGGGCCAGCTGCATTACAGAACGTTTTTCACCTTACTGCATTGACCGGAAAAATGACTGTATAAGGTTTAATCTAACTTGGGAACACTTGCCCACAGACCTTACACAGGTCTACCACTACCTGGCCCCTATTATCGGCCCACACCCAAGCAGAGGGCACCATACCAACAGATGAGTTCCCACTTGTATCTTGCAACAACAGATTTTAACCCCATTCAAGCGGTCCCAACCGCCTGATTACCACCTGATTACTGTAAGCCCTTGTACACACGGTCGGACATTCCAACAACAAAATCCGTCAGATTTTTTCAGACGGATTTTGTCCGAAACTGGTGTTGCATACACACGGTCGGACAAAGTTGTCGGAAAATCCAATCGTTCGGAACGTGATGATATTCGTTCGTTACGACGGGACTACGTTCAGGCTACTAGGCAATAGTTTTGGTCTAAGAATTTGATCTGAGCATGCGTGTCACTTTGTACGATCAGAATTCTCTACAAACAATCAAAGTCCGATCGGATCGTGTTGTCGGAAAATTTTATAGCTCAGCTCTAAAACTTTGTCGGTCGGATATTCCGACAGAAACAGTCCAATGGAGCCCACACACAGTCGGATTATCCGACAACATGGTCTGATCGGACATTTTCCGTCGGAATATCCAACCGTGTGTACAAGGGCTAAAATCTATCTGTCTCCTGCCTATATAGAAAATACTAGGGATGGAAGGAGGGGCGTTCACCTGATGACTTCCAGACTCAACTGTTCTGAGAGCTTTTCATCGGAAAATGCGACTGTCTGTAGGCTCCATTGGAGATTTAGCTGTCCAAATTTCTGCCAGCCAAAAATTTATAGCATGTTCTCAATTTTCCCAACGGAAAAACATTCTATCGGAAATTCCGATCGCGTGTATGCAATTCCGTCACGCCAAAAATCACGCATGCTCAGATTCAACTACGAGACAGAAGCTATTGGCTACTGGCTATTTGGACTTCCTTTTTCTAGTCCCGTCGTATGTGTTGTACGTCACGGTGTTATAAACGATCGGAATTTGTTGTGACCGTGTGTAGGCAAGACAGCTTGAGCGGAATTCCGTTGGGAAAACCAGTAGAGCTTTTTCTGACAAGAATTCCGATCGTATGTACGCGGCACTACAGTCCAACCCCTCCCTGGTATGGAATCTCCTACACTCCTCTCTATCACAACATATTCTCAGACAATCACCTAAGTATACCTCCTACATCTCCTTTTAAAACATTAAATCTATGTTGTCTGGTTTCCCTTCCACCCTGTTATGCAGGATCTACGCTTCATTCATTCCTTAAAGCTCTGGGCCTTCCTAGAAAGTTCCAGGCCACTAGTGTTTTTGGGAGAACCCACAATTTTCATATTTCTATCAACACAGGCTACTTAAAAATATTTATACCTCAGACACTACGTAGAGCCTAAGTTGTGAAAAAAGCTCTTTTATTAGGCTTTAGTTATAGTGACTTCAGAAAAGGAGTTAACTTGTAAAAAAAAAATTGTAAATTAATTTCTTGCTTACTGTGCCAAATATGATAAACAGATCTATTTTAGAATACAGAGTAAAATAGGAAACTCCTATTTAAAGTTTTTATCGCTATCCATGACCCCGTCAAAGAGATTTGAATTTCCAGCTGATAATCATAACTAGCAATGAGGGAAGCTATTGCCATTGGGAAAGGAAGACACTCGTAGTAATAACCTTCAGAGATTTTAACCCTAAGGCCGCGTACACACGGGCGGACTGTTCGCCCAACTTTGTCCGCTGAACAGTGTTTGGGCGGACAGTCCGCTCGTGTGTGGGCTTTCAGCGGACAGTTTCAGCGGACAGTTTGACGAACAAGGTTTTTCGGAAATTCCGTAAAACTGTCCGCTGAAACCTTGTTTGAGCGAACAGTCCGCCCGTGTGTAGGCTTGTTCGACAAACTAAGTTCCGCGCATGCTCAGAAAGGCTTAACACGCCGCAAGTTATAATGCAGTGTATAGGACGTCGTATTTTTCGTCCCGTCGTACGTGCCGTTCACGTCATCGCGCACGGTTTCAGCAAACTGTTCGTTCGTCGTGTGTGGGCATGTCCGTCCATGCTAATTTTGAGCGGACTGTTTGCCGAAACTGTTTGACGGACAAAGTTGGGCGAACAGTCCCCGCGTGTGTACGCGGCCTTACCCATTTTACTAAACAAAGTGGGGTTGTTTAATAAGCTGGAGAGTGCAAAATCTGGTGCAGTTGTGCATGGTAGCCAATAAGCTTCTAACTTCAGCTTGTTCAATTAACCCTTGGCAATAAAACCTGGAAGCTGATTGGTTACTGTGCAAAGCTGCACCAGATTTTGCACTCTCCAGTTTTAGTAAATCAACCCCCGTGTGTTGATGTCTTTTTCGTCACAGTTTTTTTCCCTGTAACTGGACAGCAAGTGAGCAAAATCTTCCTAGTGGGAGCACAGACTGCAATAAAAAGCTGACAGGGGTTCTATTCTTTCCCTGTTCTGTGTAAAATTAAAGTAGAAGTCGACCCCAAAACTAAAATCCCTGCATCTATAGACATCCACAATCCAACACTAACCTATCTAGCCTTGTAAAAAATCAGAAAAAAAAAGAAACAAAAATCAGTATACGTATCTTTTTTGAAGCCGATCCGACCCGACCTCCAGCGGCAGAATTTCTGATCCCACGCTGAGCTGTCAGCCACGGCTTTGCTGTGGAGGTGGGTGCGGAGGACACATCCGACAACGGAAGCCCCATAGTAAAGTCTCGTACACACGATTTGTTTATCGGCAGGGAATTGTGTGATGACAGACTGTTTGCCTAAAATCCGGCCATTAGTACGCTCCATCAGACAATTGTTGTCCAACTTTCGGCCAACAAATGTTGGATGGCAGGCTAGTAAATTTGACGGACAACCGTCTGTTGTCAGATTTTCATCTCGTCTGTACACAAGTCCATCACATAGTCCAAAAGTACAAACGCGCATGCTCGGAATGCTCATCAAACACGACATTAGCATAAGGTGCCCAAAGGGTAGCGCTCAAGAGCTGATATTCCACGTAGTACATCACTGCGTTCGTGTTTGTTGGCCGAAAATTGTGTACCATTAGTATGCAAGGCAAGTTCCCGGCACACGCCCTTTGGACAAAAGTCTGACGCTCTGTTGGCCAAGAATTGGATCGTGTGTACGAGGCTTTATTCAATGTGTGATGTCGCTCCCCATTCATTTCACAGCCATTGTCAGCTGTGTCCTCTGCAGAGCTTCCACCGCTTCAGAAAAGTTCTGGTATACTGATTTCTTCTTTACAAGGCTAGATACGTTAGTGTTAGATTATGGATGTCTATAGATGCAGGGATTTTTAGGGTGGACTTACAGATAAGCATATGGACAAGCGGGTGACGTCACAACTTCAGTCACGTGGTATTCCGGAATACCACGTGACTGAAGTCATGACGTCACCCGCTTGTCCATATGCTGATCCGGGCATGATCGCTCATCGGAATTGTTTAATACTTATCGCATATTACCCAGCACTGGGGCGCAGTGCGTTGTAATGTGAGTGCACTTCTATTTGTTTTAAATAAATTGATTTTATACAGAGAGCACTAGATGTTGCTATTCTATTTCTTTTATATATATGACACATGGAATTACTATGAGACTAATGGGATATGAGATATGATAAACCCCAGGAGTGATCAATAGGAGCTGGATTCATCCGTTAACCCTTGATGGGAAATGCTTTATGAGACCTGTCTGATTATTCAGGGGTCCATTATTTGAGATGAGAGTCCATTCCTGTCATTGGTGGAGGGGATCACAAAAGTCACCCCAATTTGCTGGATAGATCACCTAACACATGGGACTTCTTATATCGATCCTATCATTCCTGTATTCCTCTGATGTTTATTGGACAATTTGTATTTTATTTTGTATTTTATTTAGTACTATTAATTAATATTAGGTTGCAATATCTGCACTGTACTGCTTTTGTAATTTAATTCACCTGTCAAATACCAGGGTTGAATAGGTGATAGAGTATTTTGTCTTTGACCATTGAAAGGCCATGACATTAGGTAAAGGACTTGAGTCAAGTCCCTTTGTACCACAGGGGCACAGCGAACAATCTAAAGTCTTGCAAGCACCACAAGGTCGTTTTCTAATGAAATTAGAAATGTGTCAGGGCAGGTCAAGGTAGCTTTAACATTGCTAAAATAGGTTACAACCTCCATTAAAAAAAAAAAAAAGCAAGCAAGATTCATACCATCCCTGCCCTTGTTAGAAAACAAAAAAAACATGTAAAAAACAAGACACATATTCTTTACAGGCCTGTGTTGAAGGGCTTTGGGATTGTGTCAATGGCATCAATTTACAGCAGTGTGAGAAGCTCCTAAGATCATTCTGAATTTGTGGACAGGAGGCATTGACCTTCAGTTCACCGGCTTCAAGTGGGTTTATCATTTCTATAGATTTGTATGGTAAGGCAAAATCCACTTAAAGCAAACAGAAGCCTGTCAACACAGGCCCTAGTATAGCTGTTAGCTTTTCTTCTTGAATTGCTTGGAAGTGGGAAGGTGTATGAAATGGTCACTTTGCCTGGTTGGTATTTGTTTTGTGTTCCACTCCTGGTAACTGTAGAGCCATGAGCACATGGTGTACACAGTTACTAATTAATATCATAGATATACTGTATGTCTCAGATTCAAATTTTCCCTGACAAAATCTCCAAATAAAGCTTAATACGTAGGCAGCAATAGTAAGAGTACTTGCTATAACAAAATATATCTGTGCCACATAAATGACAATCTTCATCACAAGATGGCAGCAAAACACTGCAAATAAAATCTGCATACATGTTCTGTCTGCACAGATGTCTCTAACCATGTAATACTTTGCAAAAGCAAATGTTTTCCATTAACCTTTTGACTTGGCATTTTATTGCAGTTATGTTTGGACAATGCATAACATTTGGACAATTACAACTAGCAATGTAAAAATATGTATTGGCTTTAATTATGAACACATCTCAGGTAGAGCTGCACGAATAATTGTTAAAGAATCAGATCACAATTCTTCACTTAGACGGAGATAAAGAGATACATGTTAACACTTAGGCCGCGTACACACGGGCGGACTGTCTGCCCAACTAAGTCCGTCAGACAATCCGACAGACAGTCCGTCCTACTTTCGAATGAACGGACTTGACCATACACGATGAACAGACAGTCCGCCGAATGCTTGCGCGATGACGTGTACAGCATGTACGACGCGACTAGAAATACGACGTCCAATACACTGCAATGCAACCTTTCGCCGTGTAAATCCTTTCTGAGCATGCGCCATACTTAGTCCGTCGAACTAGCCTACTCACGAGCGGACTGTCCGCTGAAAACAAGTTTGGACGGACTATATTACGGAAATTCCGAAAGACTTAGTCCGCCAGACTGTCCGCCGAAAAAGTCAGCTGAAGCCCACACACGAGCGGATTATCCGCTGAAACACGTTTCAGCGGACCAAGTCCGTCAGACAGTCCGCCCGTGTGTACGCGGCCTTAGTACTTTTAGATCAAAGGAATGAACGTTAGTCTGTAAATTAGGGAAGTTTAACCACCTTAAAGACTAATGCCCCATACACACGGTCAGACATTCCGACCACAAAATCCGTTTGATTTTTTTCCAACGGATTTTGGCCGAAACTTGTGTTATATACACGGTCGCACAAAGTTGTCAGAAAATCCGACCGTTCGGAATGAGGTAACGTATGGTGGGGCTACGTAGAGGCCAGTAGCCAATAGCTTTCATCTCCAATTTTTTTCTGAGCATGCGTGGCACTTTGTGCATCGGAATTCTCTAGACGCAATCGGAAAAAGTCAGATCAGATTTTGTTGTCGGAAAATTTTAGATCCAGCTCTCAAACTTTTTCCGACAGAAATTCCCACAGAAAAAGTCCGATAGAGCCCACACATGATCGGATTTTCCGACAACATAATGTGATCTGGCTTTTTCCGTCAGAATTTCCGACCATGTGTATGAGGCATAAACCCTTTTTCTGACACTTGTTGGTTACAAGTTAAATTCAGTATTTTTTGCCAGAAAATGACTTAGAAGCCCCAAACATATATTATATTATATATATATATATATATATATATATATATATATATATATATATATTATAATATATTTTTTTTAGCAGAGACCCTAGAGAATAAAATGACGGTTATTGCAACATTTTATGTCACTCACTGTATTTGCACAGCGGTCTTTCAAGCGCAATTTTTGGGGAAAAAACACTTTTTAATGAATTAATAAAAAACTAAACAGTAGAGTTATATATGTATATTGTGAAAGATGATGTTAAGCCGAGAATCATGAGAGAATCGTGATCTTTAGTCTAAGCAGAAATATTGCGATTCTCATTTTGGCCAGAATCGTGCAGCTCTAATCTCAGGCACAAATTGCCAATATTTTGCTATTCATCTGTCAATTTCAAACCTGCATCTGGAGAAGGAAACATTGAAGTTAACAAGTACTTTCCTCACACCGAAGCTTTACTTGCTAACTTTTAGGTGGTTTGGAATGGCCCTTGAACAGATGACATCCACTGCTGATCTCTGCTTCTGAAAAAATTTTGTCATTGTAGTTTTGACACTTAAAGCAAACCTGTGTTTTTTCAACTGACCAGTGCTAGCTGACAGTACTTCTTAAGCCAATATGTGTATCCATGTGATGGTACTCTACGAGCTTGCAGCAGCTTCCAATTATTCATCCATTGGCCCAAGAGCATTAGCCCATCATTATGCATAATCTCACAGCAGTTGCCCTTTAAAGGGGTACTGATGTTTTCTACGGGGTCTTCGGGGCCTGGGCTATAATATGAAACTATGCACAGCATATTTGCACATTATAGCAGACTTATATGCCAAAGGGCCCCCTCCAGTGCTGCAACAGCCACTATGCTACCGGTACATCCCTGCTATAACTGCTACTGACCTGTTTACCTGGTCTTCCTTCGGGTCAAATATTTCAGCTTTCTTAACTGGCCAACCCAGGATGACATGTTTTCTACAAATGCACATGGGAGTGTCTTCATACCAAGCTTCACATAGTGGATCAGTGCCCATTGAGTAGAAACATTTCTGGTAGGCAGAAGAGAATTATTGCAGATGAGACACACAGGAAGACGCTTACTAAAATTGGAGCACACAGAATATAGAGCACCTGTCCCTAGTAACCAACCAGCTTCTAGGTTTTAGGTCCAATGCACAGTGAATTTTGTGGGTTTTTTTTCTGCTGCTCTTAGGGGTGATTTTTCCTGCCTCCAAACACCCTTCATGTTAGCCCATGTGTCCTTGCACACATAGGCGTTTAGTGGCAGGGGGTGTTTAGAGGCAGAAAGAAACCCCCACAGTCAGTGTATCCAGGAGCGGCAGCGTTTTGGCAGAAAAAACGCTAGATACATGTGCAAATGCATCTAAGCGATAGGTGCGTTTAGGCTGGATTCACACCTATGCAGTTTTAGTGGTTTTCGCATTTTGCAGATTTGCATTACGGTCCATTTAACATGGTTTCCTATGAAACACGTTCTGTAGTGCAAATCTGCAAAATGCAAAAAGCACTAAAACTGCATTGATGTGAATCCAGCCTTAGCGCTTGAGCATTCATTTATTTCAGTGGCCAAAATCATTTTATTAAGGGCCAGTTAACACCAGATGCAGTTCTGTGCAGTTCCATTTTTTCTGCACCAATACAGTCAGTTCCGGTCAGTTTCTGGAACCAGTTTTTAATGGCTGCCGCGCCGGTCCTGAGGAGCTGTGGGCAGGAGTTTTTAGGCGAGGGCGCAGCTTTGGCCTAGTCCGCGGCATCTGGCCTTGCGGACTACGGCTTTGGCCTCACCTAAAAACTCCTGCCTGCAGCACCTCAGGACCGGCACAGTGGTGAAAAAAAAAATCGATTTGCTTAAATTTTTAATCGATTTGACCTCTCAACTCAATTCAAGATTTAAATCAATTTTTTTTCCCCAGCCCTACCTACATCCTCATTGCTGTATATCTGCTTTGTGAGAGGCATTGCTGCCTATGATTGCTAGTCTCTTTTGACATTTGGAGTGAGATTTAGTGATGTCACTACTGTGCTGGAGTGTACAGAACGGGTGGCACCTGAAAACATACAGTGCATGCATCTACCTGCTTCTGCTTAAAGTGATTGTAAAGGTTTGTTTAAAAAAAAAAAAAAATATGTTATATTTGCGTGCCCTGTGCAAGGGTTTTACACAGAGAGGCCCCTAATCCTTGTTTTTCTGGGTTCCCCGGTGCGCTGCTAGCTCCTCCTCATCGAGTGCCCCCACGGAGAGCAGCTTTCCATGGGGGCACTCATGTGGGCATGCTCCCATGTCCTGCTGCTGCATCCATTGACACAGACAGCAGGACTCAGCCCCGCCCCCGGCTCCTGTGTCACTGGATTTGTTTGACAGCTGCGGGAGCCAATGGCTTATGCTGCTTTCTATTCAATGAGATCCTGAGACAGCAACTGGAGCTGCTGTGCTCGTCCCTGTTGCTGGAACGATCAGGTTCAGGTAAGAAAAAGGGGAAGCAGCTGCAGTACAGAAGGTTTTTCACCTTGACCACTTGCTGACCATCCACCATCGTTATACGGCGGCAGGTCGGCTCGTTCTCGCGAATTGCCGTAGCTGTACGGTGGTTCCTTTAACAGCTACATCCTGTGCGCCACTGGCGGTGGAGCCAATGCGTGTGGCCAGTGGCTGCGATGTCCGCCGCCCATCCACGATGGCTCCACAGAGAGCCAGAACGGGGATCTGTCAGTGTAAATGAACAGATCCCCGTTCTGACAGGGGAGTTCAGAGTGATCGCCTGTTCCTAGTGATTAGGAACAGCAATCTCTCTGTACTCCCAGTCAGTCCCCCCCCCCCTACAGTTAGAAACACCTCCCAGGGAACACGTGACATTTATACAGTAATCAGTGCATTTTTATAGCACAATGGTCCCAAATAGTGTCAAACAATGTCGCAGTCCCGTTAAAAAACGCTGATCACCACCATTACTAGTAACAAAAAAAAATTAATAATAAAAATGCCATAAATCCATTCCTTATTTTGTAGACGCTATAACCTTTGCACAAACCAACCAAAATACGCTTATTGTGATTTTTTTATTTTTTTTTTTTACCAAAAATATGTAGAAGAATACATATTGGCCTAAAGTGATGAAGAAATTAGTTGTGTTTTTTTATTTATTTTTTTATTTTTTATTTATTAGAGAAAAAAGATATAGGTTTTTTTTCAAAATTGTCTTGTTTTGTTTATAGCGCAAAAAATAAAAAACACAGAGATGATAAAGTACCACCAAAAGAAAGCTATATTTGTGGGGAAAAAAAGGACATCAATTTTGTTTGGGTACAGCGTCGCCCCGAAACACGCAATTTTCAGTTAAAGTGACGCAGGGCCGTATCACAAAAATGGCCTGGTCATTAAAGTGGTTGTAAACCCTTTTAAAAAAAATCCTGCATAGCATACTAGATCATTATGAATAACTTACCTGTGAACGAAGCCCCCGAAGTGGTCCTCCGTCTTCCTCTTCGCCGCTGTCATGGATCCTGGAGCAACTTCCGGGTCTGGCAGCTCCGGCGCTGTGATTCGCCGGAGCCGCGATGACGTCACTCCCGCGCTTGCGCGCGGGAGCCGACACTCGCGGCATATCGCCGCGATCTGAGGCCTGCCCCAGTGCGCCTGCGCACCGTGGTGGCTGTCTTCGGGTAAATATCTCCTAAACGGTATAGGTTTAGGAGATATTTCTTGGACCTACAGGTAAGCCTTAATCTAGGCTTACCTATAGGTCAAAGTTGGTTGTAAGGGTTTACAACCACTTTAAGGGGGCAAATCTTCCAGTCCTTAAGTGGCTAATACATAGAATGCATTAAGGTGAAAAACTGTGAGGGTTTACAACTCCTTTAATTCATTCTGTATATCTGTGCTTCCCACACCCCTGTTACTTGTTCTTGCATATTCCTCGCTTAGCTACGAGATCACTAGGTAAAGGGGGAGCAGATCTGTGACATAAGCATGCAAAATCCTGCTTCTATCAAGATGGTCATCACCTCCACACACAGACACCGTGCATAACAAGTCAATAATAGGGGAGAGACCAGCTACAGGAACCCTACAAGCGATGCAGATGTTTAGCCCTTTGCCCTCTGTATGCCCTTTTTTTTTTTTTTTTTTTCTTTTTTTGTTCAGGACCACTTTAAGGAAAAAAATCTAAAACTACTAAAAACTTTTATAATAATTCTGTATTTCAAAAAATGCACGATACAGTTTGCTATGTTAGTCGTGACCATCAGAAATCCAGATAAGCTGCTAATGTGTTGTAATTATTTCTGTTCACTAGGTGGCAGCAGAGTAATTCCAAAGCACATCAGGTCAATACAATATTGAACCTTATAGGTCTAAGAGCTACAGCTAGCATTATCATGACATCCAAAAATATAATTGAACAAATTACACTATTCTTGCTTTTAAAAAGTAAAAAAAATCGTATTAATTCCCATTTGTGGTTTCATGGTCTTGAATAATTTATTTCTCTTTTTTGTATAGCTCCAGGTTCTGTTTTTTCTACAGTGGATGGAGACTTTAAACCAACTCCACAGGACAGGAACAGAGAAAAGACTGAGGGCAAACACACCATGAATAAAACGGCATTAGTCTCTGCTCCATCTTCTCTAACAAGACTAAATGATAAAGTTTCTGCTTCTGAAACACAGTCCTTTTCTGAGAGACATAGCCCAGAGGTAATTACACTTCTCACAACTGCGTGTGTCTTTCTGACTGCAGAAAATGCTTTAATTAAAACCATTTCCATTTTCAACATTGGACTTGAAAGCCTGCAGCCATAACAAATGGTCCCTGGCTTCAATATGAAGTTCACCACTGTAGGTATTAGATGAGAACTATTTACATATCATGAGTGCTAGAAAATCCTTTCTTGGCATAACTCAGAAAAATAATGATTTTATTTTATGGTTATGCTTTTAGTTATACTGTGTATAGTGATTTTAATACATTTGTATTAATTGACATTGCTTGTAATTCCATTTATAATTTATATGTCATTTAGTTATATCTAGTATTTACACCTTTTAGGGCTGTGACACTGGCAAGACTTTTCATGCATGCATGCATGCATGGGACCAAATCTTTTAAATTCTCCTAATTTGGCACCAGAGGATTATTTCTGGATCATGCTGGAGTACAGTGTTGGATATATGTTTGTGGTTGATTGGTTGAAAGATGTATTCACTATATGACCTGATTTTCCATTTTTCCTGTTCAGTATCTGAATGAATATTGCCAGTTTGAGGGAGACCTATTTCATCGTACAATACGGGGCGCAGGCTCTGTTATCATTGGGTTATATGCAGCTACCATCAAATAAGCAGGTACTGGCAAAAAAAGAAGGCTGCAGAAATGTCCCCCTGGATAACCCCTTGCATTCCCAACAAGCCTCCATTTTTTTTTTTTTACTAGCTTACCTTTTTTACTTTGGAAGTTGCTCTCTCTGTCTGAATAATAATATTGCACCAAGATAATTCTTTTATCAATATTCCTACTGCGCCATAACCACTGTAGCTTTTAATGCAGCTTCTTGATTAGTTGGCTGTTTGGTAAAGCCTTGGGGGGGGCATACGTGTGGAACTGGCCTGTAAAGCTGTTGCCATGCTTTGCAACCTGCTGCAGGTGCTTCTCTTGGCATGTAGCACAATATATGGAATTTGCTGCAGAGTGCTTTACAGTTCCAGGGCCGGGGTCTGCCTGCAGCAGAATCGTGTCCCTGAAAATGCCTATGATCATTGCGAAGAACGAAACTAGGAGGGGTATATCCCCTGTTATTCCTGCTTACTAGAACTCCTATCGTGAGTAAAAGTCAGAAGTTCTTTAATCATTCAGCTCGAGGTGACTCTTTATTCTCTTCCCTTTTTGGGTTGTGTGGGAGCTACCATCCACCCTTCTGGCAGTTGCTGCAGAAGGTCAGGAGAGCTGGGGTTACTTAAAATGTTATTCCATTTTTTTTCTAATAGCCTGCGCACATCCCTCTCTGTGGTGCCTAGGGTCCCTGCGTGAACCAGGCGCACTGTACTGCCTCTTTTTTTCCCATTGGGTTTTTGCAGCTGTGAAGCCTGCTTCTTCCTCTTTCTAGGCAGACTTTAGACTAGCGACATACCCTCCTTCTCTACAGCTGTGGGGGTCTTAAGGGCCCCACTGGGGCCGATATTTTTCAAGGATGTTCAAGGAAAAGGGGTCAGATGGACTTGCTATCTCTACTCCCTTTTTTTTTTTTTTTTTTATCCAGACAGACATTTTCTTCCACAGAGAGCAGGGGTCACAGTCATGATCCTTTTGGTTTCAAGATGAATGAATGAGTTAATGAATAACTTGTATAGCGCTACATATGCAAACTAAATCACCTCGGGGCGCTTTTGCCGCCAGTGTCTGTCTGGGTTTTCAGAAGAGATGGGTCTTGAGATTCTTCCTGAAATAGTTTTCTTCCGAGCGGATGTCCGTGGGTAGAGCATTCCATAGCCATGGTCCTTGGACTGCGAACCTTCATTCGCCTTTTAATTTAAAACGGGTCTTGGGGATGTGCAGGAAGTTCTGGTTAGTTGACCGGAGAGTGCGACCTGGGGCGTAGTGCTTTATTTTGTCGCATAGGTATTGTGGGGCTGACTACTGATCCTATTTCTGCATCCATCGTCATGTTTGAGTCAAAGATGACTCCGAGGCTTTTGACTTTAGTGCTGGGGGTGATGGGTTGTCTGAGGATGGTGAGTGGTGTGGACATCATGCCAGGGTTTTTGTTTCAGTTTGCGTGGAGTCCTGTTTTGGATCCGTTGAGTTTAAGGGAGCTCTCCGTCATCCAATCGTTGATCTATGAGAGACAGTTTTCCAGTGCCTGGTATTGGTCTTTTTTGTTGGTGATGCGTAGGTAGCGTTGGATGTCATCCGTGTAGGAGTGATACAGTAGGTCCTGGTTACTGATGATTTTGAAGAGTGGGCGGAGATAGATGTTAAAGAGCATGGGTGACAGGGATGATCCTTGAGGGACTCCGCATTTAATTTTTTATGCTTCTGAAGTGAAAGCTCCTAGTTTCCCATTCTGAGATCAGTTCTCTAGGAAGGATGCGAACCAGGGTAAGTCTGAGTCTGCAACTCCAGCTACTTCTGTGAGACGAGTGAGCAGGGTTTTGTGGTCTACTGTGTGGAACACTGCACTGAAGTCCAGCAGCACCAGGAGACACGATTCTCCGTCATTTGCTGCTTTGAGGGTGTCATCCCAGATTTTGAGGAGTGCAGTTTCTGTCTCGTGGCCAGGGCGGAAACCAGATTGTAGTGGGTCCAAGAGTTTATGAATGTCCAGATGGAGTTTTAGCTGTTGTACTACTGCTTTCTCGATAATTTTGGAGAAGGTGTTGAGGCTTTTGACAGGTCTGTGGTTGTTTGGGTCTTTGGGATCGAGGTTAGGCTTCTTTAGGAGGGGTTTGATTGTATTGTGCCTTGCTTGAGGGGGGTTGGGATGATTCCTTCTTTAAATGACTGGTTTATGAGGTATGTTATTATAGGTGCCAAGATGTTGGTACATTCTTTCAGGAGTTTTGTGGGAATAATGCCGTTTGGCGATGTGCTGTCTCGGAGGTTTCTGATGATAGTTTTGGTGGTGTCAATGGTGATTGGGACCAGAGTAAATCTCGTGGTTGTAGAATCTTTGTGTGGTTTTTGTCTTCTTGTTCTGGCCAAGTGGGGTTACTTGCTATATTCTGCTGAATTATTTCCTGAATGGTTGCGATTTTGTCAATGAAAAAATCGGATAACTCATTGCAGAATTCTTGTGTTTCGTTTGTTGGAGACTCTAAACAGGTGGGGTTCATAGTCTGGGCGACTAGTTTGAAGAGTGCTCGAGGCGGTTTATGAGTTTTGAGATGGTTTTAGAGAAATGTTATTTTTTTGCTATGAAGATGGCTTTGTGGTATCTTTTGGTGAGTGCTTTTTAATTTGTGTGGTTTTCCATTGTTGTGTTCCATCTCCATGCCTTCAGCTCTTCTGCGTTCTTGTTTCAGTGATGTAATAGAGTCATTGAACCAGCCCAAATTGTTTTTGCAGGTGGGTGCTCTGCGTATTGGTGCAACTATGTCTACTGCCTGTGATGCTGTGTTAAGGGAGTTGAGTGTGTCTTCAGTTGAGTAGTTTTGGGTTAACACTGCTTTTTTGTTAGATAGTGACGTTTTGAAGAGTTGTGAGTATAGTTTCTTCTGTGATCTTGTCCAGTGTATTGTCGTTGAGTGTGTTGGTATTTGGTAAGTGATGTATATTTTGAATTTGATCACATGGTGGTCAGTCCAAGGCAAAGGCATGTTATCAAGTGTGTTAATATCAATGTTTTGTTTGAAGATGAGGTTGAGGGTATGGCCAGAAGCATGCGTGGGAGCATTTATCAGTTGCTGCAGGCCTAGTGCTTCCAGTTGGTTGATGCAAGCAGTAGCGATTGAGTCCTGGGAGGAGTTTGCCCAGAGATTAAAGTCTCCAAGTAGCAGGAGATGTTTGGTTTTCAAGGTGTATGTAGAGATAAATTCGATAAAAGGTGCAAGGAAGTGTGTCTTTGGTCCCGGTGGTCTGTAGCACAGTAGTATGTGAATGGTGTCTTGGGGTGTTGTTTGACATTGAATTGTGAGTGTTTCCATGAAGGGCAGTGAGCTCTGTAAAGTTGGTTTTGTGAACGTGAGGTAAGATTTGTAGATCACTGCTAGGCCACCTCCTCTTTGACCGACTCTGTGCTCAGTAAGGATTCGGTAGTTCTCAGGCACTAACTCTGCCAGAATGGTGTTACAGTCAGGTGTTAGCCAGCTTTCTGTGATGAAGAGACAGTCTGTGTTGTGTTGAGTGATAAAATCATGAATTTTGTGTTTGTGCTTGACTGCTGATCTAGTGTTGATCAGAGCACATGATAAGTGTTGTCCTGAATGTGGTGTATCCCTGTTTTGGATGGCTTTAAATTTTCTTTTTAAAAGTTGTTCTTTTCATAGTATTGTTTGGGTGGTGGTTGGTAATGTTGTAGCAGTATTCCTTAGGCTGCAGAGAGTCTCAACTGAATAATTGATGGCACACCTCATGGGAGAGTGCTCTGGGGTGCGTGTTATGAAGTGAGTGGCTCGAGGTGCAACGGCGTCACGCGGGCTCTGTCCTGGAGCAGAGTTGGCGTGGTGGTGATCTGTTGTGTGGTGGAACAGGTAGCGGCCAACGGGTACTGCGGGCTGGGCCAACCTGGGTAACATCGGGAGGAGCTGTCCGTTTGAAAAGCTAAAGAGTTAAAGTAAAAAAAAGTTTAGAAAAAAAGTTTAAAAGTCTTAAAGTTAGTAGAATTTTATGTCCTTTTTTCTGTCCAGGGTGTAGCAAGATGGCCGCCGACACTTTCTATGTCCTTTTTGCTGGTCCGGGTATATAAAGCTGGCCGCCGTCAGCACAGAAGGCTGTAAGATGGCAAACAGCCAGATTTATCCAGCAAGGCAGACTCAAAAATACAGGTCAGGATCGGTGCAGGGGAGGCAGATGAACAATCTATTGGATTAGGAATGCTCCCCAGGCCAGCAGATGCACAGATGGTGCAAGATTAAAAGCAGGATCGCTGGAGCTCCTTCCTAATGCATCTGCTGAATCTGTGGCAAATTATGAAATCTCAGAATGATCAAGGATACCATGGTTACCCTTGTTGATGCTGTGCACTCCTGCCTGCTCATCCCAGGGTCTCTTTAATTGGGTCCCTGAAGTGTTTGTAACCTTAAGAAACCCCTTTCACTGCCTGCCCCTCTCCTTTTATCCAGCGATAACACACAGTGTAAGCCCTTGTACACACGGTCGGAGATTCCGACAACCAAATCTGTCGGAGTAATTCTAACGGATTAATTCCGGAAGAGGTCCGGAAGTGATGTTGCATACAGACGGTCGGACTAAGTTGTCGGAAAATCCGATTGTACATAACGTGATGACGTTATTTCTTTACGACGGGACTACGTTCAGGCTAGTAGCCAATAGCTTTGGTCTAGGAATTTGATCTGAGCATGCGTGGCACTTTGTCCGTCGGAGTAGGCTACACATGATCGGAGTATGTCCGATCAGAGCATTTGGTCGGAAAATTTTACCGGCAAGTTGGAAAAGTTGGTCCGTCGGATATTCCGATGGAAACAGTCCGATGCAGACCACACACAGTCGGAATATCTGACAAAACGGTCCGATAGGACACATTCCGACTGAATCTCTGACCGTGTGTACAAGGGCTAAGTGTTTATTGAAATCGATGGCTCTAAATAGCCCCCCCCGATATCTTCAGGCACGTCATGTGACTCCCGGCCAGGGCTACAATGGGAGGGGCCGAGATCTCCCTCTGATATCAGCTGTGCTGGTTGCTTCCCACTGTAGCCCTGAATCGGAATAGGAGAGCAGCCGGGAGTCACATGGCCGGCCTGAAGATATTTGTATCAGCCAAATTACAATTAAAGTCTGAAAGATAGGGTGCCTCCCTTCCCCGTTAATGCGCACACTACTGGATATGTTACTGTTTTATGGGCTTTTCAGCATCAGGCATCCGTTTCTCAGATTTGCAAGACTGAAACCTCAGCCTCTGTTTGCATTACTGTTTGTTAGGTTGTGCCAGGTGGATGTTCAGGCCCCCCTCGACACCGGTTTCATGTGTAAGGTGCTACAAGCTGCTCTCTGAAATGGTCAAGTCTTCTTGATATGTAGGCCTGTTGGCAATAAATGCTGTGTGTTGAACTGTTTGGACGATCCAGTTATACTGATTAAAGCAGTAGTAAAGTCAGCTTTTTGATTTTTCACTACAGGTAAGCGTATAATAAGGCTTACCTGTAGCTACAGTAAATATCTCCTAAATGTGTACTGTTTAAGAAATATTTTCTTTAGTAGCAGCCAGTGACGACACCAGCTCATGCGTGCTGCTCTCCGAATGGACAGTTCCACCCATTCAGAGCTCTGTGCCGTGGCTGTGACTAGGGATGAGCTATGGCGCGTTCACGTGGACCACGTTTAGAGCCCGCCAGGAAGTCGGCGCAGCTCTGCGCTAATCACAGGCAGTGAGACATTGCCCGATCTCTGCAGCCGCACATCGGGCAATGTCTCACTGCCTGTGATTAGCGCAGCGCTGCGCCGGCTTCCTGGCGGGCTCTGCATGTGGTCCATGCGAACACGCCTGAGCTCATCCTTAGCTGTGACTCCCTTGCAGGAATGAAGAAATTGCAGCTTGGCTATTCAAACAGCCAAAGCCTGCAAACCTGTAAAGAAGACAGAGTAAAGATGGAAACCCTGGCAGTGGGGACAGCGCACCTCTCGAGGGCTTAGTTTTATGGTAAGTCTGTCGTTATGTGCTAGTATGAGGTGTATACTAGCACAATATGACATTACCTGTGTAATTCTGTGCAGCACACAATGCTGTATAAAGGAAACTGTAGGAGGGCAACAGAAGTGTATTTTCTCACGTCTGTGGTGTATAACCTCTATCTCTCTCTTTCTGCTTCCTTTCAAAATCATATTCAAACTTCCAAGGCACATTTAACTTTGATATGTGGTCATTGAAAAATGTCTTAGTCCTGGCATTTTCTCTACATTAGGTATCTATATGTGAACAAGGAGAGTGTCCAGGCATCATCACTGGGTGCATTCCAGATCACCAGATTATAGACCACTTATTCCCAAGCAAATTTTTGTGGAACCCTAGAGCTCCTCCAGAAGTTACTTTGGGTTCCTTGAGTTGTGGCTAACTGACCTCCCATGTGATGGTGCCTGCATAGTTCTAGGTCCAACATCGCTTGCGGCATGACTCCAAGGGTGGCTTTCCGACCACCTCTGTAGGTGCGGGCATTCTTCCTACTGACTACCACCAACGTAAGGGGCATTTTCTCAATGGTCACCGATAGAATAATCTTAGCAGGGTTTCCCTGAGACCTGAAAACTATTGCAAGTGTTCCTTTGGAGTAAAAAGGTTGGGAAAGGCTGTCATAGACAAAAGGGTCGGAATGAAAAACTCCACTACTTACACATGCAGATAGAGAGCATATAATACCTGGTAAGTGTAATTTACCATCTTGACAGTAGCGCACTTTTAAAACCACCTTAGTTAGTGACTATTGGGTGGTATCTTGTATGTGGGATAAAATGCCATTTTTGATAGTACAATCCATTACAGTATGGGGCATAGGTATAATATATATATAATTATTTTGATCTTTTTTGGGGTCTTTTTGACACCAGATCTCTCCATAAAGAGGAGCTGTCATCCTTATTTCTATTACCAGGGATGTTTACATTCCTTGTGATAGCAATAAAAGTGATTAAAAATAAAATGTAAAATAAATAAGGAAAAAAAAGAAAAATGTAAGGCGCCCCCATCCCAAAACATATACGTAAGTCGCACTTGTATAACTAAACGGTATTCGCACCACACATGTGACCGAGAGCAATAATTCTAGCACTAGACCTCCATTGTAACTCTAAACACCTAACCTGTAAAGGTGTTTAAAGCCTATGGAAATTTTTAAGTAATGTAGTTTGTCTCCTACCACAAGCGTGCGCAATTTTTAAAATTAATTAAAGTGTATTTTTCCCAAAAAATTGCAATATATAAAGCTACCCTATGTGATTAAAAATTGCGATCTTATGCGAGAATTCCAGTGACAGCCTGTATATCTATACAAGACTCTAAATAAAGTTCATATGCATAAAATAATATGATCAAAATACAAAAAAAATTTTAATGTGTTGAAAGTGCCCTTGTGCAAAATTCATGCATTAATGTGTCTAAAAAAACAACCTATAAAGACCATTCCTTATTAATCCATTCTTCTGATTCACATAACGGGTGATATAACAGGTGCTCATGTCCACTCTTGTGCTCCCTCTTAGGTATATTCGCTCACCGTAGAGCATGTGACCTTGCACCTAAGCTTGGTCAAAACACGCTTTTAAACCACTTGTGGGTTTATTGGCAGCATTCAGATCCTTGGATGATTGCGTGCACATATGTCCATATAGAAAAGAAGAAACTGAATAGTGTGATACAGTTTTATAAATTTATTAAAATACAATCTTCCCTATGCCAGGGTACTCCTATTTCATAGGTGCTCAAGCGCACCATTCCATTAATGCCAGGAAATGTAAAAACACTGTATTGGTGTATCCTCTTCTGCACTGAGAACACTCCACTGTCTCAAACATGGTCCTGTCACCTCCCCAACGCGTGTCGATACCGGGAAATTACGTATCTTCCTCAGGGGGAATTCTATTGGACGGTTGATATGTCAATCATTTTATAGTGTCATCGCAGCCATTTTCTTGAAGATCGCGGACACTCTAGTGTTTATTATATACTCATGGTATAGGTAACAATGAGCGCTCTGATCCATCAGAAAATGTCCGCGAGTATATAATAAACACTAGCGTGTCCACGATCTTCAAAAAATGGGCGCGATGACACTATAAAATGATTGACATCTCAACCGTCCAATAGAATTCCCCCTGAGGAAGATGCAACAATTCCCGGTATCGATAAACGTTGAGGGGGTGACTGGACAGTGGAGTGTTCTCAGTGCAAGGGGAAGATACACCAATACAGAGTTTTTACATTTTTCTGGCATGAATAGAATGGTGCGCTTGAGCACCTATGAAATGTGAGTGAAATGTTTGTCCTTTTTGAGTACCCTGGCATAGGGAAGATTGTATTTTAATAAATTTATAAAACTGTATCACACTATTCAGTTTCTTCTGTTTTCTATATGGACATATGTGCAAACAACCATCCAAGGATCTGAATGCTGCCAATAAACCCACAAGTGGTTTAAAAGCGTGTTTTGACCAAGCTTAGGTGCAAGGTCACATGCTCTACGGTGAGCGAATATACTTAAGGGGAGCACAACAGTGGACATGAGCACCTGTTATATCACCCGTTATGTGAATCAGAAGAATGGATTAATAAGGAATGGTCTTTATAGGTTGTTTTTTTAGACACATTAATGCATGAATTTTGCACAAGGGCACTTTCAACACATTAAAATTTTTTTTGTATTTTGATCATATTATTTTATGTATATGAACTTTATTTAGAGTCTTGTATAGATATACAGGCTGTCACTGGAATTATCACATAAGATCACAATTTTGAATTGCATAGGATTGATTTACATGCATAATGAAGCTGTGTGTATACACATAGGTTGTCATTGTCAGTAGTATATAGGATTGCATGACATGCACATTTATTAATCGCACAACAACATTTTTTACTTTGTTTTATTATATTTTAGCTGAAGTCAATTAGTACTAGGACACGTGTGATTACCACATGATCACATTTGGATAGTGCAGCATGTTATTGGTTTATTTACTGTATTGGCACAAGCATATGGGATGTGATCTATGTTAACAGCTGTCCTTTAATTCATTTCGTTATCTTTTAGATCTTTACATGGTAGCTCGCAAGATCTTGCTTGTTTTTTAGGAGATCTCACTGTATGTAATCCGACAGCCCGCCCCCCTCCCTGTCACCTCCGAGGCAGCTAAAATTAAAGTATTGACGCATAACATGCACACGCTATTTGCACCCGATTTTCATGGTGAAAAAATGAGCGTTATACGCCAATAAATACAGTATTTTCCCCACTATAGCTGTATATCTGCAGTGTTATGCCCTGTACACACGGTCAGACTTTCTGACGGAAAATGTGCGATCGGATCTTGTTGTCGGAAAATCCGATCGTGTGGGCTCCATCAGACCGAATTTCCGACACACAAAATTTTCTGACAACAAAATCCGATCATTTCAATTCCGATCGTGTGTAGACAATTCTGACGGACAAAGTGCCACGCATGCTCAGAATAAATTACGAGACGAAAGCTATTGGCTACTGCCCTCTTTATAGTCCCGTCGTACGCATTCTACGTCACTGCATTCTGACCGATCAGATTTTCCGATAACTTTGTCGGACCGTATATATGCAAGACAAGTTTGGGCCAAAATCCATCTGAAAAAATCTGATGAATTTTGTTGTCTGAATGTCCGACCGTGTGTATGGGGCATTAGATTTAAGGCGCTGCTGCCTCTGCCTAGTATGAGGAGATTAGAGTGTGTTTTGGTGGTGTCACAATTGTGTCACAATTGTGCTGCACACTGTTCTTCCTGGGGGCTCTGACGTATAAATACAAAACCCTGTCTCTTTCAAAATGGCTGTCTCTCTATAGAGAAAAGATCAGTTGCAGGATAACCACAGGCAATACCAGTGTCTAGTGATCTGCCAGCCTTATTTTGGGCACAACTTTCAGAGTTCAGTTCAGAATCTGACAGTTTCCAAAACTGGATTTGGTTCACCACTTGTTTCAGACTACATCTTTATATTTGATTTGAAAAAGGCCTTTTGGCATTTATCATAGACTTTGAGAACTTTGAAGTATGTTAAACTGAAGCGGTGTGTACATGACTGGGGACAGAAGATAATGATTCACATCTAGAAGATGTACTTTACCGTTAATAGGTTGACATCCTTTATATAGATAACAAAATCTGAATACTAGGAACTCTTCAGATTTAGAAGGATTTGTTTTCTATTATAACGTGATAGGTCATCGCAATTACAACCATTCCAATCATGACTCAGATGCACTTGGCCTTTTGCATACAGCAATCAGCAAAGAATAGATTGGCATCAGTATTAATAACTGTAGAATAATAGAAAGGAGAACACAATATTTAGCAAAAAACCTTTCTTACATACGCAAAATAAAAAGGTACATGTTTAGAAATAGTTATATAAGCTTATCAAGGACATTTTAAAGTAAAATAAATAGTTCCAGAAGAGATAAATTAGACAGACATGAATAGGTTTGTAATTTTGCTTTAGAACTTTTTTAACTGGAATTCTACACAATACTAAATGTCCTTACAGTATGGTCACAAATGTGGAAAGGGCATAATAACAGTATGCAACATACTGTATATGTGTTTTGTGCCTGCTGGTTGATCAATTTGCAAGGCCACCAGATAATCAGATTAGTAAATATAGTAAATTTTATTTTATCAGGGCCAATTCACAGTACGTGTGGTGAATTGTTTTCCGTGTGTCCTCTTTGTACTGGAGCTGCGATAGATGCAGGCATGCAGAACCTTACTGAATCGCATCTGTACAGCAGTGCAACACAGCATACTGCAGTATAGTGGTATGAACAAACTTTACTTGTGTATACTTCAAATAAAGTTCAGCTGCCAGACAGGTAAAGTGCAGTTTATTTTCCAGCAGCTGTCTGTTCAGTGTGAATGGGTTCTTAGTGCAGTGACCAATAGAATTACAGCAGAACTTTGAGCTTACAGAATAAGAATCAGAATTTTGATGAAATCTCTAATTATATTGGTGCTGGTCAGAAATAGTGCAGTACCCCATTTATATATGACAAAATTATTTCTATTCATAGGCACAGTGGTGTAGTGGGTAGCACTCTCGACTAGCAGTAAAAAGGGTGGCTGGTTCGAATCCCAACCATGACACTACCTCCTAGAGTTTGCATGTTCTCCCTGTGTCTACGTGTGTTTCCTCCGGGTAAAGACATGCTGGTAGGTTAATTGGCTTCTGTCCAAAATTGGCCCTAGTATATGAATATGAGTTGGGGACCTTGGATTGTGGGCTCCTTTAGGGTAGGGACCGATGTGAGTGTGCAATGTATGTGTGGAGCACTGTGTAAATTGATGGCACTATATAGGTACCTTTTTAAATAGAGATAATTGTAGACACGCACCCACAGTCACTCAGGTTGAACTGAATGGACTGGTGTCTTTATTCAACCTTACTAACTATGTAACTATGTAAGTAGTCATGAAATTAAGCAAATGGTAATGTCCTGAAAAGAAACACAGACCATGCATTGGTCAGGAGTATGCAATGTACAGCACACTATAGAGTGCAGCGGTCAGGAGTATGTGTTGGGTATGCACTATTGTAAGTTTTCTCTGGGTTTTGTAATCCTGGATTGGGGTCTGGAGTTTGAGGCTGGATCCACACTACTGCGAATTTGATGCTCCTTTCCTTGCATCCAATTTGCATATCAGGAGATTGTGACCGGCTCACTATGGAGCCGGTTCACACATTTCTAGAGTGGCTCCTGTGCGTCTTCTGGTCTATTTCATGTCCGAATTCAGCCAAAAATTGGGACTGAAATGAGACCTGAAATGGTGACTGTGGACCCCTGCTGTGAGCTGCTCTGTGCTTTAGTGTGAACTCAGCCTGAAGGTTCCAAAGTGTCCTGGGCATGACAGAACCTTCAATACTGTGTCCAGACCTTGCTAGACTCCTGCAGCCTGTGTGGGTGCAAAATTGTTAAGGGATGTCATAAGGTAGGTCTGAGAGTAGCTCAGGGTAGTTGCTGCTATTTGGAGACAGAACTTTTATGTGAAGTGACCTCCAGCTAGGAGAGGTGACCTACTGGTAAGATAAAACTCCATGTTGGAGAGATTCCCTTACCTGCAGGGCTGTGAGAGTTGGGACAGCTAAGTGGGTCAACAGAGGACCAAGAAAGCTGAGGCAACTAGAGAGTCCTGGGGTGCTGAAAGAACCCTATCTGGTGGCCAATAGTGGGCCTGGGCAGTGCGGTGCAGTAAGCTTAGGCTGATTGAGCCTAAGGAGCACATAGTTTGGGAGACCAGAGAGCAGCTGTGCTTCTGAAGTGTAGTCAGGTGGCTCTGTATTTTCAGTGGATCATTTTACTGTAAGAAGCTGATTCCCCTGTATGGGCAACCATTGTTAAGACTGTACATTTTTGCTTTTATAAAAGTAGCCTACCAGGCCCTTAAAGCGTTACTAAAGGTTAATTTTGTTTTCCTTTTTTTATTAAAATAACAAACGTGTTATACTCACCTGCTCTGTAAAGCAAGCTGTGCGCTACGGGGGAACAAGGCCTCCTCGTTTCTGTACTGTGTGTCTATGGAGCCACGTCACCCCCCTACTTCTATGAAGCTTAACCCCACACCCCCACTTCCTCCTCCCTGCAGTTGATTGACAGCAGATTGATTGTTCAAGTCCCTGTGTGAAGAAGAAGCGATACAGCCATGCACAACACTCACAGGGAAGGGGAGGACAGAGAAATGTAAAGTTTTTTTTATCTTAATGCAAGGAATGCATTAGGTAAAAAAAATTTTTTTTGCCTTTAGTATCACTTTAGGGCACTAGTTTGGACTGATATGTCTCACTAAAATGCATCTGCCGCTCTCGGTCTAATCACCCCTTTTAACACTGCTCAAAATTGTACTCTAAGTATTCAACGCATTAAAACACTTTACAGCTCATGACTTCAGAGTTAAACCTAAATGATAGTACTAAAATTATTCCTCTACCTCTGGTGTGGGTTGGGATATGCACTATGCAACAGATGTTACATTATGTACACATATATTGTGCATTCTGAGTTATGTGTGTTGGTTAATAGTGTGTTATTTATTTATTTATTTATTCATTTTTTTGTTTTTTGTTTTTATTAAAATATATATGATTATTTTAAAAATATATTTTTTTAATAAATGTTATTACCATAACAAGGGAGCTGGCAAACACCCTATGTGATAACATATAGAGACATAAAGAAGTTCATTATAAGGAGCCACTAGGTATTTGGTAGACCCTTGATGATTCCTTCTCTTTCTCCAGCTCATGCAAACTGAGTGGGGACTTAAAGTCCCTTATTTTCTTCATATTCAGCCACTGTCACCAGGACTTGATGACCAAACCCAGAAGTTCTTGGAGCTGAGCATTTCCAAGTTTATTTGGCAAGTTCCCAAATTTCCTGCCACTGCCCATTTTAATATCGCTGTGACACACCCAACTGGGACAGGGGCTTTTGGAGAGGACTAGGGGCTAGCCTTCTACCCACTGATTATGGCCCATGAAGGAGACCAGGGATCTTGTCTGCTTCTTCTGGTTAAAGCATGGAAAAGGGCTCAGTTCAGCCTTTCATTCCATGGAGAGAGCAGATCATTCTCTAATGATGGACAACAACGTGACAAATGCTGAGAGTGAGGCTTGGACCAATTCTTTGAATAAAGACAATAAAGCTTTCCTTTTTGGATGGAAAGGTGTAATCTTAATCTTGTACAGGTAAAAGGGGTTGTAAAGGGCTTTTCTTTTTTGTTTGTTTTGTTTTAATAACAAACATTGGTATGCTTACCTCCTCTGTGCAAGGGTTTTGCACACAGTGGCCCAGATCCTCCTCGAGCGGCGCATTACAAGTGGGCACCCATGGGGGCGTGCTCCTTATCCTGCTGCTGCGTCCATTAACACAGACAGCAGTACTCTGCGCTGCCCCGCCTCACATGTCAATGAATTTGATTGACAGCAATGGGAGCCAATGGCTGCTGCTACTATCAATCTAATGAGGAACCGAGACAGTGGCTGGAGCCGCTGGGCTCATTCTCGTCACTGGAAAGATCGGGTTCAGGTAAGTAAAAAGGGGTCTCTGGGGGGCTGCTATACTACAGAAGGTTTTTCACCTTAAGGCATAGATTGCCTTAAGGTGAAAAACCTCGAGGGTTTACAACCCCTTTTAATGATCGGAGGAAATATGGTTGGGTTGAAGAAGAACTCTATTTGGGACACAAATATTTATCAACAATCTCTCTCACGAAATCTATGAAGATAAATTCATTCCACTTGTTCAGACTGCTGGAGCATATGCGTTTTGTCTTATGATGATTTTTCTAATGGACAGATTACACAAGTGAAAGCCAAACACCTGAAAGACAGCATGTGTAATGTACTTTGTGTACTGGACTGTCTGGGGTGGGTTCCTTGACTAATCAAATCTTGGGCGCCTGGCTGTTGATTAGCTTACTGTTAATTAGATCACTGTTTAATTAGGTTACTGTTCACTGCTAGCTGTTCATTAGATGTACTGATAATACTACTGTTTAAATTGTTTGCATTGTTTAGGATAATGTGATCAAACTCTTATCTGATTTTGTGCGGTATAATTTCTGTGTGAATTCTCAATAAAGAGTTCCAATTTGCACCTAAGCTAGTGTTGTCTAGTTCTTGGGTGCAATTTGCAGCTATAATACCTGGTTCCAGAGTGGAAGAAGCTGTATCTTGGCAGAGGCACCCAGGCAGGGTACCAGGCAGTTTGTCACAATCGCTATTGCTTAGAGTCTGGCTCACAGAGGAGCCAGGCTAGCCCTAAAACCTTGAAGTAGAATTTGGAGGTAGAGCAGACTTTCTGCAGTGTTGTCTCTAGTTTTTTTGCTGGGTGGCCACCAAAAACAACTGGATGGAGAGCTCCACGAAAACCTGTGGGTTAACACTGCATATGAGCATTCAATCCAGTTGCTGAATTCCATCGTTTGCTCGCCACTTATGTCTATATGTACTATGAAGGGGCCCCCCACTGTTTGGATGCCCTATGAAAAAAATAGAACCTCTTTCCTTGTTTATCACACTATTAGACTGGTGTTTTCCCAGTAAAATACACTGGTTGCCATACCAAACCTTGGGGACATTTATCAAAACTGGAGCAGCCAGAATCTGAAGTGACTGTGCATGGCAACTAATCAGTTTCTATCTTTAACTTGTTCAGTTAACTTTGAAAATGAAAGACGGGAGCTGATTGGTTGTCATGCACAGCTGCTCCAGATTCTGACTGATTTAGTTTTAATCAATTTCGCTTATTGTATTTTATAGCTGTGCTGAAACACCAGGTTTCACTACTAGCCAGTGATGAAGGACTGGGTGGAGGTTACCCTTTGTGCTTCTACATTAGACACCCTAAAAAAACAAAATTCCACTTTTTTTTACAGATACCCTTTAATGTCAACGCTGAAACTCTTTGTCAAGTTAAGCATCCCTTATTTTTACATTTCCACATGTGCACACTAGAAATGATGGCAATAGGTGTATTGCATTCTAGATAAACCATTGATAATACAGTTATGTGAGCTACATTAAATATATACACCATATGCTTCAACAGGGACTTCGGCTATCAGATTCGCCCTCGCCAACTGCAAGACTGAGGTCTCTTCCTAGGACAGCTGTTCAAAAAGAAATGACGATCACAAAGGAAGATGCGTCAGGGATACTTAAAGGTGGGCACACCAGAACTATTGTTTTGAGGGTGGCGCAAAATATTCTTGCATATTTGTCCAATTCAACAGCCAGCATTCTTAACAATTAAGATAAATGCATAGCAGTTCTGTGCTTAGCAGGAGCAATGATATCAAGGTGATTTTACTTTGGTGTTTGATGGTAAAGAAAAGAAAACACAACATATTGAATATCTTTCTAGACTTCTAATATGGATTTTAAAATCATGGTTTACCATAAAAGTAAAGAGCAATAATTATATTTTATCTAAGATGTCCAAGAATGTGCTAGGCTAATTGATTTTGAAAGTAGAAGAGAGACTGAAAAAGAGATTCGACATAACAGTGTTTGAAAACACAGGGTTTAACATTAGAAATAACCGTAAACTATGGCCAAAAGGTTTAGGTATTACACCCTATAGCAGACCAATTTTTTCTACGGTAGTTTCCTTAGGTGATGGACCTAAGACCAAGGGATGTAACTGTCCCATGTATTAGAAATAAGGATGGCCAGTTCTTATGGAGAGATCTGGGGTCAGACCCCATATCTCTCCTTTACCTTTCAAAGCAAAAAATAATAACATAATAGGGATTAGTTAAAACCCCCTGTTTTTTTTTTTTTTTTTTATTTGTTGAAATTTGCCCCGACTTTCTGTTTTTTTATGCATACCTTAGGAAATGAGAAAGAATCCAAAGAGACACATCGCTAGACCAAGTATCCCCATTATAAAATATCCCTTCTATTCATGTCCGCATTACAACTTTCATTTTTTAATTTTCCCATTGCTTTAAATCCCAGGGACAATGGTCACTTGGACAAAAAAGAGAGGATGCATCTGCCTAGCAGGGACACCGAAAGTAATACAATGATGACAGGGGTTCTACTCCTACCCTTGCTTTTTGGGAAAAAAAAATAAATGCACATTTTTTTTTATTTTTTTTTTGCAACTAAAGCAAAAAGCCTGCAAAGCATGAATTCCTGGTGCCATGAAGGTCTCCAGCAGATCTGCCAATGTAGCTGCTTGCCCATACATTCCGGATGGGTAAGCAGATACAATCTGACACAAAGCATGAATGAACTACCACAGAGCTTGAAAATTACAAGCTGACAGCTGCAAAGGTTGCCGCACCTATGAACAGAGAACAGAACAGAACAGAGCCCTGTCAATGAGTGACGTTGCCAGACAGCTAGCAGGGCGGGGGCAGGAGAGAACCCTGCCAGCTATTACAGTGGGGATGAGGAAGGTGTTGTGGCTGGTAACATGTTACACCTTGAATATGGGTTACATGTTACAAAAGATGAACTTATCCTTTAACCACTTCCAGCCCAATCACGTCATATGATGTAATTTACTTTGAGTGGGGATATTTGAATGATGCCTGCAGCAGGCATCATTTGGATATTATTCTTTTCTGCCAGGACATAGTCCTCCCCACCCAACTCCACCCCCAGTGCTTCTCCATACGTTTGGCAAACCTAAAAAATAATCCACCGCCGCTGGATGTTGATCATAGAGATTTCTGGTGACCAGATGGTCCCCAGTCATCTCTATGACCTTCGGAAGGCCCGGGCGCGACGTTGCGTCCGGCCATTGGAAGTAAACAAAACCGAGTCTCTCAGCTGGAATGAAAGAGATCATTCATTCATTCATTTTTTTTTCTTTCTCAATCTTTCCAGCCTGGAGAGGAGAGATCTTGGGGTCTTAGACTCCAGATCTCTCCATAAAGAGGACCTGTCACGCACCATTCCTATGACAAGGGATGTTTACGTTCCTTGTCATAGGAATAAAAGTGATAAATAAATTTAAAGTAAAATAAACAATAAAAATTTTTTAAAGCGATCCCATCCCCGTGTACTCAAGCACAGAAACGAACGCACACGCAAGTCGCACCCGCATATAGAGGTCGACCGATATGGGTTTTTCTCTGGCCAATGCCGATATTTAGAAATCGCGATGACCGATATATGATGCCGATTTTATTTTTTTGGGCCGATATGCTAGTCTGATTTTTTTTTTTTCCCTTCATCTCATAAAATCTAACTGTTAGACACCTTTCACACTGGGGCATTTTTCAGGTACTTTTGGGCTAAAAATAGCGCCTGCAAAACGGCTCCCCTTCAGTCTGTGTGAAAGCCCGAGTGCTTTCACACTGAGGCGATGCGCTGGCAGGACGTTAAAAAAAAAAAAAAGTCCTGCTAGCAGCATCTTTGGTGCGGTGTACACCACTCCTGCCCATTGGAATCAATGGGCACCACTGCTGAAGTGCCTGCAATGCGATTTAGCAGTGACGCTTCACGGGTGCATTTAACCCCTTCCTCAGCCACTAGCTGGGTTATAAGTGCCCCGCTAGCAGCCGAATAGCACCGCTAAAATGACAGCAAAGCGCTGCTAAAACTAGCAGCATTTTACCGTCAACGCCTGCCTGCCCCGCTGTGAAAGCAGTCTTAAGTAATAAGTGATACAGAAAATTTCATACATTTAAACATTTATTAAACAAAACAAATCTCCAATCAGTTCACTTGTATGTATAATTTAGATTTTAATAAAAAAAACGATATATTAAATACACAAAAACAGGTACTCAAAACTTTTGGACGAAAAAAATGGACTAACTTTACTGTTTTTTTTTTTTTTTTTTTTTTTAAATCATTAGTGTATTTTTTTCCAAAAAAAATTGCGTTTGAAAGACCACTGCGCAAATACCATGTGACATAAAAAATTGCAACAACCACCATTTTATTCCCTAGGGTCTCTGCTAAAAATATATATATGTATAATGGTTGGGGGTTCTAAGTGATTTTCTAGCAGAAAATACAGGATTTTTACTTGTAAGCATCAAGTGTCAGAAAATATTTAGTCTTTAAACGGTTAAACTGAGAACTCTTCACAGGGAGTGCAGTTCATTGATAACTATAAACATTGTATCTCTTTGATCTTTTCTTGGCAGACTGCCCAGAGAAGTCACTTAACTGACTTCAGGCAACTTGCATTGACTTCTATTGCAGAAGTGTTTTGCAAGTGTGCTGAAGTAATAATCGGCCTTTTTTATCAGCACAATCGGCTGATTAATTAAAAAATGCCAAATATCGGCCTATATATCGGTTAACCACTACCCGCATATGTAAACGGCGTTCAAATCACACATGTGAGGTATCACCACGTGTGTTAGACCGAGAGCAACAATTCTAGCTAGACCTCCTCTGTAACTCCAAACTGGTAACCTGTAAAAAAAAAAATCTCCATAGGCAACGCTTCAATTTTAAATACCAAAGTTTGGCGCAATTTTAAAGCGTGACATGCTAGGTATCTATTTACTCGGCGTAACATCATCTTTCACATTATATAAAACAAAAATGGGCTAACTTTACCGCTTTTTTTTAAATTTAGGAAACTGTTTTTTTTCCCCCAAAAAAAAACGTGTTTGAAAAATTGTTGTGCAAATACTGTGGGACATAAAAAGTTACAATGATCGCTATTTTATTCCCTAGGGTCTCTGCTAAAAAAACATATATAATGTTTGGGGGTTCTGAGTCATTTTCTAGCAAAAAAAAATATGATTTTTACATGTAGGAGAGAAGTGCCAGTATAGGCCCGGTATGGAAGTGGTTAAACTGTCCAGCCATAACTGGTAGAATAAACAGAAGTAAAAGAAGCGGGCCTGAGTAAAGGCATGGATATTTAAAATATTCATAAATTTTAATATTTATTTTATAGCTATGAGTGATTTTGAAGAGGATTGAATTAATTTATATGTACATTTCTTTTTTTCTTGTCTCTGCCCGAACTTTCTGATGTAGCATTGTAAATTGGATATCTGGATGTGTTATTCTTGTAGAATAATTGCAGATAATGATTATAAATTGTGTCAGAAAATAGCATCTTGAATAAATTCTTTCTTTCAGATGAAGCAACTTGATTAGTTTAGAACCTGTTCTTACTGTGCCTTAGAGAATTGTCATCTTAAGTCCTCCCAAAGACAGTAAATTACTGAAACAAATGTCACTTTTTTTTTGACACTTTCCAATATAAACTGTATTCATCAAGACGTGTATTTAGTTAAATCATAATCAAACATAAGCTATCACTCTTCTGTAAAGTATCCTTTTCATTTCAGCTGCTCATTCACCACTCCGCATGTATCTGTCACAATTATAGTTTGCACAGCTGCCTTGCAGATGCACATTTCACACATATTGTGGTCTGTATTTTGCACTATAAAATGCTAATACAGCTAGCAAAACACACATGTTGGAGTATCCCTATTATGAAAAGAAACCTCTCAATAAATATAAAGAGTCATTCTCTTAATTGGCAGTTTGTTATAAATAAATATCTTTTAAATTGATTCATTAATACATTTAAAAAATGTTGTGCTGTCTACAATTATAGTTCAGACACAAATACTCTTAGGGCCCTTCCTTTAAAGCAGTAAATGTTTGGTATGTGTCACGTTTAATTCTTTATAAATATGCATTTTAAAGTATATTTAAAGATCAACCCTTTTTGTTCTGTTTTAGATAGAGTAGGTAAGGGTTAACAATTGCTATTTTTTTGTTGCCTGTGGGGAACTTTTTCTTAATTTCCTTTCCCAGATATGCAACAGTAAATAAGAGGAAATCTCCCCAAAGTGAGGAAATTCCCCTCTTTTTTTTTGAAATGTCATCGAAACAGGTGTCCCTATTCGAAGGTTTGTTCTCACCTTGTTTTGCTGTGACAATAACCAGAAGAAACAGAGGGTAACTCTCCCTTAGCAAAGGGGTAGAAATGCCAACCCACTCCTAGTGCAGCATCGTTTTATTAAATAGTTGCAAAGTAAAAACAATGTAAAATGCACTCGCATAGTGCTCAATTGCCGGGTGCAGCAGTGAAAGTAGCCACCAGTGGATCCTGAAATGTTCGCCATGATTGGCAGGTGTCAGCTGAAGCTGAAGCATTGAGGAGACTCAGAAAGATGCCAGCTGGATCTCTAGGCATGGAAAGGTTCTGGAGCTGTCAACCTGGGTGCTGCCTACCACTGCCTACCACTGTATTGTATGAATGCGCTTCGTCAGCTGGTTATCGTGCGCTGACCTCTACTTTAAATAGGGGAGGCAGTTAACCCAGAGTGCCGCAAGACCTGGAAACAGCTTGGGCTGGATTAACCTTCACAATACCAGTAACTATTGGGGTCAGAGCATTAATTAAAAACCTTTTATAGAAACGTATAAGGTATATACAAAATAATAGTAATAAATAATGTACATTTGGGTGGCGGAGACGGATATTCTTATGATGTAGAGATAGATAGATATAGAGGTGTGTGTGTGTATGTGAAAAATAACTATATATAGAATCAGAAAAAACAAGAACCAGAAGAAAAAATATGGCATTGTGTGTTGTCCTAATTGAAGTATGAAATTAAAAACATTATATATAAATCTATATATTTATACGGAGTATATGGATGAAGAAATAAAAAGTAATTCAATAGGAAAATAAATATAAAAATGAAAATAAAAATATATATAATGAATATGAATAAGGAAAATAAGGGGTAAGAAATGTAAAAACATTTAAGTAATATGACATAAATAAGAAAATATAACGAACAGAAAAAAAAAAATATAAAACATAAAAAGGAAGAAAAAAGTGAGATAGAATGGTAGTGACAAAGGTAGTAGTGAACTTAAAAGTGTGGTAGTTAATAAAACATTTCACATTAGGGTAAGAGATATGAAAAATATATATCAACATGTAATGTTTGGAATTATATGTAGAATACACTGAGAGGGGTAGGTTTTCAGTGTAAAGTTGGGGGGTGGGGAATGGCAGCAAAAATGGAGGGGGAAAGGAGACAGGAAGTGTAGGAGAAAGGGGGGGCGAACAAAAGGGGGGGTTGGATGGGGGAAGGGCATGGGCAAGGACTAAGGGGGCAGGAGGAAGCTAAAGAATCATACAGACTTCCATTTTCTCGTCCAATCTTCTCCTTGAGAGATTGAGTTTGAAGATCCAGTAATTCTCTTGTGCACACAATTTCTTTAACCCTTCCCCTTCAGGTAGTCAGTGGGAGGTGGATTGGATGGCTGTAACTTTGAGCAATGCATAGTTTCTATCATGATGGGCTAGAAAATATCTCGGAATGCTACATTTAGGGTAAATTTCTTTCAAGCTCCTCCTGTGTTCCCCAAATCTGGTGCTAAGGGGCCTGATGGTATGACACACATAACAGATTTTACAGGGGCAGGTGGTGAAATAGATGACAAAGTTGGTGGAACATGTTAGAAATTCTTCAATTGGGAAGGTTTTGAGTCAGAGAATTTATTTTGCCAATGCGTCACGTGTGAGTAAGTAAGGCATTTTCTATTGTGACATTTGTACATCCCAGTGAGTGAAAACATTTTAGGAATGGAATCCAGGAGGGGTTTTTGTCTTTTTGCGTAGCTTGCTGGGGGCTATGAGACTTTTAACATTATTTGGCTCTTTTGAATACCAGTTTAGGCTGGGGGGGGGGGGGGGGGGGGAATGGAGAATGTGTTTAGGGTCATTACAAAGAAATGTTGTTATGCTTGGTAATGAACATGGGGCCTTTATGGAAGGAAGATGAGTCTATTAGATTATTTTTTACTTGTTGGCTTTGTCCTCGGGGTGGGGCTCTTCTGAGTATTTTTGAAGATATTTTTGGAAGGCCTGGTTGATGTCTTATCCAAGATGACCTTTCTCCCAAAAAATGTTTTATTAAGACCTGACTCTGTGCGTTGTAGTCCTCGATAGAACTACAGTTTTGTTTTAAACGACAGAATTGACTGTATGGAATGTTGCTAATCCATTTTTATGGTGACAGCTTCTCCTATGCAAGTAAGACTAAGAAAATAATGGGCAGCCTGTAGACCTACATCGTGTACAATAGAAATATAAAGTGAGGTGAGATCTAGCAAAACCCAATTGTAGTCAGTGTTCCATACACAGTGGTTCAGAGTATCTAGTAGATGACTAGAATCCTGTATATAGGCCAAGAGCTGTTTAACAATGGGTTGTAGAAAGAAGTCTATTGGTGGCTGGTGGGGCCATCTATAGCTACTATGATGGGTCTTCCCGGTGGGTGGAGTGGGTCCTTGTGGACTTTTGGTAGGTAGTAAAAGTATGGGGTGGCGAATAAGTTTGGACAGAGAAAGATTCTTTTAATCTCCTTAAACATTAGGGGATTCTTTGTAATGTTCCTAAACTTACCCAAACTCACCGCTATATAATATAGTTGGTGTGTAGAGTAGTCAGTGCTCTGGCTAATTAAGCTCACAAAAGATCCAAAGGAAGTACAAGCCGGTAACACCACAGCTTCTCCATAGAAAATATTTATTTAAGCATTACAGCAATAACATCATCCAAAAATGCTATTTAAAAAGCATTTTTGGATGATGTTATTGCTGTAATGCTTAAATATTTTTAAGCTGTCAAGTTGCCGGGCTGTACTTTCTACTAAATTTATGACACACATCACCCCCCCAGCCTAAACTGGTGTTTGAAAGAGCCAATATGGTTAAAAACCTCATATCACCCAGCAAGTTACGCAAAAGAAAAAAAAAACTCCTGGATTCCATTCCTAAAATGTTCTCGCTCACTGGGATGTACAAATGTCACAAGAGAAAATGCCTAACTTGCTGACACATGACGCATGGACTAAAGGCATTCTGACTCAAAAGGTAACACCTTCCCTATTGAAGAATTCCTAACATGTCCTTCCAACGTTGTCGTCTATCATCACCTGCCCCTGTAAAATCTGTTATGTGGGTCGTACCAGCAGCACCAGATTTTGGGAACACAGGAGGAGCTTGAAAGAAATGTTACCCTAAATGTAGCATTTTGAGACATTTTCTAGCCCATCATGATAGAAACCTTGCATTGCTCAAAGTTACAGCCATCTAATCCATCTTCCACTCCCTACCTGAAGGGGAAAGGTTCAAAAAATTGTGTGCACGACAGACTTTCTGGATCTTCAAACGCAATGGTCTCTCACCCAAAGGCATGAATGAAGAGTTGGAAGTCAGCACGATTCTTTAACATCCTCCAGCCCCCTTAGCTCTTGCCCATTCCCATCCCCCATCCAACCGCCTCCACCCCTTTTGTGTTCCCCCCCTCTTCCTATTTTTCATCCATTCCCCACCCCCCAACTTTACAGTTCACTACTACCATTGTCACTAATAGCAAATTCAGTGCATAGTTTTTACTCCTTGCTATTATATTTCTACATACACTAAAGTATGGTATCTGACACACACTTATTACTACCATTTTCATTTTTATTTCAAGTTTTCCTATTCTTTTTTTCTTACTTTTTTTCTTTTTTGTTTTGTTTTACATTCTTTGTTATATTTTTTTCTTATTTACGTCATATTACTTAAGTTTTTAATTTTTTACCCCTTATTTTCCTTATTTATTATATATATTTTTATATTTATTTTTATGTTCATATTTCATTTATTGCTTTTTGTTTCTTCATCCAATATACTGTGTATAAATATATACAGTGCCTTGCAAAAGTATTCACCCCCTTGGCATTTTTCGTGTTTTGTTGCCTCACAACCTTGAATTAACATGGATTGTTTGAGGATTTACATCGTTTAATTTACAGAACTTACCCACAACTTTGAAGTTTTATTTTTTATTTTTATTGTGAAGCAAACAACTAATCGGACAAAATAACAGAAAAATTACAATGTCCATAACTATTCACCCCCCCTAAAGTCAATACTTTGTAGAGCCACCTTTTGCGGTTATCACAGCTCCTTGGATAAGTTTCTGTGAGCTTGCCACATCTTACCACTGGGATTTTTGCCCATTCCTTCTTGCAAAACTGCTCCAGCTCTTTCAAGTTGGATGGCTTGCTCTTGTGAACAGCAATCTTTAAGTCTGGCCACAGATTTTCTGTTGGATTGAGGCCTGTGCTTTGACTAGGCCATTCCAACTCATATACATGTTTCCCCTTAAACCACTCAAGTGTTGCTTTAGCAGTGTGTTTGGGGTCATTGTCCTGCATGGTCCATCCTAGCCTCAAATCGCACACAGAGTGGTACATGTTTTGCTCAAGAATAGCCCTGTATTTAGCACCATCCATCTTTCCCTTAACTCTGACCAGTTTCCCAGTCCCGACTGCTGAAAAACACCCCCCACAGCATGATGCCGCCACCACCATCTTTCACTGAGGGGATGGTGTTCTTTGGGTGTTGTGATGTGTTGGGTTTGCAACAGACATAGCGTTTTCTTTGCCCAGAAAGTAAAATTTTAGTCTCATCAGACCAAAGCACCTTCCTCCATACATTTTGGGAGTCTCCCACATGTCTTTTCACAAGCTCAAAATGTGCCATTTTGTTTTTTTTGCTGAAAGTAATGGCTTTCTTCTGGCCACTCTGCCATAAAGCCCAACTCTATGGTGCATACACCTTTTTGCCATCCTATGTACAGATACTCTAGTCTCTGCTGTGGAGCTCTGCAGCTCCTCCAGGGTCTCTGTGCTGCCTCTCTGATTAATGCCCTCCTTGCCCGTTCCATGGATTTTGGTGTGCGGTCATCTCTTGGCAGGTTTTCTGTTGTGTCATGTTCTTTCCATTTGGTTATGATTGATTTGATGGTGCTCCTAAGGATCATGAAAAATGTGGATTTTCTTTTCTTACATCAGGGGACACAGAGCCATAGTAATAACTATGTGGGTTATATCGGCGTATCAAGAGCTGGACACTGGCACTCCCCTTAAGGCGTGAACTTCCCCATATAACCCCTCCCATTACTGGGAGTCCTCAGTTTTTTCGCCAGTGTCTAAGGTGTTGGGCACATATAAGGATGTGTGTACTGAGCTCCACGGGCAGTAATCCTTTGATGAGAGCCAGCCATCCTGACCGGATCCGTTCTGATGTCTCCTTAATAGACTAAATGAATGGTACCTGAGCCTCGTCATCTGAAGACACAAGGTTTTGCTTGCGAATGCTTTAAGAGCTGGGCCCTGCAATCCAGTACTTTTTGGTAGTAAGGCCAATAAGTTTACTGGCAGGGTCTTCTCGCAGGTCCAGGATTGTGGGATAACCTGAGTGTTCCCCTGTTCCTGAAGGTTTCCTTTTAAAGGTCTCGGGGGGCCTACCGTGAAGGGCGAGGAAAGGTAGGGCAGCTTTTCTCAGGAATCTCTCCTTCCATGTATTGTCTTGTCATGTCATGTCATGTCTATGTGTCACCACTGGAGGCTGTATTGAGCACTCGCCATTCTGATGCTGGAAACAGCAGAAGCTCCATTCTCCTCTCCGTTCAAGCCAGCTCAGATCCTCAGGTAAGAGAAAGGGGGGTCTAATCACTTCCTGGGTCCCCAGATTGGCGATTTTGTTTGAATGCCAGCCAGCTGCCTCTTTTTTTTCTTTATATAAAAAAGTTTTTTTTTTGGGCAAGTGGTTGCTCGCCGAGTGGAGGATTTACCCCCCCCCCCCGCCACCACCCGCCATTATGCCGGCGCTAATATGCGGGAGATTCGCTTCCCTGTTTTAAAGAGGAAGGGGGGTGTTTTTGTGCGGGGGGCATGGCTAATTGGCGTTAAACGCCGGCCACACGTGTAGGAAGTAGTTTAGAGTTCTGCAAGAGAAGCTGCTGCCTGGCGGTGGAGGGACAGAGCTGAGTGGTTGCTGGTCAGGTTTGGTGACACAGGCATTTCCCTTTTGACAACATTGTACTGTATAGGATTAATAGCAGTTATTGTACTGTACTATAGCCTAGCAAGTGAAACATTCTTTTGCTGGTACTGCCTCTGCTTTGTACTGTAAGCTATGAGTGGCAAAGGGGCCAGGAACTTCTCTAAGGGTTCTAAGGGGTTAAAGGTATACAGCAAACTAAAAAACCCTTCCAAAAGAATGTCTTCCTCCCCTGAGAGATAAAAAGAAAAATACGGCTAGTCAGATGAGCCGTCAAGGGTAGAACACTTCTGTCCCTGTGTATTTCATACAAACTGTTTTTTTCTTCTATTATTTAAAAGATTATTGCTATGATGTCTCTCCAGAGTAGGACTAAACATAGCAGATTCCCATCTAGTCCTCTGAGCCCTTTTGTTGAGGTGCAGGAGGCTGGGGCTCAGGTAGATCTTAAACAATATACCTATTTTTTCTCTGGTGTATTTGACGCACTGTTTCCCACAGATGCTATGAAGGACTCGATCATTTAAGTCCTATGGCTTCTACTTGGACTAGTGCATTTTTGCAAAGGTCCGTGGCTGAAATATTGATCAGCCGAAGCACCAGGTGAAAACCCTTAGCTAGTCTGTGTCCCTTCCTGGGGTATGACTATTTAGAATGGCTAAGTACATCCAAAAGGGGTAAAGCTTCATTCATTCAGATTCATTACTAAGGTCAACAGTAGAAGTCCTTTGGACTCTGCCATTATAGCCAGACCTTCTTGCATAAGCTCTGGTATTTCATCCTACTTTACGGACAAGGAGTTTATCAGGTTTGACTGTTGAATCCCACTCTATAAAGGATCGTGGGTGATCTCCTTCAGTAGTGTCTACTTTGACTAATATCAGGAAGCCAGCTTCCAGAATCATTTACTATAGAATCTGGAAGGCATAAGTTTATTGGTATGGATCCAGGGGTTGGCACCCCAGGAACTATGTCAATAGGCAGAATTCCTGCATATGGGATCTGAAATGAAGCTGGCTTTGACCTTTATCAAGAGCCAGATCGAGGCCGTGTCAATGTCTTTTCCTATGGCCTCTTGCTTCCCACTCTTGGTGCGTAGCTTATTCAGGGGGTAACATGGTTTATCCCCCCTATCAAGGCACCTTTTAAATCCTTAGGATTTAAAATTGTTATTTTTGGCTTTGCTGAATCAGACATTTGAACCTTACGAGAAATTGTCTTGGTTCTTTAAAAGAAAGAAATAATATTTTTTGCTTGCCATTTCTTCTGCTAGAAGAGTATCGGAACTAACGGCTCTGTCTTGTAAGAGCCATATTTCATCATGCATAAGGATGAGGAGGTTTGATGTCCTCATCCTGAATTCTTATCAAAAGTGGTAACAGGTT
This sequence comes from Lithobates pipiens, assembly GCF_037356315.1. Lineage (NCBI taxonomy): Eukaryota > Metazoa > Chordata > Amphibia > Anura > Ranidae > Lithobates > Lithobates pipiens. The sequence continues at coordinate 347,145,518 of NW_027507718.1, read as the reverse complement.
TTCATTTAAACCAAGATATTATTCTTCCTTCTTTCTCCCCAGAAGCCTTAATCTGGGGAAGAGAAAGCACTACAGTCTCTTGATGTAGTAAGAGCAACCAGAATCTATTTAAAGGCGACTGCTCAGGTTTGCAAAACACAGGTTTTGTTTGTACTGCCAGAGGGTCCAAGATATGGACAGGCAGCATCAAGATCCACTATTTTCCAAATGGGTTTGTCAAGTGATTATTCAAGCTTCAGCTTAAAGAAGTAAATTCTTCCTTCTCAAATTAAGAGCACACTCATCCAGGGCGATTAGTGCCTCTTGGGTGATGCATCATCAGGCCTCTATGGCTCAGATCTGTAAGACCGCAACTTGGTCTTCGGTGAAGATGTTTATCCGATTTTATCAAATTGATATTAAAGGTCATGAGGATATTGCCTTTGGGCACAGCATACACTGCAGGCTGCAGTATGAGTCCTCTGGCCTCCTTTTCCTTGCTTCTGTCTCCCCCCCTTCAGTTGACATTGCTATAGGACATCCCACATGGTTATTACTATGGCTCTGTGTCCCCTGATGTAAGAAAAGAATATAGGATTTTTAAAACAGCTTACCTGTAAAATACTTTTCTTTGATGTACATCAGGGGACACAGAGACCCCTCCCTTCTTCTTCTTATACACTTTGATTGCTTGGCTACAAATTTGAGGACTCCCAGTAATGGGAGGGATTATAAAACAGGAAGTTCATGCCTTAAGCGACGTGCCAGTGTCCAGCACCTGATACGCCGATATAACCCACATAGTTATTACTATGGCTCTGTGTCCCCTGATGTACATCAAAGAAAAGGATTTTACAGGTAAGCTGCTTTGAAAATCCTATTTTTTTTTTATAACCTAACCCTGACTGTACTTCTTAATGACATGTTTGGAGAGCTCCTTGGTCTTCATCTGTGTTTTTAGTTAGTGGTGCCTCTTTCTTAGGTGTTGCAGCCTCTGGGGTCTTTCAAAAAGGTGTGTATATGTAATAACAGATCGTGTGTCACTAAAGGCCCATACACACGATCTGACTTTTTGGACCTGTTTTCATCTGACAATACAACCGTGTATGCTCCATTGGACAATTGTTTTCAGTTTTTCAACAGACAAATGTTTACTGTGCATGCTCTCAAACTTTCCAGCAACAAATGTCCCATGGAGGATAATACGATTTTGTGTGTACACAAATCCATAGGACTAAAGTCCAAAGTACAAATACGCATGCTCAGAACGAATGCTAACGATAAGACGACAATAGCAGAAGTTGCCCAAAGGGTGGTGGTAAAGAGCTGAAAAACCACGTGATTTGGTGAAAGTTGGCTGAAAATGTTCTGCCATGTGTATGCAGAACAAGTTCATGGCCAACGCCCTTCATACCAAAATCCCCAAAAAAGTCAGATGGAAGTCTGAGGCTTTAGATTGCACAGAGGTGGACATCATTTCACTATGTGACTTCTGAAGGTAATCGGTTGCACCAGAGCTTTTTTTGGGCTTCATAACAAAGGGGATGAATACATACGCACATGTCAATTATCAGTTTTTTTATTTCTGAAAAATAGTTTTGTGTATATATTTTTCTTATTTTACTTCACCAACTTAGACTATTGTGTTCTGATCCATCGCATAGAATTCAGATTAAAAAACATTGAACTAAAGGCTGTAATGTAACAAAATAGGTAAAAAGCCAGGGGGGTTGAATAGTTTTGCAAGGCACTGAAAATTATATGTTTTTAATTTCATACTTCAATTAGAACACACACTATCATAATCATCATAATATTATTCATAATAATAATATTTCTTCTGGTTCTATATATAATTAATTATTTTTCTGGTTCTGTTCCATTCAATCCCATTATGTATGCACATGGGTACATATACGTGTGTGTGTGTGTGTGTGTGTGTATGTGTATGTATGTGTATATATATATATAAGTTAGTATATACAGTCGTGCTCATAAGTTTACATACCAGTGGCGGAATTTATGAGTTCTTCGCCATTTTTCAGAGAATATGAATGATAACACAAAAACATTTCTTTCACTTATGGTTAGAGTTTGGCTGAAGCCATTTATTATCAATCAACTGTGTATACCTTATTTTATTTGACTTTTATATAAAGATGGTAAAGCTGCCCTTTGCTCTTGGTAAAAAGCCTCCAGTTCCTGTAAATTCTTGGGCTGTCTTGCATGAACTGCACGTTTGAGATCTCCCCAGAGTGGCTCAATGATATTGAAGTCAGGAGACTGAGATGGCCACTCCAGAAGCTTTACTTTATTCTGCTGTAACCAATGACAGGTCGACTTGGCCTTGTGTTTTGGATCATTGTCATGTTGAAATGTCCAAGTACGTCCCATGTGCAGATTCCTGGCTGATGAATGCAAATGTTCCTCCAGTATTTTTTAATAACATACTGCATTCATCTTACCATCGATTTTGACCAAATTTCCTGTGCCTTTTTGTAGTTTACACATCCCCAAAACATCAGTGATCCACCTTTGTGTTACACAGTAGGAATGGTGTACCTTTCATCATAAGCCTTATTGAAAATCTCAATTTTGGTCTCATCACTCCAAATGATTTTGTGCCAGAAGGTTTGTGGCTTGTCTTTGTGCTGTTTGGTATATTGTAAGTGGGATACTTTGTGGCATTTGCATAGTAATGGCTTTCTTGTGGCGACTCGACCATGCAGCCCATCTTTCTTCAAGTGCCTCCTTATTGTGCATCTTGAAACAGCCACACCACATGTTTTCAGAGAGTCCTGTATTTCACCTGAAGTTATTTGTGGGTTTTTCTTTACATCGCGAACAACTTTTCCTGGCAGTTGTGGCTGAAATTTCAGTTGGTCTACCTGACTGTGGTTTGCTTTCGACAGAACCCCTCATTTTCCACTTCTTGATTAGAGTTTGAACACTGCTTATTGTCATTCTCAATTCCTTGGATATCTTTTTATATCCATTTCCTGTTTTATACAGTTCAACTACCTTTTCCTGCAGATCCTTTGACAATTGTTTTGCTTTCTCCATGACTCTTGACTCAGAATCCAGAAACATCAGTGCAGCGCTGGATGAAAGATGCAAGGGTCTGTCAGGAGTCCAGAAACTCATAGACCTTTTATACACATGCACTAATTACAAGCAAACAAATCACAGGTGAGGATGGTTAGCTTTTAATATCCATTTAAAGTGATTGTAAGGCTTTGTTTTTTATTTTTTTTCATACTTACCTCCACTGTGCAGTTTGTTGTGCACAGAGTGGCCTTGCCTCCAAAACACGTTCTTAATGGCCAACACAGTAGTAGATGGCACCCAGGTTGACAGCTTCGGGAACACCTCCATGCTTGGAGATCCAGCTGGCATCTTCCTGAGTCTCCTCGAGGCTTCAGCTGACCCCAGGCACTCATGGCAAACATCCCAGGATCCACCGGCAGGTTCTTTCACTGCAGCACCTGGCAAGCCCTCACCCATTGTGAGTGCATTTTACATTGTTATTAATTTGCAACCATTTATTAAAATATGGCACCTTTCTCCTTCTTTTCCTTGCCCTCTTGTTTTTACAGTTTTCATGTCCCCAGCCTACACCCGAAGCAGCCTCGCCTTCACTACCAGCAAATACCACAGAAACTTTCTGAGTGGGTTAATTTTTTTTTTACCAAGAGTGACTTGCATTCATCTTTTATTTATATTTCATCCTTTAAAGATGGAAGTTTTTATATATAATTAACACGATTTATGGGCTCTATACACCACTCTGCAGTCCCTAGGTTCTAGCTCTGAGATTCACACTGGCTTTGTTTGTTTCTGTTCTTTATAAATCACCCCTAGACCTGATTCTTACAGGTAATTTTAGGTCGGCAGCAGATTCCTGCAACAAGAATCTCAGGATTTCTTTGGCTGGATTCACAGGTTGTTCCAGACAGTTACGGCCACTCAACCTGTACAAACCAGTGACAGGCTGATGAGAGTGGTTACCTGCAGGGCAGCCATCAGAAATTTTGGATCTGCTTTTAGGTCTGGACCCCCCCGGGCTGACCACAAACGTTCCTCAAGGCCCACCCACTGTCTGTCCCACCAAATCCACCTACTGGCCATCCCACCAACTCCTTCAGTGCACCCACTTTTCTATCCCATGTGCTCCTCTTCCAGTCCCTTGTCCCCCATCCCATGTCCTCTTCCTCCTCCAGTTCTATCTCCTCCATCCCACATCATCCTTCTTTTGCAGTCCCATCTTCGCCATCCCATGTCCTCCTCTTCCTTCATTCTAGGTCACCCTACCCCATCCCATGTCATCCTTCTCCAGTTTCATCTCCCCTCTCATCTCCCCTCTATGTCGGTCCTCTCTCGCAGTATCCTCCCTCCGTAGTCCTTTTATTCCTTCTGTGCCATCAGTACAGCCCAGATCCAGTCGGGGTAATCCCTCCAGTATGTAGAGAGGAGTGTGGAGGGTATACCTGATTCTTACAGGTAATTTTAGGTCGGCAGCAGATTCCTGCAACAAGAATCTCAGGATTTCTTTGGCTGGATTCACAGGTTGTTCCAGACAGTTACGGCCACTCAACCTGTACAAACCAGTGACAGGCTGATGAGAGTGGTTACCTGCAGGGCAGCCATCAGAAATTTTGGATCTGCTTTTAGGTCTGGACCCCCCCGGGCTGACCACAAACGTTCCTCAAGGCCCACCCACTGTCTGTCCCACCAAATCCACCTACTGGCCATCCCACCAACTCCTTCAGTGCACCCACTTTTATTTTAATACTCTTACAACCCAATATATCCTCCATCCCATGTCCTCTTCCTCCTCCACTCCCATATCCTGCATCCCATGTCCTCTTCCTCCTCCACTCCCATATCCTTCATCTCATGTTCTCCTCCATCCCATGTGCTCCTCTTCCTCTTTCAGTCCCTTCTCCCCCATCCCATGTCCTCCTCCTCCATCCCATGTCCTCTTCCTCCTCCACTCCCATATCCTCCATCCCATGTCCTCTTCCTTCTCCACTACCATCTCCTCCATCCCATGTCCTCTTTCTTCCCCACTACCATCTCCTGCATCCCATGTCCTCTTCCTCCACGTCCAAATCTTCCATCCCATGTCCTCCTTTTCTATCCCATGTGCTCCTCTTCCAGTCCCTTGTCCCCCATCCCATGTCCTCTTCCTCCTCCAGTTCTATCTCCTCCATCCCACATCATCCTTCTTTTGCAGTCCCATCTTCGCCATCCCATGTCCTCCTCTTCCTTCATTCTAGGTCACCCTACCCCATCCCATGTCATCCTTCTCCAGTCTCATCTCCCCTCTCATCTCCCCTCTATGTCGGTCCTCTCTCGCAGTATCCTCCCTCCGTAGTCCTTTTATTCCTTCTGTGCCATCAGTACAGCCCAGATCCAGTCGGGGTAATCCCTCCAGTATGTAGAGAGGAGTGTGGAGGGTATGACAGTGGCAGAATGGGGAAGTATTTATTTTAATGGCAGTCTGTGGGGTGACCAGGGAATGATGTTGAGTAGATAAGGGTTTGAGTGATGTTCAAGAGCTGGATGTATGAAGTGGTCTGGGGGGGGGGGAGGGGTGATGCAAGCTGGGGGGAGTAGGTGGCTGAGATGTGGTCAGCTAGTCATGTGTGTGTGTGTATATATATATATATATATATATATATATATATATATATATATATATATATATAAACAAAACTATTGTGCTCATCTATCTACTAATATATAAAAGTTACATAATACAAAATTGGTACTCAAAGAAAACCTCTTCCTGTTATAAGATGTAAATGTATATTTATATAATCCAACCAGGGTTGCATTAATGGTTATAATTATAAATGACATTCACATTATCTGGACAGAGTGGTGGGAGGATGTTTGTGTGCTAGCTTGGGAGATCTGTGACACACGCTGTCTCTACATTCTCAGCGTCTCCTCATCACTGCAATACATACAAGACCTACAGAAACTTTTTGCAGTTTTTCTTCCAAGGAGACTTTGCTAAAGAAAAACAAGAGTTGCTCTGGCCAGCACAGCTACAGTGAGCTCCACCCCCCCTCTCAGCACACAGCACTGGTAAATGGAGGGAGGGGGGTTAAGTCAGATCTCACAGTACAGGGGGGGGGCATAAAGGAGCTGTGGAGATTATAAATACATACACACCAGCACAGTGTATGTATTTAGAAGCAATGACACTGCTGCTGTCCCCACAGTGGCAAGTATCCCCCCCCCCACACTTACCCTGGGTCCCCATCCACCCCTGGTCAGAATGGAGGAGTCTAGACTCCATCGCTAGGTGTGCTATTATGATAAGCAGCTGACACCTGTCAGAGTGCTTCATTGAAGCAACGGTCCTCGGAATATGAAAGTGGCCAAAGAAGTGGCCCCCGCTCGGGCCCCTAGGGACGCCAGGGCCCCTTACAGGTGTATGGGCTGTACCCCCCTGATGGCGGCCCTGGTTACCTGCGACCAGGGAGAGATGACCAGCTCTGGAGAGATGCATTAAGAACTGATTGTTTATTATTGATTAAAAAAAAAAGTTTATTAATTGAGCTGCCTAATTAGTAAAATTGGTTTCCAAGAGACATGATTATTTTATTGTTACAGTTGTTATACTGAACAAATGTATTGTGTGCGTTTCCTGCATTAGGGATACACATTCAGTAAAGCCAGAGAGTCGGTGAAAATGAAAATGCAAGTAATACTTAAAACACAATGATATGTAGGAAATTGACTGGATGTGAGCATTATTGTTGGGAACCCCTGCCAATAAGCTGCTTGCAGTGTACAAAGAGCTGTCCCAGCTAGAGTACATGGATTAACTTGACACTTTTAGGTGTGACACAGTTCCTGCTTGGAAACCACTGTTTGGTTCTTCTTCGTGTTTATTTTAAATGCAGTTTATTGACCTATTTCTGTGAAGTGTGCATCTTTCCAGCCAAAGGAAGAGTTCATAAACCCATGTGTGTCTTGAAAGAAAGGAGCCCAGCTGTGTCCACTATTGCATCTGACTCACATGGTCCTTAAATGATGCACTATGGATTGTGTCAGTGCATGGAATATGGAGAATCGTTTTTTATGTGAAATAACAAAATACTTTACTGTACCAGATATAACACAGCTGTGCTTTCCCCAGGTTTTTGAAACATCATGCTGAAAAATATAATTATACTTTTGCTGAAAGGTAGATAAGCAAGATAGAGTGGAGGGTGGGTGATGGTTGTGTGTGTGTATATAGGGCCTAAAAAAATAGAAATATTATCCATTTTGGTTCTTACTTAGTATATACCGGTATCAGTTCACCCTGGTAACTGTAAAGAGTGCATGGTATACAATACTCTACTAATTAATATACAGAGATGGAACAGTTGAACAGTTGATGGAAAGGAATTATTGGGGATTGGTCCTGGAAAGTGAAAATAATGGAAGAAACATAATATAGAAAACTGTGTGCAAGCTTGACTATCACTCTTTTGAGTTTGTTGGATGTCCCATTCAAAAGTCATGAGCATGTATATGGAGTCCCCCCCCTCCCACCTTGGTAGCTACGATATAACAGCCTTTGCTTTCATGGGAAGGCTTTCCAAAGAATTGTCTGGGAATTTGATTCAGTGTGTAGTTTGTCTGTGGAAATGTATGCTCATTCAGCCCAAAGAGAATTTGTTAGGTAAGGTTTTGAAGTTGGGCAAGAAGGCTTGCAATTTGTTTTTAATAGGGTTGAGGTCAGGGCTTTGTGAACTTTTTACCATAAAACAAATGTGCATAAAACTTACTTGTTAGCTTAGAAGTGTTCTAGCAGGGCAGATTAGGTTGCTTTTGACAAAATTTTAAATACTAACAATCGGAAGAATTGGCCTATTACTGAAACTGTTTTACCTTAACATTGCCTATGTAGCTATCTGTTTGATAACCGCATTTTACATTGATTGCAATCATTTCCACAACCATTTCTGCTTTTTTTTTTTTTTTTTTAAGTATCTTTATTAAGATTTTTTTTCAATATAAAAAAAAAATACAAACAGGTTGTAAATGTCAAACCAATAGTACAGCGTAATAAGTACAGTCGTTGAAAGGACATATAACACCATCAAACCATAAGAGTAATGTCACAGTACTACCAGTCCATCAAAACATGGGACGTGTACCAAATAAACCATGGGGGGTTAAGGGAGGGGAGGATGGACTCAGGGAGTGGCTGAACAAACAAAAAATATTATTTCACATAAAAGAAAATGTCACAGGATCTGGTAACAGTGGGGTCTCCAAGGCACCCAAACAGAGGATCAGGGTGCCTCGGGGGGGACTCCACTTGGGGGGAGGGGGCTTGGGGTGAGATAGGGAGAACACCATGGTATCTTAAAAGCAACAGATAATTAGAAATGGGAGAGGATACATTTCAACATCTATATTTAAGAGGGTGCCACATAACCAGAGGGTGATAGAATAGTTTCTGGGTTAAGCTCTGAGTGATCCCACAAGTCCCAATTTTTTTTAAATTGAGGAAGTGTATCATGAACTGTTGCAGTTAGGTGTTCCATTCTGCGGATGTGTTCTAATATTTGCAAAGTCTTTGCAAGGGTAGGTGGGGAGGTAGACAGTCATCTTAGGGGTATAGCCCTTTTTGCTGCCAGAAGAATATAGGCAACTAATTTTTGGGTGTGTCCGGGGATGCCAGGGAACGGCAGACCCAGAAGAAACTGGATCGGGTCCAGGGGTAGAGTAATTTCAAGGAGTTTCTGCAGATGGGCATGTATAGATGCCCAAAAAGGTTGAATAATGAATGGGTCACTCCCAAAAAATGTAAAAGTGGGAGCCAGTGTCTTCCTGGCTTCGCCAACACACCCGGGGAGTCTTTGAGTCGTATCTGTGTAAGATCTCTGGGGTTCTGTACCAAAAAATAAGTATTTTATATGTCGTATCTCTCTGTTCCACGCATCCTGAAGATTTGGAAGCTGTCTCCCATAGCTTCCGCCATTGAGGAAGTTGAATAGGCTGCTTAATGATCTGGGACCATTTCTGTATGTAGGAATGATACGTGTCAGTGAGTGAGAGAGCTTCATGTAAATATCTATAGATATCAGAGATAAGATGGGTTTGGTACGGGCCTTGGGAGCACAAAAGTTCAAATGGGGTGGGCTTGTCCAAGGTTAAATCAGAGGTTTTAGAGAAAAAGTAGTGTTTAAATTGGAGGTATGAATAGAATGATTGTTTAGGGATCTGATATTTACGCTGCAGTTCATTGAAAGGTAGGAGTATGTGGAAGAGTGTTCGTACCAAGTTTCGGAGCTGAAAGATTCCAGCCTGTGTCCATGGGAGCATTCGGGTGTAGGAGAGGCTATCTGGAATGTCAGGATTAAACAATACGTTCAATAGGGGTGGGCATGGTGAGGAAAGGGTGAATTGGCAGGAACATGTTTTCCATATGGAGGGGGGGAATAGCATCGGGTTTAAACAAAGGCTTCGACTTTGTGTCATAGAGGCCTCTAGCTATGTCCAAATCATGGAACAGGGGTAAACCGGACTGGTGATACTCATTTCAATCTCCGCCCAGATGCCATTCTGGAAGACCGGGTGAGAATCGATTTGAGGTGAGTAGCAAAATATTTAATCAGGTCTGGGGCTCCCAATCCACCTCTAGATCTAGGAGCTAACACTACTGAATTGGCTATTGGATGGGTCTTATAGTGCCAGATAAAGTTGAGGAATGACCTCTGAGTAGCTTTGAGTTGGAACATGGGGTAGGGATCGGTAGGGTTTCAAATAGATAAAGGAGTCTTGGCAAAATAGACATCTTTAGGACATACGACCCAAGAGAGAGATAGGATAAGTATCCCACTTTCGCAAGAGGCGATCTATGTCACGGAAGAGTGGGGGAAAATTGGCCTGATAGAAGGAGGGGTATAATGGGGTGGTATAAAAGGGCCATCGAAACCATACTTGGACAGTGTAGCAAACAGAAAGGGCCAGCTGAGCCTGTCAAAGGCTTTCTGTGCATCAAGGCTCAGAATCAAGGCTGGGCGTGATGTTTTGTTTAACAAGCCTATAGCCCCATACACACTATCAGTTTTTCTGCTGAGTTTTTTTCCTTCAGATTTACCAAAATCATGTAGTGCAAGGGCCTGCCTGATTGCATACAAATTGAAACTCCTAAGGTTTGACCTCATATTATATGGTTTTGGTAAATCCGAAGCAAAAACTCAGCAGAAAAACTGATAGTGTGTATGAGGCTTATGAGGTCTATGGTATGTCTTGTATTATCTCCAGCGTGTCTAGCTGTTACAAAGCCTACTTGATCTTTATGAGTCTGGGTATTAAGTGAGAAAGTCGGTTAGCTAAAATTTTTGTAAATATTTTGTAGTCGGAGTTAAGTAATGCAATGGGTCTGTAGTTGTCAGGAAGGGAGGGATCTTTACCAGGTTTCAGGATCACGGAGATGTGGGCATGAAGGAATTGGGAGTGAGGCTCAGTGCCTTGAAATAAGGAAGTATAGAGAGAAATCAAATGTGGGCTTAAAATAGGTAAAAATGTTTTAGAATATGAATATGGCAGGCCATCTGGGATTTTTGGGTAGGAAGATTTTTTACTACTTCAGCTAATTCCTCAGGAGAAATTGCAAAGAGAAATGAGATAGTTGGGGGATAGTTTAGGTATATGTAGCGAGTCAAATCTCTTCTGCGTAAAATCATAGTTAGGGTTAGTTTGTTGACAGTTATATAATTTGTGATAGAAATCTCCAAAAACATGGAAATGGTGAGGGGGTAGTAGGGGATACCGTACGTTTGTCTGAGGAAATCTGGGGATGAGAGAGAAGGGCGAGGTTTTAGTTTATTCACTAGCATTCTATGGGGCTTATTTGAATATTCATAACATTTCTGTTTGGACCACAGGAGAGATTTGTAAATTTTTTTCAGATCTAGTGATCTAAGTTGTTTGCGTAGAAAAATAACGGCTCGGAGCCCAGCCACAGTGGGGTTAGACAACAAGAGTTTCTCAGCTTTGCGGAGTTTAGACAAGATCGAGGAGCGTTGGAATGATGCATCATTTTTCAAGCGAGAACCAGTGGCTATGCAATCTCCTCGGAAGACGGCCTTGTAGGCCTCCTACAGCGTGGAGGGCCCCAAGACCGTGCCTACGTTAAGTTCAAAATATTCAGTTAAGCTTTTTGAGAGGAGGTCCCTAGTTTTAGGGGTGTGGAGAAAGGACTCATTAAGAAGCCAATGAGAAGTTCTGGGGGAGGTGGAAGAAAGGGCAATATCTAGTTATACGGAGGAATGGTCCGACCAAGTTATGGGGTTGATTTCCGAGGAGACCACGGATGTCAGGAGGGGAGGGGAGATGAAGAAATAGTATAATCTGGAGTAAAGTTTATGGGGGTGAGAGTAGAATGTGTATTGCTTGTGGGTGGGATGTTTAATCCTCCAGATGTCTAGGAGGTTTTTCCGTCTGATAAGCTTACGGAAGGATTTGGAGAGGCGGTCAGATGATGTTGATGTTGTGGGTGGGAATAGTATGTGTTTGTCTTTACTGGGAGACATGGTCATATAAAAAAAAACCATGCCAATCACCAGAAAGGGCTGTGAAAATTTATTGAGAGTGTCAAACATAGTGGTTAGGAACTGAACCTGACCTGAGTTGGGAGCATAAACATTTACTATGGTAAGAGATTGGGTGAGAAATGCACAGTCTAGGATGATAAATCTGCCCTGGGGGTCCAGGTGTGAGGATTTGACTCTTAAAGGACAGGAATGATGGATTAAGATTGCCACGCCTGCTTTCCCAGATGGGTCAGAGGCCATGAAGAATATCGGGAAATGTTTGCTAACAAATTTAAGGGATCCCCCATAGCGGAAATGAGTCTCCTGGACCAAAATTACATCAGCTTTAGAAGCTTTAAACTCTTTCAGGGCCAACCATCTCTTATGAATAGAGTTTAAACCTTTTACATTGCAGGTAACAAATTTCAACGACATATTAAACTAGTCTGGTAGATAGGCAAAAGGTAAACAGCATAATATACAGTAGGTGAGGGACACCATGGTGTAATGATCATATAATGGCTGAGAGGTAGCATAACAACATTTAGTATACAGTCCAAAAAGTGTATCAGCCTCAGGCCAAAAAAGGGGGCCTGAGGAAAAGCAAGTTGAAAAGACAAAACAAAAATGAAAATAAAATTTTTTAAAAAGACGAAAAAGAAAAAAAGAAAAACATTGTACATGTCAAAAAAGAAGCCTGAAAGGCTGAAAGCCACCAGGAAACCTAGATCAGAGCCTAGGGGTGGGAAGAGGAGCATGAGGACCTCCCAAAACGGGGAACAGACGGTCCCCCCTCACCTTCGAGATATCAAGGCCTGGGTCACAAAACAGGAACTATAGAACAAACTAACTTGCGAGCCAGGGTGCCATAAAAACAACAGGCAGCACACCCCATGGGCAAGGGGTGAGTGAATCCATCGCAAGAAGATGGGCCAAACAAGGACCTCAAAGGATCATATAAAGTGGAAATCAAAGCCGTATCCAGATGACAGGATCTTCAAGTTGGGAACCTAGAGTTGGTTTTGGCTGACTTCTGTCGCACTGGGGTCCAGATGCGACTCTGAACTGTTGGTGGCAGGGAGCGGCAGAGAGTCTTTGTCTGGGAACGGCGGTAGGCCTAGGTTACATAAAAAGTTGTCACTTTCCTGGAGATCAGGTAGTGAGTACTGTATGCCTTCACGGGAAGCAAAGAGGTGAAACGGGAACCCCCAGCGATACATAACTTTGCGGGTTTGAAGGTGTAATGTTAGCGGACATAGATTTCTCCATCTAGCAAGGGTGATAGGTGAGAGGTCACTGAAAATCTGGATCTTAGACCCCTTGAAGTCCAATCTGGACTGGTTGCGGGTGGCAATAGTAAGTGCTTCTTTGCTGTCATAGTGGTAAAATCTGACAATCGCATCCCTCGGATTGGCTCCATCTGGGGGTTTAGGAGTGAGGGATCTGTGGGCCCTGTCTAAATGCCAGTCTATGTCAGGGATATTAGGGGCTACCACATTGAACAGGCTTAGGAGGTATGAACAGAGGTCTCTCTTCTACTGCAGATATACCTCTGATTCGCAGGTTCTGTCTGCGATCCCTGTTTTCAAGGTCCTCCTGTTGAGCTTGGAGCTGGATGACTGAGTGCTTCATGGCGGCATTATCTTCTTCCAAGACTTAGACATATTGCACTAGTTCTTCAAATTTGGATTCCAATGCATCAGTGTGGTCTCCCAATTGGCCTATTTCCCTTCTCAGTTCCTTGGCAAGTTTACCCACTTCATGTTTAATGTTATGGGTGATGGCCTGGAGCAGGGAGTGCAGTTTAGTGTCTAAAACCTCTGCCGTTAGTGTTAGTGGGGGGGGGGGGGGGTGATTCCTGTAAGGGTGTGGGGACAGTATCAAAGAGCGTACCTGTCATGGGTTCAGAGTGCTCCGGAGGGTCCTGTGTGCCGTCCTGGCTACTCGATGCCGTGGATGAAGGCCTGTGAAGGATGTGGTCCATGGTGGAGTAGGCCCAGGGCTGGAGGACTGTGGCGTAGGTCTGTCTCTGGTCTCCAATCCTGCCCATGGGGTGCGCAGGCAGCAGGGGAGACTAAGGAGGTGACTCCCGTGTTTATCAGAGCTTTAGGTCAGTCAGCGGGAGTCCTGGGAAGGCGGCGGGGGAAGGAGCTCTGGTCTCACACATCCGGCATATTCAGAAGCCGTGCATGCGCCACCATTTCTGCTTTGCCCTATAGGATGAGAAGGTATGGCTCAGAGGCCTGTTACCAAGATATTACAGGCTTTGCCATATGTGTACGTAGAATGTTTAGCAAACACGCAGGCCTAATCTATATGGATTGCTATATCACTCTGCTGACATAATTGAATATCAATCTAATATTACCTGCTATCAAATAGATTTAAATGACCATGTACAAATGGTCCCCGGGTTACAAACATCCGACTTACAAATGACTTACAAACGGAAGGAAACAACAGGAAGAGGGGGCTAATCTACCCCTAGGAAGGGAAATTCACTCCTGTTAGCCCTTGTACACACAGTCGGACATTCCGACAACAAAATCCGTTGGATTTTGTCCAACGGATTTTATCCCAAACTTGTGTTGCATACACACGGTCGGACAAAGTTGTCGGAAAATCCGATCGTACGTAACGTGATGACGTTATTTTGTTACGACGGGACTACGTTCAGGCTAGTAGCCAATAGCTTTGGTCTAGGAATTTGATCTGAGCATGCGCGGCACATCTGTCCAATCGGAATTCTCTATTCAATCGGACAAAGTCCGATCGGATCATGCTGTCGGAAAGTTTTATAGCCCAGCTCTAAAACTTTTTCCATTGGATATTCCAATGGAAACAGCCCGATGGAGCCCACGCACAGTCGGATTATCCAACAACACGGTACGATTGGACATTTTCCGTCGGAATGTCAGACCGTGTGTACAAGGGCTAAGAGTTATCATGGGAAAAACTCCACTGAAGCTTTATCATCAATCCTGGTTTCCATAGCAACCCGAACTTTTCAAAAACCAATTGTCATTGGGACAGAAAGTGAGGTGAAATCTTTTGAACAGGGACATAGACAGCAAAACAAACGTTACATGGGTGATAACCCTTCCCTATGCTATCCAAAGAGCTTAAACAATTGTTTTTTTTGGCTGGAGGTACACTTAAAAAATGTACCTGTTCCAACTTGCATACAAATTCAACTTAAGAACAAACCTACAGATCCTATCTTGTTTGTTACCCTAGGGACTGCCTGTACTGTAGTTCTGGTGGAATGCAAATGCAATACAATGTACTTTTATTTGTTAAATCACATTTTAGAATTAGGTTTTCCTGATACTATCCAACATAACACATTAAGTTGTACCAAAGAAGCTGAGGGCTGCATGAAAATGCATTGTATAAACTGTACTGATTTTCTTTTCAAATAAAAATAAAATAGTTTCTAATCCTAGGCAGAATTATAAAACAAGTAAACAAAAGACTTTTAGCCAGTGATCTCCTTTAATACCCATAAAGCATTTTCAAGCATAGTCAATCAATAATCCATCAATAAACCACTTGTTCTGTTTAGTTTGATGTCCAATGTCTTGATTGAAAAGCGTGCTCAGCTTACAAGTAGACCTTTGCATTTATATTTTGGACCATAGCTGGCATGCCCAGATTCATCTTGAAACTTGATTTTCACAGAAGCTAAATAAACATATTTTCTTTTTCTTTTTTGCTTTTACATAAAAGCTTACATGGGGTTAGTGTGTGCACTAGTTTTGTATCGCAGCGTTCTAAAAGGTAGTAACAATTTTCAGTTTTAAAACTGCCACTTTTCCGATTATGGCGATTTTCAGCAACTGTTTGTTAAAGTGATCAGTGTATAAACATGAATTGGAATACCCCCTAAGCAAGCATAATTCAACCTGACAGACCAACTATTTTCCTGAAAGTCCTGCATAGAACACACTGAGGTTGATTTACTAAAGGCAAACATACTGTGCACTGCAAGTCCACTTGCTCTGAATCTGAGGGGAAGGTTTGGAATAAGGGAAAGCTCTACTGATTTCTATCGTCCAATCTTGTGCAAGACTTTTTATTTTTTTTTCTTGCATGCTCCCCTCAGATCTAGATCAACTGCGCATGCGGTGCACAGACTATTTACCTTTTAGTAAATCAACCCCAAAGTGTTATGCCACACTTTCATTTTGTGTCACTTGCTCTACGATTCTACCATTATTTAATTCAGTTTAAACACATTAGCAGGAAAAATTCCTAAAAGGAAAATTGTTGATAAAAGGGTTTCTATAGTTGGTAGTTGATCAGCACTGTTTTTACAAAATTACCTGTAATATTCATTGAGAGTACACAAAAAAACGTGAGGTTGCACTGCACGTTGCTGTTGACTTTTCATTTTACTGGGAAACCTGGATATAGGAAATGTTCCTAAATTTTAGATAAGCGTTTTCAACTATACAGTGCCTTGCGAAAGTATTCGGCCCCCTTGAACTTTTCAACCTTTTGCCACATTTCAGGCTTCAAACATAAAGATATAAAATTTAAACTTTTTGTGAAGAAGCACCAACAAGTGGGACACAATTGTGAAGTGGAACAAAATCTATTGGATATTTTAAACTTTTTTAGCAAATAAAAAACTGAAAAGTGGTGCGTGCAAAATTATTCGGCCCCTTGAGCCCCTGAGCAAACTCACTCCAGAAGTTCAGCAAGGATCTCTGAATGATCCAATGTTGTCCTAAATGACTGATGGTGATAAATAGAATCCACCTGTGTGTAATCAAATCTCTGTATAAATGCACCTGCTCTGTGATAGTCTCAGGGTTCTGTTGAAAGCGCAGAGAGCATCATGAAGACCAAGGAACACACCAGGCAGGTCTGTAATACTGTTGTGGAGAAGTTTAAAGCCGGATTTGGATAAAAAAGATTTCCCAAGCTTTAAACATCCCAAGGAGCCCTGTGCAAGCGATCATTTTGAAATGGAAGGAGTATCAGACCACTGCAAATCTACCAAGACCTGGCCGTCCCTCTAAACTTTCAGCTCAGACAAGGAGAAGACTGATCAGAGATGCAGCCAAGAGGCCCATGATCACTCTGGATGAACTGCAGAGAACTACAGCTGAGGTGGGAGAGTCTGTCCATAGGACAACAATCAGTCGTACACTGCACAAATCTGGCCTTTATGGAAGAGTGGCAAGAAGAAAGCCATTTCTCAAAGATATCCATAAAAAGTCTCGTCTAAAGTTTGCCACAAGCCACCTGGGAGACACACCAAACATGTGGAAGAAGGTGCTCTGGTCAGATGAAACCAAAATCAAACTTTTTGCCCACAATGCAAAACGATATGTTTGGCGTAAAAGCAACACAGCTCATCACCCTCAACACACCATCCCCACTGTCAAACATGGTGGTGGCAGCATCATGGTTTGGGCCTGCTTTTCTTCAGCAGGGACAGGGAAGATGGTTAAAATTGAGGGGAAGATGGATGCAGCCAAATACAGGACCATTCTGGATGAAAACCTGTTGGAGTCTGCAAAAGACCTGAAACTGGGACGGAGATTTATCTTCCAACAAGACAATGATCCCAAACATACAACAAAATCTACAAAGGAATGGTTCACAAATAAACCTATCCAGGTGTTAGAATGGCCAAGTCAAAGTCCAGACCTGAATCCAATCGAGAATCTGTGGAAAGAGCTGAAAACTGCTGTTCACAAACGCTCTCCATCCAACCTCACTGAGCTCCAGCTGTTTTGCAAGGAAGAATGGGCAAGAATTTCAGTCTCTCGATGTGCAAAACTGATAGAGACATACCCCAAGCGACTTGCAGCTGTAATCGCAGCAAAAGGTGGCTCTACAAAGTATTAACGCAAGGGGGCCGAATATTTTTGCACGCCCCACTTTTCATTTTTTTTATTAGTTAAAAAAGTTTCAAAAATCCAATAGATTTCGTTCCACTTCGCAATTGTGTCCCACTTGTTGGTGATTCTTCACAAAAAATAAAAATTTTATATCTTTATGTTTGAAGCCTGAAATGTGACAAAAGGTTGAAAAGTTCAAGGGGGCCGAATACTTTCGCAAGGCATTGTACATACATCCCCTGTGATAGTGCATACTGGGGAAAAAATCTGACCTAAAGGAAGGAATGTTTTGATAGTCTAGCGTTTTCCATGGATAAGTGCTGGCTCTGAGGATTTCTGATACATTTTGAGATACAATAATGCATGACTATTTGCTTAACAAATGGAGAGAAGATCCTTTGAATTATTGATTTATTAATGTCTTTGGACAGCCTTATACTGTATTTTTGTAAGATGTACAAATGACCAAAGGTAAAACAAAAGATTTCATGCTGTAAAGGATAAGTTCTGCAAAAAAAAAAAAAAAATATATATATATATATATATATATATATATATATATATATATATATATATATATATATAAATAAAAATTCAGTTATTTTTGTACTTTTTATTTTGTATTTTTGTGTATTTAGAGTTGTACCCTAGTGCAGACTTCTGGTAAAATCTGTGAGCCAATCGTAGAAGCAGGAAATAAAATTTCGAGGAGAGGGGGAGGGCGCGTTCTGTACACCAGCTGTGTACAGAACTCCCCCAAATTTCTTTTACAGGAAATTACAGCACTGCAGATTGAAAAAGAAAGGCAATTTTATTGTTACATTACAGTATGGCTTGTGTCGCAATTGTATATGCAATATTATATATATATAATATAATAATGAAGCTGAGCACGTACAATCAACTTCTTTTGTTGACCATGGCGAGGTCTGTTTTAAGTGGAACCTGTCCTGTTAAACTGCTGTATGATCTTGGCCACTGTGCTGCAGATCAGTTTCAGGGTCTTGGCATTCTTCTTGGGTCTTGGCCATCTTTATGTAGAGCAACAATTCTATCAGATCCTCGGAGAGTTCTTTGTCGTTAGGTGCCATGTTGAACTTCCAGTGACCAGTATAAGAGAGTGAGAGCGATACACCACATTTAACACACCTGCTCCCCATTCACACCTAAAACCTTGTAACACTAATGAGTCACATGACAGGGCTAATTTGGCCCAATTTGGAAATTTTCACTTAGGGGTGTACTCACTTTTGTTGCCAGTGGTTTAGACATTATTGGCTGTGTATTGAGTTATTTTGAGGGGACAGCAAATTTACACTGTTATACAAGCTGTACACTCACTACTTTACATTGTAGAAAAGTGTATTTCTTCAGTGTTGTCACATGAAAAGATAGAATAAAACATTTACAAAAATGTGAAGGGTGTACTCACTTTTGTGAGATACTGTGTGTGTGTGTGTGTGTGTGTGTAAAATATATTAGGGCTGTTACTGATTAAAAATTTCGTGTTCGATTAATGGATTTTTTTAAATCGATTAATCGACTAATTTCGATTAATTATAACGCACATACAGATCCAACTACTTTTAGCTGATCTCCTTGCATTGCAACTCTACATAAGTCTGTGGTAAATGTGGTATACACTATATACAATCACCCGACACTAGTTAGTTTTCACAATCCATGACTTAACTTCACAGTTCACACAAACGTTTTAAATCCAAACTGTAGCACTGACGTAAGTAATTTTTTTTTTCACAGTAGCGTGACAATCCCTCCACCTCCGGTCTAACGAATCACTCTCACCTTATGGCATGAACCCTTGTGCAAACAGGTGGTCATGCATGCGGGTATCAAAAGGGTTAACACGGACCATAAACTTCTCTCACAATCTCAGGTCATGGGTAGAAAGAAAAGATCAAAGTGCTCACCGCTTAACCACTTGCCGACCGCCGCACGACGATATACGTCGGCAGAATGGCACGGGCAGGCATATGGGCGTATATATAAGTCCCTGCCTGCCCGCGGGTGGGGGGCCCGATCGGGCCCCCCCCCGGTGCCTGCAGCGGTCGGCATTTCTTCGAGAGCGATCCGGGATGAGGGGGCGGCCATTCATTCATGGCCACCCCCTCGCGATCGCTCTCGACGAATGGAAATCCCCCGTGACATCACTTCCTCTCCTGTAATGTAAACACAGGAGAGGAAGTGATGTATTCTCTCCTCCGTGTCGGTATTTTCCGTTCCGACACGGAGGAGAGCGGATCGGTGAGTTGCACCAACACTCTACACACACAGTAGAACATGCCAGGCACACTCACACCCCCCCTTTACCCCCCGATCACCCCCCCAATTACCCCTGCCCCCCAGTCACAGTGACACCAATGTCATTTTTTTTTTTTTTTTTTGCATTGGTGTCATTTGTGACTGTAATAACTGTTAGGGCAGTTAGAGTTAGCCCCCTTTAGTTCTAATGTACCCCCCTAACCCCCCCAATAAAGGTTTAACCCCGTGATCACCCCCCGTCGCCAGTGTCACTAAGGCTGGGTTCACATTGCAGCGGTTTATGAGAACGAATGTGATTCGCACCGCACTGCAGTGCAAATCACATCCGATCTCTGTGCGATTCGAGTTCAGCCATTCGCCGCACCCGCCGCACCCGCCACACCCGCCGCAAATTCGCACGGGACCCTTTTTTTGGCCCGCAGCAGAATCGGATCGCATGGGTGTTCACACCATGCGATCCGAGTTTGCAGATCGCACTGCGATATGCGAACTGATCTGGGGGTGTCAGTAACATTTCACTGACACTCCCAGCAGTTCGCATAGGGCAGTGTGAACTGCCGCCGGGAGGCATGCGATGCGGGAACCCGCCGCGGATTCGCGGCGTTTCCGCATCGCTCCAGTGTGAACCCAGCCTAATAAGCGATCATTTTTCTGATCGCCGTATTAGTGTCACAGGTGACGCTAGTTAGGCAGGTAGGTATTTAGGTTCGCCGCAGCTTTTTATAGCGCCAGGGACCCCCATATACTACCGCATAAAGCCCCCTGATTGCCCCCTAGTTAACCCTTTCACCAGTGATCACCATATAACTGTTACAGGTGACGCTGGTTGGTTAGTTATTTTTTTATAGTTTCAGGGCACCCGCCATTTATTACCTAATAAAGGTTTAACCCCCTGATCACCCGGCGGGTGTCATTTGTGACTAATAACTGTTAGGGCAGTTAGGGTTAGCCCCCTTTAGTTCTAAGGTACCCCCCTAACCCCCCCAATAAAGGTTTAACCCCGTGATCACCCCCCGTCGCCAGTGTCACTAAGGCTGGGTTCAGATTGCAGCGGTTTGAGAACGGATGTGATTCGCACCGCACTGCAGTGCAAATCACATCCGATCTCTGTGCGATTCGAGTTCAGCCATTCGCCGCACCCGCCGCACCCGCCACACCCGCCGCACCCGCCGCAAATTCGCACGGGACCCTTTTTTTGGCCCGCAGCAGAATCGGATCGCATGGGTGTTCACACCATGCGATCCGAGTTTGCAGATCGCACTGCGATATGCGAACTGATCTGGGGGTGTCAGTAACATTTCACTGACACTCCCAGCAGTTCGCATAGGGCAGTGTGAACTGCCGCCGGGAGGCATGCGATGCGGGAACCCGCCGCGCATTCGTGGCGTTCCCGCATCGCTCCAGTGTGAACCCAGCCTAATAAGCGATCGTTTTTCTGATCGCTGTATTAGTGTCACAGGTGACGCTAGTTAGGCAGGTAGGTATTTAGGTTCGCCGCAGCTTTTTATAGCGCCAGGGACCCCCATATACTACCGCATAAAGCCCCCTGATTGCCCCCTAGTTAACCCTTTCACCAGTGATCACCATATAACTGTTACAGGTGACGCTGGTTGGTTAGTTATTTTTTTATAGTTTCAGGGCACCCGCCATTTATTACCTAGTCTCACTAGTGTACCCCTAAATTTAGGGGTGTCTACTTTCCAAAATGGGGTCATTTGGGGGGGGTTTGTGCCATCTTGGCATTTTATGGCCTTCAAAACTGTAACGCCCTTAGAAAGCCTGAAGGCGGTGCTTGGTTTTCGGGGCCCCGTACGCGGCTAGGCTCCCAAAAAGTCCCACATATGTGGTATCCCCGTACTCAGGAGAAGCAGCAGAATTTATTTTGGGGTGTCATTTCACATATGCCCATGGCATGCGTGAGCAATATATCATTTAGTGACAACTTTGTGAAAAAAAAAAAAAAAAAAAAAAGTTTGTAATTTTCCCGCAACTTGTGGCAAAATATAAAATATTCCATGGACTCAACATGCCTCTCAGCAAATAGCTTGGGGTGTCTACTTTCTAAAATGGGGTCATTTGTGGGGGTTTTGTGCCATCTTGGCATTTTATGGCCTTCAAAACTGTAATAGGTAGTGAGGAGTGAAGTCAAATATTTACGCCCTTAGAAAGCCTGAAGGCGGTGCTTGGTTTTCGGGGCCCCGTACGCGGCTAGGCTCCCAAAAAGTCCCACATATGTGGTATCCCCGTACTCAGGAGAAGCAGCAGAATTTATTTTGGGGTGTCATTTCACATATGCCCATGGCATGTGTGAGCAATATATCATTTAGTGACAACTTTGTGAAAAAAAAAAAAAAAAAAAAAAGTTTGTAATTTTCCCGCAACTTGTGGCAAAATATAAAATATTCCATGAACTCAACATGCCTCTCAGCAAATAGCTTGGGGTGTCTACTTTCTAAAATGGGGTCATTTGTGGGGGTTTTGTGCCATCTTGGCATTTTATGGCCTTCAAAACTGTAATAGGTAGTGAGAAGTGAACTCAAAAATTTACGCCCTTAGAAAGCCTGAAGGCGGTGCTTGGTTTTCGGGGCCCCGTACGCGGCTAGGCTCCCAAAAAGTCCCACATATGTGGTATCCCCGTACTCAGGAGAAGCAGCAGAATTTATTTTGGGGTGTCATTTCACATACGCCCATAGCATGTGTGAGCAATATATCATTTAGTGACAACTTTGTGTAAAAAAAAAAAAAAAAAATTTTTTTTGTCATTATTCAATCGCTTGAGGCAAAAAAATAAAATATTCAATGGGCTCAACATGCCTCTTATCAATTTCCTTAGGGGGTCTACTTTCCAAAATGGGGTCATTTGGGGGGGTTTTGTACTGCCCTGCCATTTTAGCACCTCAAGAAATGAGATAGGCAGTCGTAAACTAAAAGCTGCGTAAATTCCAGAAAACGTACCTTAGTTTGTAGATGTGACAACTTTTGCGCAAACCAATAAATATACAATTATTGACTTTTTTTTTACCAAAGACATGTGGCTGAATACATTTTGGCCTAAATGTATGACTAAAATTGAGTTTATTGGATTTTTCTAATAACAAAAAGTAGAAAATATCATTTTTTTTCAAAATTTGCGGTCTTTTTACGTTTATATCGCAAAAAATAAAAATCGCAGAGGCAATCAAATACCATCAAAAGAAAGCTCTATTTGTGGGAAGAAAAGGACGCAAATTTTGTTTGGGTACAACATTGCATGACCGCGCAATTACCAGTTAAAGCAGCGCAGTGCCAAAGTGTAAAAAGACCTCTGGTCATTTACCAGCAAAATGGTCCGGTCTGAAAGTGGTTAAGTATAAGATTTAATTTTTGTGTTCAAACACAAACTACTCACATAAAGATGATAAAAACTCAGCATGTAAAGCCGACAATCATGTTAGTTCCGTTGGGCAGCAGCGGGTGACATCGCGCATAGCTCCTCCCCCGTACATGTTACACTTAATCAGAACTTCAACGTCACCGGACTCCTGCCCCCTTCCCTTCGTTAGCAGATGGAGGCACTTGGGGAAGGGGGGAGGAGTCCAGTGACGTCACCCGGGAAGTCGGCAGAGAGGTGAGTATCGGTCAAATGAATTTTGATCGATCAAAAAAATTAACGATTAATCGAGGAATTAATCTTTAATTTTCACAATCCTAAAATATTATATATATATATATATATATATATATATATATATATATATATATATAATATAATTATTTTTTTTTTTCCACTAAAAAAGTGGCGTTACGCTTTGAAGCAAATGTGAGCCTTCAGGAAAATAACCCATGAGATTATAACAAACTGTTATTCCGCTTAGTTTCATTTTACAGCAATGGTCACATAAAATATTATTAAGCAATTCATGTTTTTTGGGGATACATCTCATTTAGATCTCAAGATTGGAGACAATGATGGCCATGGGAACACTGAATTACATGTTAGTGAAGAAGGTTCTCCATCGGTTCTGCAAATGATGTTAACCAATGTAAAGGAGAAGTCTGCTCAGGGGGAAAACAAAGATCCTCGTCTTTCAAAAACATTTGAAATCTTAGACTCCAGTGAAGAAGATAAAATGCTTGGAGGCAAACATTCACATATGAAGGTAAGCATATTGCTGCCTATGTATATATTTTGTAGTTGTATTACAAGTTTTTTCATGCTGCACTGATTGGTGGCACTGTCAGGCACAGATGAGGTGGCACTGATATGCATTCCATAGGTGTGCGCAGCCTATAGCATTAGGGTGTGCACCCCAAAGCTCAAACACACGTGTGTGTGTGTGTGTCTACATGTATGTGGTCCTGGTACATTAATCTACTTGCTGGCACAATGAAAGTGAAGTGTGTAAGCGCTTCTATTGTGGTAAGAGGGATATCTTTTCCATTTCCCCGCCAGCACACAGAGCAATAATGCTAATGTGCACTAGGTAAATAGGGTGTGGCCAGGAATACACCCAGCACACCCTGTGCGCGCGCCTTTGATGCACTCCCCATCCATTCACCAGCAGCAAGCAAAGGATGACAGATCAAGCCCACAACTGCTGTCAACCCGGGAAGTGGATGTCGGAGGAGGGCGGGTGGGCAGTGAAAGCAAGCAAGGGAAGCCCATAGCCGTGCTCCTCACAGCCCCGTCCACCAGACGACACCAGTTCCCACTAAGGAGCGTGTATCCTGCTCCAGCAGGCGACAAAGTAGCAGCCTCAATTACTGGCCAGCCTGACCTCTTCTGCCCCATACACACGATTGGATTTTCCGACAACAAAACTGTGTATTTTTTTACAAAGGATGTTGGCTCAAGTTTGTCTTGTATAAACACGGTCACACAAATGTTGTTGGATATTCCGAACGTCAAGAACGTGGTGGTATACAACACATATGATGGGACTATAAAAAGGAAGTTCAATATCCAGTGCGCCCCTTCTGCTTGATTCCGAGCATGCATGGACTTTTGTGCGTCGGACTTGTGTACATATGAGCGGACTTTCCTTTGTTTTCGGAAAATTTGAGTTGCTCTCAAACATTTCTGTGAGGAAATTCCGACAGCAAATGTTCGATGGAACATCTACACTTTGTCAGACTTTCTGACAACAATTTCACATTGAACATTTCCATCGGAAAGTCCGATCGTGTGTGCGCTTTATTAGTCTGTGTACTCGCAGAGGGGGGCCACATGGGGAGAATCCAGACCGATTCTGCAGTGTAAGCCCAGGCACCAGGATGCAATCCACTCCCCATGGCGACCTGGTGCCTGGGATTTGTCAAGTCCTGGCTTACGGGCTTGTAAATCAGCAGTAACAACGCTGTTGACTGTCCGCTTCTATGCCCACCCGTAAAAAATTTTGTTCCACTGCAGCTCAAGCAGATACAGACTACTTGAAAACACATTCAACTAGAAAGTGGCATCTCCGTTCTGAGTACAGTAACAGTGCAGTACGGTTGCCACACCATCACAGGAAGCTCCATCAGGCGGACTTTATTGGCAGGATCTACAGGTATATGTGGGGTTTACAGGGGGAGTAAGAGAAATCACAAAGTCTGCATTTTTTTTTTAATGAGAAGCCATCGTTCTACTTTAAGGCCCCTTTTACACTGAGGTAAGCTGCACTTTCACATTGACTTCTATTACTGTATGTCCAGCGGTTTTGGTGCATTTTCTGCAATTCTGCATGTGGCAGTCTTGGTGCACTTTCAGAAGCACATCAAAACTATGGGATACAATAGAAGTCAATAGGAAACACAGCTAACCTGCACCAAACCTGGGGGTACACTGCACTGCGGTGAAGTCAAGCTGCATCTCGTCAGTGTGAAAGGGTCTAACTTAATATGGCTAATAAAAGGATTCCATGTGTAGCTGGGTACTGGACTACACACAAAAATATTGCTCTGAAATGCATTTGTCTTTCTGCCCCTTCTGCTGAGTTGTTAATGTTGCTGCACCAATCTCCTCCAGCCAGCAAGAGGAGAGCCAAGTTACCTCAAGTGTATAGACTTTAATGCAGAACACCTAGAATCCTGGCTGATGTAGTTCAAGGTGTCGGCCATTCAATGAAATGATTTCCTTACTAAAATACAAATCCCAATAGCTTTATATTCATTGCCCAGGAAAACTTGCTCTCTTGGCGCTATGGAATACAGGCATTCCAGACCTATTGGAACGAGCAACTTGAGAGAGCCTGGGAGAAGGCCAGAAATTGCAGGGGTCAGAATTGCTACTTGTTCGATGTGCATCTGCCAGACCAACTGAACTGGTATTGCAGAGAGACCAGCGCATCTGCCAGAGTAGCTGAACTGTCAGCCAAGTCACTGTGACATTGGAATCAGCTCTAGAGGGGGCCGCCAGCACATCTGTATCACTAATAACAGACAAACCACTGAGAGCAAGATACATTTACACTTTTGTGAGATACTGTATATCTTAATCATACTTAGTGTGATTAGACACTGGCAAAGCTCTTGAGGACAACTCCCCTCCCCGTGGAGCCTCCCTTATAGTTATCCCTCATCCCTTGAGTCCTCTGGATACTATGAAAAAAAAAAAACAAAGGTGATGGACCTCTTCTCCTTTGCAGACCAATTAATCATAATGTTATTATTTAAAAATGTTCTCTTCCAAATCTTCGATCAACTCCTAAATCATCTCCCCACTATTTTCTATATATTACATTAGAAAATGTTCATCTGGATTGGTGCAACCTCATTAACACATTAGAAATAGTATCCAGACCGCACTCTGTAAGGATGGCCTGTAATGTTTCTTCGGGGACTGAGTCCTGCATGGGTACTAACTTTGACACTTAGTGCAACTTAAAATATATATAAAAGAATACCACACTGAGTGAAATAATAAATAAGAACAAGCAGCCGGTCAGAAGTGAGATACACACATGTACAAAATTAGTAATAGAACAGAGCCGTGCTGAATTGGTAATGTGATGTGCAATTAATCCATATGCCACAACTAATTGTGCATAAATCTAAAAATGACTCTAAACACCAAAAATTGTGAAATAAATATAGTCCATAAAACACAGATGTTTGAATTCTTGAAATTACTTTCAACACCACCATAAAACCGTGCACCTCCACCACATAAAGTGCCTGCTTACAGGAAAGGCAAGCTATCACAAGCTTGTGGCTATTGCCCAACCAGGGCCTTTATCCAGGGGGTTTTGAAGTAGCAGCTCAAGGATACGTGATTGGTGAAATAAAAACACACAGCAAATGACCAGGGAGACTCAATCATTCAGTGGTCATGGATTTAGACCAGGTATTGAAGGGTAATTGATATCATCCTTACACTGAACCCTGTTATGTAAGGTAAATCAGGAATATTAACCCTTCCCATGCATAGAGTGTACAGTTAAAATCAGGCCTTACCACAATAGTTACATAGTTAGTAAGGTTGAATGAAGTCCATCCAGTTAAACCTGAGTGAGTGTGGGTGCGTGTCTACAATTGTCCCTATCCCTAAGATACTCCTCTATTATAGCACCGTCAATTTATGCAGCACTCCACATATACATATATCCCTACCCTCAAGGAACCCACAATCCAAGGTCCCCAAACTCACATTCATATACTAGGGCCAATTTTGGACAGAAGACAATTTACCTACCAGCATGTCTTTGGAGTGTGGGAGGAAACCGGAGTACCCAGTGGAAACCCACACAGGCACATGGAGAACATGCAAACTCCAGCCAGGTAGTGTAGTAGTTGGGATTCGAACCAGCGACCCTTTTTACTGCTAGGCGAGAGTGCTACCCACTACACCACTGTGCCGCCCAATTCTGACCTCTCTCCTGAAGGCTACCTGAGGTCCGCAACCTTACTACTAGATTTTGTCTTTTTTCATCAAATAAAACACTACCTATAGACCTATGGCACCAATTACAGAATAGCTTTGACAATAAATTATTTATTATTGCCTAACGCAGACGATGTGTACTTTCACCTCTTAACAAATTCTGTGTCACATCATGTTCAAGAAAATGTATGGACCTATTGTCACTTCAACATATGGATGATATTGAAAGACAGAAATGATTTCTGGGCCTCAAACCAGGTTTATTCTTGATCATCACTTAGGTTATGGATTTTTTTTGCAAATGATTCCTCCTTCCCCACTTGTTTTTAATCTACCACATTAGACCTTGCAGTTTACTTGTAGAAGGACTCTATGTTCTTCTAAAGGATGCTTTACCTTTTCACAAGGCATCCTTCTACCATCACTTACACCTATGGCTTTATTTGAATTTGAGGTATTTTTTTTTAGTTCTTTGAGTAATTCTCTTGCTTTAACTTTATAAAGGGTATTTTTCAGGCATACCTTTTATGTCTTTATTGGTTAGCATTTTATGGATTAATATTATTTAGTCTAAGGGAGCGCAACACCATTTATTTGATTTGTTGCTATATGTTTCAGTGGTAGGGCTTATACCTCTGTCGGTGTTTGGCTGCAACCCTAATATAGGCTTAATAGATTTTTTTGATAGCGCAGGGATACTTTTGTCTATTATTTTGGTATACCTATTTACCTTCTGCTTCTCGGTTCCATAAGCAGAGCCACTTACCCTCACAGTACACTCTGTAACACCCCATCTTTTAGCGTCCCTATTAACGGTTATACCCTAGATTTGTACTTTACCTCTTTGTTATAAGGCCTGGGCTAACCCTGTCCTTTTCTTCTAGGTATATGCAATAGAGGTTTCCAGAAAGATATTTTGTAGAGAAGGGCTTTCAGCTTAATTTTTAATCCAATTTCCTTTCACCG
This sequence comes from Lithobates pipiens, assembly GCF_037356315.1. NCBI lineage: Eukaryota > Metazoa > Chordata > Amphibia > Anura > Ranidae > Lithobates > Lithobates pipiens. Next base: position 347,117,040 of record NW_027507718.1, on the reverse strand, counting down.
TTTGGTTCTTACCATTAGGTGGATCTTTTATTTGTACCATCCTCCAGGCAGCCTTCACGCCTCAAATGTTCTTTACTTCTCAGGCACCCACATAGAGGGAACACTTTCCATTCCCCTTGTAATTTGTATAGTACTTTTACAATTCAATCCTTCCTACAGGGGGGTTTACACCTTTCCCCTCGTCATATAGGCAAAAAACATTTTATCAGGGGTTTTTCTCAAGTACTACACCCCAAAGGATGGCCTGGTGGAATTCTTCCTCTCCCAGTAACAGTCTGTCAGCGCTAAGTGAACAGGTTATCCACCTCAGAGGCCTACCCCTCTTTCAGCCATTGTATTTTGGCCTTAAGGAAGGACCTCCTTCTGAAAACTTGTGGTTCTTCAGGGACAGTGCATCATCGTGTGTGTGTGTGTGTGTGTGTGTGTATATGCATATGTATATATGTGTGTAGCACTAACCCCCGAAGGAGCTTCTGGTTTTATTGGGCTTACCGTTAACTTCTGGATTGTTTCTCTGTCTAGGGTTTTCCGTGGTAAATAGCCCAAAGAAATGTGGAAACTGACACTGAAATTTCTTTTGGGTTATTTATTTAAAGTATAAACAAAGTCTATGGCCGCGTACACACGGGCGGATTGTCTGGCCAACTAAGTCCATCAGACAATCCGACAGACAGTCCGTCCTAATTTTGAATGAACGGACTTGACCACACACGATGAACAGACAGTCCGCTGAAAGCTTGCGCGATGACGTGTACAGCACGTACGACGGGACTAGAAATACGACGTCCAATACACTGCAATGCAACCTTCGGCCGTGTAAATCCTTTCTGAGCATGCGCCACACTTAGTCCGTCCAACTTGCCTACACACGAGCGGACTGTCCGCTGAAACCAAGTTTGGACGGACTGTATTACGGAAATTCCGAAAGACTTAGTCCGCCAGACTGTCCGCTGAAGCCCACACACGAGCGGACTGTCCGCTGAAACACGTTTCAGCGGCCTAAGTTGGACGGACAATCCTCTCGTGTGTACGCGGCCTATCAGTTTAGGCTAGAGAGTTAGGATTAAGTTCAGGTACTTTGGACTGCAAAAATGATAAGTCTCTTATAGAAGAAATCCAGAGAACAACCGTTTCACAGCTGGATTTTACAACCCCCGGATAGACCTCCTCTCACTAGGCTTAGCAGTCAGTGGGTTGTTAAGCAAAGTCTCTGCCACAGACTTGAATGTAGAATACTTAAAGAGGAAGTAAACCCTGATGGGTTTACTTCCTCTTTCATTCCCTGCAAAGGCAAAGCATAATGGACCACTATGCATCGAATTGCATGCGCACGGGAGCCGACACGCGCGGCATCTCCGTTGTTGAAGATGCCGCGCTCAGTGCGCCTGCGCACCGCTGTCTACAGCACATGCGCCGTAGACAGCGGTGCCTGTCTTCGGGGCAAATATCTCCTAAACCTTATAGGTTTAGGAGATATTTCTTGGACCTACAGGTAAGCCTTAATCTAGGCTTACCTGTAGGGCAAAGTGTGTTGTAAGTGTTTACAACCACTTTAAGAGAAAAAGTCTCTGTCACAGACTTGAGTCGGCGATACCGTATGAGTGTAGATCCCTGAAGTGTCCTTCAACTGAGCCTCCAGGCTCCTACAGAGAAGCCAGCCTTGTGCACGGCCTTCTCCTGAAGAGTCCTTCCATGGGTGCTTCTCCAGTTGCTGGGCCTCTCCCTTAGATGGGATAGCACCACACCACCTTTGAATCAATAAGACCCCGATATTCATTCAGGCCTGTCCCTGCAGTTTGCCAGCCAACCCCGAGACTTGGAAATGCATGATTACGCACCCCAGGCCAGGAGGGCCAGGGGGCTGGTATGGAGAACCAAACAGACAGAAAGCCCTCTCTGGACCGGAACCCCGGACCACGTGGTGTCAGTACCTTAAATACCACCTCCCAGAAGGCACAGCAGGAGAACACTCCCACTGGGTTGGCTCAGAGAGAAACGTGACATTTAATACATCCAGCTAGACTGCGTTCTCAAACTTGCCGGCGGTGACAGCGACACCTGCGGTCAAGGAGAACCCAGTGCAACCCAGCCAGACTGGTACTGAAACCATAACCCAACTGTGGTTTCAGGAGAATTGACTTTGAAAACATATAGCGCATGCTCGTCATGAGCCAGCGCTACATATTTATGTATCATAGGCGTGCGCAAGGGCTAATCACCCTGTGCACCAGAGCCAATGATAAGGCAGTACAGCCTACCCTCCTGTACCGGGCCCATGTCCTAGTAATTCAAAAGAGGGACCCAGACACCTGGTGAGCAGGAGGAGTGGCTGTATTGCTAGAGGTCCCCCCCTTTCAGCGCTTCCGGCTTCTACTCCTCCCTCTCCCACCGCCTGCACTGCAGGGGGATCAGTTCTAGTATCCTGTGCTCAGTCTCTTTTTCAGTCTTAAATGTTAATTATCAGGGGTATGTGCAGAACCCTGATTTCTTTATCGTACATCATGGGACACAGAGCCTTAAGTAATTAATGGGTTATAGGCCACCTTCAGGTAATGGACACTGGTATACCCAATCCAGGAAGTTCACTCCCTATATAACCCCTCCTACTTCCAGGAGCACATCAGTTTTTTCGCCAGTGACTAAGGTGTTGGTCACGAGTGAAGATGTGCTCTGAGGAGCTCCAAGAGGGATCCATGCTGGCTTTAAATAGCCTCCATAGATCAGATCCATCCAACGTGCCACTGAGGCCTAAGTGGATGGTACCTGAGGCCTTGTATCCAAAGGTTTTGCCTGTAACACCTCTCTTTGTAGGGCTGGTCCCCGGGAACCCAGGGCTTAGGTCTTGCTACATTACCTAAAGTGTTTCTGGTGGGGTGCTTTTACAGGTCCAAGGGAGTGGAATCCCGTTATTTATGGACCCGGTCCTTGAAGGTTTGCTAAGCACAGCCTGCCGTAATAGGTGAAGATTGTATTGTCTGTTAATTCAGCAAATCCTGCGATGGGGATAAGGTAAGGGAAGAAATTTAGGAACTGAAAAGTCCACCTATGTATTCTTCGATTAGGGAAACATTTTTATCGTGCCTTAATTCTCCACTAGAAGGATTCTATGCACATACCTTAATCTTTTGTCTTCACTGTAAAGCTCAGTCTCTGTGTGGCTGCAGCAACGTGTGGAGGGGGATTTTTTCTCAGGAAAAAAGAAATCTGACAAAATGTTTTCTTTCTACCCCCTGAAGGGACTGAGAGTTAGGGGGGCATCAGCGTTGTACCCCCCCTACATTACCCCCCTCCGCAGGTGCGGAGGTCCCGCTGTTCTGCTACTGCTAATTTTTTTTACTGTTGAGGCTGTTGTTTGTTGACCTGCTGCTGACAGGTCTCTGCCTCCCCTCCCCCCTCCTCGTGTTGGGTCTGAGCGTGCACGAGCTTGGGAACATTTTAAATGAAATGGTGGGGCGGATTTTTTGTAGGGGGCGTGGCCTAAGTGCAGGGCCGCAAACGTCCACGAGGACGCACGGCAGGCAAAAACAAATAAAAACATATCAGAGACAGTCTCCTTAGCTGACCAGGAGGAATCAAAGCAGTCTGCACACAGGAGCTGTGGGACACATGAGGGTTGCACACTGGCATTCCTGATACAGGAAGGACTTTTTTCCCAGCACTAGGCTGAACTTTATAGCGGCTTTATTGTCATGACTATATTCAGCGATTAAGTACAATTGTATAGTGGCTCTGTTTTTGTGCTTAGGACTATGCCTGCTAAAAAAGACACGTCAAATCACCCCCAGGCGCTAGGATCTTGAGTCACATTTCCATGCCATCCTCACCTGAATTACCAGTTATGGCAAGCCAGGGTGAGCAATTGGAGCAAATTAATGGTGCAACTGCTTCTCACATCTCAGCCCCTGTATACGTCACTGAAGATGTCCTTTCCTCCACCCTGCAGGGTCTGGAAGGAAGATAAGTGGCTTTAATCGCATCCTCCATTCAGATGGATAGGAAGCGTGCTAGATCCCCCCCCCCCCCCCCCACTTCAGAACCTTTGCAAGGGGAAAAGTGAGCTCAGGATGAGGTGTTTCGATCAGGAGGAAAACAAACTGATGATTCCTCTGCAGAATAAACAGCGGTAGATGAACCTTTTTCAGCCTCACAATCTGAGAAATGGTTCATTCCACTTTCATGCTGCCCCTAATGGAGTCTCCTGGAAGCTCGGTTTCTTCCTTGGTTTCCTTAAAACCTTCTCAGCCTTTGCATGCGTTTCCTGTCCATGCATTACTAGAAAAGCTTATTTTTGCCGAATGGGATCACCCGGATAAGCGTTTTCTCCCTCCTAAGAGATTTTCAGTTCTCTGTCCCATGGAGAAATTCACCAAGTGATGGAAAGTACCAGCAGTTGACGTTGCGATTTCCAGGGTGAATAAATGCCTAACTTGTCCTGTAGACAATGCACAGATGCCTTAAGCATCCAACAGATAAGAAGTTGGAATCCCTGTTAAAATCGACTTTTTAACATTTTTTAACATTTTTTTAAGCGGGGGGCTTATCGGAATCCGGGAGCCCCCTTTAATAGGGAGCCCCCAGATCTTGGCCCCCACCCTATGTGAATGAGTATGAGGTAGATGGTACCCCTATCCATAAATAATAATACATTATAATATTATAATAATAAAAATTATATACATAATACCAACAGTCTGACAATGGTGGTGGTAGCGTGATGGTCTGTGGCTGCTTTGCAGCTTCAGGACCTGGACAACTTACCATAATTGATGGAACCATGAATTCTTTGCTCTACCAGAAAATCCTAAAGGAGAATGTCTGGCCATAAGTTCGTGACCTCAAGTGCACTTGGGTTATGCAGCAGGACAATGATCCGAAACACAACAGAAAGTCTACCTCCAGAAGATTCAAACAAAGCAAAATTTAGATTTTGGAGTGGCCTAGTCAAAGCCCGGACTTAAATCCAATTGAGATGCTGTATCATGACCTTTACGCAGGACGTGCTGAAAATCCCTCAAATGTGGCTGACTTAAAACAATTCTGCAAAGAAGAGTGGGCCGCAATTGCTCCACAGCAATGTGAAAGACCCATTGCCAGTTATCGCAAACGTTTGATTGCAAGGGTGGCACAACCATTTATTAGTTTTAGGTTTAGGGGCAATTACTTTTTCACATAAAGCCAGGCAGGTTTGGACAGCTTTTTTACCTTAACCACTTCCCGACCGGCGCACGCCGATGTACATCGGCAGAATGGCATGGGCAGGCATATTGGCGTACTGGTATGTCCATTTTTAAATGCCGCCCTTCCATCGTATGCGCACCGCCGGCTATCGCCGCGGGGCTACCCGCGATCATCTCACGGGCGGCTGAACGAGGAGATGCCATTGTAAACAGCATCTCCCCGTTCTGCCTAGCGACAAGTGATGCTGATCTCTGAGATCCGTGTTCACTAAAACAAAGCCCAGCCCCCCACAGTTAGTGACACGCCCCTAGGAACAATTAACCCCTACACTGCCACCCCGTGGTTAACCCCTTCACTGTCATTGTCATTTACACAGGAATCACTGCATTTGTAAAGCAGTGATTGCTGTATAAATGACAATGGTCCCAAAAATCTGTCAAAAATGTCCGATGTGTCCGCCACAATGTCGCAGTCACAATAAAAATCGCTGATCGCCGCCATTACTAGTAAAAAAAAAAATTATTAATAAAAATGCCATAAAACTATCCCCTATTTTGTAAACGCTATAACTTTTGCGCAAACCAATCTATAATCGCTTATTGCGATTTTTTTTTGTACCAAAAATATGTAGAAGAATACGTATTGGCCTAAACTGAGTGGAAAAAAAAACGTTTTTTTTTAATATATTTTTTGGGGGATATTTATTATAACAAAAAGTAAAAAATAATGGGTTCTTTCAAAATTGTCGCTACAGTATATTTTTGTTTATAGGGCAAAAAATAAAAACCGCAGGGGTGATCAAATACCACCAAAAGAAAGCTCTATTTGTCTGAAAAAAGGGACGCCAATTTTGTTTGGGAGCCACGTCGCACGACTGCGCAATTGTCAGTTAAAGTGACGCAGTGCCGAATCGTGGGTCTGGTCTTAAGCCAGAAAAATGGTCTGGTCTGAAAGTGGTTAATAAATTAAACCGTCATTTAAAAACTGCATTTTGTATTTACTTGGGTTATCTTTGTGTAATAATAAAATGTGTTTGATGATCTGAGTCATTTAAGAGTGATAAATATGCAAAAAAACAAAACAAAGGGGGCAAATACTTTTTCACATCATTGTGTGTATGTATGTGCATATATGTGTGTGTGTGTGTGTGTGTATAGATAGATAGATAATTTTACCAAAGTGACTGATGGCATGAGAGAAATAGAGGGGTTGATATTGCTGTCTGTCTTCTGAAAGTGCTAGTTATGCTAACCCTCTGGCTTTAATACTGAGTCACCTACCCTGAACAAGAAAACAGCTCAGGGAAGTCAAAGTCAAAAGTATTAATTTATATACTTGTTCCAGGCCAGTGGCGCAATAATTAGTTAAAGGAGAAGTGTGAGCTACATAAAAAAAAACATGCATACTCACCAATATGGCCAGAATATGGCACATGACTCCTGACTGCTCAACTCGGTCTGCTCTGAGCAGAGAGCAGTGACTGTCAGTCTCTGCTCTCTGTTCTGCCCTTTCAGCGCTCAGTAGTCAGCACATTGTTGTTGGAATCCTTCTAATGCCTGGAGCGGCTCTGTAACGTCAGCCAACAGTGGGTCACAGAAGAGCACAAGTAAGTACACTCCTGTGATCCAGAAGGGAAGTATAGCCAAAAAAACTTTGGCCATACTTCTGTTTTAAAAAACTTTTACATGTGAATCTAAAATAGAATGCAAATAATAAAAGATAATGGTTCCTTGCAGAATTCCAGTCACAAGCATTTTTTTTTACTTTTTAAAGTTTATGGTGTTTGAATGAACATTACCTCTGCTGAAGTAAATGCAATGGCGGCCATGTTCATTAGATTTATTATCATATTTGTAGGCTGTTTGGGCCCCCCTTGGTAGCTTGGTCCAAAAATGTTAGCACTCTCCGCGTCCTGCTTTTTTGCTAGGGGATAAAAACCATCGGTAGTGAGTGTCCATTGATGTTCATATATGAGCAACAAATCAGGACATAGGGATTGCTAACTGGGAGTTTTCGGCCAGGATTTTAGGGGGCCCAAATGTCCTTCGGGTATGACAATAAATGTAAAATTTTTTGCAGTTCTCAAGAGTCAGGGTATTTGCACTGAGCTACTGAGAGTCCCCTTACTATAATTTACAGTATGTTCTATTTTATAAAGGTTAAGATCTGCATTTGGGATATCTGAAATTCAACTGTTTACTTTTTGTTAACAAAGATTTGCCATTTGTTAAAATGAATATATCATAAAATTGAATCTTGTATTTCCAGCTTGATCTTCAAAAGAAGACAGAGGAGTTTCTCAAACTAGATAGCTCCCAATCAAGCAGGTAATTACTTTATTGACATACTTTAAAACTGGAACGGCTGTGTTTAGGGAATTAGCATTTCAAGAATAAGAATGTTATCCTATCCTTATTTTATTGTAATATGAGTGTGCTAATAAGAAAGCATATTTATTATCCCGGGGCACAATGAGAAATTGACTCCCTCTATTCTGCCTACCTTAACCACTTAAGTCCCGGTCCATTTGGCTGGCCAAAGACCAGAGCGTGTTTTGCGATTCGGCACTGCATCTCTTTAACCACCTCAATACAGTGCACTTACACCCCATTCCTGACCAGACCAATTTTTAGCTTTCAGCGCTCTGACAGTTTGAATGACAATTACTCAGTTATGCAACACTGTACCTATATGAAACTTGCGTCCTTATTTCCACACAAATAGAGCTTTGTTTTAGTGGTATTTAATCACTAGTGGGTTTTTTATTTTGTGTGCTATAAATAAAATAAAACATACATTTTGTGAAAAAAATGCCTTTTTCTTTGTTTCTGTCATACCTTTTTGCTAATTAGTAATTTTTTTTCATAAATTTTGGCTAAAATTTATACTTCTACATATCTTTGGTAAAAATAACCCACATTAGTATATATTATTTGGTCTTTGTGAAAGTTATAGAGTCTACAAACTATGGTGCCAATCACTGAAAATTGATCACATCTGATCAGGCCTTCAGTACATCAGGTGTATACAAAAGTACAAATACCCCCCAAATGACCCCTTTTTACAAAGTAGACATTCCAAGGCATTAATTAAGTAGCATGGCGAGTTTTTTTAAGTTGGCATTTTTTCCCACAATTCTTTGCAAAATGAAGATTTTTTTTTTTTGATTTCTCGATATTTTTACAAAATTGTCATATTATCAGGTTATTTTTACACACAGCATATGCATACAACAAATTACACCTCAAAATACATTCTGCTACTCTTCCCGAGTAGGGCGATACCACATGTGTGAGGCCGCGTACACACGCGCGGACTGTTCGCCCAACTTTGTCCGCTGAACAGTGTTTGGGCGGACAGTCCGCTCGTGTGTGGGCTTTCAGCGGACAGTTTCAGCGGACAGTTGGACGGACAAGGTTTTTCGGAAATTCCGTAAAACTGTCCGCTGAAACCTTGTTTCAGCGAACAGTCCGCTCGTGTGTAGGCTTGTTCGTCAAACAAAGTTGCGCGCATGCTCAGAAAGGATTTTCACGCCGAAAGCTATAATGCAGTGTATAGGACGTCGTATTTTTCGTCCCGTCGTACGTGCCGTTCACGTCATCGCGCACGGTTTCAGCAAACTGTTCGTCCGTCGTGTGTGGCCATGTCCGTCCATGCTAAGTTTGAGCGGACTGTTTGCCGAAACTGTTGGACGGACAAAGTTGGGCAAACAGTCCGCGCGTGTGTACGCGGCCTTAGACTTTTACACAGCCTGGCCACATACAGAATACCAACATTGAAGTAGTACCTTCAGACGTTCTACGAGCATAAATGACACGTCTCATTTCTCAACCACCTATTACACTTTTGAAGGCCCTGGAGTACCAGGACAATGGAATTTCCCATAAAATGACCCCATTTTAGAAAGCAAATACCCCAACGTATAATCTGTGTGGCATAATGAGTCTTTTGAACGGTTCATTTTTTTCCAGAAGTTTTTGGAATATGTGGAAAAAAATTAAAACGCATTTTTTTTTTTTACACAAAGTTGTCAATTTATAAGATATTTCTAACACATAGCATGTATATAGCAAAAATTACACCCCAAAACACATTCTACTACTCCTCCCGAGTATGGCAATACCACATGTGTAGGACTTTTACACAGCCTGGCCACATAGAGAGGCCGAACATTGAAGTAGTATGTTCAGGCGTTCTAGGAGCATAAATGACACATCTCATTTCATTCCTACCTATCACACTTTTGAAGGTCCTGGAGCACCAGGACAGTAGAATTACCCACAAAATGACCCCATTTTGGAAAGCAAACACCCCAACATATATTCTATGAGGCATGGGCTGCAGAGAGGTACTCTGGTACTCTGATGGCCTGGTGACAGGTACTCGGGTACTCTGATGGCCTGGTGACAGGTACTCGGGTACTCTGATGGCCTGGTGACAGGTACTCGGGTACTCTGAAGGCCTGGTGATAGGTTCTCTGATAGCCTGGTGACTGGTATTTGGGTACTCTGAAGGGCGGTGATAGGTATTCAGGTACTCATATGGACTTTGACAGGTACTCGGGTACTCAGATGGACTGGGACAGGTACTCGGGTACTCTGATGGGCTGTGACAGGTACTCGGGTACTCTCATGGGCAGTGACAGGTACTCGGGTACTCTCATGGGCTGTGACAGGTACTCGGGTACTCTCATGGGCTGTGACAGGTACTCGGGTACTTTGATGGGCTGTGACAGGTACTCGGGTACTCGGGTGAACCTTGACAGGTACTCGGGTACTCTGATGGACCGTGACAGGTACTCGGGTACTCTGATGGACCGTGACAGGTACTCGGGTACTCTGATGGACCGTGACAGATACTCGGGTACTCTGATGGGCCGTGACAGGTACTCGGGTACTCTGATGGACTGTGACAGGTACTTGGGTACTCTGATGGACCGTGACAGGTACTCGGGTACTCTGATGGGCCGTGATAGGTACTCTGGTACTCTGATGGACTGTGACAGGTACTTGGGTACTCTGATGGACAGTGACAGGTACTCTGATGGACTGTGAGTGACAGGTACTATGAGGAGTGGGGACAGGTCCTCTTTATTGGGGGGGCAATCAGTGTGATTGGTGTACACTGTAAGTGGTAACGAGATGTTACCGCAATCTCCTCCTCACACACGGTCGGTGTGTGAGGAGGAGAACCCGGTAACATCTCGTTACCGTGGTTTGTTTACATTTTAGTGATCGGCTGTGAAAGTATCACAGCCGATCACGTGAGTAAACTGGCGGCCAATGGCTGTTTACCAGTGTCGGTGTCGAGCAGTGTTCCTGGGGAACACGCTGCCACTGACGTGCATGCGTAGCACGATCGCGCATGCACCGTGCACAGTGGGGGTGTAACCATCTGTGTTCGGCTGTGACTTCATCACGGCCGATCATGTGGTAAACAGCCATAACCAATGGCTGTTCACCCCCTTCGGTGGAGAGCGGTGTCTCTGTGACACGCCGCCACTGAAGAAACAGGGATGCACGCGCACGATCACGCGCATTACCTGTTTAAACGGGAGGCCGTCATATGAGGGCCTCCCGCCACAATAGGTGCGCCGCCTTGCCGTCATTTGAAGGCCAGCGGTCGGGAAGTAGTTAACTGACAATTTTCCGGTCATACGACATGGCTCCCAAACAAAATTGACGTCCTTTTTTTCCCCACAAATCGAACTTTATTTTGGTGGTATTTGATCACCTTTGCGGTTTTTATTTTTTGTGCTAAAAACAGAAAAATAGCGACAATTTTCGATATAATAAATATCCCCAAAAAATTTCATTAAATACATTTTTTTCCCTCAGTTTAGACCGATACGTATTCTACATATTTTTGGTAAAATAAGTGTTGATTGGATTGCGCAAAAGTAATAGCGTTTACAAAATAGGGGATAGTTCTATGGCATTTTTATTAATATTTTTTTTTATTAGTAATGGCGGCTATCAGAGATTTTTATCGTGACTGTGTCATTATGACGGACAGATCGGACACTGTTTGCGCAGTTATACAGCGATCAGTGCAATTAAAAATGCATTGATTACTAAGTAAATGTGACTGGCAGGGAAGGGGTTAACCTTTAGGTGGCGCTGTAGGGGTTAAGTGTGTCCTAGGGAGTGATTCTAACGGTTGAGGGAGGGGCTGTGTGTGATACAACACTGATCAGCACTCCCAATTACAGGGAGCTGTGATCAGTGACAGTGTCACTAGGCAGAATGGGGAAATGCTTGTTTACATTAGTATTTCCCCGTTCTTCCTCTCAGTGAGACGATCCCGCTCACGAAGCTCCCTTTGGGCGCACGTGCGTGCCACCACTAGCGCGTCCGCAACCCACCTCTTAAAGGGCAACTTACAGGTACTTGATTCTGCCTGTACGTGCCCTTCTGCCTTAGTATATCTGCGTGAGGAGGTGGGGAAGCGATTAAAGGGACTTTTTAAGATAACACTTTCGTCATTAGTGCTCTATAGGATATATGCACTATATGAACATAATATGAACATCTTCACTATCACTTCTAGCCCATGTCACTCTCCTGAATTGTAACAGAGTAGTTGCCTTATTTTCTCTGTCTGTCTGTACTGAAATAGCCAACACCGTCAGGCATGGACAGCCCACAAGTACGTTTTGCACAAGACATTAACCCAGCTCTAGGCTTCTGTCTGAGTTACCTTGTGAATAGTCTGGTTTTGACTACATATATTATATTTCTAAAGTGCATATATTGCCCTTTTAACTGTTAAAAGATTATGCCTGGCTGCCGCTGGGTCATTGCACTTTATTGTTTTTCCTCTTTATTTTCCAAATATCTCAAAGATGATGCTAAGATCAGTCACTGTTGTTATGCATTACATTTTTCCCCCCATAACCACTGATGTTTCGTACACTTCTCCTAGCAATTTGACCCATTTCTAATGATTAGTGGAGTCACAGAAAAGGATCAAATTCCAAATTAGTTGCAACAATAGTTTCCAGGTAACCTTGAAAAATATGAAAGGTTACACTATGCGACAAATTCAATAAATATACAGTAAATACTCTGCGGCCTCCAAGGAAACCTTAACCAATCCACACATCATTACCCCCAGGATCTTATATCCTTACTAGGGGCATTATGCAAGTAGAAACAAGGAGTCAGTTCCTTGAGGTATTTTTCCTGAATCTGATGTATTTTGATGTACAAATTCTCTTGAATACAAAAGCGGGATCACAGTTAATACCTAAGCCCGTTCATCAGGCTCATTTTGGTGCTAAAGGCATCTGGGTATTAACTGCAATGCTGCTGTTGTATTTATATCTGTTTGAATAAAATACTTTTATGCAGTAAGAAACCTCTGAGAGCCAGCATCTAATTTCTACTGTGCCACAGAATGCAGTAAGTCAAAATGATTTGTTGTAAAGTCCACAATAACGCAAAGTTTAGACTACTGGAGCCCTTACTGTGTTAGCAATAATACACTATGCATGGTGCCAATGAATGGCACTTAAAGTTAAACTGCTATATTTTGTTACTTTCCCTGTAAAAGGACCCTCCTAGGAAAATATGTTAGCTTTCACATCCTTTTAGAAAGCTCCTGGTGCAGATAGCGATATCCTTCACTACCACAAGCCAACCACACATTAACCCACCCTGCAGTCCTAACACTAATCAATGCAAAAACCCTTCTGTATTTACATTTAACCCCTTGTTTACCTTTTTACCTTTCTCGTGGAAGGATTCTTTACCTTGAAGATAAAACTTTCCTGCATTAAATGCCCAGCACTGAAACCCGTGTGTATTCTTTGCGCAACTCATGAAAACAGGCTAATTTTGGCGTAGAGTCATTTATGCAACGTCATGTGGCTGCCCTAGTCCACCTGCATCTAGGACTGGGCAATGAAGGGTTCAAATGTAACAGGTTACACCCTCTTTGACAGGTTCCATTTAAGCTATGAGCAGTGTGGTGCACAACTAAACTCCTGTAGCTGATGCTTGCCCATTAAGTACCCGAAACAGTTACAATAACTTAACAAACTGTGAAATAAATGTACATGTCAACCTCAATTCCTATAAGATGTGAATGCAATGAAATATATATGAAAGCAGTCTCTGTGCACTCACAACATCAATTATTCATCTGTTGCTGTTTTGTCTGCTGAAGATTTTTATCAGCTGCATTTAGCTGAATATATTACTAATGGATCTTTATTGTGAACATCGCTAGTTTTTAGTACTTTATACTCGATTTCTGGATTTAGGCTGTCCAAAGTTGCAGTGATTACAGCAAAAAATCTTTCCTTAACTATTAAACAGGTTACTGGCTTGTTGCCAGGTATTGCCAGCAAAACCTATGTCTTTAGAAGCTACTACTTCCTAGTTGCAGTCCTATTTTTTGACACTATATATACGTAAACGTTTCTTGTTCTTTCACCTACTAAGTCTGAGGTGGGGAGTCTATTCTTTCTACTGCATAATGTAGAATAAATGAAGATTGCATTAACACGAAAAAATCATCTTTGTAATTGTATGAACAGTGAGTGAAGCCTGTAAATATAAGAAGCCAATGGGGTATTTCAATCTACCTGCATCCATGAAAGTTAATAATACAGTAGCTTTAGCTAGTCATCTAGCTTGTGGGTCTTCATGCAACATCACCAGTCTACTAATTTACCCTGTTATTATCTCTTGCCTCCACTATTTACTCCTTGTTGGCCTACCTCTACACAAGCCCTCTTCAGTCTATCATGAATGCTGCTGCCAGACTCTTCAGCCTTACCAGCCACTCCTGTGTCCAAGACTTCTTTCTGACAATCCCTTCCCTGGCCTCTGTTCACAAAGTGAATAAAATTAAAAATACTAACCACATAATACAAAGCCATCCACAGCTCTGCCACATCACCTACCTTATCACAAAATATCATCCAGACTATCCTCTTTGTTTTTACCAAGACCTCCTGCCTTATAATCCCATGCCACCTCTTCGCATGCTTGCATTCAGAACATCTCCAGAGCTTCTGCCATCCTTTGAAATTCCCTACACCAATCTGTCCAGCTATTTCCTATTCTGCCAGCCATTAGGTTGTTCCTTCAAATTCCTCTTTCAAGCCTATTCCTACTTTTAAAAAACAAACAAATAAATACCCCTGGGCACACCGATATATGTTGAGTATGATAAAGTGCTGCCGCTAAAATATATGCATGTACCATTTACTCCCAAGTGTTAAAATACACAAAAACACTAGTTATTCAGTGCCACACCTGTATATAAATACACAGATACATTATATGAATCTATAAGTCCATCCAGTGTATACACAGTATATGATCTTACCATTCCTTGAGAACAAAACAAAAAGTCCAAAAATAAGGAAAAGGCATTATTAAAAAAATATGTACAGTGCTGTGAAAAAGTATTTGCCACCTTACTGATTTTTCTTTCCTTTTTTTGCACATTTCTCACACTTAAAAAAATTCAGATCATCAAACTAATTTTAATATTACACAAAGATATGCCAAGTAAATCCAAGATACAGCTTTTAAATTATTATTTCATTTATTAAGGGAAAAAAGCTGTTCAAACCTACCTGGCCCTGTGTGAAAAAGTAATTGCCCCCTCCCATGCTGAATCACGAATGAACTGTGATTAACCATACATTTTTTGAAAGCTGAGTTAAATTTCACTTGCCACACCTATGGCTGATTACTGCCAGTGGATGGGGGGGGGGGGGGGAAGACACCGCGCTATATTAGAATAAGAGTGAAAAACACCACGCTATATTAGAATAAAGGTGAAAAACAGCTGCTAACACTTCAAACAAACAAAGTTCAAAAATATAAACAACAAAATAGTGTAGCGCTAATTTAAATAGTGATATCTTCACTAAGGAAAATATCCAAATGTAGGCAATCGTGAGTGCTAAAAAAACAGGAAATAAAATCCTCTGTAGTGTGATAAATACACAAAAAATGGAGTCCATGAGACTCGCCTGATCACCGATCCGTGCAAGGGGTCGATCCCGACCCCTTATCACGTGATCAGCTGTCAGCCAATGACAGCTGATCATGTGATATAACGGAGCCGGTAATCGGCTATTATTCCTCCTCGCGCTGACAGCGCGAGGAGAAAAAAAAAAGCCGATCACCGGCGGCCGTGATCGGGACATCAGTCCCGATCACGGCCAGCCCTGCTAGTGCCCACCTGCCCCCTGCCAGTGCCCACCTGCCCCCTGCAGTGCCAAATGTTTAAAAAGTAAGTGCCCCGTCAGTGCCACCCAGCAGTGCCCACAGTGCTGTTGTAATATATATATATATTATATATTGTTATATATATTACGTCTGTCCATGTATTTTATATATGGTGTTATATGGACACATACAGTACAAGATTGACCAGGCCAGATTTCAGTTGACTGAGTGACTTGTCCAAGCCAACTCAATTACACATATCAAAGGGGACTTGTTGACCAAAAGGTTGTTAAGGTGGTATCTGTTAATCTAATTGAGCATATTGAAGGAAACTTGTTTATGTTTATATGCAAGAATGCAAATTAGGGCAGTTTATGACTACAGCTGTTCACGGCTAGGGGTAATCTTTTGTCACTCTGAAAAAAAGACACAAGGAGATCAAAGCATTTAATGGAAAGGGCCAATCAAGTTGCTCAGCCATTCAATGCTTAGGATATATAACATGGCAGTCAGTCTTGTCTGGGTGTGTGGTCGTGAAGGCACCAAGGTCTGAGGAAATATGGGGATCTGAATATTTACTATATTGATAAGATTTACTCTGTTGGATTTGGTCATCTGTTGCAAGACTTTGTTCTGTATTGGAAGTCAATAAAGTGCATCTCTCTGGAAGAATTGGGTTGCTGCGGAAGAGTACTTATAATAACGAATTAATCATCTACCCACGCTATACATATAATATATCACTACAAGTGCCACCCAGCAGTGCCACCCAGCAGTGCCACCCACAGTGCCACCCAGCAGTGCCCACAATCTGCCTCAAAGGTGCTGCACCCCAGTGCCACTTATCCGTGCCCATCAGTGTCATCTACCAGTGCCCAGCAGTGCCGCCCATCAGTGCCCAGCAGTGCCACCTATCAGTGCCCATCAGTCCCATCTATCAGTGGTACCTATCAGTGCCCATCCGTGCCACCCATCCGTGCCACACATCTGTGCCCATCTTTGCCCATCAGTGCCGCCTTATCTGTGCCCATCGGTGCCGCCTTATCTGTGCCTATTAGTGCCGCCTTAACTATGCCTATCAGTGCCCACCAGTGCAGCCTATCAGTGCCCACCAATGCAGCCTATCAGTGCCCACCAATGCAGCCTATCAGTGCCCACCAATGCAGCCTATCAGTGCCCACCAATGCAGCCCATCAGTGCCCACCAGTGCAGCCTATCAGTGCCGCCTAATCAGCGCACTTCAATGAAGGAGAAAAATGACCCGTTTGCAAAATTTTATAACAAACTATTAAACATGATTTTTTTTTTGCATCTTTTTTTGTTTGTTTAGCAAAAAATAAAACTCCGAGCTGTAACTAAATACCACCAAAAGAAAGCTCTATTTGTGGGAAAAAAATGATAAAAATGTCATTTGGGTACAGTGTTGTATGCCCGCGCAATTGTCATTCAAAGTGCATCAGCGCTGAAAGCTGAAAATTGGTCTGGGACTGAGGGGGGTTTAAGTGCCCAGTAAGCAAGTGGTTAAGTATGACAAATATGCAAAAAAATAATCAGGAAGGGGGTAAATACTTTTTTCACAGCACTATGTGTGTATATATATAGGTCTAAAATGCTTGTCCATTTAAGGGCAATATCTGGGTGAGGTATGAACCTCCTCTTATCCTACTCCTGGTCTCTTTTCACCAGATGACGCTCAATATCACAATTGTAAGCTCAGGAATAAAATATATGGACCATCATGGCGCTTTCCATAAGAACTGCATTTATATTAAAACTATGTACAATAATCTCACATTTTGGAGTGTACTAAAGGCTGTTGCACAACAGACAACTAGCGTATATATAAAATGAACCTCCAGTCCCAGTCAATGCTGGTTACTGGGAAACGCATCAGGTGGAGCTGGATTTTGTGACTTCACTACGGACAATCCTGCTGGCAAGGTCCGCGGCTGTGTGAGATATTTTTTTGTACTGCTTCTGATTTGTTTTTGACATGTAAGTGCAATGATACATTTTAAATGATGGTTTACATACAGCACTATGAAGCTTCTTCCATCTGTTGTCATCTATGTATGAGATAATCCATAGCGGCACACTTTACTTGGATCCGGTGGATACTTGAGTTACATTGCAGCAGTGGAGCTCCCTCATACCTGGAGGGAGTGTTCTTAAAGTGGCCAAGGAGTGTAATATCTCTGGAGATTGGAATCTGTTGGAGCAAGTTAGATCTCTATCATTTGAGATCCAATCCTTCTGGTAAGAGGCGTGTGTATATGTGGGGAAGACACCTTGCTGAATGCTTGTCTATGAAGCACTGTTTATTTAAGAGCACGGATAAATCAATCTGACTTTCAGCTTTTTTTACTGTGGACTGAATATGTTTGGATTGATTTTATCCTTTATACTGTTTTGGTATTCAGAATCTTGGTGGTTCAAAATGTATGCTACTCACCATAATACAATTCTTGAATAAGCGGTTGCATAAGCGGTTGCATACTTATTTTTTTTTATATAATTTTTTAATGTATATATAAAACCGCCAAGCGGCACCACCGATGAAGGCTGCATCTTGTGAAAGGATAGTCAGAAACTGTCCCTTTTAAGATTATAGACTCCCTCTCCGTTCATTGTCAAATACCTTCCAAGACCTGTTACTGGAACACATAGATGTACATCCTACATTACTGGCTCTGCCTCTGAAGGATGTCCATGCAGAGTTGTAAGGACCCCCAAATAACTCCTCCCACACCCAAAAATTCTCAGTTTTTTTTCTACTGTCCTTAGGTGATGGGTGTCTCCTGTGAGGAGATCCCACTATTTTCTTGCATGGATTCTTCAAGTGAGTACACGCTATAGTGACTATGACTACATGCATAGATTTCAGTTCGGTGTCCCTCTGCAAGCCTTGGGGACCATACCTGGACCCTGTCAGATAGAAGGCATGAAGTCAGGCTGTAGCATCTCCTTTGGCACTTGGATACTGTGTGATGTGCTTTGCTTGGTATGAAGTTCACTGCATGGAATAGTTACAGGATATTATACAGGTCCAGTGCAGTAACAATCTAGAACGGTGGTCCTTAAGGACCTAGATCTAGTCCTTAAGGTTCCCTCAGAGCTATGCAAATGTGAAGTGGGGGCACCTCGTTCACCCTAAAAAAAAAAAAAAAAAAAAAGTGGCCCACCCTTCCCTGGTTGTGCAGTAAGACAAGACCTTGGCCTTTAAATAGCTATGAATGTGCTTCCACTTTATTGCCGTATCAGGATCTCTGCATGCTACACTAGTGGCTTGTCCCCCACTGTGATCTCCGGAGGAGCTTGGACTGCAGCACCAGAGCAGGCTACACAAGGATCAAAAATTTGTCATAGCCATGGAGGCTTCCATTATTGTTTTCTCAGGCACTTGGTCTGGCAGCTTCGTATGGTGGCATCTATGCAGGAAGCGGGCTCAGGCACCATTTTGGGCTGTGTTCCTTAGTGGAAAGACTGCTTCCTCTGCGGCTCCAGCTCCCTGCTTAGCAGCACTGACCAGTCTGCAGATGATTTTAAACACCTGCATGCCTGAGATTGGCACAGCTGGATGACTGTTAACCCTTTCTGCTGCAGCTGCTCATGAATCCCCAAGTGCAATCAGAAATGTTTGCGTTTTGTGGTGGGTGAGTGACACCACCTTAATTTTTTATTTTTTGCAGATTTGAAGATCAGGTGGATCATCAACTTTCAGAAGTCTGCATTGAATCTGACTCACCACCTGCAATACTGGGGTTTTGTTGTGGACACAAACCAGACTTGAGTCTTTCTCCCTCCAGAGAAGATTCTGCCCCTCCGCTCTCAAACACACATCCTTCAATTCCAAAGACATCCCTCAGTTTGCTTTTGCATGAGGGTGTCCTTTTGAGGCTGTCTTGTGTTCAGTTTCAGTTCAGGCTGCTGCAACTCAGCATTCTGCCTGAATGGGGCAAGCAGGAGCAATCTCTGGACAACTCGTGTGTCTGTCTCTTAGAACCAGGCTTTCCTAAGCGTGTCGGATTTCCAACCCGGCATTGCAGTCCACATTTCTTCGAATGACTTGGAAAATACGATGGTTGCCAGCCATGTACTGGGGGAGAGTCCTTGGGACAGTGAGGGTTCAGGGATCCTTGTGAGTGTACAGCTTGTATAACAATGTAAATTTGCTGTCCCCTCAAAATAATTCAACACACAGCCATTAATGTCTAAACCGCCGGCAACAAAAGTGAGTACACCCCTAAGTGAAAATTTTAAAATTGGGCCCAAAGTGTCAATATTTTGTGTGGGCACCATTATTTTCTAGTACTGCCTTAACCCCTCTTGGGCATGGAGTTCACAGGTTACCACTGGAGTCCTCATCCACTCCTCCATGACGACATCAAGTAGCTATTGGATATTAGAGACCTTGCGCTACTTCACCTTCCATTTGAGGATATCCCACAAATGCTCAATAGGGTTTAGGTCTGGAGACATGCTTGGCCAGTCCATAACCTTTCCCTCAGCTTCTTTAGCAAGGCAGTGGTCATATTGGAGGTGTGTTTGGGGTCATTATCATGTTGGAATACCGCCCAGTCTCTGAAATGGAGGGGATCATGCACTGCATCAGTATGTCACAGTATATTTTGGCATTCATGGTTCCTTCAATGAACTGTAGCTCCCCAGTTCCTGCAGCACTCATGCAGCCCCAGAACATGACACTCCCACCACCATGCGTGACTGTAGGCAAGACACACTCATCTTTGTACTCCTCACCTGGTTGCCACCACACATGCTTGACACCATCTGAACCAAATAAGTTTATCGTGGTCTCATCAGACCACAGGACATGGTTCCAGTAATCTATGTCCTTAGTCTGCTTGTCTTCAGCAAACTGTTTGTGGGCTTTCTTGTGCATCAGCTTTAGAAGAGGCTTTCTTTTAGGACAACAGCCATGCAGACAAATTTAATGCAGATTGCGGCGCATGGTCTGAGCACTGACAGGCTGACACCCCACCCCATTCAACCTTTGCAGCAATGCTGGCAGCACGAATGCGTCTATTTCCCAAACACAATGTCCAAATGTCCAAACTCGCTCATCCATGTTTTTATGGACCTTGCTTTGTGCACTGGTGCACAGTCGTGTTGAAACAGAAAGGGGCCATCCCCAAACTGTTCTCATGAAACTGTGCATGAAATTGTCCAAAATATTTTGATATGCTGACCCCTTAAGAGTTCCCTTCACTGGAACTAAGGGGCCAAGCCCAACCTCCGAAAAACAACCCCACACCATAATCCCTCCTCCACCAAATGATTTGGACTAGTACACAAAAAAAAATCCATAAAGACATGGATGAGTGAGTTTGGGGTGGAGGGACTTGACTGGTCTGCACAGATTCCTGACCTAAATGGTCAAACATACCTATAGACACACTCCTAAACCTTGTGGACAGCTTTCCCAGAAGAGTTGAAGCTGTTATAGCTGCAAAGGGTGTGCCAACTCAATATTGAACCCGACGGACTAAGCCCCTGTACACACGGTCGGAGATTTCCACAACCAAATCCGTCGGATTTTGTCCGTCAGATTTAGTCTGACGGATTGTGTCCGAAACTGTTGCATACACACGGTTGGACTAAGTTGTCGAAAAATCCGATCTTTCAGAATGTGATGACGTAATTTGTTACGATGGGACTAGATTCAGGCTAGTAGCCAATAGCTTTGATGTAGGAATTTGATTTGAGCATGCGTGGCACTTGGTCCGATCAAAATTCTCTACACATGATCGGATTACGTCCGACCGGCCCAGTTGGTCGGGAAATATTTCCATCATGTTGGAAAATTGGGTCGGACGGAGATTCAGACGGAATCAGTCCGATGCATACCACACACAGTCGGATTATCTGACGACACGGTCCGATAAGACGCATTCCGACGGATTCTCCGACCGTGTGTACGCGGCATAAGACTGGGATGCCATTAAAGTTCATGTGCATGTAAAGGCAGGCCGCCCAATACTTTTGACAACATAGAGTGTGTGTGTGTGTGTGTGTGTGTGTGTGTGTGTATATATATATATATATATATATATATATATATATATATATATATAAATAAATTAATAATATGAGAGAGAGAGATGCTTACAAATCCAAAGAATCCTAAGCACTAGGCAATGGATAACACAGTCCATATATTGTGAATGATCGTATCAATCCTTCATAGCAGAGGTAACACACTGCTGATAACGATAATTAGTCCCATCACCACACCTTGTGGGTCTTCTCATCCTGTGGATATTGAACTCGTCAGAAGTCAAAAGGAAATGCTGGTGAGTTCAATATCCATGGGGTGAGACACCCCATGATGTGTGGGGATGGGACTAATTATTATTACTCGGATTATCAGCAGTGTGTTATCTCTGCTATGAAGGATTGATACGATCGTTCACAATATATGGACTGAGTTATCCATTGCCTAGCGCTGCTAGTGCTTATGATTCTTTGGATTTCTTGCAGCTTTTTATTAACTGAAATACAATACTATTCTTGAGCGCTGCGGGGAAGTGGACTTTTTGCGATTTGTATATTACATCTTTTCATGGGACAACACTGGAGAAATGACACTTTGCTACAATGTAAAGTAGTGAGTGTACAGCTTGTATAACAGTGTAAATTTTCTGTCCCCTCAAAATAACTCAACACACAGCCAGTAAAGTCTAAACCACTGGCAACAAAAGTGAGTACACCCCTAAGTGAAAATGTCCAGATTGGCCCAATTAGCCATTTTCCCTCCCCGGTGTCATGTGACTGATTAGTGTTACACTGTCTCAGGTGTGAATGGGGAGCAGATGTGTTACATTTGGTGTTATCGATCTAACTCACTCATACTGGTCACTGGAAGCTAAACATGGCACCTCATGTCAAAGAACTCTCTGAGGATCTTAAAAAAAGAATTGTTGCTCTAAATAAAGATGGTCTAGGCTATAAGATGATTGCCAAGACCTTGAAACTGAGCTGCAGCACGGTGGCCAAGACCATACAGCCGTTTAACAGGACAGGTGCCATTCAGAACAGGCCTCGCCATGGTCGACCAAAGAAGTTGCGTGCATGTGCTCAGCATCATTTCCAGAGGTTGTCTTTGGGAAATAGACATATGAGTTCTGCCGACATTGCTGCAGAGGTTGAAGGAGTGGGTGGGTCACCCCATCAGTGCTCAGACCATATGCCGCACACTGCATCAAATTGGTCTGCATGGCTGTCGTCCCAGAAGGAAGCCTCTTCTAAAGATGATGCATAAGAGCCTGCAAACAGTTTGCTGAAGACAAGCAGACTAAGAACATGGATTACTGGAACCATGTCCTGTGGTCTGATGAGACCAATATAAACTTATTTGGTTCAGATGGTGTCAATCATGTGTAATGGCAACCAGGTGAGGAGTACAAAGACAAGTATGTCTTGTCTACAGATAAGCATGGTAGTGGGCGTGTCATGGTATGGGGCTGCATAAGTGCTGCTGGCACTAGGGATCTACAGTTTGAGGGAACCATGAATGCCAACATGTACTGTGACATACTGAAGCAAAGCGTGATCCCTTCCCTTTGGCGACTGGGCTGCAGGGCAGTATTCCAACATAACGACCCCTGACAAACCTCCAAGACAACTACTGCCTTCCTGAAGAAGCTGAGTGTAAAGTTGATGGACTGGCCAAGCATGTCCCAAGACTTAAACCCTATTGAGCATCTGTGGGACATCCTCAAAGGGAAGGTGGAGGAGCGCAAGGTCTCTAACATCCACCAGCTCTGTGATGTCATCATGGAGGAGTGGAAGAGGACTCCAGTGGCAACCTGTGAAGCTCTGGTGAACTCCATGCCCAAGAGAGTTAAGGCAGTGCTGTAAAATAATGGTGGCACAACAAAATATTGACGCTTTGGGCCCAAATTAGACATTTTCATTTGGGGTAAGTTATTTTGAGGGGACAGCAAATTTACACTGTTGTACAAGCTGTACACTCACTACTTTACATTGTAGAAAAGTGGCATTTCTTCAGTGTTGCTACATGAAAAGATATAATAAACTATTAAGAAAAATGTGAGGAGTTTACTCACTTTTATGAGATACTGTATGTTTGGTTTGTTTTGTCTATGTCTTTGAGTGAGCTGACATATGGGACTCATTTGGGACT
This sequence comes from Lithobates pipiens, assembly GCF_037356315.1. NCBI lineage: Eukaryota > Metazoa > Chordata > Amphibia > Anura > Ranidae > Lithobates > Lithobates pipiens. Next base: position 347,093,505 of record NW_027507718.1, on the reverse strand, counting down.
CATTAGCAGTCAAAGCCAAAAAAGACTGAACCCAGTATAGTAAGGGGTATAAAGAGAGTTTTCTTTCAAGCAAAGGTAATAGTAGACATAATGTGATGTTTACTATTAGTCAGTGAGGGTTTTTTTTTTTTTTTGCTAATAAAGAACACAAGTAAACTTTGTGACATTGAGACTGAATGTATGAATGATTCAAGTAGCTGAACAGAGTTGCACATACTTTGCAAGATAAAAAAAAGAAGTTTGTATATGATTGTATTCAGCTGTTTGGCTGGAATTCTGCTTTAACAATCGTGGCTAAACAGTAAACTATTTCTTTTATATTACAGATCTATATCTGCCCAACAAAACAAAAAGTCAGCCAAACACAGAACACCAAATTCTGCTAAGTCACGCTATATGGGAACTTTAACCGTATTAGACAAATCAGTCTATGAAAATAATGGTGAGGTTCAAGCTGCAGATACTTTGCGTGCCGCTGTTTACCAGGTAATTGCTGATTGAAGGTTTACTTGTGTCATTGAAATAATATTACAGAACAGAGAGCCAAGCCTAAAATTAGGTCACTTAATACTTGTGTACTGTACTATCTGTATAACCTGTAATCTGTTTTTATATTTTCATCAGGAGGATGCATGTGTCGGTTTTCACTTCTTAATTATGTTCTTTATTATGAAATTGAAATACTTGAAACTTTTAGATCAGTGGAGATATTTTTATCTTGTTTATTTATCTGACAATAACATACAATTTGTGTAGTGTCTATTGGAGCCCTATCAAAAGTATTTATTTTGTGAAGTGGATATCCTAAAACTAAGGGAAATCACACACGGTACTGATGTATGAACATCAGATATTCATGGCAAAAGAAACGCAAGTATGGGCTGTATAACACGAGTATTTGCACATACACATACAAATACACATGCCTAAAACTTCTCCTAGCTTGTTTTTAGTCAAGGGAATGTGGTATACATGCCTCTGTGCACATACAGTATACGCATAAAAATACTGACCAGCAATGCAGATTTTATATATATATATATATATTTTTTTTACATCTGTAAAAAAAATGCCTGAATGCCTAAACAAATGCAATTTTTAGGGCATCCTATGTGCAAGAGTTCTAAAAGTTTTAACTTATTTCTTCAACTTTGGTGGGGATTTTCCGATTTTCAGATGCTAAGAGGGGCTGGGGAATAGTGGGGACAGTAAACCAATCATTTTTTGGGTAGAAATCTCAGCATATCTACATTAGCCCAAAACTAACAATGTAATATTTTGCAGCTTGCTAATCATTAGATTGGGGGGTTTTCTCCTGTATTCCCCTAGTTATCTGGTCAGTTCCACACCTCATTATACAGTACCACACCTCATTATACAGTACCACACACATTATACAGACACCACTCTGAATGAATGAGCACGGGGGGAGATTATAACATTGGTCTCTGGGAGCCCCGACTGTGCATGGTGCAAGGGTCAGATGAGGTTGAGCCACCTGAGAGCCCGACACAGTTTTATTAACATGATGTATCCAGGTGGACCAGATACCGTAGAATTTAACGTAGCAATACTTACATGTTGCCATCCATTTCTCTGCCGCCATGATATTGTTCACTAGGCAGATCAACTTTACTTGACTAGAAATCTGAGGTTTATTTCAGAAAACTGGAATTTGCCTCCTTGCTGCTTTTAGAAGGTGGGGCAGTACAGACTGAGAGAGGGCTGGTCGGGACATAAAGCAGGAGTTCCAATGGGGAATCAGGTAGTTCGATGTCTAAAATGTCTTTGACATGGGCTCTAATGTCCTGCCAGTAGGGTTGTAACCTGGGGCACTCCCACCAAATGTGTACGAATGCACCCCGATGTCCACACTCCCTCCAGCAGGCATGTGATACATTTGGGTAGATCCGAGCCAGCTTGGAGGGAACACTATACCATTCAAGTATCTTATAACCACTCTCCTGCATTTTAGTGTCCACAGATCTAGAATGGGTAAGGAGGTAAAGGTGGTCAAGTTGGGTCTCGGTGAATACATGCTGCAGGTCCCTCTCCCACTCCCTTATATAAGCCGGCTTCCCTCTAATCTCTAGTGACTGCAACATCCCATACAACACAGAAATGGATTGAGGAATCACAGAGGTTGACATGCATGATTTCTGAAACGGGGATGCTGAGGTGGGAGAGCGAACCACTTGGGGCAGGCTCCAAAGGAAATGCTGGATCTGCCTTTAATGCCAGCCATCCAGAGAAAAACAGCCATACTGTGCTCTGAGTAGCCAGAGGCAGTAATCTGTGGTCTTGAACAAATCTGCCACATCGCATCTCCCCGTCAACTGCCCAGGACCAGAAGAAGGAAAGGTGTTTCCCCGGAGCAAACCAGGGGAAGCCCCCAAGGGGAAAATTAATCCAAGGGGCATGGAAGATATTGTGGCCAGTCAAGATATTTTCAAGTGGGACCCATAGTTTAAGAGATACGCTATGGTACAAATCCAATATCCATTGAAGGGCAATTGCCTCATAGTATCAAAGAGCTGGTATGCCCATGCCTCCCAACCGTTTAGGGTGCAAAGGGCCAAACGAGGGCTTTTCCCATTCCAGATATATTTTAAAAACAGACTGTTGAGGGTCGTAAGAAAGACCCGGGTAGAAAGAATTGTTAATGAATTTGCAAATAAAAAAGAATACAGGGCAACACATTCATTTTCAAGACACTGACTCGGCCCATCCAAGAGAAAGTTGTGTGAACCTAGCTCTATAAATCCACTCTAATGGTGGAGAGCAGCGGGGCATAGTTGCATGTGTATAGCTAGTTGCAGTGAGCTGGAAGATGGACACCTAAGTACTTTAGGGAGCTGAAAGAGAATGAGGATTGCAACTGCGTGCGCACACTTGAGGGCATGATTAAATGCAAAATTTCTGATTTATTACAATTGATCTTAAAGTTTGAGTGTGAGTTGAAGCCCCGTAGAAATCAAGGTCTCAGACACATAAAATAGAACGTCATCTGCGCAGGTGGACAATTTATGTCCCGTCGGTCCCACAGTTAACACTTTAATGTCTGGATTCAGGCGTATTTTATTAATCAGTGACTCAAGGGTAAAAGTGAATATGAGAGGGGATGGGGGCACCCCTGTCTCCTCTCATTACAGATAAGGAACGGGTCCGAAAGAATGATATTTACCTTAACCATAGCTTCTGGGGAGCTATAAACCGACGCTATCCATGAAAGCATGTTGGAACCTAGGCCCAGCTTGGTCAAGTCCGTCCGAAACGAAGTCCAATCCACTCTGTCCAAAGCTTTTTCGGCATCAGTGGAAACCAGGAGACAGGATGGATGGTCAGTCTGCAGTTCAGCCCAATGATTCAGTTGGATCACGTGGTTCGCATTGCCTCTTGCTTCCCTTCCAGTAATAAATCCAGTATCATTGGTAAGATGGGATTGAAACAGTTAGCCAAACCTGTGCCAGTGTTTTAATGTCCGTATTGAGGGGCTAAATTGGCCTATAATTACCGGAAACGGTATGATCCTTTTCCCTTTTTTAGGGATGACCGTAATGTGGGCCAACAAGGACTCCTTGGCTGAATCCAATGCCAACGTGTTAAAATAGGCACACATCTGGCTTGACAGAAGCGAGTGAAACTTACGATAGTTAATGTTTGTATAACCATCTGGCCCCAGTCTTTATTAACCGCCGCGGATTCTATTGGGGAAATTGGGGCTGCCAACTGATTTCTGATTTTGGGTGGAAATCTGAGAGAGCTGAGCATCCTCTAGGTATTACAAGATACTCTCACTCTTCTGTCTCTCTGTGGAGCCGGAAGGGTATCAGGGAGGTGGTAAAGCCTGGTGTAAAAGACCCTGAAGGTGATGCATGTACCATCGGGTATCCCACCGCATTACGAAGCTTATGAACATAGCTGGAGGTGCGTTGTCATCTAAGGGCTCTAGCGAGCAGTCTCCTGCACTAATTGCCAAATTCATAAAGTATATGAGAAGCATGGCATAATTGGACCCGAATTTGAGTATCGAGTAGGCTGGCTAGCTCCTGACAGAGAGATTGAAGCTCTACCGCCAACTCTGGAGTAGTGCACCGCTTGTGCAAAAGCTCTGCTGAACGAATTTTCATCAGAAGCGATTGCAGTTCTTCTTCTTCATTCTGGAACCCTGGGAGATAAGCTCCCCTCAAACCACTGCTTTGTGCCCTTCCCATATAAAGGTTACCCCTACATCATCTGTCGAGTTCTCCACGAAATACAAGGATATAGTGTCGGAAAACCATTTCTGCGCTACTACATCATCTAGAATGTTCTCATTCAGATGCCAGCCTAAAGACCGTGTACCCAAAGACAGCGGGTGCTGGAAAATGGAGGCCGGGGCAGGATCCAAAATTGTAAGGGAGCCAACGGACACAGCAGAGTGGGACTGAAAGAAAGATAGACTTTCTGTTGATGAATCAATTTGGGACATACATGTCATGAGTAACCGAATAGTAACTATAGTCTTTCACAGTAGGATGGAGCACTCTCCAGCTGTCAACCAACCGGTGTGCATGTAGGGATTTACAAAAGTGCTTTAGAAAGGAGTGAGTAGAATGGCCTGAGGGGGTACCTAAGTGCGGGTTAAGGCTTACATTAAAATCAGCCCCTAGTATGAGTTGTCCCTCTCTAAAGGATTAGTGGGAATTTAGAACCGGATCTAGAAAGCTGAGCTGCTGTGTATTGTGGTTTACCTTGCGGCGTGCTCTCGAGTCCAGCATTTTCGTCTATAGACACAGGATGCCGGACTCGGCCCCGCCACCCGTGCCCGCGTAATTGGATTTGATTGACAGCAGCGGGAGCCAGTGGCTGCGCTGCTATCAATCTATCCAATCAAGAGCCGAGACAACAGGCAGAGGGGAAGAGTGTGTCTCCGGCGGAGGAATTACAGGACTCAGGTGAGTAAAACGGGGGGGGGGCTGGGGGGCCAGTCAGTGACAAAAGTTTTTTCACCTTAATGCATCCTAAAAAACACAAGGATTTACAGCCCCTTTAAGGAACACATATCTACCATTTGGGTCAACCATATTATCCATGGGGACAAAGGGACACTGTTTATGAATAGCTATGGCAACCTCTCTGGACATAAGGCTCAGTGAGTTACTCCGGTACCATTGCTTATACAGATGGGTATGGAGTGGGGGGGGGGGGTTCATCAGTTTAAAAATGTCTCTTGCTATGAACGAACATGTGCCCCAGGCGTTTTGCTTCAAGCCACAACTTACTGCATTTGAAAGGCGAGCCCAGACCACGGACATTGTAGGAGACAATCTTCAGGGAGGCCATAAGGTGAAGGAATTTGGGGGGCTACCCAGGCCCTCGTTGGTAATGTAGAGAAACCTGCAGTATGTCACACCAGAAATCAAGAAGCACTGAAAGAACATAAAACCAAGATAAGAACCTAGAAAATAAGAGACAGTCATAACACAAAAACAACTTAATGTCTGAGGGGCATTTCTGAGTGCAAAATCACCACTGGTCGCTGAACTCCACTCAATAATCTGAGCAAGGAAAGAGTGGGGTCCAGTGAGCAGTGAGAGGTCCCAATCGGGGGACATAACTCCGAAGAGTTGGCTTACTGGAGGTAGGTGTCGAGGCACAATGTGTGAGTCCAGTGGAGTTACCCGCTAACTAAAAGGTACAAGCCTGTACCCATATTATCATGATAAAGTACACAGCAGCCTGGGTGGGAGAACTGTAAGGTGAATTGAGAAAGTTAGCAGGACCTAAATTGGTCATGGGGAGTAGGGCTGCGGAGCTAATGGAGAGGAACCGCTGCAGTTTCTGTTCTGTCCTCTGTGACATGCAGTGTGCCAAGGCTGTAAGCGAGTGGGATCTCCGGCGCAGATCGCCAGCTTGGAATGTCCACTGAGGGCAGATCCAGGTCTTTCAAGAACTGAGGCAGGTCATCCTCATCCTGCAGAATAAATTGCTGGCCATCTTTGGTAACCGACAGGTTAAAGGTAAAACCCCATCTGTAGATCAGTTTTGCATCTTGAAGGACCTCAACAATGGCTTCATGGCTCAGTGCTGCATCAAAGTACGTTGGGAGAGGTCTGGGAAAAAAAGGACAATTTTGCATTGTCACAGTCCAAATAATGAGTTCCTCTGACATGAAACATAATGTGCTCTTTCAGGGAGTATTTATGGAGCTTGCATATGATGTATCGTGGCTTGTCGGGGTCCTCAGATGGCGGGCGGAGTGCCCTATGAGCGTAAACGATTTCAATATGCTCAGGTGCTTCCCGGCCAAGGATTTGTTTAAAGACACCCTGCAGAGTATGTCCCAGGGTGCAGTGGCCTCAGGCAGGCCCCTAATTCGAATGTTGACTCTGCGGCTCCTGTTTTCCAAATCATTCATTTGTTCCAGTAAAGAGTTAATTATGTGATCTTGCGACATACATTTCTCAGTAAGAGCTTAAAGTGTAGGGGTGAATTCCTCCCAGTATGACTCCAGAGCTTCAACTCTACCCCCAATGTGCACAGTGTCAGCCTGTAGGGCCTCCGTGTCCTGTCTTAGGGATTACTCTACCCTGTGTGCAAATAGCTCCAGGTCAGCTTTGGTGGGGAGGGAGAGGATATGGGAGTGCAGGTCTCTATCCCCTAGGGCAGTGATGGCGAACCTTGGCACCCCAGATGTTATGGAACTACATTTCCCATGATGCTAATGCATTCTGCAGTATAGTTGAGCATCATGGTAAAGGTAGTTCCAAAACATCTGGGGTGCCAAGGTTCGCCCATCACTGCCCTAGGGCATGTCCCATGTCAGAATGTCTATCCTGGCTGTCCGAGCAGGAGGGAGAGGTGGGGGGAGGAAGCAAGGGCAGAGGCGGAAGTGGTGAAGGAATAGGGGAGGCTGCATGTGCAGCGTGGTCACCCAGCACCACCTTGGGCGATCCTGCTGCACCCCGGCAGGTCTCTGTAAAATATATATCCAACAAGCGGGAGCAACGCCGAGGGGTCCGCTGTGATTGTGGGGAGGTCCTCCTCTTAGGGGGTATCGCTGCCGGTTGAAATCTCCCTCAAAAATGTGGGGCAGGGGCAGGTCTTAGAGCGGGTCTCCCGGAGTTCAGTGAGAGCGTGTCCTCGCACTCTCATGCCGCAGACATGCCTCCTTGTGATGCTTTTTTAACTGATATTTTAAAAATAAACATACCTAAGGAATTTTTCACCTTTTTGCATCCTATGCATTAAGGTGAGAAAACACCTGGTAGTCATCGACCCCCTAGCACCCAGTTTTACTTACCTGAAACCCTTCATTCAGTCGGCGTGGACACGTTGTCTTTCTCTCCATGGGCTTCTGGCTCTTTATTGGATAGATTGATAGCAGTGCAGCCATTGGCTCCCACTGCTGTCAATCAAAACCAATGACCATGGGGCAGGGCCAAGCCGACATTCTGGGTCTATAGACGCAAATTTATGGGGATGGCCTCCCAGAACAACCACTGTCGTGTGCCTGTGGGGGGCACAAATCCCATCGATCAGACACACCGCTACACTGTTCTCGGTAAAGGGCCTCCGACAGAGACTCTTTACCAGGTGATCACCCTTGTACAATCACGGCTGATAACAATGTGAGTAGAGGAGAGCCGATCGGCTGCTCTCCTGACAGAGGAGAGTCTGTGCTGATTGTTTATCAGCACAGCCCCCTCCTCCCCCGGATGCCCACCCAGGAATACCTGGATTTTGCCAGAACCACCAGGGATTGGCACCACCCTGGATCACCAGGGAAATGCCAATCAGTGCCCATCCCCAATGCCTGCCAGTGCCATCAGCGATGCCTATCAATGCCATCTATCAGTGCCACATAAACGTGCCACGTATCAGTGCCCAGCAGTGCTGCCTATCAGTACCCAGCAGTGACTATCGGTGTCACCTATGATTGCCCATCAGTGCCGCCTTTCAATGCCCATCAGTGCCCATAGTCAGTGCCGCCTTATCAGTGCCCATCAGTGAAGGAGAAAACATACTTGTATACAAAATTTTATAACAGAAACAAAAGAAAAACTTTTTTTTTTTCAAAATTTTAGGTCTTTTTTTTTATTTGTTTAGCAAAAAATAAAAAACGCAGAGGTGATCAAATGCCACCAAACGAAAGCTCTATTTGTTGGAACAAAATGATAAAAATTCTGTTTGTACAGTGTAGCATGGCCGCGCAATTGTCATTTAAACAGCGACAGCGCTGAAAGCTGAAAACTGGCTTGGGCAGGAAGGGGGTATAAGCACTTGGTATTGAGGTGGTTAAGTGCGAAGCACTCAAGATTGCACTAAATACTTTTTTTGCACTTTACTGCACCATGTCATTTTATTTTTAATTCTTTGTAACTTACCCTATTTGCCGGCGTATAAGACGACTGGGCGTATAAGACGACCCCCTATTTTTCCAGTGAAAACTTACGATTTGGGCTATACTCGCCGTATAAGACTACCCCCTTCCGAGGCAACACCATTAAAAAAAAAACATCAGACTTAACATCAGATTTGATTTAAACACGGTAATTTTAATAAACCATCAGAAACATCAAAAAAAAAACAACAGACTTAACATCAGATTTGATTTAAACACGGCCATTTAAATGAACCATCAGAAACATAAAAAAAAAACATCAGAATTAACATCAGATTTGATTAAAACACGCTAATTTTAATGTAAATGGTTGACTTTCTGGTACTTAAAATCCTTCAAAATCCTCTTCATGTTCATCCTCTGACATCATAAGTTCATCAATGACATCTTGTGGTACATTTGTAAGACAATCATCATATGGATCCAATTCCACATCAGATGGTGTGTCTTCAGCTTCGGCTTCCTCTTCATCTTGCCACAAGTCATCATCCTCCATACCATCCAATGAATTTGATATGCCACACTTCTTGAAAGACTTGATGACTTTTTCTGCATCAATATCATTCCAGGCTTTTATGACAAAGGTGCACAAAACATCCAACTGTGGAGCACGCATGTTTCCTCCTTTTGTGAATGACTTTTCGCCGCTAACCATCCACTCATTCCACTGTTCGCGAATACGATCTTTAAATGGCTTGTTTAGGCACACATCCAGTGGCTGTACCAAAGATGTCAATCCTCCAGGAATAACCGCTGCATCAGTGTTTATTCTTCTAAGCCTTTCCTTTGTGCTGGGAGTTAAATGAGCCCTGAACATATCCCACACCAGTAGGCTACGTTCTCGACGAAGTCCACCTGGTCGTCTACTCCATACATGTTCAAGCCATAGCTTTACCCCTTCTTCATCCATCCAGCCTTTTTCATTCACATGCACAAAAACTCCAACGGGGAACTTGATTTTTGACATTGTTTTTCTTTTGAAAATAATCATGGGTCTTAGTTTGGCACCATCAGCTGTACATGCTAGTACCACAGTAAAACTGGACTTCTCATGTCCTGTTGTTTTAATTAAAACAGTTTTGGCACCTTTTGAATTGACTGTTTTATTTCCAACCATGTCGAAATTCATAGGAGTTTCATCCATATTTCCGATCTGACTTAACGCATAGCCATGTTTTTTGCGCTGTTCTATTACATATCGATGGAAATTACTTACTTTGCCGTCAAGACCTGCAGGTAATTTTTGTGCAATTTTGGTCTTTTGCCTCAGTACCAGATCATGCCTTTCCAAGAACCTAGAACACCAGGATATAGTGGCCTTAAATCCTTTGCTGTGATCTGGGTTAGATTTGGCCCACTGAAGTGAAAAAATCCGTATGCTGTTTCGTGTCACTACAAAACCATTGTGACGATGCTCATGCACCATGGCTGCTACATGCTTCTTGAGTTCTGGCCAATGTGGGGTGTCTCTTCTTAATGCACACTTAGCCCTTGGCATACTCTTTAATGCATCTTCCTTGGCTTTCCAGTCTCGGACCATCTTTTCCGTTACTCCATATTGTCTTGCAGCAGCGCAGTTATTTTTTTCCTTGGCAAAGTTTACAACCTTGAGCTTGAAACTGGCTTCATGTTTCCTTCTCCTTGCTGGAGCCACGCTGGGGCCCTGTCTATCAGCCATTTCACACAACAGGGAATCTGAAATCTGTCAGGTATTGTAATCTGTCAGGTACTACGGTATTAATTTTATGAAATCAAAAAGGAAACTGGTGAACTACAAGTCCCAGAGATCCCACAATTGGTAGGTGGCAACAATTACTCTCCTCCAAAGCACCATAAATCTTTTTTATGAAGGGAAGATCTGGAGCTGGATGTGCAGTACAGGATGTTGGCTACCGGTACACACAGTTTATGATGCTTTGTTACCGTATGTACAGTAGCACCAGGTACAGTGTAATGTACCATACAGTAGCGCCAGATTGACACAGTATATGCTTTGTAATTCCGGTACAGTAGCGCCAGGTACACACAGTATACGGTAATATGATGCTTTGTTAGTATGGTAGGTACAGTACGGTATATACCGTATGATGCTTTGTTAGTAGGTACAGTATATATGATGCTTTGTTAGTATGTACAGTACCGTATATGATGCTTTGTTGGTAGGTACAGTAGGGTATGATATATGATGCTTTGTTACTGCTTGTCAAGTTGTCACTGAGTATGATGCTTTGTTAGTAGGTACGGTAGGTACGTTACAGTATACCTATATGATGCTTTGTCACTGCTTGTTGTCACTGAGAAACAGCATCCATTACTTCCTCCCTGGTAAATCTTTTAAAGAAGGGCTTTTAAATGTGAAAAGTACAGTACAGTACAGTAAAGTATTCCGGTATACCGGTATTTTGTTACTGTGGTAAAGATATAGACTTATACAGTGTGGATACAGTGTGCACCACTGAGCCAACCACGGCAGGCAATGCATTTTACTAATCTGTTGATGGATGCAAAGCCTGCTCGGATTGGCTGTGACATCATCAGCCTGACTCGGATTGTCAGAGGCTGTACTCCAATCCGAGCAGGCTTAACAGGCTTTGCATTCAGCAACAGAGTGCATCGCCCACCAGGATTGGCTGAGCGGCGCACACTGGACATCTCGAGCACCCGGTGGCAGAGCGGCAGAGCGACGCACACCGTGTATGGATTCAGCAGCCACCGCATCACCCGGCAGCTGAGCGGCACACAGACCACAGTGTAAGTGAGCACCCGGCGGCTGAGCGGCACAGCGTTACTAATCACCTTTTTTCACCAGGTACAGAGCACACGTACCTCTGCACCCGGCATATAAGACGACCCCCGGTTTTTGGCTGTGTAGATCCGGTGTAAAAAGTCGTCTTATACGCCGGCAAATACGGTATGTGCAATATTTATTATTTATGTTTACAGTTTAATAATTGAAGCATGTATTAACTTATTTATATAGTATAGTAAGCACTGCTACAAAATAAATCCCTGAGTATTACAAACCAGTTAGACTAACATCAATAGTATGTAAGCTATTGGAGGGGATGTTAAAGGACTAAATACAGGTGTTTAGTAAAGAAAACGGTATCATTAGCAGTAATCAGCATGGATTTATGAAGAATCGTTCTTGCCAAACCAATCTACTAACCTTCTATGAGGAGGTGAACTGCCATCTAGATAAAGGGAGGCCCATAGACATGGTGTATCTGGATTTTGCAAAAGCATTTGATAACGTTCCCCATAACTGTTTTTTTTTTTTTAAACAAAAAAGGTTGGTCTTTATTAGAAAGAGATGGTACATAATCCAAATAATACATATCAAGGTTTCTTACACAAATACAAAACAATGTACATAACCACATCGAAAACTCCTAGCGATGCATCCAACGCGCTTCTAAATGGTCTACACCACCCAGATGGAAAAATGGGAAGGAGATGGGAAGGGGGGGGCAGGAGGAAGGGAGGAAAGGGAAAAGAAAGAGGGGGGGGCAGGGGGAGGAAGGGAGGGGGGAGGTGGGAGGGGAGAAGAGAGGGGGTGAGGGGAAGAAAATAAGGGGGGGGGAGAGAGGGGGCAGCCAACACCTCCCGCACACATCTTCTTCCCGAAATCCTGGGGCTCAGGACAAAAAGAAACCTCCATCTCGTCATTCCCCTGCGCCTACCCAAGGTTGCCACACTCTTATGAACTTCTGGGGGCACCCCCTACTGGCATATGTCAGCTTATACATTGGCAGCACTTCATCAATGGATTTTTCCCAAGCTCGCAGTGTAGGTGGGAGGGGCGAGGTCTATTTGAGGAGTATTTGTTTCTTGGCATAGAAAAGCAGCAATGAGATCAGTATTTTGTTGTATCTGGGCCTCTGTTCGTCATCATGAATAGCTAGCAGAGCCAGCTCAGCTGTCAGGGGAACAGCCATCTTAAGACTCTCATTAATACATTCCATAACCGCAGACCAATACTGTGATATGCGTGGGCACTCCCAAAACATATGTAAAAACGAACCCTCAGGGGATCAACATCTAGGGCAATTTGGGGATCTATTCGGATTAATTCTGTGCAGTCTCTGAGGCGTGAAGTGCACTCTATGTAAACACTTAGCCCTTGTACACACGGTCGGAGATTCCGACAACCAAATCCGTCGGATTTTGTCCGTCGGATTGTGTCCGAAACTGTTGCATACACACGGTCGGACAAAGTTGTCGGAAAATCCAACCGTTCAGAACGTGATGACGTAATTTCGTTACGATGGGACTACGTTCAGGCTAGTAGCCAATAGCTTTGATGTAGGAATTTTATCTGAGAATGCATGGCACTTTGTCCGATCAGAATTCTCTACACATGATTGGAGTATGTCCGATCGGAGCATTTTGTCGGAAAATATTTCCGGCAAGTTGGAAAATTTGGTCCGACGGAAACAGTCCAATGCAGACCACACACAGTCGGAATATCCGACAAAACGCTCCGATCGGACACATTCTGACGGAATCTCCGACCGTGTGTACAAGGGCTTAGTTTGTATTAACCTATCCTTAGAGGATATCAGAAACCCGATACTCGTCTCGAAGCAGTCTTCCCAGGCCTCTCTATCCAGTGTTGGGATGTCCCCTTTCCACTTGTCCCACAACGCTTCCATTCTTGGAGACTCCCTACTGATCAACACCGAGTACAGGGCAGAGAGGGGTTTCATTAATGACTCCTGATCTAGCAGGCCCTCCAGTACATCCACTGCCAGAACCGGCGGTTCCCGGGACTGCGCCCGAAAAGCATGCCGTAGCTGCCAGTACCTAAAGAGCATGCCCCCAGGCATACCATGCATCACCGCCAACTCCCGGAAAGGGACAAGGGTCCCATTGGAAACCACATCCCCCAAGGTCTTGACACCATACCTGGCCCACAACTGTGGGTCCGGAATAGTCCTAAAGTGGGGAAGTAAAGGGTTTCCCCACAAAGGGCAGCGAGGGGACCATCTATTAGGGGCCATGAAACGCTTCTTAGCCACCTCCCAGATCTTTACCGTGACTTTGGTGGGGCTCGGCAGGTCAGGGCGACATGAGCACCCACGATACACCAGGTTGCTCAGTTCCATACGAGAACCAATTATGGCAGCTTCCAGACAGACTGCCGCGTTCGCCCTGGACCGTTCAAGCCACCACCGTACCGTTACCAACATGGCTGCCCAGTAATATACCAGCAGATTGGGCATCGCCAGCCCTCCCCCACTGGTCGGCAGCTGCAGTGTAGCCCTGGCTAACCGAGAGGCAGAAACCCTCCATAAGAAGCCTCCAAGGCAACCCTCCAGCTCTCTGAAAAGAGCCCGGGGCAACCACACTGGGCAGTTCCGGAAGATGTAAAGAACTTTAGGCAAGTAAATCATCTTAATGATACTAATGCATCCCAGTAAATTTAAGGGGAGAGTATACCATTTGGAGCAGTGGTCCTTCATCTGCGTAACTATGGGGCGGAGGTTTAATTGTTAAAACGATCGGGGGTCCTTCGTTACTCTAATACCCAGGTAAGTGAACTCCTCAACCCACCTCAGCGCTAGCTGAGTTGCAGCATTCTTAGCCCGCGCATCCACCGGGAAGATCACTGATTTGGCCCAATTCATGCATATCCCCAAGAAGCTGCCAAACTCATTGAATAACTCCAGGGCAGCTTGTAACGATGACGCCGCATCCTGCAGATACAGCAGGGTGTCCACCCTGAGTCCGACAATCCGTTTGGACTTTCTAACCAACGCCGCCAGTGGCTCAAAAGCGAAAGCAAATAGACTAGGAGACATCGGGCAGCCCTGGCGGGTGCCCCTCTGGAGGAGAAAAGCCTCCTTGAGGGAATTGTTCACCCTAATTCGTGCTCTCGGGGATCGATACAGCAGACTCAGCCAGTGAAGGAACTTGGGTCCCAGCCCAAATTTTTCCAATACCTTCCAGAGATACCTCCACTCTACGGAGTCGAAAGCCTTCTCTGCGTCTAGAGAGGCTATGACTCTCGTACCTCCATTGTCATGTCGAGCAGTCAGATTCAGGAATAGCCGGCGGATATTGACATCAGTGCCCTTGCCCGGCATAAAGCCGGTTTGATCCACATGCACCAAATCTTCAATTACATTGTGCAGTCTAAGGGCTAAAATTTTTGCCAACAACTTAGCATCTGCATTGATCAAGGAGATGGGTCTGTAAGACGCACATTCCTCCGGATCCTTACCAGGCTTGGGCACCAATATCACAACCGCATCAGCCAGCGAGTCCGGAAGCGCATCCACTTCCAACCACTGTTGTGTAAAAGGCGTGAATTTAGGGGCTAAGTACTCCTGATACACAGAGTAAAATTCAATGGGTATGCCATCAGGCCCCGGGGCTTTCCCTGACTGCATAGACCCCATCGCCTTCTGCACCTCCTCCAGGGTGATATCTCTGTCCAACTCAGCCCGTTTGTGCGGATCCAAGACAGGGAGCTCAATCCAGTCTAAATATTGAGATAGGTGAGAATCGTCATAGGTCACCCTAGAGGAGTACAGAGCCTGATAAAACTCAAGAAATCTCTTCTCAATATCAGTGGGTGATGTCAGGAGCCTGCCCATCTGGTCCTTCACTCTTGCGACATGGGTCATGCTACGCTGGCCCTTGGCCAACCATGCCAGCAGCCTCCCATTTTTGTCCCCAAACTCAAACACCCTTTAGGCACTTTCAACCATGGATTTGTGGGTAAGGTCTATTCTAATTAACGAGAGGGCAACCTGCCAGGCCTCATATTGAGCCCTCTCAGGGAGACGCACATACTCGGCCTCCCACAACCTGGCCTGCTCCTCCCCCGCCCCCAGAGACTGCCCAGCCTGTCTTTTCCTCATAGATATTCGGGTCATGTATTCCCCTCTGAGCCAAGCTTTGAATGCGTCCCAGACAATTAAGGGGTTAGCTGAGTCTCCATTAGTAAGCCAAAAAGAACACATAGCCTCTGGAATGTCCGTTTGGATCTCTAGATCCATCACCCAAAATCTGGACAGATGCCAAATCTTCTCCTCTCCCCCCCCCCCCCCCCTAGGTTAAGGTTGTGTACCCGGGATGGGGCATCAGTCCAGAGTCACTGTGCCAACAAAGTTAGGCTAAAATAAAGAAAAGAAAAAAACAAAAACACATTACGTCCAGATCTCGTGGAGTAAAGAAGCAGCCTTATGGCTGAAACAACGTCTGTCTTAGGTAGGAGTATCCTCAAAGTAGGGCCGATGAATACAGAGGGCAGAAGCCCGCAACATCTTCTAGGAGCTCCCTCACCACAGTTGTCGTCACATCCGCGGGGGGGGGATGCCCCCCCGCCAAGGAACCTTCTCAGTGTATGTCGCTCCTCCTAGAGAATAAGGGGAAAGTCAGAACATGGACAACAAGGCAAAACAGCCGCCAGGGCAGTCAGCTCCAACTGCAAACAAAAAAAATTGTCAAGGATCCATATCCTACTCATATAGAGTACAGGTAAGGATATCTGGCTCATCCGCTGGCGAAAGCAACAACAGGGCCCAAATCCATCCATTCTGAGAGGGATACAAGCACTGCTCCCTATGGAAGGGTCTCCAGCCACGCCGACGCCTCTTTAGGGTTAGTAAAAAATCGGACCGTTTCACCATCCACCACCTGAAGCTTGGCTGGGAACAAGACACTATACTTAAGTCCCTTTCTCCGCAGGCCAGCTTTAACTGTATCAAAGGAGCGGCGCTGGGTCTCCACAGTGTAGTCCGGGAATATCAGGAGTCGACCGTTCTCGTAGGGAAGATCCTTCGCCGCCCATGCGGCCCTGAGCAGCTCACCTCGGTCGCAGAAGTTCAGCAGCCGGAGGATGAAAGTCTGGGGGGGAGCCCCCTCCGGCCGGGGCGGCACACGGTGGGCCCTCTCCACCGCAAAGTACGGCGAGAGGGGGGTCGCCGGCAGTAGAGACTGCAGCAGTTCTTCCACGAACCGGGCAAGCGAGCGTCCTTCCGCCCCTTTGGGCAAACCCACATTACGGAGGTTGTTCCTCCTGCTTCGGTTCTCAGCATCCTCTGCCCTGTACTCGAGTGCCTTCACCTTCATTTGTAGCGTGCGTATGGAAGCCGAGTGTTCTGCGACCACATCCTCCGTCTCTCCCACCCGCCGCTCAGTCCCAGATACCCTAGACCTTATCTTGTCCAAGTCTTGTCGGATCAAGCCGACGTCCAGCTGGACCCCCTCAATTTTGGAGGCCAGTGTGGATTGACAATCAGTCACTGCCGCGCAGCATAATGTAATTGCAGAGAGGATCTCCGGCAACCCCGGGGACTCCGATGTCTGGTCCTCCTCGAGGTCCGTTTGCGACGCCATATTGCAGTGGCGTGCAGCCTGTCCCTGGGCAGAGGAGGACGCGCTATCTTCAGGCTGAAAGCGCGGAGGAAATTTATTCTTTTTGCCCTTCCTCTGGGTCCCCGGGGTCCTGGAAGGCATCCAGAAGTATCTGTGTCCACCAAATGATCCTAAATGACAGATACGGATCTATATACGGATCGTACTCTAAGCGAGCTCAGCTAGCACGTCTGTTCACTCCACCATCCCAGCCACGCCCCTCCCCATAACTGTTTACTGTACAAAGTAAGGTCCATTGGCATGGACCATAGAGTGAGTACATGGATTGGAAACTGGCTACAAGGTTCAGTTCAGAGTTCAGAGGGTAGTGGTAAATGGAGAGTACTCAGAATGGTCAGGGGTGGAAAGTGGGGTCCCCCAGGGTTCTATCCTGGGACAAATCCTATTCAGTTTGTTTATAAACAACCTGGAGGATAAGATAAACAGCTCAATCCTTGTATTTGCGGACGATGCTAAGCTAAGCAGGGCAATAATTTCTCTGCAGGATGTGGAAACCTTGAAAGTAGATCTGAACAAATGAATGGGGTGGGCAACTACATTGCAAATGAGGTTTAATAAGGAAAAATGTAAAATAATGCATTTAGGTGGCAAAAATATGAATGCAATCTACTCACTGGTGGGAGAACCTCTGGGGGAATCAAGGATGGAAAAGGAAGGACCTGGGGGTCCTCGTAGATGATAGGCTCAGCAATGGCATGCAATGCCAAGCTTCTGCAAACAGAATATTGGCATGCATTAAAAAGGGGATTAATACAAGAGATAAAACGATAATTCTCCCACTCTACAAGACTGGTCTGGCCACACCTGGAATATGCTGTCCAGTTCTAGGCACCAGTCCTCAGGAACGATGTGTTGGAAATGGAGTGAGTACAGAGAAGGGCAACAAAACGAATAAAGGGACTGGAGGACATTAGTTATGAAGAAAGGTTACAAGCACTGAACTTATTCTCTCTGGAGAAAAGACGCTTGAGCGGGGATATGATTTCAATTTACAAATACCATACTGGTGACCCCACAATAGGGATAAAGCTTTTACGCAAAAGGGAGTTTTATAAGACACGTGGCCACTCATTAAAATTAGAAGAAAAGAGGATTAACCTTAAACTGCGTAGAGGGTCCAGGAACCGGCCGAGATTCGAACCATCTATGGCCAGTCTAAGTCTGTCTTTGTACTATCCTGCACAACAGCATTTAACCTGGGAAGGGCAGCTCTGTAAACCAATCAATGCATTTCACTTTGAACCAAATTAATTTGTTGGAGAAGAGAACAATGTAGAGACCTCAACAGTAGCAGCTATTCCTTCATGATCTAATCGCCACCTTGACAAAGCCCTTTTACTTTAAATACAGTGGTCAGTAGTGATGGACGAACGTTTCGCCCGGCGGTCGTTTCGCGGCGAATTTCCGACTTTCGCCGTCCGCGGGTTCGAACGCCTTTTTCCGTTGTTCGCCCCGGCGGACTTACGTGTTTAATGTATACAAGAACTTTAACCTTTCGTGACACGTTTATCATGTGTTACAGGACAACCAATTGAGACATGACAGCTCATGGACACTTGGACATTCCCCCTAACCTATAAATACACCCGATCCGGTGGCCATTTTACATTCTTTCTTCTGTCACTGTAGGGAAAGGATCCTGTGTGGAGTAGGGACAGAGAAAACGCTAGCTATTTGGTACACAAAAGTTCTTTTCAGGACTGGTATAGGTGTTAGGTCAGCAGCCTGAGTTTCTTTTGTCAGTTTAGATAAAGGGACAGAGCGCTGTATGCTGCTATTTTAGGGACAGCTCAGCCAGATTAGTCTTTCTTCATCATCATCATCATCATCATCATTAGCTGTTACTATCAGGTCCACAAAAGAGCTGTTCCAGCTAATCGTTCCAGCCTACTCTTTTTTGCCAATTTGTATAGGGACAGGCAGGAAGCAGTGTGTCAGGCAGTGAGGATAATTTTAAAGACTTGCTGTTACTATTAGTTCCACAAAGGTTCTTTTCAGGACTGGTATCAGTGGTACGGTAATAGGCTTGTACACGTATAATATTCTTTCTTCCAAATATAGAAAGAATATTATACTTGACTGCTGCCCTTCTGCTGCAGTCTGCTAATCATTCACAACTCACTTGTTCCACAAAGCTCTTTATCAGGACTGGTAACTTGGTCTGTCTAGGGTGCTACGGTACATAGGCTTGGGTGCGGTACAGTCTGCTGTTCTGTAAGGACCGCTATCGGTCCACAATACATAGGGTTGCCGTGCACTACTGCTGACCGCTGCCCTATACTGCAGCAGTCCTTCAGCGGTATAGGGACTGACGCACAGTCTGCTAAACACTAATACACAACCTGCTTGGTCCACAAAAGTTCTTATAAGGACTGGTAACTTGGTATAGGGTGCTACGGTACATAGGCCTGAGTGCGTTACAGTCTGCTGTTCTGTAAGGACCGCTATCGGTCCACAATACATAGGGTTGACGTGCACTACTGCTGACCGCTGCCCTATACTGCAGCAGTCCTTCAGCGGTATAGGGACTGACGCACAGTCTGCTAAACACTAACACACAACCTGCTTGGTCCACAAAAGTTCTTATAAGGACTGGTAACTTGGTATAGGGTGCTACGGTACATAGGCCTGAGTGCAGTACAGTCTGCTGTTCTGTAAGGAATGCTATCGGTCCACAATACATAGGGTTGCCGTGCACTACTGCTGACCGCTGCCCTATACTGCAGCAGTCCTTCAGCGGTATAGGGACTGACGCACAGTCTGCTAAACACTAATACACAACCTGCTTGGTCCACAAAAGTTCTTATAAGGACTGGTAACTTGGTATAGGGTGCTACGGTACATAGGCCTGAGTGCAGTACAGTCTGCTGTTCTGTAAGGACCGCTATCGGTCCACAATACATAGGGTTGCCGTGCACTACTGCTGACCGCTGCCCTATACTGCAGCAGTCCTTCATTGGTATAGGGACTGACGTACAGTCTGCTAATCACTAACACACAACCTGCTTGGTCCACAAAAGTTCTTATAAGGACTGGTAACTTGGTATAGGGTGCTACGGTACATAGGCCTGAGTGCGTTACAGTCTGCTGTTCTGTAAGGACCGCTATCGGTCCACAATACATAGGGTTGCCGTGCACTACTGCTGACCGCTGCCCTATACTGCAGCAGTCCTTCAGCGGTATAGGGACTGACGCACAGTCTGCTAAACACTAACACACAACCTGCTTGGTCCACAAAAGTTTTTATAAGGACTGGTAACTTGGTATAGGGTGCTACGGTACATAGGCCTGAGTGCAGTACAGTCTGCTGTTCTGTAAGGACCGCTATCGGTCCACAATACATAGGGTTGACGTGCACTACTGCTGACCGCTGCCCTATACTGCAGCAGTCCTTCAGCGGTATAGGGACTAAGAGTTTTGTCACAGGGTGATTTAAAAAATGACAGGCAGAGGAAGAGGCAGGCCCTTCCGCAGGGGTGGTAGGGGTAGGGCAGGAGCAACAGCCTTGAGCCAAAGTGGGAAGTTGCAGAAGGTGCGTTCAATTACTTTAAAGGACGCACCAGACTTGGTTGAGTGGCTCACTCAGCCTTATTCTTCTGCACCCTCCTCATCCTCTCGATCTGCACCCTCTTCTTCACTCTCTGCTATGTGCACCCCCAAAGACACTACCACCAACAACACCACCACCACCACATACCTTCCGCTTGAGTGCAAATGGGGGCCTTCATGCTCCAGTGTTTTAATAGGGACCCCCGTATAAAAAGCATGAGGGTCAAGGACCAGTACTGGGTGGCAACGTACTTAGATCCCCGGTACAAACACAAAATGGCGGAAATGTTACCGCCGTCGCAGAGGGCTGTCAGAATGCAGCACTTCCAGGCCTTGCTTCGAGAAATGCTGCATTCTGCTTTTGCGTGCGCTGGCAGAGGAGCAATTCCCACTCCCAGAGAAGGATTTGCGGGTACCAATCCAACAGCGCCTGCAAGAAGAGGCCGGTTTGAAGATGTGTTGGTGACTTCGGATATGAGGTCATTCTTTCAGCCGACCCATCGACAGGTGTCATCCGGATCCAGCATCAGGGAACGCCTAGACCGTCAGGTGTCCGACTACATTGGGTTAACGGCCGATGTGGACGCTCTGAGGAGTGATGAACCCCTAGACTACTGGGTGGGCAGGCTTGACCTCTGGCCAGAGCTTGCCCAATTTGCAATCGAACTGTTGGCTTGCCCCTCATCCAGTGTCCTGTCCGAAAGGACGTTCAGCGCAGCAGGGGGGATTGTGACCGATAAGCGTACTCGCCTAGCTCACGACAGTGTTAACTACCTCACATTTCTAAAAATGAATGAGGCATGGATCTCGGAGGAATTCAACACATGTGATCAGTAGACCATGTATATGTCTATAAACAATTTTTGGAATCAAGCACACAGACCTTCTTAATTCATTTGGCTCACTTCCCTGACCCAAAAAAGCACACCGTACTATATGCCCCTACCCTCCTCTTTGAAGAGGTTGAGCGGTGTCATATTTCTACTGGGGCTGCTTATTATGAGGGGTTCCCACCATCCCTGTGCTGTGCTGACTTCCTCCTGGGTGTTCTTATTATGAGGGGCTCCCACCATCCCTGTGCTGTGCTGACTTCCTCCTGGGGGTTCTTATTATGAGGGGATCACACCATCCCTGTGCTGTGCTGACTTCCTCCTGGGGCTGCTTACGGTGCTGCTGTCAGCGCTGTATGTCACGGAGCTGCTGTCAGCGCTGTATGTCACGGAGCTGCTGTCAGCGCTGTATGTCACGGAGCTGCTGTCAGCGCTGTATGTCACGGTGCTGCTGTCAGCGCTGTATGTCACGGAGCTGCTGTCAGCGCTGTATGTCACGGAGCTGCTGTCAGTGCTGTATGTCACGGAGCTGCTGTCAGCGCTGTATGTCACGGAGCTGCTGTCAGCGCTGTATGTCACGGAGCTGCTGTCAGCGCTGTATGTCACGGTGCTGCTGTCAGCGCTGTATGTCACGGAGCTGCTGTCAGCGCTGTATGTCACGGAGCTGCTGTCAGCGCTGTATGTCACGGAGCTGCTGTCAGCGCTGTATGTCACGGAGCTGCTGTCAGCGCTGTATGTCACGGAGCTGCTGTCAGCGCTGTATGTCACGGTGCTGCTGTCAGCGCTGTATGTCACGGAGCTGCTGTCAGCGCTGTATGTCACGGAGCTGCTGTCAGCGCTGTATGTCACGGAGCTGCTGTCAGCGCTGTATGTCACGGAGCTGCTGTCAGCGCTGTATGTCACGGAGCTGCTGTCAGCGCTGTATGTCACGGTGCTGATGTCAGTGCTCTGTATTACGGTGCTGCTGTCAGTGCTCTGTATCTCCTGCACCCTCTTGTTTGCCTACCCTGGTCCCTGACCTTCCCTCTCCTCCATTGCCTTCATTAGCTCCATAGTCCTGAATTGTCAGAACAATTTCCCAAATAAAAAAAAAATGCTTGTAGTTATCGATCCCAAATTCACCTCATACATGTATTATGCTATTGTCCAGGTGGTGGGACTACGTGCTACCCCCTAATAATTACCCCGTGGCCGCAAATTCGACCTAAAGGTTTGCGAAATTCGCCTCCCATTGAAGTCAATGGAGCCCGCGGCGAACGGTCGTTTTCGCGAACGTTTGTGTCCGTTCGCGTTTCGCGTTCGCGAAACGTCCCGTCGGAAGTTCGTCCATCACTAGTGGTCAGTGCCAGAATATGGGGTCTGGCAGGTGTGTTTGGCTTAGAAAACTGCAGAAAATTGCAATTTTTTTCTGATTTGCAAAAAAACGGTTTAATTTTGTATTTAGACGTTTTTCTGCCTGCACACTTTAAAACAGTGGCATAACAATACAGGTCACATGATTCACCACTGAAGCTGGCATCAAGGGAATATGTGGCTTTAAATGTTACCCTCTGCTCATCTAATACGCCTGTTCTTCTTATAGAATGATTCCAATCAGGGATGCTGACAGTTCAATAAGAGTCTCAAAACTCTTAAAAAAAAAGCTGTTAAGATGATCTCTAGAAATTAAAAAGAAAACTGAAAAGAAGAAAAGAAAGCTTGGATCTATTGAATATTTAGGTTAGTGAATAAAGGGCGCTTTTGTCCTAAACCAAGGCCTGGTGCAGATCCTTTTAACCTTTTAAAATGTATTTAAAATTATTTTTCCCCCATGCTAGTTCTACCGGAGCCACACTTAACATTTATAGTATGTCCCTCTTCTGGGATCGCATTGTGAGGATAAGCCTTTATTCTCGTCTTTGTTTCCTCAGCACTTCATGATTTCACTCCTTCACTCCTATGGATTCATATTTTGTACAGAACCATTATGCCCATTTAACAAAATGTTATATTTATTGAATTGTGTTAACCTGTAAATTATTACATTTAAGAAGATAGTCGATTCATAATTAAAAGCTTATTTCTAATGTGTAATATTGTTTTAGGAAACCTGTTTTTACTGTACTGAATGTACAGTTTGTAATGATATAAGTATGTATATGGGAACAGCCATTCTGTAGAAAGGATTGGTTTCCATGCTTTTAGTGCTACTCATTATTGCCAAACAGTACAACAATATACTCTGTACAGTTTCATGAACACAATGCACTTTGTAGACACATGATCCTGTGATCTAGGCTTCAGGTCACATGAGTAAGCTTAGAAGCATATTTTTTAACAAAATTGCAGACATGCACAATCATTTTGTTTGTAAAGTGTGACTTTGTACAATGTAATTTTTAGGCTTGGTGTTTTTGTGCTGTATATGACAATGAACAACCATTCTACAGCTTTTTTTCCTAACTTCCCTAAATAATAAATTAAGTACACAATACTTATTACTTAACGTCATTAACAGACTTAAAGCAGAATTAAATTTGGACAGGTCATACCACATCTTTGTATTGGAACCGCACAGTGGTATGGAAGTACAATTTAAGGTGGACGGAAGAAAATCCCTTTTGGGAGAAAATAGGCCCTAGGCCTTAAGACAACCTTCTTGTTGTGAAGAACAAGAAAGGGATCTCTAGAAGTAGAGGCCAGTAACTCAAATACGCCTTGTCAAGGTGATGTCAGTAAGGAAGGTAATGTTGTGTTGAGTGTGGACAAATGAATATCTCTGATAGCAGTCACATTTTGAAAACCGCTCCCCTAGCACAACCGCATCATTCATTCACAGGAATCTGTGAATGAGAGCAAGTCCCTTCCAATCTTCCAATGTGGCAGACTGCTTGTATTTCTCAATTAACTGTGAGGACACAGATGAGCGCTATTGTAGTTCATTCACAAGCCCTGCAGCTTTCAAGCTGACAGCCTGTACAGAGATATGAGCTGAAACCTGTAGGGCTTGTCTGCAGGAACCTGACACTGGACCCATGATGCTCTTATCATGGGTGCAATGCTTTTCAGGCTCCTGAGGGGAAAAAAAAATCACTTTTTTTTCCTGCAAAAATATGTGCATTTTATGTTCTTCCCAAAAAGTGAACTTAGCCTTTAAGCAATAAAGGTGACTGGGGAAACATGCTTCCTCTAGCAACAAAGTCCAGTATATTTTTGCCAAACGGTTCGGGAGAGCAGACTGGTGGTGTTAGAGAATTCAGATACAGGTAGCTCCATATCCAAACATGTATACACTGCATGAATAAGAACTAAAATGCTGAAATAATATCCTTAATTCTAGGAGTTGTGTTAGTAGACTGAACCCCAGGCACAAAATCATCCAAAAAGAATAGAGTACACTTCCAATCATCCTCAGCTGAACATGCAGAAGCAGCTGAAGGCATATCAGAGAAAGACTCAGGAGGGGAAGGGGTAGAAGTAACCTTGTGGTCCCTGAATTATGAGTTATCTTGATTAATTTTATTTTTTTGTCATACAATCTGACATAGATGCAGAAAAATCTTCCCTGGATGATGCAAAGGAGACAGCCACACCTGGTGGAGTTAGGGAAGACTTCGAAGGAGCATGTGTACTCAAGCAGGGGGCAGTGATTTGGTCAGCTGTGATTTTGTAGGCAGTAGCAAGGAGAAGGCCGGGAAAGTTTGTGTCCCTGCAAGAAGTGTTATCGTAGCGAGAATATCTTACTCTGTGGGCGATGATAGGCCGTGACTGTATGTACAAAACAGCCGTGTAAGGCAGCACTGGCCCTCAAGGAGCATGCAGCACATATAATTTCTTTTTTGGCTGAATTTTCCATGTGTTAATCCCTTGGGGGGGTGGGCAGGAGACTCCTATATAACACAACCCTTAAATACTTTCAAGCTACTTTCAAAATACTACTCACAGCAGTGGTCTGAAACAGAGTAACAGAGTGTCAGTGCAGGACCCAGTGAAAACAGATGAGACAATCTTCACCCCTCAGGTGATTACTCTTCCAAGGAAGTCTTCAGGGACAGAATTACCTCAACAAGTGTAGCATGGTAAAGTCACATTACAGGCAGCACCTCTGTTTTCAGCATGGCAGAGTCCAGGTATGGCCGCCAGGGTGCTGATGATCCAGATAACTGCAAACAAGCATTATTAGGTCTGCAGCTAATGAAGAATCTTGATTTTAGAAACATCTAAATAATGTCAAGCAAAATGATTTTGCTTTTCTTTGAGGAGAAAATACATCCATGCTTCTAGGACATTAGCAGGAAACTGATGAGTTGAAACATGATGAGTGGTTGTGAATTAATTCTGTCCCTTTGCCCTTTAATAAACAATTAAGACACTCTCTGCTCAGTTTTTATGTTAGTCAGTGACCCCATTTGGGTTGTTGCTGTTAGCAATATCATTGGGGCAAAAAGTAAGAAAATCTCCAATGGGGTCTCAAATGAAAATAAAAGCAGAATACGTTTTTTTTAGCCCACTCCCGCTGAAAGAAAAATAAAGATACATTTTTAGTAATGTTATGTCCTTGTTGAAAGCCTCTCTCTCTTTTTCTTGGTGTCCTCACTGGAACAAGAAATTAGGAATATTTTCTCTAGTAGGCATGCAAACAGCAATAAAAACCTAAAAACCTCATAGAGATTTCAAGTCACTCTATATATAAAACATGGCTGGAGTTCCTCTTTAAGCTCCACAACAGCAATCTTTTCCTGAAATTCTTTTGACTATATAACAATTGTGATTGACTGATGTGATATACATTACTTCTCCAGCTTTATTTAAATAAAAAAAAGAATTGCGTTCTTAATCTATCCTTAAAAACTTTTTTAGAGGAATACAACTTTGTAGCTGCCAGCAACCTGGCACAAGATTTGGTCTCTTGTGATTTGCATCATCCTTGGAAGTCCTTGAGTGAGTATTATTCTCAAATCATAAAGTCTATCATGTCACATAATACATGTAGCAGGTAAAGCCTCTGCATGCTGAATAATTGAATAAAATTATCTTTTCTATCACAATTGGGCAATATATAAAACTATATCTAGATAATTTCTGTCAGACTCTGCATGCAATTAGAGCAGAACATGTAATGAAAGAATGAATGAAATACTTGTATAGCGCACAATGCGAGCTGAATCGCCTCTAATAGAAGGGCCAGTATCCACTATGGCCAATTACAGGTGAAAAGTAATTTAAATTCTGGACATGCCTAATCAAGGAATGAAATATTGATGTATAATGTGTAGAACTCTCACGTACCCTGTTCTTCTTTTTACTTTACCAAGGTGTATGTTGGTTAATTAAAAAATAATCCTCACAGGATAAAAACAGTAGATCTGCTCTCAAGTGGGATGATGCAGAGATTTAGGGAGATTTACTAAAACTGATGCACTCAGCATCTGGTGCAGCTGTGCATGGTAGCCAATCAGCTTCTAACTTCAGCTTGTTCAATTAAGCTCTGACAATAAAATCTGGAAGCTGATGCTGGTGCAAGGCTGCTCCAGATTTTGCACCATGCAGTTTTAGTTAATAATCCCCTGTTTAACCACTTCAGCCTCACAATATTTGGCTGCTGAATGACCGGGCCATTTTTTGCGATTCGGCACTGCGTCGCTTTTACTGACAGTTGCGTTGTCGTGCTGCCCGGCACCCAAACAAAATGATGTCCTTTTTTCCCACAAATAGAGCTTTCTTTCCTTTTTGATATTTGATCACCTGCGTGTTTTTTATTTTTTGCGCTATAAACAAAAAAGAGCGAAATTTTGAAAAAACAATGTTTTGTACTTTTTGCTATAATAAATATCCCCGTATCTTATTCTTAATTTTTTTTTAAAAAAAGCTAATTTTTTCTCGGTTTAGGCAGATATGTATTCTTCTACATATTTTTGGTAAACAAAAATCTCAGTATGCATATATTGATTGGTTTGCACAAAAGTTTATAGCGTCTATAAAATAGGGTATACATTTATAGCATTTTTATTACTAGTGATGGTGATCTGCGATTGTTATTGGCACTGCAAAATTATGACGGACACATCGGACACTTTTGACACATTTTTGGGACCATTGGCATTTATACAGCGATCAGTGCTATAAAAATGCACTTATTACTGTAAAAATGTCACTGGCAGGGAAGGGTTTAACACTAGGGGCGATCAAGGGGTTAACTGTGTTCCCTGCTATGTGTTTCTAACTGAAGGGGGAAGGGACTGACTAGAGCAAGTGATGGATCGGGGTTCCTAGCTATTAAGAACACACGATCTGTCACTCCTCACAGAGCAGGACAGGGATTTGTGTGTTTATGACTCCTGGCGCACATTACATCCCAGAGACAGAGACTATACCTACTATTCCCCACCCCACAACCGTTACTCTAGAATAGATTACCTTTTCATCACGCAAAGAGACCTCCCATTCTTGTCTGAAGCAACCATTGAACCTCTGTTTCTTTCTGACCACCATCCTATCACCGCCACTTTAACACTTTCAGATCACATACAGCTCACCAAAACTTGGAGATTAGATGCATCATTAATCACAGACAACTCCCACATAGCCAAAATCACGGAAAACATCAAGGACTTCTTTGTAATCAATGACACCCCCGACACGTCTCATCTGACCCAGTGGGAAACCCAAAAATGCGTGGTTATGGGAACACTTATCAAATTAGCATCAGCCAGCAAACGTGCCCAACAGGAAGCTAAAACAAATACAGAAACTGGAACAGACCCTTAAACTCACTACAGTGCGAACCACCCTAAAAGATCTGGAACAAGCTAGAAATCGCCTAAGGGAAGAATTAGGAAAGAAAACCAGGAAAAACTTTATCCTTTCCAAAAAGCTTTTTTACGAGCATAGCAATAAAAGTGGAAAGCTCTTAGACAGAGCCC
This sequence comes from Lithobates pipiens, assembly GCF_037356315.1. NCBI lineage: Eukaryota > Metazoa > Chordata > Amphibia > Anura > Ranidae > Lithobates > Lithobates pipiens. Next base: position 347,065,450 of record NW_027507718.1, on the reverse strand, counting down.
TCTAAGCCAAAAAGGCTAATACCGCAATAGGCAAAATTAGATCGTCCCCAACAGTAACTTTAACAGCGAGGAGATTGCCAACCACTATGCACAGTAGTCCTACACAGATCTATACAACCTCCCTCCAGAACAAAAGTCACATGCAGATAATAGGTCACGCAAAGACATCATCACAGAATTCCTTACACAATACAGTCCCAGCTCTATATCTCAAGAGCAAGTGAAAATAGATGGTTCCTTAACAGGTGTAGAATTCTACTCAGTCATTAAACAAATTAAATTAGGCAAAAGCCCTGGCCCAGACAGATTCTGTATGACCTACTACAAAACTTTCTCAAAACTATTAACTGCTCCCTTCTTAAGGCTGGGTTCACACTGAAGCGATGCATCGCATGCCTCCCGCCGGCAGTTCACACTGCCCTATGCGGACTGCTGGGAGTGTCAGTGAAACCTTAATGACACCCCCAGATGAGTTCGCATATCTCAGTGCGATCTGCAAACTCGGACAGGAATCGGATCGCATGGTGTGAACACCCATGCGATCCGATTCTGCTGCGGACCAAAAAAAGGGTCCCGTGCGAGTTTGCGGCGGGTGCGATGCGAATTCAGCCATACTATCTGTATGGCTGAACTCGCATCGCACAGAGATCGGATGTGATTTGCACTGCAGTGCAGTGCGAATCACATCCAGTTCTCCTAGCCGCGCCAGTATGAACCCAGCCTTAAAGCCTTTAACTTGCTATCCCAGCCAAATGCAGTCTCCATTACCCTACTCAAAGTGCATATTTGCGTCATCTCCAAACTTGGCAAAGACCGTGAATTAGCCTCAAACTATCACCCTATCTCGTTGCTAAACACTAATCTAAAAATCTTTGCAAAAATTCTAGCTAACTGCATACTCCCTCTACTCATTAGACATGTGTAGAGTGAAATATTTCATTTCGGAATTTGGTTTTCGTCCGAAAAATACATTTATTTAGTTACTCCCAAAATTTGTTTTTATTTATTTAGTTTTTCGTTCAAAAATTGCATTCGTCCAAAAAGCCACATGAATTATGATCAAATCTGTCTTTGAAGGCTTAGGCCGCGTACACACGCGGGGACTGTTCGCTGAAACTGTCCGCTGAAACCAAGTTTCAGCGGACAGTCCGCTCGTGTGTGGGCTTTCAGCGCACAGTTTCAGCGAACAGTCCGCTGAACAAGGTTTTTCGGAAATTCCGAAAAACTGTCCGCTGAAACCTTGTTTCAGCGGACAGTCCCCGCGTGTGTAGGCTTGTTCGTCAAACAAAGTTGCGCGCATGCTCAGAAAGGATTTTCATGCCGAAAGTTATAATGCAGTGTATAGGACGTCGTATTTTTCATCCCGTCGTACGTGCCGTTCACGTCATCGTGCACGGTTTCAGCAAACTGTTCGTCCGTCGTGTGTGGCCATGTCCGTCCATGCTAATTTTGAGCGGACTGTTTGCCGAAACTGTTTGACGGACAAAGTTGGGCGAACAGTCCCCGCGTGTGTACGCGGCCTTATGGTGTCTGTCGAATGTATAAAGAAGATTCGACAGAGCTAGTATATTGCATACTTTGTGTGAACTTTAGAACCCTATTAAAGTCTATGGGACTCCAACGTTCAAAATCTAATTTTAAAGGCTAATATGCAAGTTACTTTCCTAAAAAGTGGTCCTGCCCCAGGGGACATGTATCAATGCAAAAAAAGTTTTAAAAATGGCCGTTTTTTCGGGAGCAGTGATTTTAACAATGATTAAAGTAAAACAATAAAAGTGTAATATTCCTTTAACCACTTAACAACCGCCCCATAGCCGAATGACGGTCACCTGACCCTGCCCCCTCTGACGCGAATGGGGAAGCCGGGCTTCCTCAATGACGTATGGGTGACCCGCCACCCTCTGATGTAACTCAGGTTTCTGTTACATCAGAGGGGGGCGGGGTCACCCACACGTCATTGGGGAAGCCCGGCTTCCCCATTTGCGTCAGAGGGGGCGGGGTCAGGTGACGGGTAATCCCGCCCTCCGCATATAAGAAATGTCAGGCTGCCGCCGGGATCCCGCAGTGTCTCCATGGAGACAGAAGATGGATGGATGCGCTGCGCTGGATCAGATCAGCCATCGCTGGACCCGGAGAGATGATTATCCGTCGCTGGATAGCAAGAGTGGATTACCACCGCTGGAACGTTGGCAATGCTGCAGCAGCTGCACTCGCAGCAGAGGGCCATCGATAAGTACCTGTGTGAGTATGGCACCAGGACAGGGTGAGGAGAGCTTGGCTTTTTTTCGCCACGCCAGTGGCTACTGATCAAGGATGCATGCCCTGTCCTGTAACCATTTTGAGGAGGTCACAAGGATGGTGAGCAGCAACATTGCATGCATCAGTGATACTGACCCTCTTGTCTTCCTGTTGGAGCACACACTTCATGGAATAATGGACAGGGCACTTGCGGCAGAACAGCGGGAGGAAGAGGACTTGCTTACCTCTCAAGGCCCCCTTTATCCAGATAGCATTCCTGTGGGCCCGCCAAATGCACAGGAAGTTGAGAAGGCGGAGGATTGTGTCAGCATGGATGTAGAGGATAACACTCAGCAGCAGTCTTCAAGGGATGGTTTTAGTCCCCAGAAATCCAAGGAGTTGTACGTGGTTGGAAGGAGGTAGTTCCGTGACCCAGGGACTCAAAACTGAATGTGTCTGCAAACTTACACTGCATGGTCTCCCTGATTCTGCAAAGCCTGCGAAAGGACCGTAGGATTTGTGGTATCAAGGACAGGGATGATTACTGACTGGCAACCTTTCTTGATCCACGTTACAAGGGTAAGGTTGCAGAATTCATCCTGCCTTCGCAGAGGGATCAGAGGATGAAACCTCTTCAGGAGGCCATGAAGAAAGGTTAGTGCAATGCATTTCCAGACCCTGGGAGGTTACAATTTCCTCGTGCTGGACAACGTGTTGCTGAGGCTTCGTTCAGTCAGAGGAAGATCAGTGGAGAAGGTGGCCGGCTGACTGATGCCTTTAGACCTTCAGTCCTTAGCGCTAAGGTCTGATCAGTTCAAGCAACCATCGCCGGCGTCTGCATTACATGGTGCAGGAATATCTATGGGCAAGAGCAGACTTTGGGACCTTTCCAACAGACCATCCACTGGGTTACTGGTTCTTGAGGATGGACCACTGGCCAGAACTTGCTCAATATGCAATTGAGCTACTGGCCTGTCCTGCATCCAGTATTCTTTCTGAACGCACATTCAGTGCTGCTGGAGGGTTTGTAATTGATCATAGAGTGCGCCTGTCACACACTCCATTGATAGGCTCACATTGATAAAAATGAATCAGTCTTGGATCAGCAGCAGCTATCAAGCACCCGATGCTGATGTAACTGATTGATTTTTTTTTATGGATGTGGGATCCCTTGAAGACTGCCTATGCTGAGTGACTAGCCTATTCCTCCTCAATCTTGATGATGCTAGCTTCCAACAATATTTTTGGTTTAGGGCACCACCACCACTGTCTAAGGCCCAATTTTTCTGCCTCTGTTTAACAGGGGCATGCAATTACAATTTTTGATCAAATATTTCACAGCAGGGCCTGTTCCTGCACCCAACAGGAGTATCTGTGAGGGGTTACAGTGTTGTGGCACCACTACCACCAAAGGCCCAATTTTTCTGCCCCTGTTTAATGGGGGCATGTAATTACAATTCTTGATCTAATATTTCACAGCAGGGCCCATCCCTTCACCCACCAAGAGTAACTGTGAGGGATTACAGTTTTGTGGCACCACCACCAAATTCCCATTTTTTCTGCCCCTGTTTAACAGGGGCATGTAATTACAGTTTTTGAAATAAAATTTAACAGCAGGGCCTGTTCCTGCACACAACAAGAGTAATTGTGAGGGGTTACAGTGTTCTGACACCACCAACACCTAAGGCCCAATTTTCTGCAGAGTATATAGGGCAGGCTGTATAGTATATATACTTCTGTTCAGAGTATATAGTGCCTATTTTTTTTTACATTTGAGTGTGGGGTTCCCCTTAATGTCTATACCAGACCCAAAGAGCCTGGTAATGGGGGGGAGGGGGGTCCATGCCATTTTTCTCAATGATTTTCATCGATATTGCGGGGACCCGACAATACATTACAAATGCAAGCAATTTTAAATTACTTTTTTCCTTTAGAACCCCCCCCCCCCCCCCCCCCGGGACGATATTTGAAGGAATATTTAATTTTTATCATTTCACTTTAAACATTCTTAAAATCACTACTCCAGAAAAAACGACAGTTTTTAAAACTCTTTTTTGCATTGATACATGTCCCCTGGGGCAGGACCCAGGTCCCCAAACACTTTTTAGGGCAAAACCTTGCATATAAGCCTTTAAAATTAGCACTTTTGATTTTTCACATTCGTGTCCCATAGACTTTATTGGTGTTTGCGTGTTCAAACAAACTTTTTTGCATATTCGGATGTTCTGGTGCGAACCGAACTGGGGGGTGTTCAGCTCATCCCTATTTCCCAGTTATAAGAGGGTGTGCACACTTATGCAACCACATTTATTTTATTTTTACTTCCCCCCCTAAAAGATTTCAGTTTGTTTTTCAACTGAGTTGTACAGTTTATAGGTCAAATTAAAGGTGGAAAAAGTTCTGAAATTATGTATCTTTGTCTAATTTTTTTACATCACAGAAACCTGACATTTTAACAGTGGTGTGTAGACTTTTTATATCCACTCTGTGTGTGTGTATATATGTATGTATATATATATATATATATGTGTGTGTGTATATAATCACTACCCTCATAAGAGTTGCAGGGGTTTCCCCACTGCTGCATCGCCAGGCATCAAGCATTTTCCTCACTTTCTCCATGCACAAGGAACAGTCTTTGAGCTTGTTTTTTGTTGCTTTATTAGGTATAATAACTTGGATGGGGAATAGGAATTATGGGATGCCCAGTGTCAGGAACCATGAATCAGACTGAGACAGAAAATGCAGTAAACAATCACACATTTTAATATAATAGTAAAAATGGTACAGAACAGTAAACATAGTCAAAACATAGCCAGGGATCGGTAGCAAAGCAGATGGTCAGACAAGCCAGTAAATCAGGAAAGCAGAGATGAGCATAGTCGGAGGCAGAAGAACAGGATCGGTAACCAGAAGGGATGTCAGTTGGGCAAAGTCTTTCACAGGAACACAGCAGAGAATCTCCAGATATGTTTGGCCAAGGCGAAGGCACGAAAGGAATGAACAAGGCAGTTTAAATAGCCAGAAGGGGCTGGCCTCCAGACCATACCATTTCCAATGAACCAGGTACTGTATGCGCCCACAGAACCTATGTGAGTCTATGCTAGATTGTATTTTGTACTCCCAAGATGTTGAAGCAGTTGTATACCAAAGGTTTTAATAAGGAAACATGGAATAAATTGGAAAATTATGCATGTTGGAAGGAAGGTCTAATGCATAGGCCACTAGAATGATCCTACAGAGAATACAGAAAAGCCCAATATACCATGGTGCCAGTTTCAGTGAGGTAACATGGACAATGCATCAGCCCTTAATTTCTTAGTACCGGGTAAGAATGAGATGTAATTGAAGCTTGACAGAAAAATAGCCCAATGAGCCCTTCTGGGAGATAAGCAATTTACCTCAGATAAGAATGGGAGATGACAGAATGGAGTTTGGAATGGGTACGAATATCTGCTTAATTACTGTTTTTGTCCTTCACACTAAGCTAATTTATTTTACCCTATGCCCAATTGGAGTAGAGAAAGTTACTGGGGGGGGGGGGGGGGGGGGGACACTTTGAAGTTCTACTGAAGGAGCCAAGGAGGTTCTTCTCTTGTTGCCAAGGGTATATACAGTAATGTTACTACTTTTCCATTGCAATTTACTACATTTATAGAAAACATTCAATTTCAAGATTTTATATTTCCCAGAAGATATTTGCCCACATCTGAATGTTATTTTTAAATAGAAAATGCTAATCTTAGTGAGATATTTATAAAGTGGTGATTCTTACAGTCGGCACCCTCAACTTTCTAATGATTTCTTGTGGAAATCTCTGCATGTTCTTTTTTGTGTTCAAACCAATCCACATTTGGCAAAGATTCACACAGAACATTAATTTGTGTTTATCAGCATTCACACTGTCTGTAATATTCACAGATAGATAAATAAATTGAGGGAATGTTGCCAATGAGTGCAGATACATTTAGTATGATGAATGTGCCTGGTTTTTCCCAAGGTTTATAAATAGGCTTGTAATCTCTACAAATAGGAAACAGACCTAAAATAGCAATCTACCCTGGAAAATCAACACGAGGAATATGGATCATTGTTACGGGCAACTGATCTACTGCATTATTAACCTAATTTTATCTAGTCTTGTAGTAGCCAAACACCAATTAATTTGAGGGGGTTTGTCAGCATTGTGGTATCATGACTTATAGGATCCAGGATCCAATGTTTTAAAATTAAATTCCTTTACAGATAAAAAGAATGAATAATTCTATTTGAAACGGCAGGTTTTGAATCCCATAGGTTAGATAGATTGCACAAGATACGGCAGTCTGACATTCTCCAAAATGTGTATCTGTTATAAGAAGTATATACTCCTGTAGAGATAACGTGTTAATCCTGTTTTATACAATGCATTGTATAAGTATTCCTCCCTGTGGCATTGTCCACATATTGTAATATGGATTTAAATTGGATTTCAATGGGATTTTTTCACTGATCTGCACAAAATAGTCAAGTGAACAAAGATTGACATGTTTTTTCAAATGATTAACAAATACAAAAATGATTTTCAAATGATTAACAAATGCAAAAATGAAAAAGTTTTCATTGTCCTCTTTGCCTTGAAACTGCTAAACATGCTTGCCTAATTATCCAAATTGATTTAATCTCTGTGCAGTTAGACACCACTTGATCTTAAAGCGGTATTAAACACAAAAAGAAAATGTATTAAATCCCATGCTCAGATGTGGTGGCTGCATTTGTTTTCTTTTTTAGGCTTTTTTTTTTATTTTCACCTGGTGATTCAGCCAGTAAGACCCCAAACACACTATACAACTTTTGTTGTCTAATTTCCTTTAGATTTACCAAAACCATGGAGTACAAGGGCCTGCCTAATTGCATACATATTTAAACTCTTAAGGTTTGACCTCATATTATATAGTTTTGGTAAATCTGAAGGAAAGAATCTACAGAAAATTGTTTAGTGGGTATCCGATTTAAGTCTGTTTTTCAACTTGCTTTAACAGACCAAGCAAACTGTTTGTTGTAACTGGATATAAAGTCTTGGCTGGAGTTCAGCTTAAATGTGCTAGTCAAGTCCATCTAAATCTGTTAGTCTAACACTACCCTCCCAGACTGACAAAGCTGCTTTCTCAGGCTAGGTTAACACTAAATGCAGTGGGACTGTGTTGGGCCACTATTTTAGTGCAATCCCACCACACAACAAGGCAGAATATCTTGTTTCCCTAGCTGCCCGGTTCACACCACTGCATTACGATGGTGTGCCAGTGGTGTGTGTTGAGAAAGAGTAATGTATGCAATACCTTTATTCAGTGAAGTGCACTGCAAGGCAACCCACTGCCTCGCACTGCCCGGCCAGCAATTTCACTTTATGAGATGTCTGTTTGACATCTCAATAAAGTTTGTTTAAAGAAAAAAAAAAAGAAACCGTGTGACGCACAACATCAGTGCATCATCTTTGCACTGATCTTGGTCGGATGGCTGCACCCCACACCATCCACTACGTTACAATGCAGTGGCTGGTGTGAACGAGCCCTAAACATGTCTGTTTTTTTACTTCATCCAGAATGCAGACACCCCAAGGCAGGGGGTGTGTTACTGGCTGAATAACCAAGTAAAATAAGGGGGTGGGAGGAGAGAACTATTGCAGCCACCACTTGTAGGAATTGATAACAGTTTAAAGTAAATACACATTTCTGGAAGTTCAAATATTTGTTAGAGGGCATTTTGCATAATGCGCTTCCAGGAGCTGCAAGGAGCTGTTAAAGCAAGTCTGACAAACTAGTCAATGTTGAGGGCAGGATGGAACAGCTTGGTCATTTTGTAGAGACCTAAAACAAGGATGAAGAGGATGCCCTAGAAAGGCAATATCCCTAAACACACAACTCAAAATAGCATTAGTTTAAAACCAAGATAATGAAAGATAAAGCCTCACCAAAATTCCAGATGTGCAAAATTGGTAACGTTTATAAGTAAAAAAAATTGGAGCTGTAATTGAAGCCAAATGTGGCTCTACCAAGTGCTGTCAAGAGTTGGAAGAGGGAATATCCCAAACTTGATTAAAGTATATCTATAACCAACACTTTTGTTTTTTAGTTCTGGATACTGTGGGGAAGGAATAAGACTCTTGTCAGGTCTTGAAGATTGTGTTGGAGAGATTCTTTTACTTACTGTCTGATAAAGGGGTTGTCCCCAGGAAAAAAAGTCTGGGGAAAACTCTCAAACAGCAGCACAGACAGAAGTAGGATGTTAAAATGGCGAATGTAAAAACCTCTGTTAGTCCTCAGAACAGAAAGCCCTGGTTCTCCCCATGGATTTGAAATTGCGCTACTACAGTTAGATTTCAAAGCCACACATTAGTGCAATTTGCACTGCCAATTTATTTGTGGCTTGCCACTTAATTTAACAGAAGTCTATGCAAGCTGCAATGAAAGCTGTAAAAAATTGTGCTTGAACCTTTTTCATGATTGCTGCAACATGAGACGCGACGATATGAATGGTTCCATTGCTGACAATGGAATTCCTCCTCATGGCTGTGATTTGGAACTTTCAAATCACATGACAAGTCGCACAGGGTGAGGGAAAATCTCTCGAACGAGCTCAAGCTTTTAGTAATGTAACGAAAAATCATAAGCCGCACTAAATAGATACCAAAGCAAATACAACCAACTATTTGTGCAATAATATAAAAATAAATGTTGAAATAGATATTAGTAAATACAACCAACTGCTAGTGCAAAATATGCAAGTAAATATTGAAATAGATATTATATAGGGTATAGCAACCTTATATGTGTATATACATATACGTGATACAAAACATATAAGTATTAAAATTTCTGATCCCAAAAACCCACAAATGCTGATGGGCACATATAATAAGAGTCAGTGACATACACCTATGATAAAAATAAACATATAAAGTATAAACACCCAGTGTATGAACAATGAGTCCGTATAAAGAACAAGAAGGGGTTAACGTGAGACCAAATAAAAGTCCTCTGAGTAAAAACCACACTATTCCTGGAAATCCAAATATGGGAGCAGTTGTGTTCAATCCACCACCAACACACGATAAGATTTACTGCTTACCAGATATGAATGACCCCCCACTACAGAGGGTCACACGGGGCTTTATAGGAATGGACGTCACTTCCAACCACAAGGTAAAAGGGGTTCCTCGATGTCTTCCTGGCTTCGCTCTTTTAGGAACTCTTGGGAAGAAAACTCACTCCCGGACACTCAACTCAGTAGTCCAAACAGACACAGAGCCAGGGGCATCAAAACCATAGGGGAAAGATAAAACTCAAAATGGTGTAAAACCCTTTTTATTTTAAGATAAAAATATAAAAATACACTTACAAGTGTGTAAAAGAAAAAAGCGCCTTAAGTCCGTGGCGCCGGCCGGACACACACGGACAGACTCGTTCTCCTGGAACCCATCACAAAACCGAGGTGATAAGTAGCGCACCGCTCAGCCCTACGCGTTTCGCAACAAAATTGCGTCATCCAGGGGCACGAGCGGCACGCTGTGTCACCTCCATTTATATGTCTCTAATCATCTGAGCCTCACTCTGGGCGCCTGGCTTTTCCCGCCAAAACCAAGCCTCGTCTTGGAATCAGCGTCTGATTCGTCAGGCAGTGATTCCAAAGGTCAATCCACAAGGTTGGGCCCACCCACACCCCGCCCTCATATGTAACCTGTCATGTCCGTTCTAATACTCAGCTGAATTAAATTAGGCACTACCAGTGTCTCACTATGTCATATGGGCCATGTATCCCAACTGTACAGATACATACCCTTATGCTGGCCAAAGGAACGACAGAAGGGGGGGGGGGAAGGAGTGTGTATGGAACGCCAAGACCGTGTCATTAGCCCCACTTCCGGTTTGTAACCATCCCGGATATCCAAGCCTCACTATCGTTCTGACATGACTTCCGGTCCTGCGTCGCCCAATAGTCCAACTACTAATGTTTAATACATGAACTCCCCAAAATATCCCTCTTTTATTTATAGATACAGGACACCAGCCCTGTCCAGTGGTGCAGATCGAAAGAAGAAGAAAGAACGACCGGTACGTGTGCAGGGCGTCCCGTCGGGATCACCCATGCCTCACTTCCGGTCGTTGATTCTCGGACGTATGCCCCACTTCCGTTTTCGGTAACTTCCGGTCACCCGATCGGAAACTGTACCTGCACCAACCAAGCCTCGTTCGCGTCACATGAGGTCACTTCCAGTATGTGACTATGATGGTCCCGCCCTAATGGCTCCACGCCGCCTACGGCGCGGCGTAACAAGAGACCCGGCGCTTCCCTACATCCGTCCGCATACCCCCTGCGCATGTGCAGGGTCATTTGACAGAATCAAAGACACAACCCATAACTCACAGTGGCAACAACCAGAACTGCGCCCCCAGTGAACTAATGACATAACTACATCCACCACATACACCAAACTCACATAGCTGGTCTGTGTTGGTATCTAGATCATAACACTGGATGGGCGATCTAAAGTGTTCAATAATTCACTATAAGGTCACTCAATAGTGCATGGTGTGTTTCCTTTATAAATTATCGCAACAACATGTGTCTCCTACATCTTAACTGCAAACTCAGGATATGTCAAATATTTGTCAGATTGTGGCTATAGGAACCCCATCATAGATGGCCCCAAAATTGTCTTAGAGCCGCCGGCCCAGAGCGCAGGTCCAATGAGAAGAGCTCACAAAAGATATGGCAAAACAATAAACCAAATCGTTTAGTAACTGACAATGGTAAACAGATGGCAAAAATAAATTCGGCAATATTACAAACAAAAGCATTAAATTATTTTTATAGGTATCGCGAATATATCTAGCACGATTGTACTGTATGAGACACCTAACTTCCTGAAGAGCATCCATAGAATGGACAGGAGAATGAGGCAAGGACGTGAGCGCCCTCACAAATTATTTATGAAGGTGTTCACGTCCGTGTCAACATTCATACCAAAAGGCACATAAGTTTTAAGCCTGTGGATCCAGGCCATTTCTTGTCTAGAAATCTCCCTGACCAGTGAACCGCCCCTCCAGTGGGGTCTGTACTTATCGATACCGACATATAGTGTATTGGAGGGGTCTCTATGGTGTACTTGGTCAAAATGACGTGACACCGGATGCTTGTCAAAGCCTCTCCTAATATTACCAACATGCTCATTGAGTCTCGTCTTCAGTGCCCTTTTGGTCCTCCCCACATATTGGAGGCCGCAAGGGCACTGTATCAGATACACGACTCCCTCAGATGCGCAAGTGATAAATGACTCAATATCGAAGGGTCTTGATGTGCTCGTGGAAAAAAACTTAAAAATCCTCCTGTCCTTACAACTATTTAAAGTACAAATCTGGCAGTTCCCACACTTGTAATAACCTTTCATATCCTGAAAGAAAGATCTAGCCGCCCTTGGTGGGTCATGTACACTTGGTGCCACGCGACTCCCCAGGGACGATGCTCCCTTAAAGATAACTTGTGGTTTAGGTGGTAAGATAGTACCTAGAACTGGGTCACTTGTTAGCAGGTGCCAATGTTTTTGTATCAGTTGCTTGATGTTACGGTGTTGAACTGAAAAAGTGGTAACAAAAGGAATTCCATTGGCTGTCATTGGATCTGCAAGCCTGCCTTGCCCTAACAGTTCTGCCCTATCTTTTTCCCGAACCCATTTGAGAGTTTTCAACAGGTTCTCACCACTATATCCCTTTTCCAGAAATCTTTTAGAAAGAAGGGTTGCTTGTTCTTCAAAAACGCTCGTTTCGTTGCAGTTGCGTCTCAAGCGCATAAATTGTCCCTTAGGTACAGCCCTCAACCAAGGTTCGTGGTGACAGCTGTCTAGGGGGATGTAGGAATTTCGATCAGTTGTTTTAAAGTGGGTTGATGTTATAAAACGGTTATTCTCGATCTTAATTTTGAGATCCAGAAAAGAGATCTCTGTTTGGCTGGCTTCAAAACCAAACTTAATGCCCCTATCGTTAACATTAAGATTGGCCATGAAGGATTGTAGTTCAATCTCTGTCCCGTCCCACAGGAGGAGGACGTCATCAATATACCGTGCCCATAGGGCCACTTCCGGTCTCCTAGGGGCATCGATGACGTCCTCCTCCCATTTGGCCATAAACAGATTGGCCAGACTGGGGGCATATTTAGCCCCCATGGCCACCCCCCTATCCTGTCGATAGAATTGGTTATCGAACCAAAAGTAGTTGTGACTTGCTGCATATTCTAGAAGTTCCATAATGAACTCAATCTGTGTGGGTACAAGGCCTGATCCCCTCTCTAGATATAATCTAACCGCTTCCAGGCCTAATTGGTGTGGAATAATGGTGTAGAGTGACGTGACGTCAGCTGTTACCAGCCACAAACCCCTCTTGGGGGTCAGGCCGGCCAAAGTGTTGATGACTTGTTTCGTGTCCTTAATATAGGACGGCATGGTGTGAACCAATGGCTGCAAAAAATGATCGATATACTTGCCCACCCGGGAAGTAACGGAATCAATACCGCTCACTATCGGACGTCCCGGGGGGCAAGTAACACTTTTATGTATCTTGGGGAGGTAATAAATAACGGGCGTACGGGGAGCCCGTGGTACCAAAAACAACCTCTCTTTCTCATTAAGAATCCCTTTTCGGAAGCCTTGGTCAACAATGTTTTCAAGGGTTCTTTTATACTGTAGAACAGGATTCCTATTTAAAATAGTGTAGGTCTCATCATCCTCTAGGATGCGGTGCATTTCCTTTAGATAATCTTCACGATCTAACACCACAATCCCCCCCCCTTATCTGCTGGTCTAATGACCAAAGATTTGTTAGTGCACAATGAATCTAGCCCAACTTCAAGGTCCCTCTGCATCCTGACCTTCCTCACTTTAAGGGAATCCAGGTCACGCAGAACCACATCCCTAAAGACCCTAATGTTGGGCGGTATGGGGCCTGGGGGACTGAAAAGAGAGGCGTTTGAAAGATTAGAGTGTTGAAACTCAGACCTAGTTCTACCTCCGTCAGAGATTGGGTTGCTAAGCATGTACCTCTTAATATTGAGTTTGCGAACGTATTTATGGATGTCCATGTAAGTCTGAAACTTACTTATATTCCTTGGTGGGGCAAATTTTAAACCTTTATCTAATAATCTTTTCTCAGGTTCTGGCAATACCTGTTTACTCAGATTGAAAATCCCAGACCCTATGGTCTCCTTCTTTTTAGCTGACTGGATTCTCCTCCCCCCTCTGCTTCCTCTCTTCGTTCTATGGGCCTTTTTACGCCCCTGTTGTCCCTGGGAAAATCCAGATTTTGGCCACCCCTCCTATTAGGGGAGTCTGTAAATTGCGGGAACCTACAATCATCCTGTCTCCATCCAAAACCTCCCCTCTCAAAAGAATCTGGGTGGTGGGGGGGTCCCCTACCTCTACCATCCTGTGTATAGCCAGAATGGTGGTAAGTTCTAGAGTTATTGTTATACCCCCCTCCATTGTTTGGGCCATCGGTCTGTCTGGTATAGTCAGATGTTTCTAGATCAGACAGAGGGAAAAAGCGATTTTGGGTGTTGATCCCTCCATCATAACCGTCATTCTCCCTATTGTGGAATGGCACCTGGGTCCGATCGGAACCCTGTGTCATATTACGTGGGGGGCGTCTATTCTGGGGAGCACCGCGCGTCCACCTCATATTGGGATGTTGGTATAGGTCAGAGCCATATGCCATATCCCTTCTCACACCTTGGGAAGGGGCACCGAAATGGCGTTGCCCCATCCCTCTATTGGGTGGCCTTGATTCTGTGTTTGATCTATTATGTGTGTTACCCCTTCTAGGGGAATGACGGGGCCCTTGCTGTGCCCAAGATAATGTAGGATTAATCATTGGACCATTGAGGACCGCTCCTTGTGGCAAGGTATCCATCGTCATATTATCCTCGTTTTCTGAGGCAAGTTTTTTCTGCCAAACGAAGACATAACCGGTCTGGTAGTCCTCTCTATCTCTACCATATTTCTTTTTCTTTTTTATTTTCTGGTCCCTTTCCTCCTTCTCCAAGACCTTCTGTAGGTTCTTAGAACATTCTTTGTATTCCTCTCCGTTGACAAAGGGTGTTAATTTTTCTTTAATAATTTTGATGTCCTCATCTAGTCTAGTTAGTTTCTCGGTTTTTCTACCGACAAGGAATCGCAACAAATCGATCCCAGCATCGTTAAAAAACTTATACCAGCTCTCTACATCAAGGTCACCCCTGGGAGGACTAACCTCCCATCTCAAGCTTCTGGGCACCATACCTTCCCTTATATATGTCTCCAGGAATGCGATGTCCCACTGTGCATGTATTTCGGATGTGGTAAGGTTTTTTAATCTAACAAACAAACCCCCAACATCAGTTTCTGAAATAATAGGAGTGGAGCTGAAAACCTCAGAGGTGTTGACCACCCTCTTAGCACGGAATTCAAAAATATCCATAATGAGAAAAAAGGGGGTTCAGATTCCCCACAACCCAAGCTGCAATTAGTGGATGTGAAATGTATACAAAGGAAAAAGAAAATAACTGCGCTAAGGTTAAGAATGTGAATATGTAAATGTGTAAATATATAAAGAAATTCCTGTGAGGATTTCACATCTTTTAGTAATGTAACAAAAATTAAAATGAAAAAACTACACTACTGCTTGGATGTCCAGATACAACTTTATTCTGATAAATGTCAGAGGGACATTTAAAAAAGTAGCCAACATGCAGTATTTCAGGGGTCTGAGCATGCCCCCTTCATCAGGGCTTGAATGACAACAATTTGAATAAATTAGAAGTGAACTGGACCTTTGAGGTAATTATTTTCCAGTGTGATTACAAGCAAAAGCCTTGTTAGAAGCTAGTTAGGCAGCCTGGTTTAGAAATGTCTGACTTTTTTGCAATAAAGTTGTATGTGGACCTCTTAGAAGAAATGTGGCACTTCAGTTTCAATTTTTGTTACATTACACTACAGGCCAAGGAGACCATGGAGATCCTCTGGGGTGTAGAAGCTGCCTGCATTACACTACAGGCCAAGGAGACCATGGAGATCCTCTGGGGTGTAGAAGCTGCCTGCATTACTCTACAGGCCAAGGAGACCATGGAGATCCTCTGGGGTGTAGAAGCTGCCTGCATTAGACTACAGGCCAAGGAGACCATGGAGATCCTCTGGGGTGTAGAAGCTGCCTGCATGGGAACCAGATCATTTACATCAACATCAATACTTTAAGATAGCAATACCAGTGAGATAACCCAACTGGTCCAGCTCTATTTTTTCTCTTTCCTCATAGCAAGTAAAAGCTGACAGGAGTTCTAACTGTATAACTGATAAATATTTTTTCCATTGCTTTCATACCTGTACTGAACTGATTGCCATGCTCTCAGATAAGCTAATCTAATTGGTGCCATACATTCACTGATTGCATAAGCAACTATTTTTCACAAAGCGATATTGTAAGCTTCATGTTTTTGGAAGTTTTTACAGCTGCTGTTTTTGGCTTCAAATGTTTTTTCTACAGTCAGTAAGCTCCCCATCATGTTATCCTATGTGTCCATGCACGCATAGGCTGTTATCAGCAGTTTTTGGCTGGGGCGTTTAAAAAAAACAAAAAAAAAACGAGTGGGTTTTGAGAGGATCTTTTCAGCTGTAAAAGCTGTGTCAAAAAAACGCAGATAAAACTCACTGCAAAGCTACTGGTGTTTTTTTTAACGATTTTTTAACATCCAGTGTGCACGAGGCCTAAAAATAATGTTTGTTTTGTTTGTTGGCAATTTCTACTGGTGAAATTATTCAAAATAGTTTAATTAAGCTATTCTTAGGATTATGGTGCTACAATCTCCTTTTATGTTATTTGCAGCATCACATTTTACACCTCTAGAAAATAACTAATTAATATTTAGCAACAAGTAGATGAATATCTGCTGGGTGTGTCTATTAAATCCAACTGCATTTTTTTGCATTGCAGAACTGGCTGGAAAAGAAAAAAATGTCTCTTCAAGAAGTTCATAAAATGAAAATGGCTGAAGAGGAACAAAAGAAAGAAAAACTAAAGCTGGTAAATTTGCATGTGATATTGCTGTTCTTAAATGTATGTAAACCTGTATGTCAAGATCTTATAGTACAATATGTGTTTTGCTGTAAATTTCTATAACTGATTTGATATGTTTACAAAGATGTTGTGCTTGTTTCCACTCCCTATCTCCATACCCTGTAATAATCCTACCTACACCTCTATGTGAGCTGAATAAACAGCTTTAAACCCACTAAAGGTATCGTTGGACTGAATGTGGTAATTTGACTGAAATCAACCCAATGCATAAGCTGTGCAAGGCTTAAAACTTTGGAGTCTGTGAATAATTGGTTATGTTTATATACATTTTTTTTTTTTATTAATATTATTTTGTAATTTGTGACTCACCAAATAAAAGTTGTTCTCCACAATGTCACTATTTTCCAGACCGGCAATAAGTACATTTACAATAAGTGCATTTACAAATATGTAATTACTGTTCAATGACAAGCGCTTATTCTTCAATTTGGTGCTACAAGCTTGGGATATGAACAGTATTTCTTTATGTGGCCATCATATGTTCATTGTGCCCATTATAAATAGTTGATATATCATGGTGATGCTTATATCTTAGGAAACTATTCACCTATTAAATTATCCTTTGTATGCATACATTATTTAGCACACATTGTAGGCTGGAAATACAGCATTGTGTTTTTGTAATGTTTCCTTACATTATGAAGCACTGCACAATCAACTGAGATTTCCAAGCCCGGTCGACCGTTTTTTTTTTTTTTTTTTTTTTTTATATATGGTATTTTTTATAAAAGAGAATTTTGCAACACGTTTTGAATCATTAACCACTTCTGGACTGCCCACCGTGTATATACACCGCTACTTTGACGTTAAATACCGTTGTTATGTCAGCAGATAGCTGCCATAACCCTGGTATTTTTATTCACAGTGGGCGGTCCATGTTGAGATAAAATTTGGTCTCTGCGTGGGATTCGCCACAAGATCACTTTTATCACTATCGCTTAACAGAGCCGTTGGTAGTGGCGGAGATGATCCGATCCTTTCCCCCGATGGACAGAAAGTCGAGTGAGGGAATAATGGCCCCCACTAAACTCTGTGCCATTGGATGACAGAAGCGACGCCAAATGTTACTTCCGCCCAATGGCCTTAAAGGGACAATTTTTTTTTAATTGAAAAAAAAAAGACATAAGTCACAACCGCATATGTAAATGGTGTTCAAACATGTGAGGTATTGCCTCGATCAATAGAGTGAGAGCAATAATTCTAGCAAAAGACCTCCTCTTTAACTCAAAACTGGTAACATGTAGAAATGTTTAAATCTCGCCTATGGAGATTTTAAAGAGTCAAAGTTTGTTGCCATTCCACAAACAGTGCAATTTTGAAGCATGACATGTGGGGTATCAAATTACTCAGCGTAACATTATCTTTCACAATATAGAAAACAATTGGGCTAACTTTACTGATTTCTTATTTTTTTTTTTTTTATTAAAAAAAGTTAATTTTTTCCAAAAAAATTGTGTTTGTAAGACTTCTGCGCAAATACGGTGTGACATAAAGTATTGCAACAACCGCCATTTTATTTTCTAGGATGTCTGAAAAAATATATACATAATGTTTGGGGGTTCTAAGCAATTTTCTAGCAAAAACAAAATTATTTTAACTTGTAAACACCAAGTGTAAAAAATAGGCTTGGTCCTAAAGAACCCTGGAAAATCTCTTTTGTAAGATTTAGGACGTATCCTTTGATAGTGAAAAAAGTTAAAATTTGGGACAGGGCTAATAGAATGAGATGTTCCTAGGGGAAAGCCAACTCTATTTCCAGTTCAAAATCATGGGGTCTCAAATAGATCAGCACATTGTGCAAAAGTACTGTTCACACTGAGGATGTGGCCAATCGATGGAGGTGTAGAGATGCAACCTAGATGGAGATTTGTATTTTACGCTATCTTTTAGTAGGAAAAGGTGAGCAAAGCAGCAGTTTCATGTCTAAAAAGCAAAAGGCACCTGGAACATCAAGAACCCATAAACTGAGATCCTTGCATGAATACTTTGACTCGCAAAATGCTCAAACCTCTACACAGGCCACAACCAATATGGTGCCTCTTCTCCATACCTCTTTATGACTTGCCTAACGCAAAGAATGGAAGGAGGCCACCAGCCAATCATGAGACTCCACTTATTTGAGATCAAACTGCTGTCTAACAGCTCTAGAAAAATCTTAGCACAATCTGCAGTGACTAAATTGCATCTATGGTCACAAATAAACAGTGAATTCCTATTTAAAGCTCAGCTCTTGGATACCTTTAATCAAACAATAGTCAGACCCTGGATTGCAAGTATGATCTTCCTTTTCTACTCAGCCTTTCCATGCCACAAAAGTAACCTCAATCGCATCAGTCTATGTGTGCAGGCAAAGAGTAGTGTTACATATCATCTCCCCTCATCTCTGCTCGACCCCAAAAACAAAACAAAAAACGCATCGTGCATTGCAAAGTTAGTGAACTGGAGTGGTGAGGCTAAGAAGACAGTTTGAGCAGAGCTGGTGTAGAGTGGGCAGAACAGGTTAGAGTTTCGAAAAGACATGCAGGAAATTCCTGCTCAGTTAGATTACTACCACCCACTGTTATTTGGATGATATAAAAGGAGCTTCTCAGGGAATTGTTGTTTCTGAGCCTCTATGCAGTAACTGTAATTAAGGATCTGAAAATCAGGATGCTTCCATCAGGTAAATGGATAATAGAGTATTTTTTTTGTACACTTGTGCCAATTGTAGTGCTGGAGATATTAAATTTAAAGCTCAGCAATCAAGGACCAAGTGATCCATAATAATTAAAACAAACCTAGTAGAGCCTCAGCCAGAGACCTGAGGAAGACACAACTTCAATTATTCATCCCACAAATTGGCAATGGCTCTATGGGAAACAAACCCAAATATATTTAGCATTCTGTTTTCAGGACTGTTAGAAATTAGAACATTTTCCAATAGCTGACTTTTCAAAGCATCGCTTGTGTAGACCCCATTTACAGTGTTCTGTTTTATTACCACTTGTGTTTGTTTTTTTGTTTTTTTTGGCCCACTTTAACCATTTGGTGCCCAGTCTATAGCCGAAAGATGGCTACAGTGCAGGCTTAAAATGCCAGAAGGGTGTCCATGTTCGTCCTCCCGTTCTCGCGTTGCCAGTGTGCCCCCTGTGGCATGTGTGCGGCGCACTCTGTGATCGTTGAGTCCTTGGGACTCGACTGATTACTGATCGAATTAAAGGGCCGATCAAGGAGGACCCTTTACTATGTGATCAACTGTCAGCCAATCGCAGTTGATCGCGGAAGTAAAGAGAACCTGTTTAGTAGAAATCGCTTCCACTATAACTGAATACCCCACAGCAATATACTAAAATGCCAGAGGGCCAGTTGTGCAGCTGTTACACTAAACCACAAATAATATTGTGTTTGCAGCAGAATGACATGAAGAAAGAAGAGGCCATGGCTGCTTTCATGGCCTGGAAATCGGAAAAGAAAAAGTATATAAAAGAAATTCGAACAAAGCAAAAACTGGAAGAAAAGAAAAATTTAGAAGAACTTCAAGATCTTGCACGCAGAAAACAGGATTGTAGAAAGGTACCAAAAGTATACTGGTTCTTGTTTATTAAAATATACAGTACAGACCAAAAGTTTGGACACACCTTCTCATTCAAAGAGTTTTCTTTATTTTCATGACTATGAAAATTGTAGATTCACACTGAAGGCATCAAAACTATGAATTAACACATGTGGAATTATATACTGAACAAAAAAGTGTGAAACAACTGAAAATATGTCTTATATTCTAAGTTCTTCAAAGTAGCCACCTTTTGCTTTGATTACTGCTCCGCACACTCTTGGCATTCTGTTGATGAGCTTCAAGAGGTAGTCACCCGGAATGGTTTTCACTTCACAGGTATGCCCTGTCAGGTTTAATAAGTGGGATTTCAAGCCTTATAAATGGGGTTGGGACCATCAGTTGTGTTGTGCAGGAGGTGGATACAGTACACAGCTGATAGTCCTACTAAATAGACTGTTAGAATTTGTATTATGGCAAGAAAAAAGCAGCTAAGTAAAGAAAAACGAGTGGCCATCATTACTTTAAGAAATGAAGGTCAGTCAGTCTGAACAATTGGGAAAACTTTGAAAGTGTCCCCAAGTGCAGTGGCAAAAACCATCAAGCACTACAAAGAAACTGGCTCACATGACGACCGCCCCAGGAAAGGAAGACCAAGAGTCACCTCTGTTGCGGACGATAAGTTCATCCGAGTCACCAGCCTCAGAAATCGCAGGTTAACAGCAGCTCAGATTAGAGAGCAGGTCAATGCCACACAGAGTTCTAGCAGCAGACACATCTCTAGAACAACTGTTAAGAGGAGATTGTGTGAATCAGGCCTTCATAGTAAAATAACTGCTAGGAAACCACTGCTGAGGACAGGCAACAAGCAGAAGAGACTTGTTTGGGCTAAAGAACACAAGGAATGGACATTAGACCAGTGGAAATCTGTGCTTTGGTCTGATGAGTACAAGTTTGAGATCTTTGGTTCCAACCACTGTGTCTTTGTGCGACGCAGAAGAGGTGAACGGATGGACTCTACATGCCCAGTTCCCACCATGAAGCATGGAGGAGGTGTGATGGTGTTAGGGTGCTTTGCTGGTGACACTGTTGGGGATTTCTTCAAAATTGAAGGCATACTGAACCAGCATGGCTACCACAGCATCTTGCAGCGGCATGCTATTCCATCCGGTTTGCGTTTAGTTGGACCATCATTTATTTTTCAACAGGACAATGATCCCAAACACACCTCCAGGCTGTGTAAGGGCTATTTGACCAAGAAGGAGAGTGATGGGGTGCTGCGCCAGAGGACCTGGCCTCCACAGTCACCGGACCTGAACCCAATCGAGATGGTTTGGGGTGTGCTGGACAGCAGAGTGAAGGCAAAAGGGCCAACAAGTGCTAAGCATCTCTGGGAACTCCTTCAAGACTGTTGGAAAGCCATTTCAGGTGACTACCTCTTGAAGCTCGTCAACAGAATGCCAAGAGTGTGCGGAGCAGTAATCAAAGCAAAAGGTGACTACTTTGAAGAACCTAGAATATAAGACATATTTTCAGTTGTTTCACACTTTTTTGTTCAGTATATAATTGGACATGTGTTAATTCATAGTTTTGATGCCTTCAGTGTGAATTTCATAGTCATGAAAATAAAGAAAACTCTTTGAATGAGAAGGTGTGTCCAAACTTTTGGTCTGTACTGTATATGATATTTATATTAAATATATTATATTGATCTTGATGACCGTAGTGCCAGTTTGAGACACTCTGACCCACACATACAGCCAATAAATACAGGGTATTGCCCTAGTAATCTTAATTGTCACTGTAAATTCTGTGGTCAAAGAGGGGGGGGGGGGGGTGTCAATGTAGGATTTCTTATATATAAAATGCACCTCCAGCCAAGTCACCCATGTTCTCTGTGAAGGTGTTTTTCTGTGGATGTATATATACTATATCCAGGCTGTGTACATGTTTCAGTAGGAATGCAAGTATTGTACTCAACACTTAATGAATACCTTCACTGAGGTTAGCAGGTTCCACCCTCATGCCAGTAAAGTGGGAAGGTTTGCTGCTGCTTCCTCTATTCCTGCCTAGAAACTATCAAGTAAAAAGCTGTCAACCAGCTTATGCCAGCCTTGTGAATAACACAGAAAATGTTTTCTAGGCTTTTGAAAAGTGGAAAGAGTCAAAGGAAGATCATTTGAAAGAAAAATCTTTTAAAGAAAAGAATCTTGAAATGGAAAAAAAGTTGAAGGAGCAAAATATGATGTCAGAGAAAAAGAGCAACAGCATGACTGCTTTTAAAACATGGTAAGAGTATTTACTGTATGATAATCACTTACTAATAAGTGAGGTATAGTACACAGCTGTATTTTTCCATGCAGTTTTAGCATCAGGTCTGGTGTATAAAACTTGAGGGATCTGTAATTCGTTACTATGTCAAGAGTGTTTATCTCATGTATAAAATTCCAAAAGATTCTTATCTTAACGTTTTACTCCTGGCAAGCATGAAAATCTGACATTTTAATAGGCATAGGGGACACAGCCTACCTGCATGGTGCCTCAGATATTCATCCAAGCATCAGTAGGCTGTCCTGCCATGTAAATCCCTATAGTTGTCAGCAACCTAACCTCCTGGGTCTCCCTGTATCTGAGCCTGGAAGCATGTAGGCTTAGGAGTCCTGAGTTCCTAACTGGGCTGACATACAGTATATAATATGTCCATTCAGACTCTGCATTCCCCTTAGACATATTCATTTTCTTCAAATAGGTAATCCAATCTTTTCTAAACTAACCCATATTATTAATTATAAGTGTTACAGTAGATGTTGTATTATTGTAGTTGCTATTGTACAAGATTGTGGAAGGATGTTAGACAACTTTGCTAATGTGCTAATTGTAGGAATGAAAGAAAAGAGCTTGTGCTGAAGGAAAAGAAAAAAGAAAAAAAGAATGAGAAACTAAAAGTGGAGAAAATAATAACAGAGAAAAAAGAGAAGGAGCAAATGGCTTTAGACCTATATGAGGAATGGCTGGTAAGTAGTATGATATCATTAAAACATCATGTTTTATTCATGTATATAGAGGCAGTCCCCGACTTACAAACACCCGACTTACGAACGACTCCTACTAATGAACGGTCTCAATACCGGCTGCTTGTGCTCCACACTGGTTCTGGATACCTCCTGAGCAGCTATCTTGCCACTTTCCACACTGCAGTGCTTCATGTACTGCATGGCCAGAAGAACCCCAGAAGCGCCCGGAACATCCCACATCTCTGCACAGGCGGAAGTTATACTTACAAGCAGTGTTCTGACTTACAAACAAATTCCACTCACAAACAAGCCTATATTCCTTAATGTGTTCATAGCCCGGGGACTGCCTGTATTGTTATACCCAAAGTTAATAGTATTTTTTCCATTTATCCAAGTGTTCAAAGTGGAACATGAATTATTTTCAACACCCCCACCCTTCCAGGAAGGAGAGAAAACACATATATGCAATACCAATCCAAAACCTTTGTTCCTTTCACAAACTTCTTTTTCCTTTTTAGAATGGTACATTTTAGCCAAACATTTGTTCACACCTGAGTATCTCAACTTTATGAGTTTGTTGGACATTCCATTCCAAAGCCATGGCCATTATAATATAGTTGCCTTTTCTTTGTGGCTATAAAAGCCTCAAACCTTCTGGGAAGCCTTGCCACATGATTTTAGAGTGCATTGGTGGGTTTTTTGTGCTTATTCAACCAAAAGAGCATTTGTTATATGAAGTGGTGTTAGACAAGATCTGACTCACAATCAGCATTCCAGTTCCTCACAAAGGTTTTTAATAGGACCGAGGTCCTGGCTCTGTGCTGGCCCCTCATTTTCCTCCACACCAGCCTCATTATACCATGTCTTTATGGACATTGCTTTGTGTACATGAACTCAGCGATGCTGGAACAAGAAAGGGTCTTCCTGAAACTGTTGGCACAAGGTTGAAGGTACACGATTTTCCAAAAATATCTTTGTGCTGTAGCATCATAGTATCCATCAGTGTAAACACCTGACCTGAATAATTTGGAAGGTTGTTCACATATAGTACTTTTTGGCCATATAGTGTATATACAGTTACTTGTAAAAATATTCACCCCCTTGGCATTTTTGTGTTTTATTGCCTCACAACCTGGAATTAACATGGATTGTTTGAGGATTTGCTTCATTTAATTTACAGAACATGCCCACAACCTGGAAGTTGTTTTTTTTTTTTTGTTGTTTTAGTTTTTTTTATATTGTGAAGCAAACAAAAAATAGGACAAAATAACAGAAAAATTGAATGTGCATAACTATTCACCCTCCTAACGTCAGTACTTTGTAGAGCCACCTTTAGCGGCTATCACAGCTCCAAGTGGCTTTGGATAAGTCTCTATAAGCTTGCCACATCTTACCACTGGGATTTTTGCCCATTCCTCCTTGCAAAACTACTCCAGCTCCCTCAAGTTGGGTGGTTTGCGCTTGTGAACAGCAATCTTTAAGTCTGACCACAGATTTTCCAACACATTTACATGTTTCCCCTTAAACCACTCAAGTGTTGCTTTAGCAGTGTGTTTGGGGTCATTGTCCTGCTGGAAGGTGAACCTCTGTCCTAGCCTCAAATCACACACAGAGCGGTACAGGTTTTGCTCAAGCATATCCCTTTATTTAGCACCATCTATCTTTCCCTCAACCCTGACCAGTTTCCCAGTCCCAACTGCTGAAAAATGGTGTTCTTTGGGTGATGTGATGTGTTGGGTTTGTGCCTGACATAGCTTTTTCTTTGATGGCCAAAAAGTTAAATTTTAGTCTCATCAGACCAGAGCACCTTCCTCCATACATTTTGGGAGTCTCCCACATGCCTTTTGCAAACTCAAAACGTGCCATTTTGTTTTTTGCTGAAGTAATGGCTTTCTTTTGGCCACTCTGCTATAAATCCCAATTCTGTGGAGCGTACGGCTTATTGCCGTCCTATGTATATATACTCCAGTCTTTGCTGTGGAACTCTGCAGTTCCTCCAGGGTTGCCTTAGGTCTCTGTGCTGCCTCTCTGATTAATCCCACCTTGCGGTCCTAGAGTTTTGGTGTGCAACCATCTCTTGGCAGGTTTGCTGTTGTGCCATGTTCTTTCCATTTGGTAATAATAGATTTGATGGTGCTCCTTAGGATCATCAAAGATTTGGATATTTTTTTATAACCTAACCTTGACTTGTACCTCTCAAAATCATTGTCCCTTACTTGTTTGGAGAGTTCCTTGGTCTTTGTGGCAGTGTTTGCTTAGTGGTGCGTATATATAAGGTGTGCATATATAATGACAGATCATGTGACACTTAGATTGCACACAGGTGGACATAATTTCACTAATTATGTGACCTCTGAAGAAATTGGTTGCACCAGAGCTTTTTATGGGCTTCATAACAAAGGGGGTGAATTCATGACAATTATCAGTTTTTTATTTCTGAAAAATTGTTTTATGTATTGTAGCAGAGCGTCCCAGAGAGAGCCAGGAAAAGTCCTGTTTGGGGTTTATACCTCTCCCAGGCTCCTCTCATACACATTCAGGAATCTGTGATCCATGATCCAGTTCGGGTTTTGCTCCTCTTCCCCAGGCCAATTTAGGCTCACCTGAGCAGACAGCCTTTGCTCTCTGCCTGGGACATTTACACGAAGTTGGTCTGTGAAGAGAGTGAGGTTGGTAGAACCTGTAAAGCAGTTCTTTGTAGAGACTGACAAGCGTTAGGCTTGGTCAGCCTGGTAGTGAGGGCCTGCAGATTGTATAGCTAGAGCCGTGACCCGGCTAGGTCTTTTGTGTTTTGCTACTTTGCCGTTTATTTTGTTTTTCTGGAGCACTGTACAGCACCTGTATATGGACTATATAGCACAAATAAACACAGCACTGTTGGTCACTTCATCTCTGATTTGGTATCTGTGCCTGAGAAACTGCTCATCCCAGGGAGCTTTGTACCTGTTACCTGTCCCCCAGGTTACATATGGTGGAGGCTGCGACCAGCTGTAGTAAGTTACTACTTAAAAGGCCAGTACCTAGAGTGACTAAACATGGAGGAAATCCTAAAACAGTTGATGATATCCAATGCTGCACAACAGCAAACAAACGCTGAACTACGGCAAGCCAATGCTGCACAACAGCAAGCCAATGCTGCACAGCAGAAAGCTAATGCTATCGCACAGGAGCAATCGCAGAGGCTGTTTGAACAGCTAGCCACTGATGCAAAAGCGGATAGGAAAACTGTGGCTGAGGTTGTAGAGATGCTAGCACAGTGGTCACCTGCTAAAGTTGCTGATGTTGGAGATAAGCCCTCAGTCATCCATGTGGGTCGCTTTCTTTCTAAGATGACTGCAGATGATGATCCAGAGGCCTTTCTGCTAATGTTTGAACGGACCGCTGAGAGGGAAGGTTGGCCTAAAACCCAGTGCGCAGGACTGGTTGCTCCCTTGCTTTCTGGAGAATCGCAGAAGGCCTACTATGATTTGGAATCGGCAGAAGCGGGAGACTATGAAAAGGTCAAACGGGAAATCCTGGCACGACTTGGTGTCACTTTGGCAGTTCGAGCACAGCGGGTCCACAGCTGGTTCTTTCAAGGGGAGAAGCCCCCAAGATCGCAGATGTTTGACCTAATTCACCTGGTGAGGAAATGGCTACAGCCGGAGTCCCTGTCTGGGCCACAAATAGTGGAGCGTGTGGTCATGGACCACTTCCTGAGGTCACTACCAATTCCCCTGCAGAGGTGGGTGAGTCAAGGAGACCCCAAATCGGCGGACAACCTTGTGGAATTAGTTGAAAGGTACTTTGCTGC
This sequence comes from Lithobates pipiens, assembly GCF_037356315.1. Taxonomy (NCBI): domain Eukaryota; kingdom Metazoa; phylum Chordata; class Amphibia; order Anura; family Ranidae; genus Lithobates; species Lithobates pipiens. The sequence goes on along the minus strand of NW_027507718.1, from coordinate 347,038,738 downwards.
AGAAAACCTGGTCACCACCCCTACAACTGCGCGGACTTTCCACCCAAAGCCACGGTCTCCCCAGGCAACCGGTAAGACTGTTCCAAGGGAAGTGGGGGGTAAAGATGGCAAGGAAATAGGGGGAGGAATTTTGTTGCCAGGACTTAAGTTTGGCCTCCCAAACAAGGGAAGCCATTGCCTGTCAGCAAACCAAACTGGGGAAACGTCAGGTGTTTTCGTTGCCAAGAACTGGGACATGTTGCAGCAAATTGTCCATTGACAGATGAACCGATGCAGTGCGATTTTTCCATTAGGAGTCTATGTTTGCAGCTGTTTCATGCGCTGCAGCGCCAAATATGGGAAAACCAATGTGCCAAATGACTGTTAATGATAAGCCTATTACAGCCTTGCTGGACTCTGGAAGTCTAGTGACTTTGGTTACAGCTGAAATGATCGAACCTGTGAATTGTCATGCTAAAAAAATTGCTGTGACCTGTATTCATGGGGATACCAGGGAGTACCCTGTAACCACTGTTCGGTTCAAAACTGGCTTAGGTACGGTGACCCATCAGGTTGGTACCCAGCTTGGTGCACAGGGCCATCATTGGTAGGGACTTCCCTAAGTTTTGGGAACTGTGGGATTGTCCCGACCCGGTCGCAGTACCTGACTCAGTGGCAGAGCCAGAACTCGTGGCCACTACTGACAAAGTGCTTACAGGGGATTCCTCTCAGGACTCTCCGTGCTTTCCTCTATCGGTTATGGCAGGAGAACTGGAGGGGTCTGAGGAAGTCCCCACCACCAGTAGAGCTGGACAACCGTCTGCTGAATCCGAACCTACGTTCGAGTTTGCTGACCTTAATGTGCACAAAGAAAATTTTGGTACTGAGCAAAGAAAAGACCAGACCCTTGCCAGGGCCTGGGAAAATGTAATAGTGATTAATGAGGTACCTGTCGAACCAGGGGACAGGCCCTGTTTTCCTTATTTCAGCAGCAGTGAGGATTTACTGTATCGTATATGTAAAATGAATGATGAAGTGGTTGAACAATTGGTGGTCCCTAAGCCATACAGACGGGTGGTGTTGGAACTTGCCCATGGGCACTTGCTCGGAGGCCATTTAGGGGTTGAAAAAACTACTGAAAGGGTGTTGCGTAGGTTTTACTGGCCCGGGGTACAGAAAGATATTAAGAATTATTGTCAATCCTGTCCTGTGTGTCAGATGTCAGCCCCACTACCCCACTTCCGAAGTCCTTTAGTGCCATTACCTATTATTGAAGTGCCCTTTGAGAGGATTGCCATGGACCTTGTGGGTCCACTCCCCAAGTCTGCTCGGGGTCATCAGCATATCCTCGTAATCATGGATTATGCTACCCGTTACCCTGAAGCGGTTCTCTTACGCACCGCTTCAGCTAAAAACATCGCCAAGGAGCTGTTTATGGTATTCAGTCGGGTGGGCATCCCTAAAGAATTCCTTACAGACCAGGGCACCCCATTTATGTCGCGAATAACTAGGGAGCTGTGCAAGTTGTTTAAGGTGACAGTTGCGAACCTCAGTGTACCATCCTCAAACGGAGGGCTTGGTGGAACGCTTCAATAAGACGTTAAAGAACATGTTAAAAAAGGTTGTTGACAAGAATGGGAAAAACTGGGACTTCCTGATACCATACTTGATGTTTGCCATCAGGGAGGTTCCCCAGTCCTTTACGGGGTACTCTCCATTTGAGTTGCTTTATGGGAGACACCCTCGGGGACTTTTAGACATAGCCAAAGAAACTTGGGAGGGGGAGCAGACACATCGCTCAAATGCAGGCGAGGATTGCAGCAATCATGCCGATGGTAAAAGAACACTTACTGCAGGCCCAGGCAGCCCAACAGAGAATATACAACAGGGGGCCCAACTCCGGGTTTTCTCACCTGGTGACAGGGTCCTGGTGTTGGTTCCTACTGTTGAGACCAGGGAAAAGGAAGCCCGAGCAGGTTTACCATGTAAACCTGTTAAAGCCCTGGAAGGATAGACTGGCGTTAACTGCGAGGTCCCTCCCGGTAACGCCTAAGGGCACTGAGTCCCCTCTGATCCCTGAGGTCACAATTCCTGATACCTTGTCATGTTCCCAAAAACAGGAAGCTAGAGAGTTCCTGATAAGGAATAGAGAGAAATTTTCAGAGATACCTGGCATGACTTCTGCAGTTCAGCATGATATTGTTACTGAACCTGGGGTACGTGTCAAGCTCAAACCATACAGAATCCCTGAAGCGAGGAGAAAAGACATCAGCAATGAAGTTAAAAGAATGTTGGAGCTGGATGTTATTGAGGAATCCAATAGTGACTGGTCTAGCCCCATCGTGTTAGTCACAAAACCGGATGGCACTTGGAGGTTCTGTAATGACTTCAGGAAGCTTAATGCAGTGACAAAGTTTGACACATACCCAATGCCCAGAGTAGATGAACTTGTAGACCAACTTGGCAAAGCTCGCTATATTACCACTTTGGCCTTGACAAAAGGGTATTGGCAAATACCCCTGACTGATAGCGCCAAAGAGAAGACTGCATTTGTGACCCCGGAGGGTTCATTTCAATATAAAAAAATGCCTTTTGGGTTGCAAAGTGCCCCAGTGACATTTCAGAGGGCCATGGACAGGACCCTAAGACCCCACTGACGATATGCAGCAGCCTATTTAGATGACATAGTGGTATATAGTGCTGACTGGGAGTCTCACTTGCCTCGTGTCCAGGCTGTCCTTGATTCCCTCTTCAAAGACGGTTTTACGGCAAATCCAAAAAAATGTGCCATTGGTCTACAGCAGGGATATGCAATTAGCGGACCTCCAGCTGTTGCAGAACTACAAGTCCCATGAGGCATAGCAAGATTCTGACAGCCACAAACATGACACCCAGAGGCAGAGCATGATGGGACTTTTAGTTTTGCAACAGCTGGAGGTCCGCTAATTGCATATCACTGGTCTAGAGGAAGCCAAGTATTTGGGCTACACTATTGGCCGTGGTGTCATAAAACCTCAAGTGAGTAAAATAGAAGCCATCCAGGAGTGGCCACGTCCTGCAAACAAGAAGCAGGTCGGGGCCTTTCTTGGCATTGCAGGGTATTATAGAAGATTTATTCCAAATTTTGCAACTATAGCTGCCCCTCTGATAGACCTGACGAAAGGAAAAGACTCTGTAATGGTGAAATGGTCCTCAGTAGCAGAAGAGTCTTTCCAAGTCCTGAAGAAGGCTCTTTGTGCACAGCCAGTACTGTATGCCCACGATTTCTCCAAAGACTTTTTGGTTCAGACAGATGCGTCTGAGGTTGGTATCGGGGCAGTACTATCGCAGATACACAATGGGGAAGAACACCCTGTGGTATACCTAAGCAGAAAGCTCAATGACCATGAGAAAAAGTATGCAGTCATTGAAAAGGAATGTTTAGCCATAAAGTGGGCCGTGGATGCGCTCAGATACTATTTGTTAGGGCGCCAGTTTGAGTTAGTAACTGACCATGCTCCCCTTAAAATGGATGGCCCAAAAGAAGAAGACTAATAGACGGTGAACCAGTGGTTTTTGGCTCTACATGATTACTCCTTCACCGTAAAACACAGGCCAGGTGTTGAGATGGGGAATGTAGATGCCCTGTCCCGTGTTCACTCCTGTTGGGCCACAGGTGTTCCAACCCTGGGGTTGAAACAAGGGGCGAGGATATGTAGCAGAGCGTCCCAGAGAGAGCCAGGAAAAGTCCTGTTCCGGGGTTTATACCTCTCCCAGGCTCCTCTCATACACATTCAGGAATCTGTGATCCGTGATCCAGTTCGGGTCTTGCTCCTCTTCCCCAGGCCAATTTAGGCTCACCTGCCTGGGACATTCACACGAAGTTGGTCTGTGAAGAGAGTGAGGTTGGTAGAACCTGTAAATCAGTTCTTTGTAGAGACTGACAAGCGTTAGGCTTGGTCAGCCTGGTAGTGAGGGCCTGCAGATTGTATAGCTAGAGCCGTGACATGGCTAGGTCTTTTGTGTTTTGCTACTTTGCCGTTTATTTTGTTTTTCTGGAGCACTGTACAGCACCTGTATATGAACTTGTATATAGCACAAATAAACACAGCACTGTTGGTCACTTCATCTCTGATTTGGTATCTGTGCCTGAGAAACTGCTCATCCCAGGGAGCTTTGTACCTGTTACCTGTCCCCCAGGTTACAGTATGTATTTTTCTAATTGTGTTCTGATCCATCACATATAACTCAGATTCAAAAAACATTGAACTAAAGGCTGTAATGTAGCAAAATAGGTAAAAATCCAAGGTGGTGAATACCTTTGCAAGGCACTGTAACCTTGGTTCGTGATACCTCCTTGCCAGTTTTATTATTTTTTTATGTTTATACTATTTAACCACTTTACATTCGGAAGATTTTACCCCCTTCATGACTAGGGCATTTTTTGCTCTGCAGCACTGCGCTACATGACAATTGTGCAGTCATGCAGCACTATACGAAAATTACATTTATATATTGTTTTTCACAAAAACAGAGCCGTGTTTTGTTAGTATTTGATCACCACTGGATTTATTATTTTTTGCTATATAAATGAAAAAATCTAGACAATTTGTAAAAAAGTTTCTGTTCTCGGATTTTGCAGACAAATAATATTATTTAATAAATTAAGGCCAAAAATGTATTCTGCTACATTTCCTTGGTAAAAATAACCTAAATCAGGGTATATTATTTAGTCTGCGTGAAAGTTAATAGAGTCTACAAACTATGATGTATAAATATTACAAAACTGATCAATCCTTATGTATTGACAGCCTATCTCATTTCTTAAGGTCCTAAAATGCCAGGACAGTATAAATACCCCCCAAATGACCCTTTTTTGGGGGGAAATTAAACAGTCCACGGTATTTAGTAAGAGGCATGGTGAGTTTTTTTAAGTTGTAATTGAAGAAATAAAATATGGGTTTTTCCCTTTTTTTTTTTTTTTTTTTATTTCTTTTTACTTTCATCAGTGCAGTACAGTCTCATCATTTGACTGGTGTGGCAGTGATCAGGGATACTGATGAGCGATAATAAAAAAAAAAAAAAGTTGTAGTCATTTTTTTATTCCACTTTGAAAACTTTTTCTTCTTCTTCTTTTTTTTTTTTTACATTCATCAAAGTAGTTCAGTGACACTGTACTACTCTGGGATGTTATCACGCATTTTTTTTCTTTACACTGTTATCATTTGTAACAGCAATGATCACAGTTATAAGCAATAGTTAACTGTCATTTATGGCTTTCTATCAATCACAGCATGCTTACTATTGCCATGCTGTGATTGGCTACAGCTAATCAGATGGTACATGGTGCTGTGATTGGCCCAGGTACCATGTGATAGCTGTTGGCCAATCACAGCATCACAGTACAGCCATGAATGGAAGCCATTCAGGACTGTTTTAACATTAAAATAATGTGATCGCTATGACCAATCATTGCAAGTGTCGTGGGCATGCTAGTGCACTTATGCTAAGCGACATACCAATTAAAGCGGAGTTCCACCCAAAAATGGAACTTCCGCTTTAAGTACTCGTGACCCCCTGACATGCAACATTTGGCATGTCATTTTTATGGGGGGGGGGGTACCTAGTTTTCACAGGTACCCAGCTCCCATTATCTCTTATCTCTCCTAGCGCTGCGGCACCGGAAGGAAGTTCACCTCTCCGCCTCCCTCCCTGCAATCTTCTGGGACATGTCACAGGTCCCAGAAGATTGCCCGGCTATTCATAACACACAGCCAGTCTAGCGTGTGCGCCCAGCTGTGAAGCCACATCCCACATTTGCAATGCCGGCGCCACAGGGAGGAGGGGGAGAGAAGTGAGACTTCGGGCAGCTGCATCGCTGGACCGTGGGACAGGTGAGTATCTGTTTTATTAAAAGTCATCAGCTTTACTTTTTGTAGCTGCTGACTTTTGACTTTTAAATGGGTGGAACTCCACTTTATACAGCAACTTTATATCTTTTTTTGCTAGCAATATACAGATTTTGTAATACAAATAACCTTTTAAAAAGGAAGTAAACTTCCATCTTTAAATTTTCCATATAGATAAGCTTATAATAAGGCTTACCTATAGGTAGTGCAAATATCTCCTAAACGTGCGCTGTTTAGGAGATATTTACTGTACATGCAGCCAGTGAAATCACTGGTGCATGCGCTCTGAAGGAATGGCCACCCATGCCATTTCTTCAGAGCCCTGTGCCGTGACCGGTGGCTCCTGCACTGCGCATGCACGGAAGTGACATTATCGTGGCTCCAGTCAGTCACAGAGCCGGAGTCCGAGAACCCAGAAGCAAGACGAAAATGGAAGCTGTCTCCAGCAATGACATTGCATCGCTGCAAGGCTTCGTTTTGAGGGAAGTTTCACATAATGCGCTAGTATGCCATGCATACTAGCACATTATGCCTTTGCCTTGCAGGTAAGGGAAAAAAAGTGCAGCGGTTTACAACCATGGTAAAGGATTCCCCAAGCACTATATTTTGCTAAATACAGGTGTGAAAAAAAAATCCTTTAATGATGAAGCTGCACTTCATCTTTTATTTTTAAATGCCATTTCCATACTTACATAATTATTTACCTTTGACACACAGTGGCGCTACTCCAGCTCTGTGGGTTTCTACATAAAATGGCCACAGGCTATTAGTAGAATTAACTGCAAGTGATTTCATATGCAAAGTCTTAGAATTCGTGTAACAGTTTTATTCCACAACTTAATTGGATGTCAGAAGTATAAATAAACTCCAGCCAGGGTGATTCAACAAGAAGTCATTCTTAACAATGCAATAATTGTTTACTAATGTGTCGTTCTAACAGGAGAAAAAAGAGCAACAAGAAAAGATTGAAAAGAAGCAGAGAAAGCTGCAAGTGATTTTAGACGATGATCCCCCTCCTCCGTGGAGTCCTCCGGGAAGAACGATCCCAGCAGGCAGATGACTGTGGTCTCAATTCTCTCCATTCTACACACAGAAATAGCAATATTTCTTAATATTACACAATATGTGTGCGTTCTTGTTTTGGTTCTAAACATTTAAACGTCTTGTGCTGTAAAATATGGCTTCCTGTTCAGTGTAATCTGCGATTGGAAATCCTACAACTATCCAGCTGTAGAGACGATTGGTCTGCCAGCTTTGGCAAGTTCTTTTATTTCCACAACAGTTCTATTACCACTGTCCTAAGTGTAGGCAGTCTTACTATATTGCCCAATAAATATTGTAACTAGGGACAATTTTAAACCAGTGAACCATTTTTAAAGGAAATACAGGGGACTCCCTTAGCACTGGTCAGCGGTGCTTGTTCTGCATCTGTACAGCATTAAAACATTACTGTACAACATTTCACTTTTATTAACGTTTACATTTTCGCAAAAGGTCAACGTGGCACCTGTTTTCGCCTACTTTGTTTTCAGATTTTGCATACAAAACATAAAAGCAGACAAGTCCTTAATCTCCTTCCAGTTCTGACTGGTATGTGCCCTACAGATTGGGACCTGTACCACACCATTCTGCCTAGAGAATAAAGTTTTTCCCAGTTAATAATCTTCAACCCCTTTCAGACCGGACCATTTTGCTGGCTTAAGACCAGACCACTTTTTGCGATACGGCACTGCATCGCTTTAACTGACAATTGCGCGGTTATGCGACGTGGCTCCCAAACAAAATTCACGTCCTTTTTTTCCCACAAATAGAGCTTTCTTTTGGTGGTATTGATCACCCCTGCGTTTTTTTTTTGCGCTATAAACAAAAAAAGAGCGACAATTTTGAAAAAAAGGCATTATTTGTTTACTTTTTGCTATAATATCCCCCCAAAATATATAAAAAAACTTTTTTTTCCTCAGTTTAGGCCAATACATATTCTTCTACATATTTTTGGTAAAAAAAACGCAATAAGCGATTATTGATTGGTTTGCGCAAAATTTATAGTGTTTACAAAATAGGAGATAGTTTTATGGCATTTTTATTAATCTTTTTTTTTTTTACTAGTAATGGCGGTGATCAGCATTTTTTATTGTGACTGCGACATTAAGGCGGACACATCGGACAATTTTGACACATTTTTGGGACCATTGTCATTTATACAGCAATCAGTGCTATGCAAATGCACTGATTCCTGTGTAAATGACACTGGCAATGAAGGGGTTAACCATGAGGGTGGCAGTGTAGGGGTTAAATGTGTCCTAGGGGCGTGTTACTAACTGTGGGGGGCGTGGCTGTGTGTTAGTGAATACTGATCTCTGCTCCAATCACAGGGAGCAGAGATCAGTGTCACTTGTTGCTAGGCAAAACGGGGGGAGATGCTGTTTACTTCTGCATCTCCCTGTTCAGCCTCCCTGTGAGACAATCAGGGGTATCCCCGCGGCGATCAAGTCCATGGAGACCCGCAACCGGACTCACAGGCTCCCGACCGGGATGCACGCTCGCAGCCAGTGGTGCGCACGAGATGGCACGGCTGCAATTTCATATGAACGTACCTTTACCCCAATTTGCCTGCCCGTACCATTCTGCCGACGTACATCGTCGTGCTCCGGTCTGGAAGTGTTTAAAGAGGAAGTAAACCCTGATGAGTTTTACTTCCTCTTTGTTTCCCTGCAAAGGTAAACCATAATGGACTACTATGCTTTGCACAGTAGGCCATTATGTGTCACTTACCTGACACAAGAGCCTACGATGTCACCACTGTCCCCTCTTCCACAAAGCGCCCATCTTCCTTTCTATTGTGGCTCTGGCGCTGTGATTGGCTGGAGCTGCGATGATGTCACTCCCGCACATGCACCGTAGACAGCGGTGCCTGTCTTTAGCAAATATCTCCTAAACCGTGTAGGTTTAGAAGATGTTTCTTGCACCTACAGGTAAGCCTTAATCTAGGCTTACCTGTAGGTAAAAGTGGTCTGTAAGGGGTAAAAAACACTTTAAAGGGACACTAGAGCTCAGTATTTTACAAAAATCTCCCCTATTTCACAGTCTAACTTCAGGACTACTACCTTTACAAATGGCATCTAATGTCTTTTCCTCTTGTGATTTTTCATTTGCTCCTATTACAGTGGTGTGAAAAAGTGTTTGCCCCCTTCCTCATTTCCTGTTCCTTTGCATGTTTGTCACACTTAAGTGTTTCGGAACATCAAACCAATTTAAACAATAGTCAAGGACAACACAAGTAAACACAAAATGCAATTTGTAAATGAAGGTGTTTATTATTAAAGGTGAAAAAAAATCCAAACCATCATGGCCCTGTGTGAAAAGTGATTGCCCCCCTTGTTAAAACATACTATAACTGTGGTTGTTCACATCTGAGTTCAATTTCTCTAGCCACACCCAGGCCTGATTATTGCCACACCTGTTCACAATCAAGGCATCACTTAAATAGGAGCTGCTTGACACAGTAAGGTCCACCAGAAGATCCTTAAAAGCTACACATCATGCCGAGACCCAAAGAAATTCAGGAACAATTGAGAAAGAAAGTAATTGAGATCTATCAGTCTGGAAAGGGTTATAAAGCCATTTCCAAAGCTTTGGGAATCCAGCGAACCACAGTGAGAGCCATTATCCACAAATGGCGAAGACATGGAACAGTGGTGAACCTTCCCAGGAGTGGCCGGCCGCCCAAAATGACCCCAAGAGCGCAGCGACGTCCCACAACAACGTCCAAGGAACTGCAGGCCTCACTCGCCTTAGTTAAGGTCAGCGTTCATGCCTCCACCATCAGGAAAAGACTGGGCAAAAATGGCCTGCATGGCAGAGTTCCAAGGAGAAAACCACTGCTGAGCAAAAAGAACATCAAAGCTCGTCTCAATTTCTCCACAACACATCTTGATGATCCCCAAGACTTTTGGGACAACATTCTGTGGACCGATGAGACAAAAGTGGAACTCTTTGGAAGGTGTGTGTCCAAGTATATCTGGCGTAGAAGGAACACTGCATTTCATAAAAAGAACATTATACCAACAGTAAAATATGGTGGTGGTAGTGTGATGGTCTGGGGCTGTTTTGCTGCTTCAGGACCTGGAAGACTTGCCGTGATAAAAGGAACTATGAATTCTGCTGTCTACCAAGAGAATGTCCGACCATCTGTTCGTGTACTCAAGCTGAAACGAACTTGGGTTCTGCAGCAGGACAATGATCCTAAACACACCAGCAAGTCCACCACCGAATGGCTGAAGAAAAACAAAATGAAGACTTTGGAGTGGCCTAGCCAAAGTCCTGACCTGAATCCTATTGAGATGTTGTGGTATGACCTTAAAAAGGCCCGTTCATGCTCGAAAACCCTATAATGTAACTGAATTAGGACAATTCTGCAAAGATGAGTGGGCCAAAATTCCTCCAGGACGCTGTAAAAGCCTCATTGCACGTTATCGCAAACGCTTGGTTGCAGTTGTTGCTGCTAAGGGTGGCCCAACCAGTTATTAGGTTTAGGGGGCAATCACTTTTTCACACAGGGCCATGATGGTTTGGATTTTTTTTCACCTTTAATAATAAACACCTTCATTTACAAATTGCATTTTGTGTTTACTTGTGTTGTCCTTGACTATTGTTTAAATTGGTTTGATGTTCCGAAACACTTAAGTGTGACAAACATGCAAAGGAACAGGAAATGAGGAAGGGGGCAAACACTTTTTCACACCACTGTATATGACAATTAAAACAACACATACTTAAAACATTAAGTTACGTTTTTCAATAAAAAACAAAAATACAATAACGCATTTCTAGTATACTGAAAACTTTCTGTGACCCAATTTAGAGGCTTTATATAGCAGTGCTGGAATAGATGACACTTCTAGTTTAACCACTTGCCGACCAAGCCGCCATCGTATGGTGGCAGGTTGACACGGTCACACAAATCGACACAGGTGTACGTCGGCTCCTTCAAGGAGCTGTAGCAGGCGCCCATGCCCGCTGTATGTCAGAGGGGACCTGATGCACGTGCCCGGCGGCCGCGAGAACGAGATCGCGGGAACGAGAGCCAGAACGGGGATCTGTCAAGGTAAACAGAGAGATCTCTGTTCTGACAGGGGAGTTAGAGAGACGGATCTCCTGTTCCTAGTGATCAGGAACAGCGATCTCTCTCCTCCTCCAGTCAGCCCAGCCCCCATAGAAACACTCCCAGGGAACCCACTTAACACCTTGATCGCCCCCTAGTGTTAACCTCTTCCCTGCCACTGACATTTATACAGTAATCAGTGGCTATTTTTAGCTCTGATCACTGTATAAATGTCAATGCTCTCAAAAAAGTGTCCGATCTGTCTGCCACAATGTCGCAGTCCTGCTAAAAATTGCAGATCGCCGCCATTACTAGTAAAAGATAAATAAATAATAAAAATGCCATAAATATATCCCCTATTTTGTGGACGCTATAAGTATTGCGCAAACCAATCAATATACGCTTATTGCGATTTCTTTTTTACCAAAAATATGTAGAAGAATACATATTGGCCTAAACTGGTGAAGAAGTTGGTTTTTTTTTGTTTTGTTGTTTTTTTTTGGGGGGGGGGGGGATATTTATTATAGCAAAAAGTACAAAAAAAAATTTTTTTTCAAAAATTTCGCTCTTTTTTTGTTTATAGAGCAAAAAGTATAAACCGCAAAAGAAAGCTCTGTTTGTGGGGGAAAAGGATGTCAATTTTGTTTTGGTAAAGTGTCACATGATTGTCAATTAAAGAAACGCAGTGCCGTATCGTAAAAAAAATGGCCTGGTCATTTACGGGGGAAAATCTTCTGTTCTGTAAGTGGTTAACCACTTAAGGACCAGGCCTATTTTTCAAACTTGTTGTTTACAAGTTAAAATCAATTTTGTTTTTTTGTTTTTTGCTAGAAAACTGCTTAGAACCCCCAAACATTATATATATTTTTTTCTAACACCCTAAAGAATAAAATGGCAGTTGTTGCCATACTTTGTCACACCGTATTTGAGCAGCAGTCCTAAAAGCGCACTTATTTTGGAAAAAATACACTTTTTTGAATTAAATAAATAAGACAACAGTAAAGTTAGCTTTTTTTTATATTGTGAAAGATGATGTTACGCCAAGTAAATTGATACCCAACATGTCACTCTTCAAAATTGTGCCCACTCATAGCATGGCGACAAACTTTTATCCTTAAAAATCTGCAGAGGCAACGTTTAAAAAATTCTACAGGTTGCATGTTTTGAGTTACAGAAGAGGTCCAGGGCTCTAACGATCACAGTGATACCTCACATGTGTGGTTTGAACACCATTTTTATAAGATAAAAGTGATCTTGCTGTGAATCACTTTTATCTGAAAGCGGACCGCACACTGAAGTGGATACCGGGGTTATGGCAGCTAGCTGCTGCCATAACAACGATACTCTACTGCAAAGTGCAGCTGTATAATGATGGCGCATGCTCCGTAAGTGGTTAACCGCTTCAGCTCCGGAAGATTTGGCTGCTGAATGACCATTTTTTTGATTCTGCACTGCGTTGTTTAACTGACAAGTGCACAGGCGTGCGCCACTGCACCCAAACAAAATGTATGTCCTTTTTTCCCCACAAATAAAGCTTTCATTTGGTGGTATTTGATCATCTCTGCGGTTTTTATTTTTTGCGCTATAAACAAAAAAGCGTCAATTATGAAAAAAACACAATATTTTGTACTTTTTGCTATAATAAATATCCCCATTTTTTTTTAAAAAAAGCTATTTTTTTCTCAGTTTAGGCTGATATGTATTCTTTTACATATTTTTGGTAATAAAAAAATCGCAATAAGCGTATATTGAACAAAAGTTTGCACAAAAATTATAGCGTCTACAAAATAGGGGATAGATTTATAGCATTTTTATATATTTTTTTAATTATTAGTAATGGTGGCGATCTGTGATTTTTATCGGGACTGCGACATTATGGCGGCGGACATATCTACACTTTTGACACATTTGTGGGACCCTTGGCATTTATACAGTGATCAATGCTATAAAAATGCACTGATTACTGTAAAATATCACTGGCAGGGAAGGGGTTAACGCTAGGGGCGATCAAGGGTTTAACTATGTTCCCTCTCTGTGTTCTAACTGAAGAGGGGATGGGACTGTCTAGGGGAGATGACAGATCGCTGTTTATACTTTGTATGAACATACGATCAGTCTCTTCTCCCCTCAGAGAATCGGGATCTGTGTGTTTATCGCGGGAGGACTCGCTTCGGCTCTGGGGGCGAGCAGCGGGTGGCGCACACGTGCGCCCCTAGTGGCCACAGGCCGAAGCCCTGTAACATAACATTGTTTCGCCCAGCTGTGCCATTCTGCCGCAGAAAAACTGCGGTGGCTGGTCGGCAAGTGGTTAAAGGGTAACGCCACTTTCGTGGGGGAAAAAATAGTAAATGAAGAAAAGATAATATAGCATATACAACTGCAACACAAGTCATATTGTAATTGAATGTTATTCAAAATTACCTTTCCTTTTCAATCTGCGGCCGCTGTAGATTTCTGAAAATGCAATATAGCTAACCTGGAGTTGTGTACTGACCACACCCCAGAAACATAATTTCCTGCTTGTATGATTGGCTCATAAATTTTACCAGAAGTGTGCCTAAGATACAAGTCATGTTTCAGGCATCCCCTGCAACAAAAATTTAACTTTTGGTGAGATACTCTCTATAGGAACACGTATAAAGGGATGCAGGCTCAGCAGCCCACTCCCATTAGACCCACTCAGAACAGAGTCACAGAGGAACAAACAGTGATTTCTTTAGAATAACAAAAGGTAGGAATCTGCAACAAAGGTTGTTATAATCTTCCAATGTACATAGATCACCTAGGGCGCAGTGTTATTTTCTCAACAAAAGTACATTTATGCTTTAAGTTGAGTAGAATGCAGCCCGACCATTTAGAATTAGACTCCCACTCCACCACCTTGATTACTTTAGATTATAGGGCAACCCCCATGTCAGACCACAATAGAACAGCAGGGGAGATCGCTGTACGAACGTCGAATAGTTAGCACAGCGGTTCCTCCTGAGCTGTCAGTTTTTTATTTTTTTATTCAGCCCTGCTGGGTTGAACAGAAAAAAAAACTACTAGTATGTACTAGGCTTAGGAGTTCCACTTTACTGCAGGCAACATTCATGTAAGCAACTTCATTGTCACTCCAATACAGTGCCAGAGCCCCAAGAAATGTCCAATAATCGGGGGGTATAGGGCACATATGGCATTTATTTCTCTTACACCACATCTCTTGGTTCCTGATTGGTCAGTAGTCAGGCCCAGGTACTGTTATGTGGGCAAATGGGGAGCATGCATGGTCATTGGCATGCTTTGCATTTCTTGAACCTTCCAAAACCCATACAGAATCTTTAGGAGCTTTGGAGAAGCAATGGAATAGGAGAAAGCAAGTACCAGCATGCTTACTGTGCCCAGGGTTGCCAGCAGCATTTTTGACTGACAAAAGAAGGGAAATTTACTGGCACAGCACATTTCTGACAACCTGAAAAATTACGGAACTCCTAAGAAAATCGATATTTAAATAGTATAAACACGATATGGAAACACTGACAATACACATAACAAGTAATTTGCCTGGTTTACACTTACAAAAGTCAACACAACATGACAAATTACCAGCCCCTGATATTTACAGTCAATACATTTACTGACGGTTGGCAACCCTGACTGTGCCTGCCATAAAGTTAATACATTTGCCTGGTATGAGCAAAGTATAGTTTCTCATTTTATGCAGCACGGTTTGCAGAGAGGCCAACCCATGACCTGGGTGATCCATCTGGGAGTTATGCATGAATAACAAGAATGGCAGAACAGAACTAAAAAATCTTTGGCACCTGTGTATATGTCTGTTTACCTGCAATTCAGTTTTAAAAGTGAGTGTAAGAAAGTCTGACTGCACTACTGACAAGAACCAGAACTCTGCTTCTCTTAATTCCACTGAGCAGGACAGTCATAAAGCAAAGACCTTCTGCTGTGTAGCTTGCAATGTGTATACAGGGAATGGTCCCATAAGGCCTGGTTCATACGTATGCATTTTTATCACGTTTTCAATTTTGCAGGAACACGCTACAATGGGTGACCAGACATCCCCGGTTTCCGGGGACAGTCCCTGGATTGAGGACACTGCCCCGGACCAAGTCTGTCCCTGGTTTTGTCCCCGGATTGGATTTGAACAGGGACTGGGGCAATTTCAAAGACAGTCAGTGCAGAATAAAAAATATGAATTACACACCTCCGCTCAGCCCCTCCTACTAGCTTAGGGGAGTGTATTTTTTTCTGTTATCTGTGCCCCTTTCTGATGATCATGTGCTGGTCGGAGCGAAGGGAATATTTCTTCAGTTTCGGGCGCATGCCCATTCAGCTCTGCTCGCATGTTCTTCCTTGGCTCAAGTCCCGGCCAGCCGCCTGCCTGCTTATCCCCTTGCCTTCCCTGGCGAAGTGATCTTCCTCTGCTCCCCACCCAGTTGCAGCTGGGGAGTAGAGAGTAAGCCCTTGTACACACGGACGGACATTCCGACAACAAAATCCGTAGGATTTTTTCAGACGGATTTTGTCCGAAACTGGTGTTGCAAACACACGGTCGGACAAAGTTGTCGGAAAATCTGATTGTTCGTAACTTGATGACATTATTTAGTTACGATGGGACTATGTTCAGGCTAGTAGCCAATAGCTTTGGTCTAGGAATTTGATCTGAGCATGCGTGGCACTTTGTCCGATCGGAATTCTCTACAAACGATCGGACAAAGTCCGATCCGATCATGTTGTCGGAAAAATTTTATATCCAGCTCTCAACTTTGTTGGTCGGACATTCCGACGGAAAAAGTCAGATGAAGCCCACACACGGTCGGATTATCCGACAACACTGTCCAACTGGCTAAGACTTGACACGCTGTGAGGCGGGCGGTGGCGACGATGGGCAGAGAGTCACTGATTGGTGCCATTATTAGTAAAAAAAAAAAAATGTCCCCGGATTTAATTTTAAAAATCTGGTCACCTTACGCTACAGTCAATTTAACATGGTTTCCAATGGATGTAGTTCACATCTGTGCATTTTATGGAAAGGGCCAGGGATTTTTTCTGGTTTTGGTTCCATAGACTTCATTGGATCAAAAGCCTGTATTAAAAAATGCAAAATGCACCTGGAATATGCAAACTGCAACCTGCATAGGTGTGAATTAGGCCTAAAGGCCTAATGCACAGAGAATTAATAAGAGGAAGCCAAAAATTAATATATTTTATTAACTGTTACATTTAAAATCTCGCTTTAATGTGTCTTTGAGACTTTTGTACCAACATACTGATTATCTTATGTGATTTATTTTTGATTTAATTTATTTTAAATGTATTTTATTATTATGATGTCCATTGTGTTTTTTTTCTTTTAGCATGTCGCATTTTAAGCTTCATTACAATACTCTACTTGTCACACACAGCATTTACTTCTCTGAATAATGCAGAATGTGTTGGCTGTCACTTTATGTAGAGAAATTACCGTGTGATGGTTGCCTGTTCTGTGGAGTGACGCACGTGAAATGGCTGGGTTTGTGAGCACCTGCAGACGAGAACAAAAATATTTTATTGTTTCTCTGTGAGTTACTGAATCTATTTACTTTGAACACAGATTTAAAGGACCATTTTAAAGCGTTAGCAGCTACAAATACTGTAGCTGCTGATTTTTAAAATACGGACACTTACCTGCCCAGGGCGCTAGAGGTACCGGCATCTTCGGTAAGAGAATCAGGAATGCAGCTTGCAGCTTCACAGCCTGGTTCCCTACTGCACATGCGTGAGTCATGCTGTGTGTTTTCACTGGTCCCTGCTGTCTTCTGGGACCTGTGTGTCTCCCAGAAGACAGCAGGGGGGCGGAGGAGGGGGGCGGAGGAGGGGATCGGATATGGCGTGGATCGTCGTGGATACTGCAGCGATCTATGCCCGGAAGTGGGAGCAAATACCTATATTACACAGGTATGTGCTCCCCCTCCAAGGTACCAAATGTGAAAATCCGACCTTCCATTTTTGGGTGGAACTCTGCTTTAAAAGGAAAGAAATATGTGGGTGACCTTTGCATACTTGGGCAATAGTGCTAAAATATCAACACGACAACCTGGCAACTAGCATTTTCAGAATGAGATCAGCAAATTCAGACCCATATTTCTTTTAGCATGGGCTTCATCTTGCTGAACAGAAAGTCAACTCTACACCGCTCTAGCATTCGTAGCCTCCGATGTCTTCTTTGGAGAGTGTTGTCATATGACCTGTTGCAGTTCTTTCATTCATTAGAATGAGCGTGCCCCTTGCTTGCTTCAGAGCCATAATGCAAACAAATCCCAAATGCATTTATAAAACACAAAGCCCTGCTTTATCGATGGCCATGGTGCAGCTTTTATTAGAAAATGTGAGATATGTCTGCATGATAGAACAGCAGGACTGCTGCTTTATAAATGGACCTTTTAGTGTACCCAGCAGGATAGCAGCAAACTATAGACACCTTGATTATAAAAGTCCAATTTGTCATTACCAAGATACGAATTATAGTTCGATATGCAAGTTTTGACTTTTCCCCGACCATCAAATGCTTCCAATTTCCCCTGTGGTTAGACCACTCACTATGGATGTGTATGTAACTCTCCAACCCCAGGGAACAAACAGGTCAGTGATTTTCAGAATCATATGCATGTTTACATCAAGGCTAATCAGAAAATAAGGATGCCTGGCATCACATGGGTTAACACGAGAAGAAAGCGTGTGTCTTCTGATGGATGTTACATATAACATTTTCAAAGATGACTGAAGCATAGCATTAATAAAACAGTTAAATGCATAGTGCTGTAACCCATACCTGTCAATTACAAATGCTCTTTCATTGTTCTGTGTCCTCAGGTGTCAAAAAGTGAATTCAGGTTGACTGCTATGGGCTGCTGCACTTTTTTACTGCCATTTTGAGTTCTAAAACCTGATAAAATTATTCTTCTAAATTACACTAAAATTTCATAACGCAGCCCTTTAAACAAACTTGAAATTATTGTTCTTAGAAATATTCAGGTAAGGAAAATGCAATATGTGTAAAGGGTAGAAGTAACCTGAAAGGTGATTATTACAGCAGTCTGGCATGTGCTGAGTGATGATTAAAGGCAAGCTGGTGATCCTGCATACTGCCAATTACGGTATTTAAATGTAAAATTCAAATGTTCTTTCAGCAGATTTAGAATGTTTAAACAAACATGATTATTGAAATTACATTTCTGCAATATGTACCTCATTATATAATCAGAAATTTGCTTTGATGATTGTAAATGGCCATTTGCACCAGCTGCTGTGTATAAAGGTTTTCCAGTTACCAGGAGCACAGCTGAAGCCTTACTAGAAGAAAAGTATGTGCAATTTGCTTTGCCGGAATCCTGTTTAAAAATGTAAAGTGTATGTAAGTTAGTTTAACTTCAATAAGAATTGCCTGTGTTTCCCTATTACCATAAATGAGTATGTTTGTAAGGGTGCCAGACTTATGGGAAAGTCAAACCAGCATGCATTCTAATACTTTTTAGTACAAATGCTTGCTATTGACCTGTGTTTTTACTGGGTTCACATTAACTTAAATATGGACAAAAAAGTATTCACATATAACAGAATAAGATATAATGTCCAAAATACAGTATCGCAAACACCCTCAGGAAAAAAATAATAATAATGTACACAAATGTCAAACCGAAAAACTATATTTCTACTTTTGCGTGGGGAAGGATTAAAACCCTTGTCCTGTTTTTACTGACATCTAGGGCCCCAAAGTGCTTTACCCTTACTTCCTGTAATTCTAAAAACGGTTTCACCAGGGAGAAAGCGAGAAGAAATCTGCAACAGGAACAAAGACAGAAATAAAAATCATACCTGGGTTTTAGTCTTCCCCCAACTCTGCCAAACAAAAACATTTTATTGCCGTTTGTATTTCTTTTGGGACAAACTTTTTCAGCTTTTAAAATTCTAATTCTGGGCAAAGCCCTGTTCACCTGCCTCTATGTCCAATAAAAGTGACCTCACTAAAATGCAGAGAGGTGGGCAGTGACATACCTTCAGGTGATACTAAACAGCTGCAGACAGTGCAGGCTCAGCAGTTTGCAACCTTTACATTTTTAGGTGGACAGGAGGAGCAGAGTGATCTGCACAAAACCACTGTGCTGTCACTATCTTATGTAGTAAATTCTGCCTTTCGATGGCAGCACACAGCCAAACACTCTGCCTGTACCATCCTTCCTCTAAGTCACTCAACAGCCTGCAGCCCATCCAGACTCACAGTGTGGCCATGTACCATCAATATGGCACACCACACCAAGGGCCTGACACACTGCTACAAGACTCAGGGCGGGAGCCTGGGGAGAGGAGCAATTTGCCTCCTGGCTGACACCACTCATGGTACTTCATAGCATGTGACACTGACAGACCTACCACATTCTGCTTGCCAGTGCCCTTCAAAGCACCCACCAGCAGTGCAATGCACTAAAAACCAACACCAACTGAGAGGAGATCATAAAGAAAAGAGTGAAGTCTTCCTTCAAAAAGGGGAACAGGAGGAGAGTCTGGAGAGGAGCCTCAACAGTCTTCCTGATGTCTGCTGGTAACACAATGTGTCATAACACAGTCTGAGTCTGACTCTCTTATTATATGTTATGGCCTGGTATTAAAGTTATGCAGTGCTAGACTCTAGAGAAGCCTCTGTTTTCATCACTGAAGGTTCACTGTTAAGCATGTTTCTTGGAAACATGATAAACAGTGAATCTGCCATGATTAACATGCAAACTGCCTGAGTACATTACATATAAAACTATATTAAACATTTTCAGATCAGTTTTATGTTCAAACTGTGTCCAGGGCTTATAAAATGCCTTTTAAAAGCCTCAATGAGTGAAGGGAGTGTTGATCTCCTCTCTTTACTATGGGTACTACCACTAAGCACTGCACAGTATATCCAGTGGTAAGATTTCCACATTGTCACATTTGTACATTTGTTGTCCATATATTCTCATAGTTACATAGTTAGTAAGGTTGAATAAAGACACCAGTCCATCCAGTTCAACCTGAGTGAGTGTCTACAATTGTCCCTATCCCTGTACATTGCACACTCACATCAGTCCCTACCCTCAAGGAGCCCCCAATCCAAGGTCCCCATTCATATACTAGGGCCAATATTGGACAGAAGCCAATTGGCCTACCTGCATGTCTTTGGAGTGTGGGAGGAAACCGGAGTACCCGGAGGAAACCCACACAGGCACAGGGAGAACATGCAAACTCCAGGCAGGTAGTGTTGCGGTTGATATTTGAACCAGTGACCCTTTTTACTGCTAGGCGAGAGTGCCACTACACCACTGTGCCACCCCTCATGATTGTCTTTCATTTTACCTTGTAACGTCTGCCCATTTGTTACCTTCCTATTGTAGCATTTAAACATTTGTTGCCTGTATATTGTATACAATTTCCCATTTGTGGCCCATATATTGTTAGGATTGACATTTTTTGTATTGTCAAGTTACCACTGTTTAGAGCAGTTTTTGGCAACCTTTTTCCAGTCAAGGCACCCTTTAAAAATTATGGAAAATCTTAAAGCACCCCATTCTAATGTATAAAAGCTATTCTAATAGTTCAGTACATAATGCAGCAACATTCATACATGTAGAATACCCAACGTTTGAGGTGATTAATTCTTCCAAAGCAAATACGCTTTTGCAAACTGGTACTCACTAGTATTCCAATGTTTCTCTTTTCCCTCAGTTTTTCTCCATTACTTCGCTAATGTGACCCCAGTGCTAATGGAGAGAGGCAGAAGAGGGGGATACAAGGATGCTGTGCAGGCGACTGACATCTTCCATATCAATTGATGATGCCATTGGTCGTTAGAACACTGACGGCTTGAAAGATGTAATGGTGCACAATGAAAACCTCTGACTTTGTGTAACTAAAAGGCAGGCTTCATCCACAAGCTGGCTTGTATACAATTTTTAGGCATTTTGCGAAGGCACCCCCGAAGAAATGGCACCCATGAGGTTTGAAAAATCGGGGGAAAATGTAGAAAAAAATGTAAACAATTTTTTCTTTTTTTTTTACACAAAGTTGTCAATTTATAAGATATTTCTAACACATAGCATGTATATAGCAAAAATTACACCCCAAAACACATTCTGCTACTCTTCCTGAGTATGGCGATACCACATGTGTAGGACTTTTACACAGGCTAGCCACATAGAGAGGCCGAACATTGAAGTAGAACCTTCAGGCGTTCTAGGAGCATAAATGACACATCTCATTTCATTCCTACTTATCACACTTTTGAAGGTCCTGGAGCACCAGGACAGTGGAACTACCCACAAACTGACCCCATTTTGGAAAACAAACACCCCATTTGCATGGGCTGCAAATAGGTACTCGGGTACTCTGATTGCCTGCAGATAGGTACTTGGGTACTCTGATGGGCTGGTGACAGGTACTCGGGTACTCTGAAGGGCGGTGATAGGTTCTCAGGTACTCATATGGACTGTGACAGGTACTCGGGTACTCAGATGAACTGTGACAGGTACTCAGGTACTCATATGGACTGTGACAGGTACTCCGGTACTCAGATGGACTGACAGGTACTCAGATGAACTGCGACAGGTACTCGGGTACTCAGATGGGCTGTGACAGGTACTTGGGTACTCAGATGGGCTGTGACAGGTACTTGGGTACTAAGATGGGCTGTGACAGGTACTCAGGTACTCTGATGGACTGTGACAGGTACTCGGGTACTCTGATGGACTGTGACAGGTACTTGGGTACTCTGATGGACTGTGACAGGTACTCGGGTACTCTGATGGACTGTGACAGGTACTCGGGTACTTTGATGACTGTGACAGGTACTCAGGTACTTGGGTATTCTGATGGACTGTGACAGGTACTCAGGTACTCTGATGGACTGTGACAGGTACTTTGATGGACTGTGACAGGTACTATGATGGGTGGTGACAGGTCCTCTTTATTGGGGGGGCAATCAGTGTGATTGGTGTACACTGTAAGCGGTAACGAGATGTTACTGCAATCTCCTCCTCACACGCAATCGGTGTGTGAGGAGGAGAACCCTGTAACATCTCGTTATCACGGTTTGTTTACATTTAGTGATCGGCTGTGAAACTATCACAGCCGATCACGTGGGTAAACAGCCGGCCATGAACTGTGACAGGTATTCAGGTACTCATATGGACTTTGACAGGTACTCTGATGGACTGTGACAGGTACTCGGGTACTCAGATGGACTGTGACAGGTACTCGGGTACTCTGATGGACTGTGACAGGTACTCTGATGGGTGGCGACAGGTCCTCTTTATTGGGGGGGCAATCAGTGTGATTGGTGTACACTGTAAGCGGTAATGAGATGTTACCGCAATCTCTTCCTCACACACAATCGGTGTGGGAGGAGGAGAACCTGATAACATCTTGTTACCACGGTTTGTTTACATTTAGTGATCGGCTGTGAAACGATCACAGCCGATCACGTGGGTAAACAGCCGGCCAATGGCTGTTTACCAGCGTCGGTGACGAGCAGTGTTCCCGGGAACACGCCACCACCGACGTGCAGTGCAACGTGATCACGAGCACACGCCGTGCACAGTGGGGGTGGAACCATCTGTGATCGGCCGTGATGACGTGGTAAATAGCCATACCCAATGGCTATTCACCCCCCTCGGGGGCGAGCGGTGTCTCCCTGACACGCCGCCACCGAAGGAACAGGGATGCGCGCGCACAATTGCGTGCATTCCCTGTTTAAATGGTAGGACATCATATGACGCCTTCCCGCCACAAGAGCCGCGCCATTGGCCTTCATTTGACAGCCAGCGGTCGGCAACCAGTCAACCATGCTAGATCTTCAGAATGTGATTATAATTCAGACAGCAATAACAATGTTTACATGTGGCGGCCAACTTGGATTTTCAAATTAGCATTGCATCTCTGTACACTGACACTAAGCGTTTGATTTAGTAAAAGCAAATAGGCTGCTCATTTTCTTAACATTGTGATTGTGGTAGAAATTCACTTTGCAAAGAGTTATCAATGACGTGCAAGGAAAATAAAAATAAAGTATTTTCCTTCATACAGTTGGATGATGGAAAGTCATCAGAGCTTCACCTCACTCACTAAGCTAAATGAAAATTAGCTTGCAAAGTGAACACACTGTCTTTACTTAATTAACCCCTAATTATCTAATTTGAGCAGATGTAGAAGCTTCTAGTTGCATGTCCACAATCTTTAGCTGCAAATCGTATATTCTGGTTTTCCAGTTCTGTAAACCCATCAAATGACAAAGTGATGGATAATATGGGTAAGAGATGTCCCAAGTGGATGGTGACTAGGAAAAAATAAACCTGATATAGTGACATTATGCCAATTACATTGATTGATTGCACTATTTTCTGTGTAGTGAGTAGCTGCAGAATACAGTACTTTGGCTCCATCACAAATTCCATTCTTGATTGTATGATGATAATACAGTACAATACAAATAGGTATATAGTTATACTCTTAAATAAACTATAAAACAAAGACAATTCCATAGCTCAATGGATAGATGTGGGCAGGTGGATAGATGTGGGACAGGTGAGCCTGGACACTGCCCAAGCCGCCTTAAAGGAACAGGATCACACTGGACACCCGGCAAGAGCACAATGACAGCGAAGGTGTCTGCTGACCAACCAAATTAACCTGTCTAACCGTCTGTTAAAAGCAGGGGTTTAGTTAGCACACATTTTCAAACGCATGTGAAAGCTGCAAGGCCTTGTCACAGCACCCTGCATTGCTTGCAGTCCTAACACTTCAAATTGAAAGTGTCTCCACAGTAGAAGCACATGCATGGAATGGATAGATGTGGGACAGGTGAGCCTGGAGACTGCCCAAGCCCCCTTAGAGGAACAGGAGCACACTGGACACCCAGCAAGAGCACAATGGAAGCGAAGGTGCCCAGTGTGTCCCCCAGACCATGTATACAAACAGTGACAAAAAACTGGCCACTGCCCACACCTATAACTGGCCTTCACAGTGATGAGCCCATGGAGGGCATATACATATAAAACAAAGACAATTCCAGAGCTCAACTCACCAACCTGCTGACCAACCTTTGTAACCTACTAACCATTGTAATAAATCATCCCATAGACCAGATCAAGCGATGGTAAAAAAAATTATGGAAAAATAATATATGAAGCCATTATTAATGGAAGGTGTAAGCTTTGCCTATAACAATTCCTTTATCTACAGCATTTTGAACAAAATAAAATAAATAAGCGTTTTTCTTAATTTTTATGAACCTGTCTCAATGATCAAGTTGTGGACATAAATCCTATTTCCATTGTAAAGAGAAAGTAACAATGTGAAGATAACCATTGTTTCAGAGGCAAGATCTGCAGTCTGCTAAGGTAAATTCTGGTTAGATTAAAATGCTCACTTGATTTAGCTCATGTGGAGCTTGCCTTCCACACTCGTCTAGGTTATCCTGTAACTAGGGATGAGCCGAACACCCCCCCCGGTTTGGTTCGCACCAGAACTTTCAAACTGACCTAAAATTTGTGCGAACTTTAGAACCCCATTGAAGTCTATGGGACTCGAACATTCGAAATAAAAAGTGCTAATTTTAATGGCTAATATGCCAGATATTGTCCTAAAAAGGGTTTGGGGACCTGGCTCCTGCCCCAGGGGACATGGGTCAATGCCTAAAATGTTTTTAAAAATGGCCGTTTTTTTGGGAGCACTGATTTTAATGATGATTAAAGTGAAAAAAAGTGAAATATTCCTTTAAATATCATGCCTGGGGGGTGTCTATAGTATTCCTGTGAAGTGGCGCGTGTTTTTTTCAGTGTTTAGAACAGTCCCTGCACAAAATGACATTTAACTGAAAAAAAGTCATTTAAAACTGCTTGCGGTTTTAATGTAATATCTGGTTCCGGCAATATGGATGAAAATCATTGAGAAAAATGGCATAGGTAGCCCCCTTCCCATTACCAGCCCCTTTGGGTCTTGTGCAGATATTAAAGGGAACCCCGTACCCATATTAAAAAAAGGAAAGGCGTGGGGCCCCCAGACCCTATATACTCAGAACAAGAGTCTATGGGTGCTGCAAACAAGACAGGGACTGTGTAGGTTTGTTGTGTTAAGTAGAATTTGTTTGTAATTTTGAACTGGTACATTTTTAAAGTGTAGCTCCAGTCAAAAAATCTATTTTTAAGCTTTTGGAAAACATAGGAAAGGGTTATCACCGCTGTATAATTTTTTTTGACCGTCCGTCTTTTTTCATCTCACTTCCTGTTGTCTCCTTCCGTTTGCAAGTAGGAGACGTTTGTAAGTTGGATGTTTGAAAGTAGGGGCCTGCCCTATATGCTCTGCAGAAATTTGCGCCTAAGGTGTTGGTGTTGCCACAACACTGTAAGTCCTCAAAGTGACTCTTGGTAGGCGCTGGAGAGCCCTGCTGTGAACAATTATATCAAGAATTGTAATTACATGCCATTGTTGAACAGTGGTAGAAAAATAGGGCCTTTGGTGGTTGTGCTGGTGGTAGTGGTGCTGGTGCCACAACACTGTAAGTCCTCACAGTTACTCTCGGTGGGCGCAGGAACGGGCCCTGCTGTGAAATATTATATCAAGAATTGTAATTACATGTCGATGTTAAACAGGGGCTGAAAAATTGGGCCTTAGGCACTGCTTGCTGGTGCCACGACACTGCAACCTCTCCCATATACTCTAGTTGGAGTGCAGGAATGAGCCCTGCTGCAAAGCATTGCATCAAAAATTGTAATTACACATCCCTGTTAAACAGGGGCTGAAAAATTGGGCCTTAGGCACTGGTGCTGGTGCTACGACACTGCAACCTCTCCCATATACTCTAGTTGGAGTGCAGGAATGAGCCCTGCTGCAAAGCATTGCATCAAAAATTGTAATTACACACCCCTGTTAAACAGGGGCTGAAATATTGGGCTGGTGGCATCACCCAGCCTGGCCTGTGTCCAATCATGGCTCTCCTTGCTGCTGGCGCTGTGATTGGCCAAGCATGTGGGGTCATAGTGCATGCTTGGCCAATCATGAGCCAGCAATGCACTGCGACGGCGCAGTGCATTGTTGGCCGCGAGCACCATGTGAATTTGACGCGAACGGCCCACAGAGTTCTGGCTTTGCCGAACGGGCGAACAGCCAGTGTTCGAGTCAAACATGCGTTCGACACGAACACCAAGCTTATCCCTACCTGTAACACAAAACCAGGATCTAAAATGATGATGTGGTTCTGTTTTAAAAGGGCTACATAAAATTATACAAAAATGCTATCCGCGCTGTGTAAAATGATATCTAATAAGGCTACTTGCACCAGAAAGAAGTATAACTGTGCTTCAGTGAAAAATAACAGTGAAGCACCTCAAACTCGCCAAAGCAAGTAGCTGCCATTACAGCAGCAAAAAGTGCCAAAGCAATGTGTTGATCCAGCAAGAAATATAATACCATAGGGACTCCAAGGACCTCTCCTTTTAAAAGCCTCCAAGTGCAGATGAATGAAGCTCACCAAGAGCCAGAGAGACAGTTCCAATAGTGTAGTAATTATTGTTAAAATGCATACAGCAGATAAAGGACAGTGAAATGCTGTCAACTTACATTTACTTACATTTTACAATGTCTTATAGTGACACCAAAATTACCTTTTTGGATGTCACCATTTATAAAAATGAGGATTGTGTTCTCTTCAGTGGGCTTTTTAGGAAGCCCACTGCAGGAAACACCATCCTCCATGCATCAAGTGCCCATCCACAATTGCTTATGCGTTCTATTCCGTACAGCCAATACCTCAGGGTCAAGAGGAACTGTTCTATGGTTGAATCTTTCAGAATTGAGGCTGACAGTTTAAAAAATCGTCTGCTTAAATGTGGTTATTCTCATACCTGCCTCAAAAAGGCGTATAGGCGGTCATGTAATAGTCTTAGACCTGATCTACTTTTTCCAAAAGATAATAACATCCTGGCAAAACCACAACACACTAGACTGATAACTAAGTTTAGTAATCAGCACAAAAATATCCTTAAAAAACATTGGAAGATTCTACAGACGGATCCTCTCTTATGTCCTCATATATCATTGCACCCGAACATTACATTTCACAAAGCTACATCACTCAAAGACAAATTAGTACATACTGAATTTGTAGGGGAATTCAGGAAATATCCATGCAAACACCTGGGTACATTTACTTGTGGGGGCTGTACCACATGCCAATATATGGATACTAGACCACTGTTTTACCCAATGGTAAAATATTCAAACCCCAGCACCAGGGCCGTCTTTAATATTGATTGGACCCTGGGCAAAACATTTCTTGGGGCCCCCCCATTCAGTTTTGCTCTCCACCTGCGCAGAGTTTACTGAATCAGATCAGGCAGCTATTGCGATTGGTTGCCAGAGGTTACAGTGTATCATTACCGCTCACTGACTGGTTGCTGAGTTTACAGCACAAGATTCCTGCTGGTTGATTGGTTGCTAGAGATTACTGTGGATATAACCTCAGGGGGCATGATATACATATCAATGCCACCAGCCGTCGCTATTTACATATGAATGTCGGTAATTTACATGTAAACACAGGGTCTGTGGGTAAGTCATCTATACACAACAATAGGGCAGAGCTGGGCAGCATTAGTAGCAGCACTTCACACTGAGATGTTGGGACACAGCACAGGACTATAACCTCAAGGGACGAGGGAATTTAAACCAGCAGAGTTGGCAAGTACGAGGCAGCTGCTTTGGGCCCCACAACAATCACAGGGCCCAGGGCAGCTGCCCCTTTTGCCCTGCCTTAAAAACGGTCCTGCCCAGCACTTTGCTAATTGCAAGACTACAGGTGTGATTTATATGCTGCAATGTCAATGCAAGAGTTTCTATATTGGCAAAACGAAGCTAGAGTTTCGTAAAAGGGCAGGGAGACATATTGAAAGCATAACCACAGCCAACCCAGACCTGCCCCTTGGCCGACACGTTAAGGACCTTCATAATGGCAAAACCCCTAAAATTTCCTTTATAATCCTTGATAGGATTCATCTAAATGCCA
This sequence comes from Lithobates pipiens, assembly GCF_037356315.1. NCBI lineage: Eukaryota > Metazoa > Chordata > Amphibia > Anura > Ranidae > Lithobates > Lithobates pipiens. Next base: position 347,010,714 of record NW_027507718.1, on the reverse strand, counting down.
GAGGTGGAGATTGGAATAAACTCCTTCTCCAGAGAGAATCTCGTTGGATTATGGAGTTATGTGCAATTTCTGCACCAGGCCTTAATAATGTAGTCAACCATAGACCATTTCTTGAGCGTTTTAGCTCTGGGGTATGTGAAAAGTATATTTAAAGTAATGATTAATGTTTTGCTTGCCTTTTGAATATGTCATTCTTTGTAATATCCTATGGTATGATGTTCTGTATGTATGATCAGAATCTGTTATTATGAGACATAAATGTTGCCTATTCGTGGTTTTTTCCTAATAGTGAGACTTACTTTGAATTTATGTGCTGTATGCCTGCCGATAGTGACTGTATCATCCCTTGAGGATGGGGACGCATTCTGTCTACCCAGTACACACCTTTACCACCATATATTTTTTCTAATTATATAACCTTATTTATACTATGTTTCATCTTGTATAGGATTATCCTTGTATATTGATTTGACATTGTTGAGCCATTTGTACTATGGATATAAATGCTGACATCTCCATTTGTTGTTTGCATATTTATTAATTTGTTTTGAATATGTTCTTTTACTTTATGCCACTTGAGCTTTCTGGACAAGTCATGTCATTGCTGGCGCTCATGTAGCAGTGTAATTGCAATGGTTGACTGATATGATTCCTTCCTGCCACACTCTTGCGTGGTTCTGACGTCATTACGCTCTAGTACTGGCATATATTTGCCAGTTCAAGACAGACGTCAGCTATCTTACCGCTCTATACGGCGCCATTGACACTCCCATTTGTTTACCAGCCAAAGGTGGTTTTCATGAAGCTTTTACAGTGACGCACATGCGCAATTGCATATACAACTAACGTATGACTTGCCGCCCTGGACGCTGTCCACGCCCCTTCTGACGTAATTACACGCTGTCCATTAATTTAATGAATTTATTACAGCTGATGTCTGGTCCGCACTGCACAACTGTAGGTGTCTTTTCAACCCATATAAAGATCCTTGTTTAAATGCTCATTGTCACTGCTTTTCCCGGATGGAAGGATCTCCTTATATGCTGTTATTGGCACTCCTTGGGTATATAGACTGACTTTTATTGATTTAATTTTTTTCGTTTTCTTTTATGATAGTCTGTATTGCTTTAGATCTGTTCTAACAAGATCAGAATCACTATTTCTATATATTTGTTGTATTTCTGCCCGGCTATTTGCTCGGCTACCAACAATATATAACACATTTATTGCAGGATTTTTTTTACTTCATAGACTTTGTTTTTAAGTCTAGTTAATAATATAGAATATAATAATGATTTTTGGGCAATGATGGCTTTGACTTTGATGCCCTGACTGGAAGATAATGTTTAGATGCCTCTAGCCTATATTTTGGTGGATAATTGTCATTTAACCCATGCCATTCTCACTACACCATTTTCACTATATTAAATATGCAATTTAGTTTATTTTATTTTAGATTAATTTAGTTGCATTACAATTCATTTATTTTTATTTTTTTTTATTATAATTTTATATTGATTAAACAGGCATCACTATCCCTTCTTTTGAACAATTACTGTTCTTTTGTGGGTTTCCTGCAAACGAAACATCTTGCTTTGGCTTCCTTTGGCAGTTACCATTTGAACACAGGGTTACCAATCAATACCTGATCACAAGGGGCTGCCTTAACCTGACATTTGGAGTTTATTTCCTTCTACTCTTGGTTGACATCCAGCAGTGAATCTACTTCTTTTTTAACACCAGGTTACATTTGTTTGTTGTTTTTTATTTTATTAGGTGGTTAGACTGTGTCTGCATGGGTGGTGGTTTGATTTGGTGTTTGCTTACCCGCCCTCAACGATGCTCACTACATGTCCCTTGTTTCTATGTTTCTCAACTTTAATATATGTTTTTATCATAGATGTACACTGTTCTCCATAGGGGTTTGCCCCTGAAGAAAGGACAAGATCCTGAAACGCTCCTAATCTCTATTTAGGAGACTACATCATTGTCATTTTGTACTTGCTGTTCATGTTTTGATATTGTTCTTAACTAGTTAATTGCATTGTTTATACATACATTGACTTTATAATACTTAATAATATATGTTACCATAAACTTGATTTTTGCATCCATACTTAGTTGCCTACAAAATCCCAACCCTCTTTGGGGGACCTCTCTTTACATATTCGTAGGAAAATAGATCCTGGACAGGGCAGTGCAATAGGGCCATATTTGCATGCTTGCGAATGAGTACGTGAAATAAGATATACGGGAGTCCCAAAATCCTAGATGAAAATCCAGTTAGGTGTGGATAAATTAACCAAATCTGGAGGATATTTCTGTGTTTTTCACAGCCCCTAAAACATCTATCACTATATGAAGAATTTGCCCTTGCTGGGCGAGCTGGAACCCAGTACCATCTTACTCAAACTTTATATAATTTTCATGCAATTTCAACTACTTTCATATGGCTTTTGAGCATTAAACAATAAACCTATCATCAGCAGTTTCTATCAAAGTCATGTTTTTTTGGGTCATATCTGTGATTTAATGCTGATTAAATCTGGTTGAATATGCCTGAAGATTGCCACATGCATTATCAGTGTTATCCCTATGCAACTAAGAAAGCTTAGTTTTCCTGAAACAATCAGTATTGAAAGTTAAATAATGGCAGGTGGCTAGGTAAGTATATTTTTTCACTCTAGAGATCCATCTGTGGCAATGCAGAAGGTACCACACAGACATGCCTCAGTGCTACGTATGCCACCTAAACAAATCCCCATCACTTTTATGACAGCCAGATCTACCTAAAAGTTTTTTTTTAATTTTTTTATATTGTTTTTATTAAGAAGTTTTCACAATATAAAACAGATTATAAAACCGTATAAAGGTTACAGATAAAGAGGAATAACCTCCACAAGACAACTGACAAAGTCTATTGTAAACAGTACAAATGCACAGTAAATATTTCGGTCAAAGTAGTAATCAGGAAATAGAATAAAGAAAATAAAAATGAAAAATTTGGGGTAAGAATAAAATAATATAAAAGGAAAATAGAAGCATAATAAAAGAATAATGGGCGTAAAATAGAAGCATAATAAAAGAATAATGGGCGTAAAATAGAAGTAATATTGAGGTAGCACTAAGATAGACAATTTTAAGTTATCGATTGGATAGGGAAAGGTAGTTAATGTATAATGCAGTTATCACTACCTAAAGCCTTTTAAGAGTTTGTTTTTCAGATGGGCAGTGGATTCAAGGAAGAGGTGCCTCCTTATTCAGTACAGGTTTCCTTTATTGGTTTGTACCCTATTAACACAATAAATTACTTTTAGTGTATTAGTAGTTTTGTACTCCTGTCTGTCTTATAACGCCATTTAAATATCCTTTTTATGTATAGTCCCAGTCCCAATGCTAATACATTTGTAATGGCTTATTAGTGTTACCGCATTGTGATTTTAAATTATCAGATGGCAATAAAGGAGTTACAGACTGATGGATGGCTAACAAAATGAGAATGATTGCCAAATTGCAAGTCTAATTATGTCACATTATTATTTGGCAACATTTTGATTTTAAACATAAAAATAATAAATCTATTTATAATCTCCATGAGTTTAAGAACCAGAACTTTGCAGCTGGATAAATGATAAGGCCTAATTGAAACATGCTTGGATCATTTTCTCATAGTCTTCATATTACAGTTGTTCCAGATTAATATTAGTTAAAATACTCTTGGCATTTCAACTCCTACGAATATCCATTTACATAATTGCAAAACATTCCAACAGCACGTTGCACAGCTCTTCTGGCACAATTAGTTATGTAAATTATTTTCTGTGAATAGGGCATTAACAGCAATGTGAAAGTTCTTGTTTTATTTCTTCTAAGCAGCTAAAATAGTTTAATGTTTTACTGGATCTATGATTATACCTTGTTGGCAAATTAGACTGATTCAAGGGCATAACTACAGCCATAGAAGACCTAGTGGCTCTCGGGGGGCTCAGCAGTCAAGCCGCTCTGACAAAAAAGCCAAAAGTTCCATAGGACAGGGACTCTACATAGAGATTTGCACGTTTGAAGTTTGAGAACATTAAAGAGCTTATACTATATGCAAACTCTTAACGTGCTGGAAAGCCAAGCAATCTGTTGTTTAATATAACTCAACATTTAAAGTGTATTTAAACCCCAAAGCAAAAAAGTAAGATCGCAGATTACCAGTCCTTTGATTCAATTGCTGCATTTGGTTTCTTTTTTTAAGGCTTTTTTTTCTTTTCTTTTTTTCTTTTTATAGTAATCCTGTCAGTAATTTACTTCCTGTCCTTGGGTCATAATTCAAGCTAAAACAATATTGGGTACCTAGCAGGCGGTAGCTGGGAAACCCAATAATATAGACAAGGTTAGATTTGGTGCCACATCCCAATAAACTTGAAAGTATCCAAAAGAAAGCTAATTATGGACTTTTTAGACATCCCAAGGATTTCAACCGACTTAAAATTATTTATTTTGTTTTAGGTACTTATATAGCACTGTCAATTTACGCAGAGCTTTACATATATATTGTACATTCACAGGAGTCTCTGCCCTCAAGGAGCTTACAATCTAAGGTCAGACATACACATACTAGAGCCAATTTACCTGCCAGTATGTCTTTAGAGTGTGGGAGGAGTACCCAGAAGAAACCCACACAGGCAGAACATGAAAATTCCAGGAAGGTAGTGCCGTGGTTGGAATTCAAACCGACAACCTTAGTGCTGCCAGGCAGAAGTGCTAGCCACTTAGCCATGGTACTGGTACTTACAACATCTTTAATAAATCCAATAATAAAAACATTATTAAGAAGTGAACATTCTGTCTTCACGCGAAAGGGCACCCCATGCAAACTATACATAGGAGTGTAGATGTATAATTGTATTATTATATAATCTATTCATATTTTGGCTCCAAAAAAAGGAAGAAAAAAAATATACTAGTACACAGCCAGTGATGTCATAATAAAATCAGTCAAGGGAATCCTAATAAAATACCAAGGTCACCCTTGGAGTTGAATTCCCAAAAATAGTTATCATAATCCAGGCTACTGATGAAACCTCCTACTTGGCTCAAGACAGCCATTCAGTCAGGCATCAATAATGAAAGTGAGGCATATAAAACATTCCTCACTTCCCCTTTAAATGTGCTCCAACTGGAGGCATCACCACCAGACATCATCACACTGGAAGTGATGTCATGGACTACTAAAACATGGCATAGAAACCAGAAATGATGTTCCGGGCCTTGTTTGTCCCCATTAACTGGATTTTTCTGACATCCTGTGAGGGTTACATATAAAAGGATGATTGTTTTGCTGTTAATGCAATGCTCCTGATGACCGTTGAGCTCTATCTTACATGCCTAAGGTCCAGCCACCATTCTGTCTCAGGGTGGTGTCACCTGATGAAGATGTTATGAATTACTGTGATACACCTGAGGTCCAGCCACCATTCCTTTTGTAGTTTGGCAGCATCAGATGTAATTTGGTGTGAACCAGCAGCAAATGCCATAGCATTTTCATTTTTCAGACTACTGTTTTTTTTTAATGGTTTTATATACTTTTAATCTCTTGTAAATCAATACTAAACTATAAGCCTTTTCTCTTTGGTATTGGTGATTCACTTTCCGGATGGATACGAATGAGTTTTCCCTCTGATGTCCATGTTTTAAAGTCGGAAGAATATTCACAACCAGTGAATGCTGTTTATACCCCTTGAGAGGAGGAACAGAAAGTAATGAATGAGATTTGCTGTTCTATGTGTTAGACAGTCATTGGTTCTGCTCAGTTTGTGCTCTTTATGTTACGTGGAGGCAAGAACACCAGGGTGGAGGTTCCCACACTGCTGATCACCTTTGTTTTCTTATGAACTTTATTATCTGTAAACATTTTAAAGGACAGTTTTTTCTTGCACTATGTATATGGTGCAACACTATGTCACTACAGTTTTTGACTACATTATTATTCACTTGATTCTTTATGCTGTTGATACATGTAGGATAATTTTAATTATTTGAGCACTGCATTTGTTTACACCTATTATTTAGTGTCTGTATATATACACGCTACCAAAGATTGCCCAACTTAGTGCAGACACACACTTTTTTGCAATCGTTAGCAGCCTGACTTCCTTCTGCACAGGCACCACTTGGTGAGTACATGCATAGAGTCTCTAACAGGGCTAGTAGCTAAATGAAGTGGAAGGGGCGAAGCATGTCCAATCGGCAGGGTGCCTCTCCATACCTACAGGCCCTGTGTAAGGAATGCATTGCGCTGCTCACAGGGAATGGAGCCCGGCATACAGTACATCGGGCGGAAGACACAACTGCCTCACACAGCGAGAGTACATCGCAGGATCCTGGGGACAAGGTAAGTTTCTTTCCCTGGATACTGCAATGCAATCCCCAGTGTGGCTCGGGGGTTACCACTCTTGGTATGGAAAACTCACCCCAAGCCACACTCGGGAATACCGCTAAGAAGGTTAAAACAACATAATCATATGAAAGCAAAGAGTGAGAGTCTGGACGTGGAAAATACACAGACAAACAAATGACATTGAATAGTCACGCAGTCATCATCACCCATCTGTACTTTTGTATATTTGCAGAAAATACTTAGCTAAAACATGCAGCCACCACATTGAAGGAACTGGTAAGATTCAGTATACAGTATTTGTTATTGGGTCACTTTAAATGAACCACAGTGTTTCCTCCAGAGATCCACAAATTTTTCTTTCACAAGGTGCAGTTTTATACTGCACTAAAGTCCCACAAACAAAATATCAGGTAGAGGGTTTTTTTGACAAAAAAAGGCAATGACAGCCTAATTTTTTTTAATGATTCCTGGTGATTGTTTTCTGCACTATGTACAGTACACAGCTCTATTTTTGGCTTAGAAAGAATAAAGGCTGCCAGAGGCAATGTAACTTCTATGTGAATGCACAGGATAAACATCATCAGTGGCCTTATAATGGCCAAAGAGCATTGGCATGGTAGGTCAAGGGGCCATATATGATGGAGGGTGTAGCATTGACAGGATCCTGGACCTACCATTGCTGAAGGACAGTGCAGTAGGAGGTAGGGTAGCTGTTACAAATGTGCAAGCTTATTATGTCAAAAACGTACAGCGGCGCGCAGGCGCACTAAATGCGGCAAATCCAAGAATGGATTTGCCTAATTTGTCGACTCCCGTGCGCATGCGCGGGAGTGACGTCATCGCGGCTTCGCCATATGGCAGCGGCGGAGCTGCGAGACGCGACTCCCGTGCGCATGCGCGGGAGTGACGTCATCGCGGCTGCGCCGCTGTGATTCGTCTGAGCTGCGAGACGCCACCAGCAACATGGATGCGGCGGACTACAGGGGACAGCGGCGACTTCGCTGGCTCCTGTGTCAGGTAAGTGACACATAATGAGCTACTATGCGATGCATAGTAGTCCATTATGCTTTACCTTTGCAGGGAAAAAAAGAGGAAGTAAACCCATCAGGGTTTACTTCCTCTTTAAAGAATAACTTTCTAAATCCAAAAGTAATTTGGCAAATGCATAAAGTATGAACAGGCATATTTGCTAAGTGTTGCTTGCCAGATACATCTGTTGTTATCACATGAAATCTGCTAATAGAAATAGATGCACACAGCAGGAAAAACCATTACATAACGATGCTTGCTCACAAAGCATTACAGGCTTAATAACATTTTCGGGACTTGTTTAGTAGTAAAGTGTTATTGGCCCACTAAAGTTATCTTTGACCTAGGCTCACTTTAAAGCGTTACTAAAGGCAAACTTTTTTTGGGGGTGGGGGGTTTAATAGAGTTAAGAGTCATCGAGATTCACCTTCTAAAGTTTTCCCATTTACGTCATCATTGAAAGTGAAAGTTAAATAAAATCCCAAAATCTGGGTTGACACAAGAACAGTAGTAGACTGACAATCTTCCAATGGGACTGGTCACCTTGGTGACACTCTGGGATTTCCTTTCTTTGAAGGGATTTTCTCTCACTTCCTGTTTTAGCTATGGGACAGGAAGTGAGGGGAAATTTCCCTAATGGGACAGAGACAGGGGTTATAACCCTCCCTTACTCTATCCAAAATGAAAAAAAAAAGTTTTGTCTTTAGTTCCATTTTAAAGTAGCACGTCTTACCGGTACAGGAGACCCACTACTGTTTAGCTGCAGAATATTTATCCAAAGGGCATGACAAAAGGCAAATAATGTAGGTTAAAGAACAATTAGTTCATCAATTTTTTTTCATGTTGCTATGAACAGAATAGATTTTCAACGTGAGACTGTAAGTTGTTCCCTATAGCAATTAATGAAATTGTAGCTATTCTTGGATGTAGACTCTAGCTTATTTAGGTTCCATTCACACTTGTGCGACTTGTCATGCAACTTTGGACATCAAAGTTGCATGACAAGTCGCTTCCCATGTTTTCCAATACTAAGCATTCATATAAGTGTGACTTAAACTTGCAGCAACTTCATAGAAGTTCATGCATCACTTTGGTGAGACTGCAACTTGGGGGCCATAGACTTCAATGTTAACCCTCAAAAGTTGCTTGAAAGTCCTACCTGAATGTTATACAATGCAACCATTATAACTAGTCAAAGCCAAAGTCATATGCAAGTTGTGCCTATTCAAAGTTGCATCAAAGTTGCACTCCAAAGTAAGCAGAACTTTGGAGTTGTACAAGTGTGACTGGAGCCTTATGGTCAAGTGTAGGACTAATTTTTATATGACTTGTATAGAGGGATTTGTCTTTTGTTATTTGCAGCTTTAGAACTCACCTAGTTACTCTACCTTACCTGCCATCCTGTCGTTTTTCCACGGTCTCGGCAGCTGTAAGATATTTAGGTTTTTTATCTACCACTATGTAAAAGGAACATATACAATATAAAATAGTTTCTTTTGGACCCCTTTCACACTTTTTCAGGCGTTACAGTGCTAAAAATAGCGCATGTAAAGCGCCTGAAAAAAGCCTCAGCTGCAAACCCAGTGTGAAAGCACTTGGGCTTGGGGAGCTGCGCTGGCAGAGCATCACAAAAAGTCCTGTCAGCAGATTCTTTGCAGTGGTGGAGGAGCGGTGAATACACCTCTCCTCCACCACTCCTCCCCATTGAAAACAATGGGGCTGCGATGCTATACTACAGCTTTGTGGGCGGATTTAACCCCTTTTCGGCCACTAGCGGAGGTTAACACTGCCCTGCTGGCAGCACCGCTAAAACAACGGTAAATCGGTGCTAAAAATAGTGCCGATTTACCACTGATGCCCGGGGCGGCTCAGTGCACACAATTTTATGTACTTTCTGTGGAAGGACAAATAAAACACAATTATCATATTTACATTCTGCATTACCTAATATGTTATATAAGACACTATTTATATAAACAAACAACCCATTAATGTAATATATAGTATTTATTGGCGTATAACACGTGCCGGCGTATAACATGCACCCCAATTTAAGAGGGAAGTTTCAGGGAAAAAAAACGTTATTTTTTTTAAATAAACCACTTTGAAGCAAATTAGGGGTCAGTGCTCATCAATATCCATCTGCAGCCTGATCAATGTCCTCAATGCAGCCTAAATAAAGTCCTCAATGCAGCCTGATTAATGTTGTTTTTTTTTAAACTACCGTAATTTTCAGCCTCACCCTCTCTCATAAAAACAGTCTGAATCAGGAAATCACCGAGCCCTCATCTCCTCTCAACTCCTCTCAACTCGGCTCTCACGTCAAACACAGTCCCGCCCCGGCATTGGACCAGCTCCTGTGATAGGCAGAACACCGGTGGCGGAGGCGGGACTGTACGTGTGTGAGACGTGAGAGCTGAGTGAAAGCCGAGTGAAAGCCGAGTAAGAGCCGGGGAGCCGAGTGGAGAGGAGATGATGGCTCGGTGAATTCGGCTGGTGCTCATCCCCCTCTGAGGCACACTGTCGGCGTATACCACACAGCCCCTGATTTTCAGGGGAAAAGAGTACGTGTTATATGCTGATAAATACGGTAGTTACATATTATATTGTTTAAAAGGGAAAAATCTGCACTAACCGGTGATAATTGATTGACGAGGTACAAATGACCTCAAATAAACACAATGTGCAACAATATAAAAAGGTATGTGAATAATTTTTTTGGAGTATATAAACTCCACTTGAAAAAACACTCAAAGGTGATAAAACATTGCCAGGTACTGCAACTAAAAAAACCTGAATATAGGGTTAAGTGTAAGGCCGCGTACACACGCGGGGACTGTTCGCTCAACTTTGTCCGTCAAACAGTTTCAGCAAACAGTCCGCTCAAAATTAGCATGGACGGACTTGCCCACACACGACGAACGAACAGTTTGCTGAAACCGTGCGCGATGACGTGAACGGCACGTACGACGGGACGGAAAATACGACGTCCTATACACTACATTACAACTTTCGGCGTGTAAATCCTTTCTGAGCATGCGCGGAACTTAGTTTGACGAACAAGCCTACACACGAGGGGACTGTTCGCTGAAACCAAGTTTCAGCGGACAGTTTTTCGGAATTTCCGAAAAACTTTGTTCAGCAGACTGTTCGCTGAAACTGTCCGCTGAAAGCCCACACACGGGCGGACTGTCCGCCGAAACACTGTTCAGCGGACAAAGTTGGGCGAACAGTCCCCGCGTACACTACGGCCTAAGTGAAAAAAGAGCTTCAATTGTGCGACCTAGGTGAAGTTTAGTGAGATAATATAAATAAATAAATCATCAAATATTATCAACAAATCAGTAAACAATATAAGTGACAAATAGTGTCGTTTATCCCCTAAGGGGAAAACATTTTTTAATTACCCAATGACTGAATCCATAAATAAACAAACAGTGTTATGTGAATCAATCAACAAATGTCCACAGCGTATGAACACACAATTATATGAATCAGTGGTGGCCATGTTAATAAGTCCATATGTTCTGCAGGGTCAAAGCAAAAAACTTAAAAGAATTCCTTCCCAAATGGTGGAAAATAAGCAAACTTTAATGGCAGTTTTTCTTTGCTCTATTTCTTCTAATACAACCTCCACACTGATCTGTAATCCCGCCGCAAGTGATATATGAAAATGACCAGATGGCAATTTACCAGATCCAAGGATCAAATGGGCATATATCAGAATGAACCCTCCACACCGAGCGATATCCCACTATCTTCCACAGCAAGGACGATCTGCTCTCCAATCAAAGGTGATCACTCTCTTCTTTTTAACAGATCCCCTTACGTCATTGCCTATCCTGCTGTCCTCCTTGGCGGAGTACGGTTCTCTCTCCCTTTTCCAAATTAATCTAGCTAAATCCTCCATCCTTAACATTACCGTTGGGGATGAGGTGGCACGGCACTTACGGGGGGCCTATCCGCTGAAGTGGGCTACCAGTCATATCCGTTATCTCGGTGTTGAGGTTACCCCTGACCCGGCGTCCCTCTATGCAGCCAATTTTGTACCTCTGGTGGACCGCCTGAGGGCTGATCTCTTGCACTGGCATTCACTAATGCTGACGTGGTTCGGTCGGTGCAGTGCGCTTAAGATGACTCTGTTGCCGAAAATTTTGTATCTGTTGCAGGCATTGCCAATTTACCTTCCTTCCACCTTTTTCAAGCGGATAGACTCCATGTTCCGTGCGTTTATCTGGTCGCACCGGAGACCACGTCTTAGATTGCAGCTTCTGCATCTGCCTAAGCACTGGGGTGGAGTTGGTCTTCCGGACGTGAAGACATACTACAGGGCAGTCCACCTGTCCAGGCTGGTGGACTGGCATTGTCATGAGGGGGCGAAGCTTTGGGTGGCCATGGAGAGGGAGGACTCGGGGGACACAATCGGGAGCAGGCCCTGGTCATCAGCGCCTTTGCCGAGGGCTATACTAGATCATCCCACATTGGGAGGCACCCTGCGGGTGACGAGGGAGGCCTTTCGGAACTCGTCGGTGTCCCCGGTCCCCTCCCCCATGGTGCCAGTCCTGGGAAACCCGGACTTTATACCGTGCCTTCAGAACCCCTGCTTTCATCGTCTGCAGATGGGTGACAGGCGGCGGCTATGTGACTTTATCGGCCCGGATGGTCGACTCATGGTCGACTCACCCCGGAGGCAGGGCAGAGGGCAGTGGACCCTCCACTGGACTTTTGGAGCGGTCTGCAATTGAGGAATTTCTTGCGTAATTGTTTGCGGATGCCAGGCATCTCTCGCCCCCTCACGGAGTTAGAGCGTATCTGTCACCGGGGGGAACCGGTGCGGCACTGCCTCTCGCTCCTTTACTCTGCCCTGATTCGCCCGGCTGAGGGGTATGTCCCCCCGTATGTGGCGAAGTGGGAGGCAGAGCTCGGCACCCACTTTACTCCACATCAACAGCAGAAAATTCTCCATTTTGCACAGAAATCCTCTATGGCTACACTGGTTCAGGAGACGTGCTACAAGATCGCAACTCGGTGGTATAGAGTCCCATCCGTTCTCCACCGCATCTTCCCCCAGGTGTCGGCATGTTGCTGGCGCTGTGGGGAGGCAGAGGGAACGATGCTGCACATTTTCTGGGCCTGTCCCAAGCTGGTACCCTTCTGGCGCGGGGTGACCGACACGATCGGTCGTCTGACTGGTGTCTCTCTGGAGGGGAACCCTGCGGCCTGCCTGCTGCACTTGTCGGACCGATCCATTAAAAAGTATAGGAACTCGTTGACTATTCAGCTGCTTAACGCGGCGAAGGCCTGTATCCCTCTGTGCTGGAGATCGGAGAACCCACCGGCTATGGCTCTATGGTTCTCTAAAGTGAATGAATTAAGAGATATGGCAGACCTCACAGCGACGCTTCATAATAGGGAGGAGGCCTTTCGTGAGACTTGGAGGCCTTGGAATCATTTCACCTACACTGAGGCTTACCTTCGGGTGGTAGCTTTAAATGCCCGTTGAGAGAGGCTCTCTGTCGGCTGGCTTCGCTCCTCCCCCCCCCCAGCGGTCCGGTGGTGCTCACAGTCCCTGTTTTGCTCTTTTCTGTTTGCCTTCCTCGCTTTCGCTCGCCTGGAGCCTTCTCTGTGTTTCTTCTACTTGGTCTGTCTCTCTGTTCTGGTACCCTTTCTTTCTCCCTGGCTCCCCTTCCTCTCTGTCTCCCCCTGTAGTCTCTTCCTTCCGTACCCCCCCTTTCCCCTTACCGTTTTGCTTTCTCCGCCCTTTATTTTTCATGCTTAGATCCTGTCGGTTAGCCCTGGCGGGCAGCGATGGGTTATGGGCTTCCCTGGGACTGACCAGTTTTCAACGAGTGTTTGTTCTGTCCGCCTGGGGCCCGGCTCATCGCCCATCTCCCTCCTTTTCCCTTTCTTTATAACACAAAAAATCTGTCCATCTCGCTGTAATACATGGCCATGCGATGATTGCTGCTCACCAAGGTGGGATTGGTTTGCTAATTGGTGTTGGAGGTCTGGAGAAGGACTCTAGCCCCCGGTCTGGGAATGTTTTTCTTGTTTCGTTTTAAGCCTGTGTTGGGGGTGGTCTCTATGTATGTCCCACCTGAGTGATACTGTAAGCTGTATGTTTGAAATTCTGTATGTTTTATTATTGTTGTCCATGTGCCTGTTATTTCTTCCGCATTAAATAAATAAAAGAATTACAAAAAAAAAAAGGTGATCACTCTCCTGCTTCATGCTCACTTACCACTTTGGGTAAGTGAGTTAGTGTCACCCCTTGCCAGAATTTTCTGAACTTCCTGACAATGCCAGAAAATGTGGCCTATATCTGCTGGGGAGACTGTGCAGCACCAACCAACATTCTGTTGAGCTTGTTCTATAGATGTTAGCCAATTTGGCTGGTGTGCATTAGATGGAAGAGCTTGAACTGGATTCCTAGCAGAAATCAGATTTATAAAAGGGTAGTCCCACATGTCTTCCTAGTCATCCCTTGGAAATCTGGAATTATAGCCATCCAATTTTCTTTACATTGTTCAACGGCCCTCGACCTGACAGTGAACAGTTGTCAGGGCTGGATTAACGTAGGGGCTATTGGAGCTGCAGCTCCAGGCCCCTACCTTAATATAAGCCCAGCCACCCAAAAAGGACATGGAAAGCAATGGGTCAATGGGAAGAGATCTCCCCTGACGGGCCCTGCATTCCACATGCACCGCCGGGGCAGGGTGGTGGGATTGATAATGGGCACTGCATGAGCAGTCCTAACAGAAGCCCGGGGCACGCCAATGCAGGGCTCTTACAGAAGTCTGGGGCTTCCATAGTGTTAGGCATGTGCAGCTGCATTCTTTTAGCTCACAGTGCACGCCAATGCACGGCCCTTACAGAAACTTGGCAAATCAAATGCCAGGCTTCCCTAATTTTATGCCTGTGCGGCTGCGCACTTTTGAGTTTGGGCGCATGCCAGCACAGGCTCTTGGAAAGCAGAAGGGTACCTAGTAAAAGGCCCACCAAACTCCTCAGCACCAAGCACATGATGCTCTTAATCCGTCCCTGCTCCTTGTACACTTCAAACAACATTTTTACAATAGAGTCAGAGCAAAGCAACTGTTCCAGATAGGACCACATCTCTAGAGTGGCATTACCAAGCTGCAAAGCAATGCATGTAGATAATGAAAGAAGTACCAGTTTAGTAGTTGATATTTAGACTTTAATTCATCAAAGGTTGGCTTAATGGCTTTAGCACGCCCTGAGTCACTGGCTCAGACTATGTATGCGGATCCAGAGTTTTTATAAATTCTGACTTTCTGGGGTTTAACTTTGTTTGGGTACTTAGCAAGTTCTAAAATCAAAGGGCCAGCCTAACAGTCTGGGGATTGGTATTTTCAGAAGTAGGTCAGCATTAGAAAGCCTTGTATTTATTCTCAGTCGAGGTTTTCTTTAAAAGCAGAAAATAATGGGGGGCGGCGTGGCCAACGAGCGGAGCGGATGGACGTGTAAGTGAGAAGCTCCGCTGTACCCTGAGCTAAAAAGGCGAATAACAGCGTTTTCCAGCCCTCGTTTTCGGCCGAATTTGCTGCCAGTACCTGCGGGCAACATCCCTGATGCCATCGAGGAAAAGAAAGGGACATACCAAACCGAACAAAATGCTGGATTTCTTTGTCCAGCCGCGGCAGAGGCCCGTCCAAGATGGCGGCGGCGCACGAGGCCTACAGTCACAGCGGGAATGGACGGCCCGTCACACAGAACAAGGCGCCCAACATGCAGCGATGCAGGCTTTCCACTCTGCCTCCTCCTCTGCATCCACCAGCCCGGCGAAAAACAAGCAGAGAACAGAGGAGCGATTGAATGATACAGGGGAGGTGAGTGCTCTTAATTCTTCCTTGGAGGATACCAGAGAGCTGCAGGACTCCATCACTGAATTTCCCACATTAAATCAGCCTGTGCTGGATACTACTTTAAAGGACATGTTAGTCTCACTAAGGTCCACTTTGCATGCGGACATACTAGCTATCACTCAGCAGTTTAAATCTGAAGTGCAGGCAGTAACTAACAGAGTGTCCCACGTTGAAACGAAAATGGGGGAATTTGCCCAAACCTTTAACGAGCTTGTGGATGCCCACAATGATAGAGAAGAGGACATGGCGGCCATCCAGGCTAAATTAGCGGACCTCGAGGACCGCTCACGGCGCAATAATATCAGAATCCGTGGAATTCCAGAGACTGTACAGCTTCAGGAGTTGCGGGAGTTTTTTATCAATTTATTGAAAGCTGCGCTTCCAGACATTCCTGTGGAAGAATTAGTGGTGGACCGCATTCACAGGTTGCCCAGACCTAAGAGCATTCCCTCGCATCTGCCCAGAGATACGATAGTGAGGATTCATTTCTATCATATCAAAGAAAATTTCGTCCGTGCGACAAGAAAGCGGGAGGAACTACCTCCGGAATTTAAAGATCTGTCTTTTTTCGCCGACTTTTCGGCGTACACTATGCAACGGCGAAAGCAACTGGTCACCATAACGAAACCTCTAAATAACCATCGAATCCCATACAGATGGATATATCCGGCCAAGCTGCTGATCACATTTGAAGGGAAGTCGCACGTCGTGGCCAAAGTCGCAGAGGGCATCCGCCTCCTGGAAGAGTGGCAAATTTTATCACCACAATCCGCTGGTCCACAGAGAACGGAATCACCTCCCTCTACTCGAGCAAGTTCAGATGCTGAAACCGGCTGAAAGCATACTTTGACGGTAATACCCCATTCGCCTTTACGCTCAGGAATTGTTATGAAGAGTTTAACTTCTATTTTGTTTTTCTTTTTGGCTGTTCGTTTTTTGAAGAGTGTTATCTCTCCACCGATCGGTTGTCGTCACAGACACCCTTCTATACCCCCAAAATCTAGCGGCTTTTAGCCAGCACAGATTCCATAGGGAATCGTCACTTTTTATTTTCTTTCTTGTCTATTCCTTTTTTGTATTTCTTCTTTTTCTCTTGTTTTTTTTTTTTCTTTTTCTTTTTTTTTTTTTTGAATTCAGTGCCTGGCCTTTTCCAGAATACTGTTGAAGATTTTATTTGCACATATCATCGAAGGCTGAGTTTTGATCTGGTTTGCTTACCTTTTTTCTTTTTTTTTCAATATGGCTTTTACCATTTCGTCACTTAATGTTAAAGGACTTAATAGCCCCTTCAAACGTCAAATGGCGTGGAAGGAGGCGAACAAACTGCACAGTGACATAATTTGTTTTCAGGAATCTCATTTCATGGCAGGAAATCACCCCCCATTTTCCAATCGCAAGTTTCCACAGGTGTTCTTAGCGAATGGCCCCAAGAAGAAGGCTGGAGTGATCATAGCAGTTAAGAACACTATTCCTTTCCGTCTTATGGACTCTCACCTAGATGGGTCGGGTCGCTTTATTATTATTATTTGTGAGATTGCCCGGGTGACTTACACTCTAGTAAATGTATATCTCCCAAATTCCAACCAGGGGGGATTCCTACAAAAAATTTTGAAAAAAGTTTCAACCATGAAAAAAGGGCATGTAATTATGTGTGGGGATTTTAATGCGGTCATGCACAGTGAAATGGATGTTTCTAACCCGCACATCCGTAAGTCACGCAGGCAAACTCTCTCAAAAATTTTCTCATCTGGGGATCTCTTTGATGTGTGGCGGTGTCAACACGCGTCCGAAAAGGACTATACGTTTTTTTCAAATGTACACCATTCATATTCACGCATAGACAGATTTCATGTTGATAAATTCTTATTGCAAAAAGTTATTAAATCTGAGATACACACAATAACTTGGTCAGACCATGCGCCAATTTCAATTAGGATAGGGGATCGTGGCACCACGACGAGAGCTAACAGGTGGCGAAATGATGTATCTGTCATTTCCCAGCCGGAGAATGCAAATCACTTAAAGATGGCATTAACAGAATTTTTTCAGATTAATGCTCCGTCGGTGTCGGATCCCTTTTCCCTATGGAATACGCACAAGGTGTATATGAGAGGATTATTGTTGCAGTTGAGTGCTAGGGTTAGGAGGCAGCGGACAGAAAGGCTTAATGGTCTGTTAGAGAAAATAGAAGTCTTGGAGACTATAAACAAACAAACCTCAACACTAAAACTTAGGGAAGAACTGTTCGGGTTGCGCCAAGATCTGCGTGCGTTGCTGGTCTCGCAGCAGGAGAACCGCCTTCGTTCTCTCAAAGCTCACAACTACAGATATGGCAACAAGGCGGGGAAACTGCTAGCGAGCCAGCTTCGTGAAAGGTTGATACAGCAAAAAATTGGCTGCATGGTTAACCCCATTACGAAGCGTACAGTGCACAACCCTAAGGAAATCGCGGACGCTTTCAGCGACTATTATGAATCTCTTTATAATCTTAAGAATGACCCGGATACACTCCAACCATCCGAGCGATCGATTTCGGATTTTCTAAGTTCGCTAAATTTACCCAAGGTCTCTCAAAGTGATTTAGAGGCGTTGAACGCGCCTTGTACAATTACAGAAATTCAAAAAATTATTGGCAGTATGCCTCATAATAAAGCGCCGGGTCCGGATGGTTACTCGGCTGAGTACTATCAACTATTCCAAGGTGAATTGTCTCCATATATGCAACAGATCTTTGGAGCCGCAATGTCCGCTGCCTCATTTCCGTGCGAGATGCTTACAGCATCCATTATTACGTTACCCAAAGAAGGTAAGGATCCCACACTTCCACAAAGCTACAGACCGATATCGTTACTAAACGTAGATATCAAAATCTATGCGAAGCTCATTGCTGGGAGATTGGCGAGATTACTACCGGGTCTTGTCAACCATGATCAGGTTGGCTTTGTACTAGGCCGTCAGGCTAATGACGCAACTAGAAGATTGATAAATCTAATTTATACGGCTGAAAGGTCGGGAAGGCCTTCTCTGCTCCTCTCTTTGGATGCAGAGAAGGCCTTCGATAGAATACATTGGGGTTATCTAGCCGAAGTTCTAAAAAAGTTTGGTTTGGCGGGAAACATTTACCAGGCCATTCTAGCTTTGTACTCATCCCCATCTGCATATGTGTACACTGAAGGTATGTTCTCCAAAAAATTCATTATCTCAAACGGCACTAGGCAGGGCTGCCCGTTATCCCCCATTATTTTTGCTTTGGTAATGGAACCCTTTGCCGAAACCATTAGGAAACAGTTGGCAGTGAAGGGCATTATTTCTCAGACAACTCAACACAAACTGTCATTGTTTGCGGATGACGTCATTTTGACGCTATCTGACCCCATTAACTCTATCATGGCAGCGCATAACGTTATCGTACAATTTGGGGAAGCCTCATATTATAAAATAAACGAAAACAAGTCCTGCATTTTAGGCATTGGTGTAGATGCCCACATGCAATCTCAAATTCAAGCAGCCCTCCCATACCCATGGGCCTCCAATTCCATTAAGTACCTGGGCACGAATCTTACGCCTTCAATCAAACAGCTGTTTCAAGCTAATTTTCCCCCCTTATTTGAATCACTGCAAATGGATATGAATAGACTTAAGAAACATTATATTACATGGCATGGAAGACTAGCGGCTTACAAAATGTTGCTCCTCCCAAAATTGACATATTTATTTAGGGCGCTCCCTATCCTCATACCTGACCAATTTTTTAAAGCATTACAAAAACAAATGTTAACATTTATTTGGGCGGGGAAGAGAGCTAGATTCTCCACCTTGGTACAGGGCAAGAAGAAATGGGTTGGGGGCCTGGGTGTACCCATATTAAAGGACTACGCTACGGCAGCGGTCCTAGATCAGCTCCGGGAGTGGTTCTCTTCCCGGGAGCTGAAACCCTGGTGCCAATTGGAACAGGCAGAGGTTCGCTATGGGTCACTACGCTCCCTCCTAATTGCATATAATATTGAACAATTTCATGTTAATACTGATCTACCAACTGTGCAAGCTTCCCTTGGGGCCTGGAGATCCCTCCTGGAATCGTACCAAGCCACAAATACATTTACACGGATTCTTATTCCAGTGGAATCGCTCTTGTGGTTGATCCCGAACTTATCACTAGTCGGGTGGCGGCAGAGCGGGATATCTACGGTTCAGGATCTTATGGTAAATAACCGCCCCATAGACTTTCCGACATTTCAAGCCAAATATCGGCTATCTCAGAATGCATTTCTGCCGTATTGCCAAGTTGTGTCTTGGCTTCAAACTAAGAAAACCTCAGGTACTCAAGTTATTACGGAAGTGTGGGATTTCCTGACCTCGCCTCATACAAAAAATAAGGGTATTTCATTAATGTACAACGTATTAGGTACGAAATCTCAGTTTTCCAGATTCGGTCACCTGGAAAAATGGGAAAAAGATCTAGGTCAGAAATTTACTGAGTTACAATGGTTGCAGGCCTTTAGAACTAATGTTAGTTTCTCGAGATGTGCTAACTATGAGGAACTGGCTGCGAAGATTACGGCAAGATGGCACATTACCCCTTATGTTTTAGCCAAATTCTCAGGTGACAGCTCAAGCGAGTGTTGGAGGGGATGTGGGCAGGTGGGGACGTTACCATTTACACGCATTAAATCCCCATTAATTTATTTTTATTTATATGGTTAGTATATTATATTATTCTTTATTCTATTCCATAGGAATTTTTTGGTCGCATCAGCTCCTGATGAGTGGGGAGACACCCACGAAACGCGTCGAGCTTTTGAAATGATGTCCCAGTTATACTTTATATGGAACTATATTTATTTTATTATGAATTTACTTTTTTAACTATATACTAAATTTATTTTTGTTTTACATCTAGTGGATGCATATCTATTATGTGGATGTACTTGCTGATGTCGGTTTTGCTGTCATAGGCACTACCATGCCATATTACCCAATTATTTTATTTACTACTACTATGTGCTGCTATATGTGAATACTATATATCATGCTTCTACTGTACTTACGCCTATATACTTTATGAATTTGTTATGAATTTACTTTTTTAACTATATACTAAATTTATTTTTGTTTTACATCTAGTGGATGCATATGTATTATGTGGATGTACTTGCTGATGTCGGTTTTGCTGTCATAGGCACTACCATGCCATATTACCCAATTATTTTATTTATTACTACTATGTGCTGCTATATGTGAATACTATATATCATGCTTCTACTGTACTTACGCCTATATACTTTATGAATTTGATCTTTATTATTTTTTATGATCTGTTACCGAACAATCAATAAAAAATTATATATATTTTTTTCAATGTGGTTAAAACCTACCTCCATTATCCTAGTGCTTCATTTTAAAGTCCCAAACTCCCTCTATTACGTATCATTTAAAATACACCCATGATAAAAAAAAATTATAGACCCTTCATGTCTTTGTGAGGGGTCAAATTTACAAAATATGTGGTGGATCAAATAATTATTTTCCCCACTGTATGTACGCCCTCCAAGCCATGACTGAGAATTAGCTGAAACAGCTGCTCTGTAGAGACAAGAATAAGTATGTTTAAGGTCTTGATTAAAGTTACCATAGAAAATAGACCTGCAGTGTAATAAATACCTTGAGTGTAATTCGTTTTTTTTCCACAGTACAGTTGTTTACCAGTGTCCAGCTCCTAATGGTAGCACATACTAACCCACATTATTCTTCAACCCTGTATCCCTCTGTGGATGATAAAGAAAATATTATTAATGCCCATCATAAAGTATTCTATTCTATTTTATGTGGTCCTGCTCAGAACAGATTTTTAGAATACAACTGAATTTTTCTTAACCACTTACCGACCAGCGCACGATGATGTACGTCGACAGAATGGCACGGGCAGGCAAATGGGCGTACATGTACGTCCCTTTAAATTTTCCGCCCTGCCATCGGGAGCGCGCCGCCGGCGGGGCGCTCCCGCGCTGGTCGGGACCCCCGTGAGTCCGGTCGCGGGACTCGCGTACTCGATCGCCGCGGGCATCCCTGCGATCGTCTCACGGAGCGGCCGAATGGAGAATTGCCGTTGTAAACAACATTTCTCCATTCTGCCTAGCAACTAGTGACGCTGATCTCTGCTCCATGTGATTGGAGCAGAGATCAGTGTTCACTAAATGAAAGCCCAACCCCCCCACAGTTAGTAACACGCCCCTAGGAACACTTAACCCCTACACTGCCACCCACTGGTTAACCCCTTCACTGCCAGTGTCATTTACACAGGAATCACTGCATTTATATAGCAGTGATTACTGTATAAATGACAATGGTCCCAAAAATGTGTCAAAAATGTCCCATGGGTCCCCCACAATGTCGCAGTCACAATAAAAATCGCTGATCGCCGCCATTACTAGTAAAAAAATAATAATAAAAATTATTAATAAAAATGCTATAAAACTATCCCTATTTTGTAAACGCTATAACTTTTGCGCAAACCAATCAATAATAGCTTATTGCGATTTTTTTTACCAAAAATATGTAAAAGAATACGTATCGGCCTAAACTGAGGGAAACATTTTTTTTTATATATTTTTGGGGGATATATATATTATAACAAAAAGTAAAAAATAATGCGTTTTTTTCAAAATTGTCGCTCTATTTTTGTTTATAGCGCAAAAAATAAAAACCGCAGGGGTGATCAAATACCACCAAAAGAAAGCTCTATTTGTGGGAAAAAAAGGACGTCAATTTTGTTTGGGAGCCACGTCGCACGACCGCGCAATTGTCAGTTAAAGCGACGCAGTGCAGAATCGCAAAAAGTGATCTGGTCTTTGACCAGAAAATTGGTCCGGTCTGAAAGTGGTTAAACTACTACATATACAGTATCTCACAAAAGTGAGTACACCCCTCATTTTTGTAAATATTTTGTTATATCTTTTCATATGACAACACTGAAGAAATTACACTTTGCTACAATGTAAAGTAGTGAGTGTACAGTACTGGATTACTGGAACCATGTCCTGTGGTCTGATGAGACCAAGATAAACTTATTATGTTCAGATTGTGTCAAGCATGTGTGGTGGAAACCAGGTGAGGAGTAAAAAGAAAAGTGTGTCTTGCCTACAGTCAAGCATTGTGGTGGGAGAGTCATGGTCTGGGGCTGCATGAGTGCCAGCATGTACTGTGACATACTGAAGCAGAGCATGATCTCCTCCCTTCAGAGCCTGGGCCACAGGGCAGTATTCCAACATAATAATGACCCCAAACACACATCCAAGATGATCACTGCCTTGCTAAAGAACTTGAGGGTAAAGATGATGGACTGGCCAAGCATGTCTCCAAACCTAAACCCTTCTTAGCATCTGTGGGGCATCCTCAAATGGAAGGTGGAAGAGCGCAAGGTCTCTAACATCCACCAGCTCCATGATGCAGTCATGGAGGAGTGGAAGAGGAATCCAGTTGAAACCAGTGAAGCTCAAGAGGGTTAAGGCAGTGCTGGAAAATAATGGTGGCCACAAAAAATATTGACACTTTGGGCCCAATTTGGAAATTTTTACTTAGGGGTGTACTCACCTATGTTGCCAGTGGTTTAGACATTAATGGCTGTGTGTTGAGTTATTTTGAAGGGACAGTACAATGTTATACAAGCTGTACACTCACTACTTTACACAGTGTCATTTTTTCAGTGTTGTCACATGAATATATTTTAAAACATTTACAAAAATGTGAGGGGTGCACTCACCTTCATGAGATACTATATATTTTCAACTAAAATTAATCTATCTATATATATTACACTATTATACTGTATACAAATATATATATATATATATATATATATATATATATATATATATATATATATATATATACTGTATACAAATATATATAGATATATATACTGTATACAATGTATCCGCCCATCACAGAGTCAGACTAACTAAAATAAATATAGAGCAGTAGTTCCTAACCTCTTTTGAGTCACGGACCCCTTTGAGAATAGGATTAAAGCTATGGACCCCTACCCCAGAAATTTTCACAACTTTGCATGCAATGATTATCCACTTAAGCCCCGGACTAATTTGCAGCCAAAGGACCGGGCCCCTTTTTGCGATTCGACACTGCGTCGCTTTAACTGACAATTGCGCGGTCATGCGACGTGGCTCCCAAACAAAATTGGCGTCCTTTTTTTCCCACAAATAGAGCTTTCTTTTGGTGGTATTTGATCACATCTGCGGTTTTTATTTTTTGCACTATAAACAAAAATAGAGCGACAATTTTGAAAAAAATTCAATATTTTTTACTTTTAGCTATAATACATATCCCCAAAAAATATATAAAAAAATATTTTTTTTCCTCAGTTTAGGCTGATACATATTCTTCTACATATTTTTGGTAAAAAAAAATCGGAATTAACGATTACTGATTGGTTTGCGCAAAAGTTATAGTGTTTACAAAATAAGGGATAGTTTTAGAGCATTTTTATAAATATTTTTTTTTACTAGTAATGGCGGCAATCAGTGATTTTTATTGTGACTGCTACATTATGGCGGACACATCAGACATTTTTGGGACCATTGTCATTTATACAGCAATCAGTGCTATTTAGATGCACTGATTCCTGTGAAAATTACACTGGCAGTGAAGGAGTTAACCACTAGGGAGTGGGGAGGGTTTAAGTGTGTGTGTGTGTGTGTGTTTTTTTTAAGTGTAGGGGGGTGTGGCTTGGCGTCTGATGTCACTGATCGTCTTTCTCTATAACAGGGAACAGACGATCAGTGACAGGCTCAGTAGGAAGCACGGGGAGAGGTTTGTTTACACAGACCTCTCCTCGTTCTTCAGCTCTGTGACCCAATCGCGGGACACCAACGGCGATCGGGTCCTCTGGGCCCTCGACCACGGTCACGAACCACGGCTGGGCACTTAAAGAGCAACGTACAGGTACGTGCTTGTGCCCAGCCGTGCCATTCTGCCGACGTATATGTGCAGGAGGCGGTCCTTAAGCGGTTATATGCACTTTATTTTATTAAAATGTGAATGCCTCATACAAATGTGACATACACAAAGTTTGAATAACAATAATCTTAAAAGAAATCTCACTCCTTTTCATTAATTCTCATACAAAAAGTAATGGCCCCTCATTCCAAAAAGGAAATTCAATACAAGCACACTTTCTTTTTTTGATCCTCACGAACCCCCTGAAACCCATCCATGCACCACTTAGGAATCCAGGTTAAAAACCCCTGATCTGTAGAGGTGCTCTGATTTGCCAACTTTTAACACATATTTCCCATATATTTTTGCTCAAGAACTATGTATTTAATAACATTGTAATATCACAATATTTAAAATTTGTTCATATTATTCTTTTTGTTTATCTTTTAAATAAAGTATATGTGATGATGTATTTTGAGCCTGACAGCATCAAAGGAGGTTAATGCATTTAGCTTCAATCTTTTAAATAGCTATAAGAAAGCCTTGCACTTTGTCTTAATTCAAAGGCTTTATTTTTGAAAGAAAGAATTCTTAGCTGTGGACATTTCTAAAATGCCAAACTATAAATTCAGGTATTGCATTTGATTAATGGTAGCCCTACCTCAAAAAAACTGGCATCTCTTGGACTTCATTTCTCTTAGCTTTCTTTGGTATTGAAGAGGAATTTCAGTATACATTTATATTAAAAGCAGACAGTAGGAAATAAATGCTGAAAAAAAGTTATCCAGTTCACCAAGCTCAGGAGACATTTACAAGGCAAGTGGCACTATACTGTATCTGCTATTGTGTGATAAAGTACTATATCACATGATTCAGAAGAAAAAAGTAAGACATTATTAACGTATGGGAATTATCACTATGATTCACTTTAATTCACAGGAGCAGTTCTGGACTTTAAAGACTATATTTTAATTTTAAAACATTAAAAATAACACCTAGGATAATTTGTCCTGCGGTTCCTTGGGTCTCGCAGAAATCCAAATAGTCTTGTAAACCAAAATTGCTCATTCATTAACACATCAGACCAGACCTCACCTTAAAATCCTCTTCTCATAAATAGGGATGGCCTTGCGGTTCGCCCGGCGGTCGGTTTGCGGCAAATTTTCTCACGAAACCGGCGGACTTCTGGCGCTGTTCGCGCGGCGGACATATATGCGTTTACATTTTGAAAGAACTTTGACCCATGATGACACATCCATCATGGGGTACAGGACAGCCAATTGAAACATTTCAGCACATGGACAATTGGACATTCCCCCTACCTTATAAATAGACCTGATCTGGCGGCCATTTTATATTCTGTCTTTTGTCAGTGTAGGAAGAGGTTGCTGTGTGGAGCAGGGACACACTGTAGTGACACAAATCACTAGCTATTAGGTCCACAAAAGTCCTTTTAAGGACTGGTATAGGTGTACAGTATATAGGGTTCTGGTGCACTGCTGCTGACTGCTGTGCTGCTGATTGCTGAGTGCACTGCTGACCGATTCTGCAGCTGTCTTTTATCAGTGTAGGGGCAGGATGCTGGGTGGAGCAGGGACAGTCAGTTTAATCACTAGCTAATACTATTAGGTCCACAAAGGTCCTTTTAAGGACTGGTATAGGTGTACAGTATATAGGGTTGTACACGTATAATATACTTTCTTTCAAATATAGAAAGCCTATTATACTTGACTGCTGACCGATTCTGCAGCTGTCTTTTATCAATGTAGGGACTGAGGGACAGTCTACAAATCACTAGCTACTAGGTCCACAAATGTCCTTTTAAGGACTGGTATAGGTGTACTATTTGGTGTGCAGTATATAGGGGTGTAATACACGTATAAAATACTTGCACATATAGAAAGCATAGTGTAGTGCATTTTCACTGTGCAGCATTGTGACTGCTGAGCGGTTCTGCAGCGATACTACAAAGAGTGAAAAACGCAATTAAAAAAAAGTATTATAACTGGTGTGATAGACCAGTGGCCCCCAAAAACGACAGATTGAAGCGGGGTGTTATATACCTTCTTCCACATACATACTACACTTCTCTAGAGACTTTTGTCACAGGGTCATTTAAAAAATAATGGTGTAGTCTCAGTGCTCTCTATCACGGTGCTGGTGTCAGTGCTCTCTATCACGGTGCTAGTGTCAGTTCTCTCTATCACGGTGCTGGTGTGGTGTCAGTGTTCTCTATCTCGGTGCTGGTGTGGTCTCAGTGCTCTCTATCACAGTGCTGGTGTGGTGTCAGTGCTCTCTGTCTCGGTGCTGGTGTCAGTGCTCTCTATCTCGGTGCTGGTGTCAGTGCTCTCTATCACGGTGCTGGTGTCAGTGCTCTCTGTCACGGTGCTGGTGTCAGTGCTCTCTGTCTCGGTGCTGGTATCAGTGCTCTTTATCTCGGTGCTGGTGTCAGTGCTCTCTATCACGGTGCTGGTGTCAGTGCTTTCTATTATGGTGCTGGTGTCAGTGCTCTCTATCTCGGTGCTGGTGTCAGTGCTCTCTATCTCGGTGCTGGTGTCAGGGCTCTCTATCTCGGTGCTGGTGTCAGGGCTCTCGATCCCGGTGCTGGTGTCAGGGCTCTCGATCTCGGTGCTGGTGTCAGGGCTCTCTATCACAGTGCTGGTGTCAGGGCTCTCTATCACAGTGCTGGTGTCAGTGCTCTCTATCACGGTGCTGGTGTCAGTGCTCTCTATCTCGGTGCTGGTGTCAGTGCTCTTTATCTCAGCGCTAGTGTCAGTGCTCTCTATCACGGTGCTGGTGTCAGTGCTCTCTATCATGGTGCTGGTGTCAGTGCCCTCTATCTCGGTGCTGGTGTCAGTGCTCTCTATCTCGGTGCTGGTGTCAGTGCTCTCTATCTCGGTGCTGGTGTCAGTGCTCTCTATCACGGTGCTGGTGTCAGTGCTCAGTCTCTATCGCGGTGCTGGTTTCAGACAGTGAGGGAGATAGCAGCGGAGAAGCCAATCAGCAGGCAGTGCCAGCACCATGGCTGAGGATCAGCATTGGACTGGCACCTCCGGACCACCGCAGTGGAGCCCTGCATAGGTGGGGGTAAGGGCCGGGCAGAGGGAGGGGCTCAAGAGCACAGGTTGGCACACTGGGACACTGGCACAGGACTGCACTGCCTTGACTGTGGCACTGATCATCTCCTGCACCCCCTTCATAGCCTGGCCTGACCTTGCCTCTCCTCTATGGCCTTCATGCGCTCCTGAATTGTCAAAATTTCACAGATAAAAAAAGAATGCTTGTCGTTGTCGATCCCAAATTCACTTAATACTTTTGTTATGTCAGCGTCCATGTGGTGGGACTATGTGTGCACAGCTAGTAAGTATTTTGTGGCTGAAAATATGACCTGTAGGTTCTTAAGGTTTGCCTGCCATTAAAGTCAATGGGGTCCGCCGCGAACTTTGCGGTTTGCGAACTTTTGGCCGCGTTCGCCGTTTGCGTTCGTGAAACGTCCCGTCGGAAGTTTGTCCATCACTACTCATAAACACCTTCTCAGAAAAGTTGAGACTGCTATAGCCTCAAGGTAGATACCTACTCTGGGGTTGATTTACGGAAACTGGAGAATATAAAATCTGGTGCAGCTCTGCATAGAAATCAATCAGCTTTCAGTTTTGTTTTTTGCCAAAGCTTAATTGAACAAGCTGAAGTTAGAAGCTTGTCCTGAAAGACATATGCAAGCTGCCATTGTTCATCTGTTTTTTATAAAATGATAGTCACTTGGCTGTGATGCTATTTAATTGGTTTCAATTCCATGGACTCTGAACAAGTAGTCAAATGGGATGTTCATTCTGATTTTACTTGCTGCTGGCTTGCTCCACGTCAATGATTCAGAATATTAAAGCAACCCTGTTAGTAGCTTTAAAAATTCCAGCCTAAAATCCCTAGCAATAGAAGAGCTAATATATTCATATGTGGCAGACCCTAATATAGGGAGCAGGGGCGCCGGCCCCCCCTTTCCATGCATCTGGCCCTCTCATAACATGGATAACATGGTCAGCTGCACCAGATTTTACATTCTCCAGTCTTAGTAAATCAACCCCTGTACAAGGAACAAAGAGTTGAGGGCAATGTGCAGTAATCATAGTGACCAAACAGGATGTATCTTATACTGATGTGAATTCTGGTAATTATGGGTTACTTAACTTAATGTTTAGTGTTTGCTTTGTATTACATTTATTGGATAAAGCAACTAGGTAGAAGGTGAGGAGAAGGACTACACTACCCATCTTCACTTCTGTACCTCAGAACAGTGCCCCCTTAAGTGTGTGTATTAGACTAACTATGATGGCTTTGAGAGATGTCCAAGGCTTATAAGCCTTGTGTGAAAATATGCACATTATAGTGATGGGTGTTGGAGGAAAGCACTGGATGGCTATTAGTGGCTGCATATTTTAGCCTAAAAGAAACCCAACTTTCCGGGTTGTGTTTGATGCCTGTGCACTCAGCCACTCCCTGTGCTTCCATCCTTCAACCCCTATATTGATTCTGAGTACAGGCATACCCCACTTTACGCACCCTCACTATACATACACTGGTGAGTATGGACAATGGGAAATCTTGGTCAGCTTGACCTAGCACTGCTCCTGAATCATAAGTGACAAGGACACCAAATTTCGTGAGCACTGAGAGAGGACCCAGGACTACAACATGTCCAATTTTGGGGTTGGCCAGCTTGCCTAGGTAATCAGTTATGCCTGTACTTTAGTGATGTTGGGGTTGAAAGATAAAACCACAGTGTGCAGCAGGGGACACAAACATCTGACACTCCTGGAAGTGTCAAATGCTGAAAAGTTAGAGCAAAGGTAGTAGATATGCAGTGGTGGCTAGTGGAACATTTTTGGAGGGGGTGGCAAGCAATGCACCCACAGCCACCCCGGTCGGTTGGGTCACCCCCCGGTTGGTCAGTTACCAGCCTCGCATTTACCCCATCTATGGCGAGGGCATCGCTTCTCTCTCTCTGTGCAATGGGTGGCAGCTTCCACTGTGTCTCCTCCTCTGCATCACGGTGGCCGTGCATCTCTTCCCTTCTCCTCCTATAGGATCGTTTTTGCTGTCGGCCAATCAGGAAATGGGATCTCAGTACCCACTTCCTGATTGGCTGGGATGAGAATCAGTGTGACAATAGTGAATATTCATTAAATCATTCGCTATTGTCACACAACTGGGTGGGCTCGGGGCGCAGTACTCTGTGCCCCAAGCCCACACTTTTTTTAAGCCTATTAGAGCCTTTGGCTCTAATCACGTACTCAAAAAAAAAACCCATTGGAATCTACGCGCCTGGCATGTAGATGAGAGGGCCAGATGCATGGAAAGGGGGGGGGGCGGCGCCCCTGCTCCCTATGTTAGGGTCTGCCACATATGAATATATTAGCTCTTCTATTGCTAGGGATTTTAGGCTGGAATTTTTAAAGCTACTAACAGGGTTGCTTTAATATTCTGAATCATTGACGTGGAGCAAGCCAGCAGCAAGTAAAATCAGAGTGAACATCCCATTTGACTACTTGTTCAGAGTCCATGGAATTGAAACCAATTAAATAGCATCACAGCCAAGTGACTATCATTTTATAAAAAACAGATGAACAATGGCAGCTTGCCATTTCAGTACAAGATTTCTTTAGCCCAAGATCCTCAAGCGGCTTCTTCTGAGGGCTTTTGTGATGGTATACATCTCGACAGAATGGTGGCTCTCATGGATGGAAAGATTTTGTTTGTCTTGGGATGAGGATGCAAGGAATGTGAGTCACTAACCTCAGGAATACTGGGATGATCGTGAGTTTTGAATAAATGATGGACATTACAATTAATGTAGCATTGGAGCAGTGAAGATGTGTGGTGCATGGTATCATAGTTCATATAAAACTTGAACACCACAAACATTATGATAAAGTATGTATGACTGCTAAAACCTTGGGAAACACTGCTTTAATGAAAGTATAAGCATTATCAAAAGATAATGCAAAAAGTACTACTGAAAAGTTTTCCTTTCAAACTCAGGTTAGTATCCTGTTCCCTGAAGCAGCAATTTACACAAAAAATGTGCAGATGCAGCACCCTCTAAATAATCAAAGTTACACAAAGCGGCTAACTTTTACAAATACATATAAATATAAATAATGCTTGATACAATTCCATTTCCACCCCAGAAATATATACTGTATACAGATTCTTAACACCCATATATTTTGTATTATTAGCTTTTGTTAATTATTCAATTCAGTGGTTATATCAATGGAAATAAAACAGCTACATTTTAATGGATGTCACTTGAAGTAAATAAGACAGCTGAGGTTATTTCTTTGAACTAATGACAACAGACTGGTGATGAAACATCTTAGCCCTTGTACACACGGTCGGACATTCCGACGCAAAATGTCCGATCGGACCGTGCTGTCGGATAACCCGACTCTGTGTTGGCTCCATCGGACAGATATTCTAACGGACAAAGTTTTAGAGCTGGGCTATAAAACTTTCCGACAACATGATCGGACTTTGTCGGATTGTGTGTAGAGAATTCCGATCAGACAAAGTGCTACGCATGCTCAGATCAAATTCCTAGACCAAAGCTATTGGATACTAGCCTGAATGTAGTCCCGTTGTAACGAAATAACATCATCACGTCACGTACGATCGGATTTTCCGACAACTTTGTCCGACCGTGTGTATGCAACACAAGTTTCGGCCAAAATCCGTCGGACAAAATCCGACAGATTTTGTTGTCGGAATGTCCGACCGTGTGTACAAGGGCTAACAGTTGTCTGGTTCCTGTATGGTTTAAAGAGCACAGCTAAGTAAAGGAGAATGTGCCAAATGCCAGTGGAAGGAGCCTTGTATCAGGACAGAAATTAAGCACATGCAATTAGCATAATTAATAAAGAATACGTGTAATTAGTGAGTAAATCAATCAACACTTCAATTACTAAGAACTATCTAATTCAGTTTATTCAAAGAGTTGTGAAGTTTGAAAGACTAACATGGCCTGCAATTTACATAAGGTCTTTCTACTGCCACTAGCTCCTCTTTATTGCATAAACATGTTTCATATACATTGTAGTAACCCAGAGATGAACTAAAGTGCTCTTTTAGTTTAGTGGAACTGTGTAAATATAATACTGGTCAAACAGGGTTGAACAAAAAAAAAAAACTAATGGGGAAAAAGGGAACATGAAATGGGGGGAAGATGTTTGAGGGGCTACTTTAGCTTCATGATCATCATCAGCGAGAATTCATACCCTGTAGCCATATTTTTATTAAAGAAATTAAGGCACCATGAAGGAAAATAAAGTATTCCCTTAGCAGGCTGCATTGGGGCCAACTGCACCAACTAGATGTGTATGGGGGGCTAAACATATTCTTCCTTATTATAAGAGTCAAAAACTTCCTCATCCAAAGGAAAATGAATGCCCTGTACACATGACCGGTTTTCCCGTCAGAATAAACTCTAAAGGTTTTTCCGACGGAATTCCGCTGAAACTGTCTTGCGTACACAAGATCATACCAAAGTCTGACGCCGTCAAGAACACGGTGACGTACAACATGTGCGATGGGACTAGAAAAAGGAAGTTCAATAGCCAGTAGCCAATAGCTTCCGTCTCGTACTTGCTTCAGAGCATTTGTCGTTTTTGGTCCATCGAAACAGTATACAGATGGGCGGTTTTCCCGATAGGAATTGGTTCCATCGGAAATATTTAGAACATGTTCTATTTCTAGGTCCATCAGAATTTTCAACGTAAAAAGTCCGATGGGACATACACATGATCGGAATATACGATGGCATAAGTGTTTACACTCAAGGGATTTGTTGTGTTGTAGAGAGAATCTTTACATTTGTATAGTATTCTATATTCAATGTCCATCTTAGGCACCGAGCCACACAAGTGAATATTACTGTCAAACCCAGCTGTACTAAGCATGCCACAGACAATTCTGTTTTTGGCATTTAGGCTAGAGACACACATTATATAATTTTCTTATAATCTAATTTTCATAAACAAACTACTGTACTTTAATGTAACTATTGCTACACACAGCATGAAAAAACAATGAAATGCAATGGCTTCTAATTGCATGGTTATTGTCACGGTTGCTTAACTCCGGTGATTCAAACACCACTCAAGCATAAGCACCTGCAGAACCCACAGTCCCATTGTACCTCTGATGCATGTCTGCTACATCATCCGTCTCTGCTACATCTACGGTGCATCTGTAGCTCCTGCTGCACCTCAACTGAATCCTTAGTTTTCGATACACCTGCATCCTCTGGTGCCCCTCATTGGCTCCAGACGCCATTGCAGCCCCCACAGCTTCAGTTGCCACAGAATCTTTGCTACATCCACAGTCTGTTGCATCTCCATTGCACCCCAACTGTATCCTCAGTCTTTGGTACACCCCCACTGTATTTGCAACCTTCAATGCACATCGGCTGCTCCCACAGCCTCTACAGCATCTATGACACTGTTTTTACAGTCTGAGACTCTGCGGTGTCATCTCTGCACCCACATTCTCATTCTTTCTTCCAGCTGCCCAGTGCCTTGTGCCTCTGTCATGCTCCAGTTCCTCCTTACCTGACATCTACCATTTTATACATCTGGGACAATCTGTTGACTGACCTGGGATCAGCCTGCAGCTAAACCAAAACACCCATGAGGGGGTTACTGATGGAACACCATTTACCTTATATCGCAATCTCAGATAAAGCAGCTGCACAAAGGAGTAGGGTCCACATCTCAGATTGTGACCGTTATAATTACTGATTTAGGTAACAAAATGTTGAGTTTTAATCTCATGGCACACACATTACAATGTGCTTGGATCAATTAACAATTCATATTATTCCTTTATTTTAACCTCATTTAGTTACAGCACACAGGTAGAGACTTCCATAAAACCTCTGTATGCTTTTAAAGTTGCCTAAAGCAGCCTTTCTGCTGGTTGTCAGTATCTACCCAGTGAAACATTTCCTATGGACATAAACCCTACTAAAGTTTACATAATTTGTCTAATTTCAAGAATGTAAACCTTAAGCTGACTTAGAATAAACTCATACTTGGAACATGGAAGCCAACACTGGCTAACTCTAATGCCCCGTACACACGGTTGGACTTTCCGACGACAAAATCCATCTGATTTTGTCTGACAGATTTTGGCCCAAACTTGTCTTGCATACACACGGTCGCACAAAGTTGTTGGAAAATCCGATCGTTCAGAACGAGGTGACATACAACGCGTACGATGGGACTATAAACAGGTCAGTAGCCAATAGCTTTCGCCTCGTAATAATTTCGTAATTTATTCAGAGCATGCATGCCACTTTGTCCATCGGAATTGTCTACACACGGTTGGAATTTAAACAATCGGATTTTGTTGTCAGAAAATTTTAGATCCAGCTCTCAAACTTTGTGTGTTGGAAATTCCGATGGAGCCCACACACGATTGGATTTTCCGACAACACAATCCGATCACACATTTTCAGTCGGAAAGTCCGACCGTATGTACAGGGCATTATGCTCATATGATGAACTTAATATTTTGGGTCACTGACCTGGAACAAGTTTGTAAACAGAGATCTGACTTCATTCTGACTCTCTCACCTGGAGGTTTGTGTCAGTGATTCCAAATACTAAAGTCAGAAATAGGCAGGCAACTATAAGATCCCCTTCCCACTGTTGTGCTTTTGCCATGCTAGAACGCACCTTTCAGGTGGGACAAAAGCGCATCAAAACTATTCCCTTTAAAACCTATGGGACTTTTTACATCGCTGTGCTGTGTTTTGGAGGTCAATGGGAACTGCATTAAAAATACACCAAAAATGTACACAGGGTGTGTTTTAAGGTACTTTTTGGGGGTCACGTGCCAAAAATATGCTTGTTTTTAAGAAGTGGGCACTCGCCGGCATCCTTAACATCAAGTGAATAGCTTATTGTTAATGAGCCGGTACATGCTGGCTTTCTTAACAATCAGGCAATAGGTAAAGAATGCCCCCCTGCATTCCCCTCTATCTCCCGCCAGGATAGTGTGGGTGTTCTGCAATCTTGCCATGTAGCTTCTCTGGTCTGGTTGTCCCCTCTCCTCCCCTCACATTATGACAGTTGCTCCAGGCTGACCCCCCGCCGCTATCTCTCCGGGACAGGACCCAATATGATCCGTTGTGCAGCACAACTGCTACGTAATAGCAACACATACATTTCTTTGTGTCTCGCAATCAAAAAAAAAAAAAAAAGCAAAAATCAGCAACAGAACAAGTTAGGGAATGTACTATTGAGCTATACTAGTGGTGAGAAAAGCTAATTATAGTCCCCTAAAGAAGCCCTATATAGCTCAGTTGTTACCCAGTTGTTTACAGGATACATTAATCTGGTTTGGGTATTGTATGACCTCTCTTGCTTTATATTTTTAGTTTTTTGGTTGCCAGGCTCAATAAAAAAACAGCTTTGACATATGTATATAAAATATTTCTAAAACCCAGGATTGTCCTCAGGTACTCTGTAGATCTTGTATTTTACTAAATGTCTCCTGTCCTTTCAAATTAAGGTTGATATTAAATTTGAATGTCAACTAAGTCACATTCATTTTTGGATGAGTTTTTACTTTAACATTTTCAGATCTATAGTTACGGTAATTGTGGATCCAAACTTTTATACATCCTTGCATGTTTACAAGTGTTATTATTTTCTTTTTGTTTTGCTCTATTGTAATTCCAGAGCTGGGTTGTTTCTGCTTGACTGCTACTTGTCTTTTGGCCTTGTAGCAGGAATTTGCTAACTCTTCACTGTGTATCTCATCAGTATTTTCAGCAGATCACAATAAAACCACACATGGCCCCAAGTAACTTTCTAATGTCCTGTAGAATCTAGGAAGAATAGTAAGCTATATTATTGGGTCATTCTTTTTTTGTTTTGTTTTTTACAATAAAGCATGCTAACAGATGATTTCACTATGTACTGTATTAGGCCCCTTTCACACGAGACGGCTCCATAACAATCCGCCCCGTGATGATCCGCTTGCTCAGCGGGAATCACTCAGTTTATCCCCGCTGAGCCGGCGGATGTCAGGTCGATCCTGGCACACTGTGCAGGGACCACCCTGTCAGCTCTCCGCTCTCCTCTATGGGGGATCGGATGAACACGGACTGTCTCCTCCTCTGGCCAGCCTTTCCACATATAATTTTATTATTATTTTTTATTCACTATCTTGCCATTGCTGCTGAAGTTCTAAGCTTTCCCCACTGCATCCAAAGAAAGCAAATGGGTTTTGGCTGGCGTTCCACTTTTTTTCTATTGGCTAATGTACTGTATATATCATCATCATCATATCATGAAAGCAACACTATAAAAAAATTTTTTTTTACAATGCATGCATACTCCCACTTTTGGTTTTGACAAAGAATGCATTCCCCACTCCATTGTGGATACCAAGTAGGATGTTCTAACATTTTGTAACATTTTGTAACAGTCACTAACTTTTTATTATCTTATGCCGCATACACACGAGCGGAATGTCCAACAAAAAAAGTCAAACGGGAGCTTCTCATCATATATTCCGATCATGTGTATGACCCAGTGGGCTTTTTACGTCAAATTCTGATGGACCTAGAAATAGAACATTCTAAATACTTCCGACGGAACAAATTCCTATCAGGAAAACTGCTTGTCTGTATGCTGTTCCGACAGACCAAAAACGACGCATGCTCTGAAGCAAATATGAGATGGAAGCTATTGGCTACTGGCTATTAACCACTTAAGACCCGGACCATTTTCCAGCTAAAGGACCAAGCCCCTTTTTGCGATTCGGCACTGCTTTGCTTTAACTGACAATTGCGCGGTCGTGCGATGTGGCTCTGAAACAAAATTGATGTCCTTTTTTCCCACAAATAGAGTTTTCTTTTGGTGGCATTCGATCACCCCTGCGGTTTTTATTTTTTGCGCAAAAAAAGAGCGGCAATTTTGAAAAAAATGCAAAATTTTTTACATTTTACTATAATAAATATCCCCCAAAAATATATATAAAAAAACATTTTTTTCCTCAGTTTAGGCCGATATGTATTCTTCTGCATATTTTTGGTAAAAAAAATCGCAATAAGCGTTTATTGATTGGTTTGCGCAAAAGTTATAGCATCTACAAAATAGGGGATAGTTTTATGGCATTTTTATATAAAAAAATTTTTTTACTAGTAATGGCAGCGATCAGCGACTTTTATTGTGACTGCGACATTATGGCGGACACGTCAGACAATTTTGACACATTTTTGGGACCATTGGCATTAATACAGCAATCAGTGCAATTAAAAGTGCACTGATTACTATAAAAATGTCACTGGCAGTGAAGGGGTTAACCACTAGGGGGCAGTGTAGGGGTTAAGTGTGTGTGTGTTTTTTTTAACTGTAGGGGGGCGTGGCTTGGTGTCTGACATCACTGATCGTCTTTCCCTATAACAGGGAACAGGCGATCAGTGACAGCCTCAATAGGAAGCACAAGGAGAGGTTTGTTTACACTTACCTCTGCTCGTTCTTCAGCCCTGTGACCCGATCGCAGGACACCGGTGGCGATCGGGTCCCGCGGCCACGGTCACGGAGCTCAGGACCGGGTCGCGAGTGCGCCGTCGGCGGCACGCTCGTGACCCACGGCTGGGCACTTAAAGAGCAATGTACCTGTACGTGCTTGTGCCCAGCCGTGCCATTCTGCTGACATACTTCGGCGTGAGGCGGTCCTTAAGCGGTTAAACATCCTTTTTCTAGTCCTGGCGTACGTGTTGCACATCACCGCATTCTTGATGGTCAGACTTTGCTGTGATCGTGTGTACGCAAGACAGTTTCAGTGCAATTCCATCGGGAACTCCATCGGAAAAACCTTCAAAGTTTATTCCGATGGGAAAACTGGTCGTGTGTACAGGGCATTAGAAGTGTGTGTGCGTGTGTGTTTGGCTTGTAATTTACCATAGACAATTAAAAAATTTTAACATTTAAACATCAAATTTTTCCACAGACAGTTAAAAGCATGGGCAGTCTGACCTCAGAAGTAGATCAGTTTTTTAGATATTATTCAGGCATGTTTGCACAGCTGTAAATTGACTAAAACCTCCATCACAAACTACTTGTAATGCATAAATGCTGTTCAGTGCAACTGCAGAGCAATTCCATTACCGTACAGTGGGACTTAAATAACCTAAGAGAAATTATTAAAATATTCTGCATTCAGCCCCATGACTGGAGAAGTAGTAGCCACCACTAGCTTGTCCTTGCTGTTTACATAAACAGATGACAGGCCCCAGTTAATCAAAGAAAAATAGTCTACAGTACTAATATCCACACTGGCCATCAGTTTAACAGAAAAAGAAAACATGTAAAGCAGCATGAAAGCAACTAATGTTGATGTGTCATAAATCACACCATTCTTGGAAAAAAATCAGATCATTTTAGTTGTTTAGTATTGGGTACAGCATAGAAAGGATACAACTTCTGTTGCAGTTTTATTAATTGTATTGGAGAGATTTTTCACCACTTCCTGTCTTGGTGAGAAAGGTAGGAAATCTCTTGAGCAGGTACACAGACAGAAAAAAAGAGACCTGATGGAGGTGTGTCCAGATGGCAAGCTGAACATTAGCACCAACATACAGTAAGAATGCATGGGCAAAAAACTGAGTAAGGAATCATGAGCATGAGAACATGTGTTTGAATTGACTATGGCACCTAGTAGTCTATTTAAAGCACTGCAAGATTGAAGATCATTGCAGCGTGATCAGCTCCTGTTACCCAGTTTGCCTTCTGAGTATGCATGATCATGATCCCTCCTTACCTCTGGCTTGCATCTCGACTGAATCCTGCTTTTCATTTTGGCTTTTCTGCCTGCATTATACTGACTTCGGGCTGGGTACTGTTTACATTCTTGCCTTCCAAATTTGTACCTTTCCTGCCTGCTGCCTGTCTGACCCAGTTGTGCCTCAAGCTTCTGCAAGTCCTATGATGACATCCCCAATACATTCCTGTTCCTTCAGCTTCTCAAGATCCAGTACTTATGTTGGCCTGGAAGTTCAACATGGCACCTTATGGCAAAGAACTCTGAGGATCTGAAAAAAAGAATCAGTGCTCTACATAAAGATGTCCTAGGTTATGAGACGATTGCCAAGACCCTGAAACTGAGCTGAAGCCCAGTGGCCAAGACTGTACAGCGCTTTAACAGGACAGGTTCTACTCAGAACAGGCCTCGCCATGGTCGACCAAAGAAGTTGAGTGCACATGTTCAGCGTAATATCCAGAGGTTGTCTTTGGGAAATAGATGTATGAGTGCTGCCAGAATTACTGCAGAGGTTGTGGGGGTGGGGTGCAGCCTGTTAGTGCTATCTTGTAAATATTTTGTTAGGGTAGAGATGGGATGTATGTGGTTAAAGCGCAACTTCACCCAAAAGTGGAGGTTCCAATCTTCCTCCTCCTCCCCACTCCTCTGCCATATTTGTATTACATTTTGTTGGGGGGGGGGGGGGGGTGTAATGGATATCTTGTTTTGACAGGTACCTTTTCCCACATTTCCGCTCGGAACACCTAGGCAATCCAAGCAAAAGTTCTCCCCCCTCCCTGTCCCACAACCTTCTGGGTCACATCATGGGTCCCAGTAGGCTGCAGGAACCATTCATAAAGTGCAGTGCTGCTTGCTCATGCACAGTGGGTAGCCAGTGAAGCTGCAAGGCATCACAGCTGGCTGGCCACAGTTAACATGCTAACATGGGACCAAAGACCAATGAAGAAATCGGGCAGGTGAGGACTGCGCTGGATCTCTGGGCGGGTCAGTGTCTGTTTAGTCAGCAGCTACAATTGTTGTAGCTGCTGACTTGTAATTTTCGCACATCGGACTTTAAAAAAATAAGAAATAGATTTGCAAGAAAAAAAATAAACCCTATGCAAGCCCGTAGTGTAAAAATATGCAATTCATTGTAAATGTTTTGCCACAAAATAGATCAATGGGCAGATTGGATGTATTGTTAAAACACAAAATACAACAAAAATAGTCTTTGCGCTAGAAATGTCCAATCCAAGTGATAACACACTGACCAAGGAAACCCTTAATGAGAATGTTTAATGTGAAACAATCTGGCCAGTGTCATGCTTGTTGCAGCTCAGTGATCAACAGGAAATTGATAGCTGTGAAAACAAAAGGGTGTCCGAGCGCACAGGCTTATGGTGCAAAAACTAAAATAAAATCGATACACTCACAAGTGAAGGTGAATAAGCAGCGTCAAACAGTTCCTTCAATAGAGAGCCTTAGCGAGGGACACATTTGTGCTTCAGAGTAGATAAGAAGACCGCTGGATAGATGGGCTGGCTCCACAGATACAGGCTCATCAAACAGCTGCCCACAGGCCACGAGTGAACCACTCACTGACTAAAGAGATGACTGGCCAGGAGAGGGCTGAGAGAGACGTGTTTTTTAATATATTGTTTGTATCGGATAACTTTTTTATTTCCTTAATTATGATTTTTCTTGCTTTTTGGCTTTTTAACC
The DNA here is from genome assembly GCF_037356315.1 of Lithobates pipiens. NCBI lineage: Eukaryota > Metazoa > Chordata > Amphibia > Anura > Ranidae > Lithobates > Lithobates pipiens. Next base: position 346,970,928 of record NW_027507718.1, on the reverse strand, counting down.
CCTAGTGTGTCATAGAGGATATTTTGTATGTTAGTTTACTGGTTAAAAAGTAATACAATTTTAAGATAGGTTGTATTTGGATACAATTGATTAAAAATAAAAACTGTAGCCATTTATCGATTACACTAGAAAGACATACAGTGCCTTGCGAAAATATTCGGCCCCCTTGAACTTTTCAACCTTTTGCCACATTTCAGGCTTCAAACATAAAGATATAAAAGTTTAATTTTTTGTGAAGAATCACCAACAAGTGGGACACAATTGTGAAGTGGAACGAAATCTATTGGATATTTTAAACTTTTTTAGAAAATTTAAAACTGAAAAGTGGTGCGTGCAAAATTATTCAGCCCCTTTACTTTCAGTGCAGCAAACTCACTCCAGAAGTTCAGCGAGGATCTCTGAATGATCCAATGTTGTCCTAAATGACTGATGGTGATAAATAGAATCCACCTGTGTGTAATCAAGTCTCTGTATAAATGCACCTTCTCTGTGATAGTCTCAGGGTTCTGTTGAAAGCGCAGAGAGCATCATGAAGACCAAGGAACACACCAGGCAGGTCCGTAATACTGTTGTGGAGAAGTTTAAAGCCAGATTTGGATACAAAAAGATTTCCCAAGCTTTAAACATCCCAAGGAGCACTGTGCAAGCGATCATTTTGAAATGGAAGGAGTATCAGACCACTGCAAATCTACCAAAACCTGGCCGTCCCTCTAAACTTTCAGCTCAGACAAGGAGAAGACTGATCAGAGATGCAGCCAAGAGGCCCATGATCACTCTGGATGAACTGCAGAGAACTACAGCTGAGGTGGGAGAGTCTGTCTATAGGACAACAATCAGTCGTACACTGCACAAATCTGGTCTTTATGGAAGAGTGGCAAGAAGAAAGCCATTTCTCAAAGATATCCATAAAAAGTCTCGTCTAAAGTTTGCCACAAGCCACCTGGGAGACACACCAAACATGTGGAAGAAGGTGCTCTGGTCAGATGAAACCAAAATCAAACTTTTTGCCCACAATGCAAAACGATATGTTTGGCGTAAAAGCAACACAGCTCATCACCCTCAACACGCCATCCCCACTGTCAAACATGGTGGTGGCAGCAGCATGGTTTGGGCCTGCTTTTGTTCAGCAGGGACAGGGAAGATGGTTAAAATTGAGGGGAAGATGGATGCAGCCAAATACAGGACCATTCTGGATGAAAAACTGTCTGCAAAAGACCTGAAACTGGGACAGAGATTTATCTTCCAACAAGACAATGATCCCAAACATACAGTAAAATCTACAAAGGAATGGTTCACAAATAAACGTATCCAGGTGTTAGAATGGCCAAGTCAAAGTCCAGACCTGAATCCAATCGAGAATCTGTGGAAAGAGCTGAAAACTGCTGTTCACAAACGCTCTCCATCCAACCTCACTGAGCTCGAGCTGTTTTGCAAGGAAGAATGGGCAAGAATTTCAGTCTCTCGATGTGCAAAACTGATAGAGACATACCCCAAGCGCCTTGCAGCTGTAATCGCAGCAAAAGGTGGCTCTACAAAGTATTAACGCAAGGGGGCCGAATAATTTTGCACGCCCCACTTTTCATTTTTTTATTAGTTAAAAAAGTTTCAAAAATCCAATAGATTTCGTTCCACTTCACAATTGTGTCCCACTTGTTGGTGATTCTTCACAAAAAATAAACATTTTATATCTTTATGTTTGAAGCCTGAAATGTGGCAAAAGGTTGAAAATTTCAAGGGGGCCGAATACTTTCGCAAGGCACTGTATATGGTGAATCCATTATAGAGTACAAGTTAATAAAAGATAAAAAAAAGTGAATAGTGCACATACTTATCGTTATTTCATATAGAAATTATTATAAATTATAAACTAATTGGAGACTTATTACCTGAAAATTTAGTTAAGAATCTGAATGAAATTAACATACAGAATAAGATTAGAGGTAGGGTTATGCCGCGTACATATGATCGGACTTTCCGGCAGACATTGTCTGGCAGACCAGAATCCGTCTAACAATTCGATCGTGTGTGGGCTCCTATAAATAGAACATGTTTTAAATCTTGGTCCGCCGGACCAAGTTCCTATCGGGAAGCCCGTTCGTCTGTATGCTGGTCCGACGGACCAAATATGACGTAAGGGCAGCTACAGCACCTGCCCGCAAGAATGTTCTCAGCTGCAGGATACTGTACATCTTGCGCTCACTGTAATAGGAAAATCACATTTTCCTATTGCAGCGAGAGGGAATGGCCCTCCAGGGGCATACCAGGCCCTTAGGTCTGGTATGGGTTTTAAGGGGAACCCCCTACGCCGAAAAAACGGCGTGGGGTCCATACCAGACCCTTGTCTGAGTACGCAGCCAGGGAAGAAGAAGAAGAAGAAACTTCCCCAAAGCACCCACCCCCCCATGTTGAGGGCCTGGTACAGTTCAGGAGGAGGGACGCTCGCTCGTCCCCATCCCCTTTCCTGACCAGCCAGGCTGTGTGCTCAGATAAGGGTCTGGTATGGACTTTGGGGGGACCCCCACGCCGTTTTTTCGACTTAGAGCATTCCCCTTAAAATCCATACACGGCGACTGGGCTTGCAAGGTATCAATCTCGCCGATGAAAGCTGCGAGATTGACTTCCCTTTCTAGTCCCGTCATACCTGGAGTCACGTTCAAAATGAATGGACTTTAGTCCATGTGTGGGCAAGTCTGTTCATTTTGAAAGTCCGTCGGGAAGTCCATCAGACCTAGTCTGCCAGAAAGTGCGTTAGTGTGTACGCAAGTCAGCTCATTCGGGAAGACTGTCGGACCTAGTCCGTCGAAAAGTCCGCTTGTGTGTACACGACATTAAGGATAACTGTAATAATTGGTATAGTTAAAAATATGTATACCTCACATATGCTAGATATTTGTAAAGAGAGAGATGCATATACACGAGTACATACATACATACATATATACACATGTGTCAGGGCTGGCTTAGCCCTTCCTTCTCTGGGCTGGCTGCTCAGCTGTTGGCTAATTGCCAGCTCTAATCTCTCTCCACAGTTACCAGCTGTTCCTGATCCTGCCCGTCTGACCTGCCCACTTAAAGCTGTCCAGCTCACTTCATCTCTGCCTTCACCTTGGTCACATCACAGGAAACCATCTCCTGCGGTTCTGTTTAAAGACTGGCTTACTGACATCCCTTCTGGCTCCTTATCCTGCTTGCTGTTGCTCCATTTGGATCCCTGACTTCTGGCTTGGCTGATTATGATTACCCGATCTGGTTGTCGAACTCTGGACTGGCTGACTACTCGATCCGGTTACTGAACTCTGGCTATGCTTTGACTATGCTTATTCTATTTACCTTTTTATTTTTTTATTAATAAACAAGTGTGATTTAATTGTACTTCTTTCTTGGTCTGGTTCATGGTTTCTGACAGTAGGAGAAGGCCTGAATTCAGAAGTTACAGTCAATCCACTTGTTGCTAATATTTTTTCCAGATTGGATGAGTTTGCCATGGCGTTACAAACGCTTCTGAGTCGCTTCTGAGTCTGCTCCGGTACAACTTGAGTTACAGGCAGTCCCTGTAGGGAGACATTTGTCAAAGAAATATTGATTATCAAAGAAAAATCCTAAAGAATTGGAAGCTGCCGAGGAAATAGGCAGGAGACGAAAAGACAATTTTATGTCGGCTTTAGCCAACAAAGCCCCAGGGCCAAACAACCTAATCTTACTGATTGCGTCCTCAAAAGTCGCGTACGAAACAGAGCATAACTTCCCATCAATGTCGTCATTCAATGAATCTCCTTTCAGAAAGGACAAATGGTGAATGATGTGGAATGCATTAGGCTCACGCTTGGGAACTAATCCCAATGGGGAAATCCGAAAATTAGGGAATGGCGGATGCTCAAAAGGCCCTTCAATTCACCCCTCCACAAGCTCCTTAAACAACTTATGCTTCACTACCTGGGGGAACAGATCCACTGACTTTAAATTCCCCACCACTCTACACCCAGCCCCCAAAAAGGAAGGTAAAGAAAAGCCCCTAGAAAAACCCTCAATGAGAAAACATGCCTTCTCCTTGTTTGGGTAGCTATCCAGCCATGGACGCATTTTTTTCTAGCCTCACTGGAGTGCAGGCTTTTTGGAAAAATATCCCTCTGCGCAGGACCAGGACCAACATTTGCACTCTTCTTAAAACACTTTGCCACTGGATGCGCTCCAGCACAAATTGAACGTGCCTGCACTTGCAGGAAGCATTCCAACGGCATTGACTGTCATTGAATGCAAAGCAACAGCCCTTTTTAAAGCCCGGATTTGAAGGGTTAGATGTGGATTGCCTAGGCGTCACCATTTTCTGGGACAGTATCAAATTGAGCCACAAGCCCACGTCCTTCATTCCCCATCTCAGCGACGGGTGTATGGACAATTTCTGATGAAAAGACTTGTCATAATAAAACTATCCCAGGCCTCAAGTTCTTGTAAGCCTCTAAAATATGGTCTAAATGCTGGAACAGGCCCCCACAGTTTTGGGTATCTTTCTGCAAGTATGCTGACATAAACAAAATAAGCCTGTAGCCAATTGTTAAAGGACCTGGGAATCAGCCTGCACCTATCCCCCTCCCCCCTCTCCTCCCCTCTCTTGTCCGGTCTAACCATAAATTCCTTATGCGAAGGCAAGAGCAAGAGGATGTATTTCCCTCTCCATATTTTATCCTTAACCACTGCATTTAAATGAAATCCCAGGGGCAACATCTCGCAGAGCATGACACCTTTCATACATGTTTCAGGTACATTCAATTTGACAGGCACAACTGTGTGTAGTGACTTGGGGCCTATAACGTCATCCTGCATTCCCACAATTAACTCAACCATATTCCTGTTATGAACAGCTAGACTGACAGGAGAAGGAGAAAGCACGGCAGCAGGAGGGTTAACTGGCATAGAGGCCACAGCAGGAGAAGCAGGTACAGACACCTGAAACAAAGATTGCACCAAGGAAGACAAAGATCCTACTAAACCATTTAAAACATTTAATTGGTTTAACTCACCAGCTGCTGGAGGCTGTCCCACGCTTTGCTGACTTTCCTCCTCCAGCAGCACCGCGGAGTCCAGGACTTGCAATGAATGCCCAAGCTGAGACTGCTGAGGCACCTCTGCACACCGAGTGCCTCGCTGTGATACTGCAGCTGCAGGCTGCCAGGGAGGCTGTCTTTTGCTTGCTTCATTGGGCTGCTGAACCTGGCCCTGCTGACCGCTGGTGACTGGAAACATGTCAGTCTCTTCTTGAAGCCTCTGTGGCCCCGTGACATCACTCCGCCATCTTCCTCCATCCGTTTGCAAAGCACACGATCCTCTTCGGCTGCCTGCACAGCTTGTCGGAACTGTTTGGGAGGTGCACTCCTAGTTCGCTCACGCTGGGGGGATCCTGCTCACTCCGCCCCACACCATTAGGACAAGCATGCTCCCCCCCCACCGCCGAGTCTCTGCCTCCGGGCCCCTCAGACTGTTCTTCCTCTTCAGGGGCTAGTGCCAGACAGTGGCAAAGCCATGACTCCCCACCTGTACTGCCCGCCTTCTCTAGGAGCTGATGTCCTAGGGACACAGGAACGGTAGGAGCTCCAATCTTCTTGCTGATCCACAGGCAAAGAGGGAAAACCCACATCCTGCGAACCTTATATAGCCTAACCCTGCTTTCCATAAACTTTGCATTAACCTGATTGGCTCTTCCTGAATCCCTTGCTTTCTCCTCCTTAAAGGGGCAACAGCCCCGCTACCTATACTTATATTGCTGCAATGTTACCTACATTAACCTGTGATGGGGGAGTCCACAATCTCAAGGAAGTGGACCCATATTTTGCCCTCTTTTTTCATTTGTTTATAATTTATAATAATTCCTATATGAAATAACGATAAGTATGTGCACTATTCACTTTTTATTTATCTTTTATTAACTTGTACTCTATAATGGATTCACTATATATGTCTTTCTAGTATAATCAATAAATGGCTACAGTTTATTGTACACATTGTATTGTCACATTGTATCCCAATACAACCTATGTTGAAGTTTTATTACTTTTCAACCAGTAAACTAATGTGCAACATACCCTCTGTGACACACTAGGGGTTAAAAAGTCAAAAAGCAATAAAAATCATCATTAAGGAACCTAAAAAGTTATCTGATACAAATCAATATATTAAAAAACAGGATTAGTTGTGTGTATATATCTATATCTATATCTCAATGTGTGTGTGTGTGTATGTGTACATATATATGCATGTATATAGAAAGAACCAAGGAATGATTTATAACAATCATGGTACTATTTTCTACCTTTCTAATTTTAATGAAATTTATGATTTATTATTATTATTATTATTATTATATATAATTTTCTTATCTCTAATTTAATTGTATTGCCAAGAAAGGGGGAAAGATATATGTAATTATCTTAGGCATATTGTATGTATGCTGCTCTTAGATTTAATCTAGTTGTCATACTATCCCCCATATGTTTTTCAGTTGAAGTTTGATACATTTTGATTATATGGCTAAAAATCCCAGGCCAATTTCAGCTACAAAAGAGCTCTCTGAATAACAGGGGGCAGATCTGAGGAAGGAAGCCATTCCTTCTGAAACATGTTATCCTGACAACTACAGCGTCCTCTATCAGTTGGCTTCACCAGAGCTCTCCCTGGGACAAGTGTTGGAGGCTCCCCACAGCCCTCTCCTGACCGTCTCTTTAGTTAGTGAGCAGCTCACTCGCGGCCTCTCGGAAGCTGCTTGATGAGCCTGTGTCTGTGGAGCCAGCTCATTCATCCACCCAGCGGTCTTCTCATCTAGTCTGAAGCATGAATGTGTCCTTCACTAAGGCTCTCTTTTGGAGGAACTGTTTGGCACTGCTTATTCACCTTCACTTTTGAGTGTATCAATTTTATTCTTTTATATCCAATAAAAGACATTATTGCACCATGAGCTTGTGCACTCATATTCCCTTTTTTATTTTGGATGTATTGTTGACAGGGTTTTTTTCTATTTGCTATGATTTATCTGTTGACATAGAGTCGCTGCATATGTATGTCTTGCGTACATCACCACGCTATTAAAAATAGTTGCTAATTTTGCTTAAACTTGCTATTGAATTTAGATAAGTTGAATAAAAAAACAAAATGACTGGTATGGTGTTTATGTATTGTATCTTTTATAGTTGCTATTCTTCAAGCTACACATTTGATAAATATTAGCCCCAGCAAATGTTATTATACTGTCTTAATACAGAAGCCAAAGGCAAAATGCACAGCTTTCATCAATAATACAAAGGGTAAAAACAGGTAACAATATGACAATTCTTTCTGCTTCTTTAATAAATTATTTTAAAAGCACATCTAACATGCAAGCCTGACAACCAGGGGAAATTTCAGAGCCAGAAATAAATTATTAAGAAGACCACTAAAATGAACTTTCATATAGTTAATGAAAATTACACTAGAATGAACAGCAAATGATGACCTTGAGCTTTGTAAATTTACACATAAATAAAGTATTATGAATTTGAGAAATCTTTTACACAGATTTTTTACATTAAAGAACTTGAATTATGTCTGAGTTAAAAAATCTGGTGTAAAGGGCAGCAGTGCATTGTCTGCTGTCAATTTTGCTAATGTCAAATATTACTAGTGTCAATGGAAATGATAAAGAGAATGTTACGCAAACAATGACCCTTGTTCATTCAGCTATTAATCAAAATGAAATGTTTTTGCACATTCTGTGTCTGAACTAATGATTCAAAGTAATAATACATTCACTCTAATCCCTGCCAAGTTGAATGTAGTTGACTCTGTGGAGTCCTATGCACCTACTATTCTACTAAATAAAAGTAGGTTTTAACCTTCCTAGTGGTATTCCTGAGTGTGGCACAGGGTGAGCTTTCCATACCAAGAGCAGTAACCCCGAGCCACACTCGGGATTGCATCACAGTATCCAGGGAAAGTAACTTGCCTTGTCCCCAGGACTCTGCGATGTACTCTGTGTATGCTGTGTGCGGCGGTTGTGTCTTCTGCCCGACGTACTGTGTGCCAGCCTCCGTTCCCTGTGAGCAGCCCGACAAACGGGGACAGAGCCCAGCGGGAAATTCAAAAAGTGTAAAAAAAAAGAACACATACAGTACACTGTAATCTTACAGACTACATTACTGTATCAAATTATTTCACCTCCCTATTGTCCCATGTCTGCTTTGTCCAGTGCCCTGCATGCAGTTTTATATTTGTAGCACTTACCCCCGAAGGAGCAGCTGAATTTTGATTCGGGCCTGCACTCTAATGAACCCCCCTGAATGGACTCAGTCCCCTTGACACAGCTGTGGTGCAATGCAATACAGTACAATATAATGTGATGCAATATACCTGTATTGTAACCTCAGGATTCACTGGCTCCACATGCTGGGAGAAAACAACACTCCACACAACCGGATACTTAACCAAATGTATTTTACTGTAAATATATTTGAATACTGTAAATATAATATAACTCTTCGGCGGAGATGGCAGAGGTGAGAGATGAAGCAGTGACAGAATCCTTGACCTATCACCTCTAGTACACAACACATAAGAGGTAAGGTGTGCAATAATGTACAAGTATGTTGTTCATATTTGCAAATTACTTAAAGCCCGTCCACAGCTGTTCGTTCTTCCTCAATTCTATTGCTGTTTTGTATACCCGCTTCAGCAAAAAGTAAAACTGTATTGCATAGTATAAGTTACCCTCTCTCCTCCCTCCTATGATCTAAAGCTGTGTACTTGAGTGGCCAACTGCATCACCTGTGTACTGTCACATGGGAGGTAGGAGTGGTTCTTAAGGCCCATACACACGATCAGACTTTTTGACAACAAACATGCAAATTAGCTGTTTTGGAGCAACATCCGACCGTGTGTACGCTCCATCAGACAAACTTTTTTGGTTTTCATCGGACTTTTGTTGGCTGTGCGAACGGACAAACTTTCTGGCAACAAAAGTCCGATGGAGCAAAGTCTGATCGTGTGTACAGAAAACCATAGGACTTTTGTACAAAGTACAAACAGACATTCTCAGAACCAATGCAAAAGATCAGACAACAATACAGAAAGAAATTGACCAAAGGTGGCGGTAAAGAGCAGAAAAACCACATGATTTGGTGAAAGTTGGCTGAAAAAGTCCTGCTGTGTGTATGCAATACAAGTTCAGGGCCGACGCCCTTTGTACAAAAATCCAAGGGAAAGTTTGTACAAAGTCCTATCGTGTGTATGAGGCTTTAGTCTCAATTTTACTTTCTACCAGTGGATAAACATTTAGACAGGTTGCCTGTTTCAGCCTTGTTAGGTGCTGCCCCAGCTGGGAGGGTTAACGTTAATTATGTTCCCTGTGTCTTTTTAGGCAGGCTTCTTGGGTCTGACCCACTGGTTCTGTGTATTATAAAAGAGACAGGGGTCTGGTTCCCAGGGCCATCACTGCTGCTTGCTGTTCATTGCCCGTGTTCATGGTTTCTGTTGCAGGAGTCCGTCTGCATCTACAGTAAGTAGCTCCTAAACCATGCAATTACTTACTACTTACTACAGTATATGTAAAATCATGAGGGCAGTGCTCCGGGGAAAGTGTACTACCCCCAAAAAAATGAAATTCATTTGTTTAGCCAAGAGCACCGATTTTGTAAAAAGGAATATGATGTTTAAAATTGCCGGCAACTGATATTTTGTTGCTGGTTTCTCTTCCTTTTTATTTAAAAAAAAAACAGCTTATTAACATTTTTTTGGGATAGTAAACAAGGAAGGAAAAAAACATGTGATTTTCCTATAGACACTGTGTATCATGAGCAAGTAAACTACCCGGATCCTGGCCTATATGTCCAATCTGGAGCAATAGATATAACAGTTTGATCACAAGACACCCATTGGTCCCAAACTTTATGACATTTCTTGGTTGATTCCCTGGTCTCCTAGGTCAACTTGTGTAATGGGATAGCTTGATCAACTAAGTTAATCCATGAGGACACAGTTGGGGGTCACGTGGTTTCCAATGGATAGCAATAGATTTGTTTGGCATAATACAGAACTAAACACAGAAAAAGCTTAGTACAGTTCGGGAAAATATAATCATCAATATATACAGAGACAGTGCAAGGGATTATACTGATTAGGCAATGGGAACTTGTAAAATAAGGATTTCCTGACAAATTTCCTCTGTGGGCTCTGGGACATCTGAACGCCAGTAAGCTTTAGTGAGACGGAGTCTATCCATTTCAGAATGGAGCAGGGAGGAGTAGTACATAGAAATTAGTTTGGAATGCAAAGGATCGCATAATAGGTTCTCCAAAGCTTTAGAGACACATTAAGAAGCCCAAATTGTGCCGCCACAGTATGTAGCAGTTTTAAATAATTAAAATAGGATGTAGAGGGAAAATTTGAACCCTGTTGAAAATCTGAAAATGTGTGGAAATCTTCACAGGAAAAACAAAGAGAAACCAATTTTACCCTGTGCCTAGTCCAAAATGCTCCATCGGCCAATGAAAAAATTCACGAAAACATTGACTATGCCACAATGGGGCATTAGGAGAGTATTAATTAACCCAAAACCATGAGAAACCAGGAACCTACTGCTCACAAAAGTTCAAAACAACATATGCTTGATAATATCAGTCCCACGATCTGATCCAACAACTTCCTTGTAAGAGCTCACGTGGTGACATCACGAGCATAAGATTGGATCTCAGGATTGATATTATCAAGCGCTTGTTAGTAAATTTTGTGAATGGCTATTTATGTAATTTTTATAAAAATACTGTATTTGCTGGCATATAAGACGACCGGTGTACAAGGCGACTCCCCTAATTTTTGTGTGTATCCAACACAAGCTTGATCGGAATTTTGTCGGAATTCTGTTGGAAAAACCATCCAAGGCTTTTCCGACGAGAATCCTGATCGTGTGTACGCGGCATTAAAGGTTGTCTTATACGCCGGAAAATACGGAATACGGTACATGTACAGTTTTACACAATGTGAGCCTTCCCGATTTTTCTTTTTATATCACAGTTGAACATCTTGTGTCATTGGATCGGAGGTCTTAATGACTACAGGTGGCGATTTGGAGGCGATAAAAATTCCCCTACAGATTACATATTGATTTACAAAGCTCTTATTACTCTTTTCATATAAGGGTCCATATGTTTTGGTAAGAGTTCTCTGTATTTAAGGTGGTGGTAAACATTGGTCCCAAACATCTCAACAGAAATATTTCTTCTTGTCACATTTATCACTGATTTGTAACTATTTTAGACTTTTTATTTTTATTTTACCGCCTCATTAAGACAGTTGCTTGGGATTTTGCTTTGCACTTCACGCAGATTTATATGTTTGTACTTAATTTGTTTTTTTCAGCTGCTGTTTTTTGATCTGCCAGCAAGATTTCTGTTTGATAAAATTTCCAAAAGCTATAGACAACCTGGAATGCACCGGGAGAGCTTTTAACAATGGAGTCACCTACCTCTCATAATAGGCTCCACAGGATTTGGTGCACAGCTTAAAGTAGAAATATTTTTTTTTCCATTTTGGAATAAGGGAGGATCACAACCCCTGTCAGTTTATTTTTTTGCCATCTGTGTCCCATTAGGGATATTTCCCTTCACTTCCTGTACCTTAGCCAAAACAGGAAGTGAGGTAATCCCAGTAAATTAAGGGAATCCCTTGGGGACCCCCAGGTCACCAGAACGAGTGTCCTCATTGGAAGATTTCCCCTCTATTGCTTTTTTGGGGGACTACCCAAACGTTGGGATTTTCTTTTACTTTCACTTACAATGATACTGATAAACAGGACAAATAGAGAGGGTGGATCTCCCTATCAAGGGCACAGACAGCAATAAAAACTAACAGGTGTTCCAATCCATCTTCCCTCTGTCCATAAAAAATAAAAAATAAATAGGACATGGGTGGAAGTATGACGTTTTATATAAATGGAATACAGTGTTAGTATGCATGCTGCTTCCTGAGGGTGGTAGGGCAGGGTGGGAGGGGGGTTGGGTAATGTTAAATATTAAAAAACTAAACTTTGAAATTCTAACAAAGATGCAGCAGGTGCGGGGAAAAAGTCAAGCAATAGATTCCTTTCATTTGGTTTTCTTTGAAACATTCACTAGTTGGGTAGCATAAAAAGCTCACATGTATAAAAACCTGTGCATCGATTTTCAAAATCCCTTTCTGTAAATCTAAATGTGTTAATGAATGGCAAATTTCTACATTGTTACTACTTTGACATTGATTGTATTAATATAATTTTTCTTCCTTCCTTCATTGATTTTCTTTCTAGATACTGATAACAAAATAATTCAAACCACATTGAGCAGTGTTTTTGTCTTGTTGAAATGATTTTAGTTACTCTGAAAACGAACTTTATGCCTATAATTTGGTTTATTGATTTAATGTGCATAGTGATGTAAAATTTATGAATTTTATCATAAAAGTTTATAACACAAAAACAGACATGATAGCAAATATCCCCCAAACAAACAATATATGTAGGTATTAAAGTGCATGCCCTATCAAGATATGCTAATATCTCTATATTATAGCATAGATGCAGCCATGGATATCCATGACATGCACCAATGCCAGTACAGAAAATATCTCTGGGTGTAGAGCTATTTTTCTGTACTGGCATTGGTGCATGTCATGGATATCCATGGCTGCATCTATGCTATAATATAGAGATATTAGCCTATCTTGATAGGGGATGCAGTTTAATATTGTTTATTTGTTGGGGGATATTTGCTGTCATGTCTATTTTTGTGTTATAGACTTTTATAATAAAATTCATACATTTTACATCACTTTGTCAGTATTATTCCACGAGGAGGTTTTAGCACCTTAAAAGTCCCACTATCCAACCAATTTTTTGTTTTATCTTTTTTGGGATGTGGTGCCAATCATCAACTGATATACTTTTTTTTTTTAAGCATTTATTTACTCAATCCCAATTTTTAGACGTATTTACACATTTCTTGATTATTAATATTACATATAAGTATGTATAATATATAAGCCTCTGTTTTCTGTTTTAATTAATCCCAAGAAACATTAGCATTACATTTTCATTTATTTGCATTTTTATGCTTTCAAACTGTCAACATGTTGCACTTTTAATCCATGTGGAGCCAATAGTTTATAATGTAGTCAATACAGATCAGTAACATGTTTTCCTGGTGCCTCCATGGCAGCATACCTGTGACAAGCTCCGCCTTGGCTCCTCCCTCAGGACTAGTGAATATTATAAAAGAAAAGGTTAGTACAGCCCCCGCATTCTCCTTTTTTTCCTCATACCTCATGGCAGTGAATCCTGGTCGGCGTCCTTACCTTCTGCATTCGGCAGCGTCCGTCCGGGTTCAAGCCTCTCCCGGACGCAGTTCCTTCTCTTGGGCAGCTAAATGCGCTTATAAGGTTGGAAGTCCCTTCTGTAGGATCTTTTGGGACAAGCAGTTTGTCTCTTAAGTAAGAGCTTTACCTGCAGTATGGGCATTCAGGCTCCAGTCTATGGCAGCAGAGGTAGCAGCTTTTGCTCTGTCCCTGAGGTTTGTTTTTTCCCTCCAGTCTCATCTGTCCTTCCTCTCTCCTGCGCTCTGTTTCCGCGGTCCCCATAGTCCTAGCAGGCCCCCCTTTCCTTTCCCATGTTTGTTTGTCACTCCCAGACTCACTAGGGGCCGCGCGCGGCGAGTCTGTGTCATTTTATAATAGTATAGCGTTCCCGCCGTCGTCTGCGCATGCGCCGGCGGGTCGTATGTTTCGACGGTCAGTTTGGACGTTCGGCGCGTGCGCGGTAGCGTCGGAAGCTTCGGCGGCCATCTTTTTTGAGGGCGAATGGTTCCTTTTGCCCTCAGAGTGTCAGAGGAGGAGCTTTAGCACGACATCACTTCCCCTCCTCCTATTTATTTCCCCAGCAGCACAAGTGAAATGCCTGTGGTCAACAAGAGAATTACACTCTAGAGTTCCAGGCTATTCCCACCCCTGTTAAGGTAAGGCATGTTTTAATGCATTTGTTTTTGTACATGTGATCATCCGTATATATTGGTATAGCCCTGATGGAATGTCTCTTTTCACTTAAAAAGAATTAATTTATTAATATATTAAATTATTTAAATCGGAGCCTCCAAAAAAATAAAAAAAAATAAAAAATAAAATATATATAAAAAATGGATTTAAAAAAAAAAAAAAAAAAAAACGCAACACACAGTAACGGGGGGTGGGAATCGTCACTTTTGTAGGCAAATTCCCTTCTTTTCCGTGAATCAGCGCACGACTGGTTGACGCCTTTTTCCTCTGACTCTTTCCTAGCCGTTACCTCTGCTAAGCCGCCTAAACATGAGCCTTTCGCCGCCCGCTCAAGATCCTACTCTACTCCCAAGGTAAGGACCTACGCCCAGGTAAGTTTTAAAAAAAAAAAAAAAAAAAGAGTGCACTAAGGACAATACTTTTGTATTTCAGTCCTGTACGCCAGAAGACGTCTAAGAAGACCTCAAGGCGATATGGAGATGACGATGATGATTCCTGTCACAGCAGAGACAGGTCACCCAGACATGGGCATTACAGAAGCGGCAGGAAAGCTTCAGCTAAGAGGCGCCGTCATTCGCGCTCCCCGAGACCTAGACCTACCAGATGTCAGGCCTGCGGAGGCTCCCCACTTCCGGACAAACTAATTTGTCGAGACTGCCTTAGAGACTATGCAGCAGACAGAGAGTCTGAGAGCCTACAGGTGGCAGATCTCCTTAAAAAGGCAGTAAAAGACTCCCTTACGGAATTGGTCGCTACAAGGCCGACACAACAACCGGCATCTCCTCCTCAGGAGCTGATGGCCGAGGCCTCCATTCCTGGTCCATCCACCAGTGGAAGTGGTCGTCTGTTCCCTCCCTCCTCCTCTAAGCATCAGGACGAAATGGCCGTTTCAGAGGATTCCTCAGATGACACAGATGCCTCTGGCTTTGCCTTTGCCATGGTCCAGCCCTATGTGCAGGCCGTTAAACAAGCAATCGGTTGGGAGGATTCCAACGTGGAGGTCAGGAAGTCCAAATCATACTTCCCCTTCCTTAAGCGCCAGATCTCCTTCTTCCCTCTTATGGAGGAAATCAGGGAGGTGATCGAGGAAGAATGGGGGAGGACAGACAAAAGACTTTCCACCAATCGATTGGGAAAATTATACCCTCTCTCCGAGGCAGATTCCAAAATGCTGGACGGCCCGCCGGTGGTAGATGCCGCAGTGGTAAGGCTGGCCAAGAACGTCACTTTACCCCTAGATGATTCAACCTCCTTCAAGGACCCTCTGGATAGAAGGATGGACCTTGACCTTAAGAAGGCCTATCAGATGGCAGGATATGCCTGTAAACCTGCAATAGCTCTGACATCAGTGTCCAACGCACTACGCGTCTGGACAGATAATATAGAGTCGGCAATCCAACAGGATATCCCTAAAGAAGAGATAATAAGGGCATTGGATGAGCTGAAGCTCTCAGCCGACTTCATTGGAGAAGCCGCCATCGATTCCATTCGTTGCTCCGCAAGGGCAATGCTTCACACAGTAATGGCCAAAAGGGCACTGTGGCTAAAACCATGGGCAGCGGACGTTGCCTCGAAGCAAAATTGGTGCAAGATACCTTTTGACGGTAAAGCCTTGTTCGGGGAAAAACTCGACAAAGCCATCTCTCGGGTCACCGGCGGAAAGTCAGGCCTACTTCCTCAAGACAGGCGATCTAGACGTTTCAGATCCTCTGCACCAAGGTTCCAATATTCCAAAAATAGGGACTACCGACAATCAAGACAAGGGAAAGGCTTCAGGCACAACTGGAAGAGCACACAGTCGACGTTTCTCAAGTCCAGGAGGCAGAGGCCGGTACCTACCCCACAGGAGCCATCAAAATCTTTTTGACGCCAGGCCAGCCCAAGTGATCCCTGTGGGGGCCAGGTTGAAACAGTTCTCAAAGATTTGGGAACAAAAATGCAGGGATCCCTGGGTAGTTGCAACAGTCAAACACGGTCATTCCTGGTCCTTCCTAAACCAACCCCCCAAGGACTATTTTTCTCCGACAAGGGTGTCAAGATCTCCTCAAAAGGCGGAAGCTCTGAAGCGATTTCTTCTTTCCCTACAGGAACAACGGGCAGTAGTTCCAGTGCCTCCATCCGAGAGATTTTCAGGTTTCTATTCCACCCTGTTTCTAGTCCCCAAAAGAAACGGAGGGTGGAGACCTGTGATAGACCTAAAGAGGCTAAGTCGCTACATTTTTCTGGAAAAGTTCAAGATGGAGTCTCTTCAGACGATCATTCGCGTAGTCCAACCAGGGGATTGGATGTTGTCAATAGACCTGCAAGACGCCTACTTACACATACCTATACTCCCTACGTTCCAGAAATACCTGAGATTTGCGGTGGGGCAAGTACATCTCCAATTTCGGAGCCTTCCGTTTGGCCTCTGCACGTCACCCAGAGTCTTTACAAAAACCCTGATTGCCATCATAGCACCTCTGAGAGAATTGGGGCTCCGGGTGTATCACTATCTGGACGACCTTCTACTCCTGGCGAAGAACCCAACCCAGTTATTAGAACACAGGGATATCCTGTTAACAACACTAGTGGATTTCGGTTGGAAGATAAATTACGAGAAAAGTCTTCTCTCTCCGACCCAAGAGATGGTCTATCTGGGAGCCCTGTTCAATACAATGAAAGGATCAGTGTCTCTCCCTCCTCAGAAGGTATCTTCCATTATCCAACAGATGAAGAAGGTGAGCTTGAGATCCTACCTGACAGCCTCAAATTGTTTGAGCCTGATAGGTCGGATGTCATCATGCATCCCTATGGTCCCCTGGGCCCACTGGCATTTGAGACATTTTCAGCTGGAGTTCTTAAGAATGTGGAACAAACGATATCTATCCCAACCCATACACCTGACAACCCGGATGCTCAGGAGTCTACATTGGTGGATGAAGAGACAGTCGCTTCTGAAGTCTCGCCCGCTAGGGCATGTCGACTGGATCATAATTACTACCGATGCCAGCGCAGCTGGTTGGGGAGCACATTCCAACAAGACCTCAGTACAAGGGAGATGGTCCTTCAATGCAGCAGGCGTGGTGTCCAATGTCCTGGAGCTCAGAGCGGCCTATCTTGCACTGCTAGCCCTGGAGTTCGAGATTTCGGGCAAACCAGTTCTCCTCAGAATGGACAACAGGGCCGCGGTATCTTATGTGCACCGTCAAGGGGGAACGCGCAGCAGATCCCTCCTGAACGAGGTGGAGCCCATATTCCTCTGGGCCGAAAGGAATCTGAAGGACCTGAGGGCAGTCTATCTGCCCGGCCATCTCAACTCAAGGGCAGACAGCCTTTCCCGCAGGTTCGCAGACACCAACGAGTGGTCCTTACACCCGGAAATCTTCAACTGGATAATGATCCAGTGGGGGCCCCTCGAGCTAGATCTCTTTGCGACAGCATCCAACACCAAACTTCCAAGGTTTATCTCGAGATTTCCGCACCCCCAGGCGGAGGCAACAGATGCCCTATCAGCCCCGTGGGCATGCGATCGGGCCTACGCTTTTCCCCCACGGCCCCTCATACCGAGGTTCCTGTCAAGACTCGTGAGGGAGACATCGACGGTGATAGCGGTTCTGCCATACTGGCCAAGAAGGCCTTGGTTCCCTACGGCAATGGATCTGAGCACCAGTCCTCCAGTCAAAGTTCCAATAGTACCCCTCCTCCTGTCGCAAGGATGTCACACCCACCCAGATCCCCGCAGGCTGGACCTTCACATCTGGCAACTGAAAGGGAAAGGTTCCAATCCCTAGGGTGCTCCGACAAGGTGATCGCAACCCTGCTCAAGGCAAGAAAACCATCCACAAACAACATATATGATAAAGTATGGAACAACTTCAAGACCTTCATGCTTGATAGAAACTGTGATCCAGGTTCCCCTTCGTCATCTCAAATTCTTGAGTTCCTGCAGGCAGGCCTGGACCTGGGTCTTGCATTGAGTACTTTGAAGGTACAGGTGTCAGCGATCTCAGCAGCAACCAGTAGAAGATGGGCGGAGGACCCATTGTTAATCCAATTTTTTAAGGCCGTCAGGAAGATCAGACCACCGTCTAAACAATCTTTTCCCACTTGGGACCTTACGGTCATCCTGGAGTCCTTAGCCAATCCACCCTTTGCCCCTTCGGACTCAATATCACTCTGGAACCTAACTTTAAAATTAGCCTTTCTGATAGCCATAACCTCCGGCAGGCGGGTGTCAGAGCTCCAAGCTTTGGGAGCAGATCAGGATCACATTATTTTTTACCCAGATAGAGTGGAACTTAGAACAATACGAGGGTTCATTCCCAAGGTCGCTTCATCCTTGAGCATGTCAGAACCCTGGGCACTCCCAACATTTTCTGAACAGGACTCTGTCACTCTTCATGAATTAGACATCGCCTCCACTCTGAAATGCTATCTCCAAGCCACAGCTCCATTCCGGGCTTCCATCAGACTGTTCATAATTCCCTGGGGAAAACGTAAAGGAAAGGAGGCATCAGCCAGAACGATCGCTTCATGGATCGTCAAACTCATCCACAAGGTGTACAGGACAAAGGGACTAGAGACCCCTTCAGCGGTCAGGGCGCACTCCACAAGAGCGGTCTCTGCCTCTTGGGCGGCAAGAGCGAATGTGTCGATCGAAACTATTTGTCGGGCAGCAACCTGGTCATCCCAACACACATTCCTGAAACATTACAGGGTGGACCCAGGAGCTCTCTCCTCAGTGGAGTTTGGCAGACAGGCAATCACTTCGGCCTTAGCCTCTTCTAAATAATAAATTCTTTAAATAAACCTCTAAGCATTATCCCACCCGTCTCAGCTAGTTATTTGTCACAGGTATGCTGCCATGGAGGCACCAGGAAAACAGAAAATTGTTCCATACTTACCGTAATTTTCTTTTCCTGGTGCCTATCCATGGCAGCATACATTCCCACCCTCGGTATTCTATATTAACGAGAATGCGGGGGCTGTACTAACCTTTTCTTTTATAATATTCACTAGTCCTGAGGGAGGAGCCAAGGCGGAGCTTGTCACAGGTATGCTGCCATGGATAGGCACCAGGAAAAGAAAATTACGGTAAGTATGGAACAATTTTCTGTTTTTTAAGCTTTGATTCCTGTGGGTTTGTGTTTTTTTTATCCAAATGTAAAAAAAAATGATGCACACTTGCCCCAAGCATTGAGTATGGAATAATTATAGACAGACATAATAAACAGTGTGCTTTTTTTTTTTTTTCCAATGAAGCTGGTATAGAAATGTAATTTGCCAGAAAATGTAAACTGTCACTGCTGTTTACTATTCTATTATGGGCCTGTTTATTTGACAATAACTTTGACATTTCTTTTCTTTTTTAAAGGTAACTTTACTGACTACAAAATAGAAGTACACAGAGAAGAGCGCACTTCGCTCACACAAATAAACAAAATAACATTTTAAACAAAAAAAGTACAGAAAAATTTCATTATTATCATTGTAACATACCGCCAGCAATCAGAAAGCATCCAAGTGCAGGATACACAAACATTTGTTTTTTTGGATAGTAAACAAGGAAGGAAAAAAAGTGTGATTTTCCTATAGGCACTGTGTATCATGAGCAAGTAAACTACCCGGATCCTGGCCTATATGTCCAATCTGGAGCAATAGATATAACAGTTTGATCACAAGACACCCATTGGTCCCAAACTTTATGACATTTCTTGGTTGATTCTCTGGCCTCCTAGGTCAACTTGTGTAATGGAATAGCTTGATCAACTAAGTTAACCCATGAGGACACAGTTGGGGGGGGGGGGGGGGCAAGTGATTTCCAGTGGATAGCAATAGATTTGTTTGGCATAATACAGAACTAAACATAGAAAAAGCTTGGTACAGTTAGGGAAAATATAATCATCAATATATACAGAGACAGTGCAAGGGGTTACACTGATTAGGCAATGGGAACTTGTAAAATAAGGATTTCCTGACAAATTTCCTCTGTGGGCTCTGGGACATCTGAACGCCAGTAAGCTTTAGTGAGACGGAGTCTATCCATTTCAGAATGGAGCAAGGAGGAGTAGTACATAGAAATTAGTTTGGAATGCAAAGGATCGCATAATAGGTTCTCCAAAGCTTTAGAGACACATTACGCATCCCAAATTGTGCCGCCACAGTATGTAGCAGTTTTAAATAATGAAAATAGGATGTAGAGGGAAAATTTAAACCCAGTTGAAAATCTGAAAATGTGTGGAAAACTTCACAGGAAAAACAAAGAGAAACCAATTTTACCCTGTGCCTAGTCCAAAATGCTCCATCGGGCCAATGAAAAAATTCACGAAAACATGGATTATGCCACAATGGGGCATTAGGAGAGTATTCATTAACCCGAAACCATGAGAAACCAGGAATTTGCTGCCTACAAAAGTCCAAAACAACATATGCTTGATAATACCAGTCCCACGATCTGATCCAACAACTTCCTGGTTAGAGCTCACGTGGTGACGTCACAAGCATAAGATTGGATCTCAGGACTGATATTATCAAGCGCTTGTTATTAAATTTTGTGAATGGCTATTTATGTCATTTTTATAGAAATACTGTATTTTCTGGCATATAAGACGACCAGCGTACAAGGCGACTCCCCTAATTTTCGTGTGTATCCAACACAAACTTGATCGGAATTCTGTTGGAAAAACCATCCAAGGCTTTTCCGATGAGACTTCCGATCGTGTGTACACGGCATTAAATGTCGTCTTATAAACCAGAAAATACGAAATACGGTACATGTACAGTTTTACACAATGTGGGCCTTCCGGATTTTTCTTTTTATATCACGGTTGAACATCTTATGTCCTTGGATGGGAGGTCTTGATGACTACAGGTGGCGATTTGGAGGTGATAAAAATTCCCCTACAGATTACATATTGATTTACAAAGCTCTTATTACTCTTTTCATATAAAGGGTCCATATGTTTCGGTAAGAGTTCTCTGTATTTAAATTGGTGGTAAACTTTGGTCTCAAACATCTGAACAGAAATATTTCTTCTTGTCACATTTATCACTGATTTGTAACTATTTGAGACTTTTTATTTTTATTTTGCCTCCTCATTAAGACAGTTGCTTGGGCTTTTGCTTTGCACTTCACGCAGATTTATATGTTTGTACTTAATTTGTCTACCGTATTTTTCGGACTATAAGGCGCACCGGATTATAAGGCGCACTAGCAACGACCGGCTGATAAAATGGATATTTCCATATATAAGGCGCATCGGACTATAAGGCGCACCGGATTATAAGGCGCACTAGCAACGACCGGCTGATAAAATGGATATTTCCATATATATAAGGCGCATCGGACTATAAGGCGCACGGTCGATTTTGTGAGAAAATTTAGGCTTTTACGTGCGCCTTATAGTCCGAAGGTTAACGTCAAGAGACTTGATCTGTGACTCCATGCGCGCCCATCTGACAGATACTGTTAACAAAGCACTCCAGCGATGTCAACAGGTCATATATAAGGCGCACCGGATTATAAGGCGCACGGTCGTTTTTGGGAGAAAATTTTGGCTTTTACGTGCGCCTTATAGTCCGAAAAATACGGTAATTGTTTTTTCCAGCTGCTGTTTTTTGATCTGCCAGCAAGATTTCTGTTTGTCTATAGCTTATGGAAATTTGATCAACCTGGAATGCACCGGGAGAGCTTTTAACAATGGAGTCACATACCTCTCATAATAGGCTCCACAGGATTTGGTGCACAGCTTAAAGTAGAAATATTTTTTTTTCCATTTTGGAGTAAGGGAGGGTCACAACCCCTGTCAGTTTATTTTTTTTGCCATCTGTGTCCCATTGGGGATATTTCCCTTCACTTCCTGTACCTTAGCCAAAACAGGAAGTGAGGTAATCCCAATAAATTAAGGGAATCCCTTGGGGACCCCCATGTCACCAGAACGAGTGTCCTCATTGGAAGATTTCCCCTCTACTACTTTTTTGGGGGACTACCCAAAATTTGTGATTTCCTTTTATTTTCACTTACAATGATACTGCTAAATGGACAAATAGAGAGGGTGGATCTATCAAGGTCACAGACAGCAATAAAAACCAACAGGTGTGCCAATCCATCTTCACTCTGTCCATAAAAAAATAAAAAATAGGACATGGGTGGAAGTATGCCATTTTATATAAATGGAATACAGTGTTAGTATGCCTGCTGCTTCCTGAGGGTGGTAGGGCAGAGTGGGGGGCTATGTTAACCACTTTTAGACCGGACCATTTTGCTGGCTTAAGACCAGACCACTTTTTGTGATTCAGCACTGCTTCACTTTAACTGACAATTGCGCGGTCATGCGACGTGGCTCCCAAACAAAATTGATGTCCTTTTTTCCCCCACAAATAGAGCTTTCTTTTGGTGTGGTTTTTATTTTTTGTGCTAAAAACAAAAATACAGCAACAATTTTGCAAAAAAAAGAATTCTTTTTTACTTTTTGTTATAATAAATATCCCCCAAAAATATATAAAAAACTGTTTTTTCCCTCAGTTTAGGCTGATACGTATTCTTCTACATATTTTTGGTAAAAAAATCGCAATAATCGATTATTGATTGGTTTGCGCAAAAGTTATAGCGTTTACAAAATAGGGGATAGTTTTATGGCATTTTTATTAATAATTATTTTTTACTAGTAATGGTGGCAATCAGCGATTTTTATTGTGACCGTGACATTATGGCGGACACATTGGACATTTTTGACACATTTTTGAGACCATTGTCATTTATACCGCAATCAGTGCTATACAAATGCACTGATTCCTGTGTAAATGACACTGGCAGTGAAGGGGTTAACCAGGGGGTGGCAGTGTAGGGGTTAAGTGTTCCTAGGGTCGTGTTACTAACTGTGGGGGACTGGGCTTTGTGTTAGTGAACACTGATCTCTGCTCCAATCCCATGGAGCAGAGAACAGTGTCACTTGTTGCTAGGCAGAACGGGGAGATGCTGTTTACAATGGCATCTCCCCGTTCAGCCTCCCCGTGAGACGATCGCGGGTATGCCCACGGCAATCGAGCCTGCGGGACCCACGACCGGACTCATGGGGGTCCCGACTGGCACGCGAGAGCACCACTGGCAGCGGGCACACGATGGCAGGGACGCATATAGAAATAGACGTGCCTGTATGCCTGTGCCATTCTGCCGATGTACATTGGCATGTGCCGGTCAGGAACTGGTTAAATATTAAAAAACTGAACTTTGAAATTCTAACGAAGATGCAACAGGTGCGGGGAAAAAGCTCACATGTATAAAAACCTGTGTATCGATTTTCAAATTCCCTTTCTGTAAATCTAAATGTGTTAATGAATGGCAAATTTCTACATTGTTACTACTTTGACATTGATTGTATTAATATAATTTTTCTTCCTTCCTTCATTGATTTTATTTCTAGATACTGATAACAAAATAATTCGCATTGAGCAGTGTTTTTGTCTTGTTGAAATGATTTTAGTTACTCTGAAAACTAACTTTATGCCTATAATTTTAATGTGCATAGTGATGTAAAATTTATGAATTTTATTATAAAAGTCTATAACACAAAAACAGACATGACAGCAAATATCCCCCAAACAAACAATATATGTAGGTATTAAAGTGCATGCCCTATCAAGATATGCTAATATCTCTATATTATAGCATAGATGCAGCCATGGACATCCATGACATGCACCAATGCCAGTACAGAAAAAAAGCTCTACACCCAGAGATATTTTCTGTACTGGCATTGGTGCATGTCATGGATGTCCATGGCTGCATCTATGCTATAATATAGAGATATTAGCCTATCTTGATAGGGGATGCACTTTAATATTGTTTGTTTGGGGATATTTGCTGTCATGTCTATTTTTGTGTTTATAGACTTTTATAATAAAATTCATAAATTTGACATCATTTTGTCAGTATTATTCCACAAGGAGGTTTTAGCACCTTAAAAGTCCCACTATCCAACCAATTTTTGTTTTATCTTTTTCGGGATGTGGTGCCAATCATCAACTGATATACTTTTTTTTTTTAAGCATTTATTTACTCATAAATCCCAATTTTTTAGACACATTTTCACATTTCTTGATTATTAATATTAAATATAAGTATGTATAATATATAAACCTTTGTTTTCTGTTTTAATTAATCCCTAGAAACATTAGCATTACATGTATTTATATTTTTATGCTTTCAAACTGTCAACATGTTGCACTTTAAATCTGTGCGGAGCCAATAGTTTAAAATGTAGTCAATACAGATCAGTAACATGTTTTTTTAAGCTTTGATTCCTGGGGATTTGTGTTTTTTTTTTTCATCCAAACTGAAAAAAATGATGCACACATGCCCCAAGCATAGAGTATGGAATAATTACAGACAGACATAATACAGGTATGGAGCTCTCCAAAACGTATGTAAAGAAGCAGCTTGGAGTGGCACCATCCCTTGAATCCTATTATTTTGAAAAATTTTACCGCTAGAAGTTTGTAGATATGGCACTCTTGGATATGAAATAGACATCTAAACATGAAAAGCTTGCACGGGGTGGATCATTTTTATAGCTACTGTACATACTGTATGCGCTTCTACATGTGTGTGTAAATCTTATTTGCACCGGGGTGTCTGTTAACCCCATAACTAAAAATTTCCAGAACCTTGAAATGGCATCAATGGCTGTTAGCTGTCTCCTGATCACTTAAATGGTACATTTTTGTTAAAACTGCTGGGTGTTTGCAGATATGAAGCTCTTGGAACATCATACACAGACTTGGACTGGCCTGGTGGAGCACAAGGAAGATCCTCCAGGGGACCCTAATCATGTTGGACAAAAACATCTAAAAAAAAGCTATGAGTAGGGGTACACTTGCACTGGCCCATTGGAGGTCTGGGGGATCCCCCAGCGGGTCAGCAACTTCTGGTTGAACCTCACATGCCTCTTTGCTTTAATCATGCTAGTAGCTCAGGGAATGATTTCACTTATGGACAGATACACTGTGGCTATGCAGTCTTCATTATAGGCAAGCCCTACTGCATTGTTTAGAAAGTGAAATAAATTCCTGGACTCCCATGGCACTTTTATTTATATGTACAGGCATCATTTGGGAGGTGATATAAGTGGGGCTGACCTCACAAACACTTTTAGAAGAAAAGCCAATCAAAAATACTGCATAGTGAAGTAGCAGCAGCTGGAAGGGAGCTGCGAACAACACTTTTGATTTTGCAGATTGGAATACATACGTAGTGATGAGAAGCAATAGTAGTACTGAGAGCATGTGGAGCAGTCTCAGACGAGGGTCCTATGGATCAAGTCACTGTGCACTAATCCTAGCTGTGGCAGGTAAGTTGTGAAGTGCTTAAAGGAGACTTGGTTGGTATATTTCTGCTCACGGGTGAAGACACAGACTGGCTGTGTGGACTTCAGGCTGTAATTGCTGTGGCGTTTGTCTTAAAAATACAGCTTGTGCAGAAGACATGTTGGGGATTACTGTTGACTTTGGGACAAAGATTAAGGCATATGTGTGTAATGAAAAATGCAAGTAAGCTTGGATATTATTTAAGCCCTTTAAAGGGCAACTTCACTTTTGTGGGGGAAAAAAATAGCAAGTAAAGAAAATTTTACGTAGCATATGCAATTGCAACACAAGTCATATTGTAACTGCATGTTATTAAAAATTACCTTTGCTTTTCAGATTGCAGTTGCTGTCATTTTCTAAAAATGCAATATGGCTACCTAGAGATGTTCTGTACACAGAACGTGTACAGAATGGCCCTCAGAAACTTAATTTCCTGCTTGTGTGATCGGTTTACCGATTTTCACAGTAGTCTGCACTAAGATGCAAGTCAGGTTTCAGGATTCCCCTGCAACAAAAATGTCATTTTTGGTGAGATACTCCCAATAGAAACACGTCTAAAGGGACCCAAGCCCAGCAACTTTCCTCAGTGTCCTGCAGGTGCCACAGCTGATTGATAATTATGAAACCACTCCCATCAAATTCACTTTCTCACAGAGGCACAGAGAAACACACATGGATTTCTTCAGAATAACAAAAGGTAGCAACCTGCAACAATGTTTGTTAAAATCCTTGCAATGTACATAGATCACCCAAAGGGGAATGTTTTTTTCTCAACAAAAGTGGAGTTTTAAGCCATGTCCAAAAGTCAATGCAGCATAGCAACACAGAGTTTCTGGTGTGGCTTCTTCATGGACTGATTTTTTTCTCTAGACTCGTATGCCCCTTTTTCCTAAATTCTATGGAAGCACATTTTGTTTTTTTCTGTTGTGATTTGATATAACACAACTATATTAGCATTTTATGCAATGGGGGTTATTTACTAAAGGAAACGCCACTTTGCACTGCAAGTGCACTTGGAAGTAAAGTCGCTGTAGATCCGAGGGGAACATGCAAGGAAAATAAAAAACAGCATTTTAGCCTGCACATAATTGGATGATAAAATCAGCAGAGCTTCCCCTCATTTCAGATCTACCCCTTAGATTTACAGCGACTGCACTTCCAAGTGCACTTGCAGTGCAAAGTGGAGTTGCCTTTCGTAAATAACCCCCTATGTGTTACAGTTCATTAAAGTGGTATTAAATTCAAAAGCAAACGTTTGTAATATTGCATATTACTAATTCTGAGATGTGATGGCTGCATTTGTTTTCTTTTCTAAGCTTCCTTTCTTTTATTTTCACCTGGTGATCCTGCCAGTAATTCTGTTTTTCAACATAACAAGTTCTCCTGCAGATGTAGTAGTTAGAGGGTTTACCACTGAGGTGGGTGTTTACAATAATCAGCTTTTATTTATCTATATAAAATCTTTCAAATCTCAAAATGAAAAAAAAAACTGCGGTAACTGCTTATAAATTGCCACCTGGAGTTTGGCTTCGATTTGTTAGTGTATCTAAATCTGCTAGTATATCTAATACTACTCTTCCCCCAGACTGACAATACTGCACTCCAAAGGTGCCCCCTGTGCTCTTTTATCCAGAGTGTGGGGGGGGGCACTCTAATACAGGAGGTACGATATCCTTGTACAGTGTGCGATAAGGTCATGATAATATTGTACCATTATAAAATGGGTAGGCCTGTCACCATCAATATTTCTATCCCTCCCCTCGCTCACAGCAATCAGCACCTGCAATGGAGTGGTGCATGCACTGCTATACAGTGGGGTCTCCTTATAGTTCCTCCAGTGGGCCCCAGCTTCCCAGTCCAGCCCTGATCATCCCTGTGTAAAAATAAAAATAAACTTACACCCGGGCACCAGCACCCGTATTTCACAAACGTGAGTACACCCCTCACATTTTTGTAAATATTTTATTATATCTTTTCATGTGACAACACTGAACAAATGACACTTTGTAAAGTAGTGAGTGTACAGCTTGTATAACAGTGCAAATTTGCTGTCCCCTCAAAATAATGCAACACACAGCCATTAATGTCTAAACTGCTGGCAACAAAATTGAGTACACCCCTAAGTGAAAATGTCCAAATTGGGCTCAAAGTGACAATATTTTATGTGACCACCATTTTTTTCCAGCACTGCCTTAACCCTCTTGAGTTCAACAAATTCACAGGTTGCCACTGGAGTCCTCTTTCATTCCTCCATGACGACATCACAGAGCTGGTGGATGTTAGAGACCTGTCGCTCCTCCATCTTCCATTTGAGGATGCCCCACAGATGCTCAGTAGGGTTTAGGTCTGGAGACATGCTTGGCCAATCCATCATCTTTACCCTCAGCTTCTTTAGCAAGGCAGTGGTCATCTTAGAGGTGTGTTTGGGGTCGTTATCCTGTTGGAATACTGCCCTGCGGCCCATTCTCTGAATGGAGGGGATCATGCTCTGTTTCAGTATGTCACAGTACATGTTGACATTCATGGTTCCCTCAATGAACTGTAGCTGCTCAGTGTCGGCAGCACTAATGCAACCCCAGACCATGACGCTCCCACCACCATGCTTGACTGTAGGCAAGACATACTTGTCTTTGTACTCCTCACTTCATTGACGCCAAACCCTTGACACCATCTGAATCAAATAAGTTTATCTTGGCCTCATCAGACCACAGGACATGGTTCCAGTAATTCATATCTTTAGTCTGTCTTCAGCAAACTGTTTGCAGGTTTTCTTGTGCATCATTTGTAGAAGAGGCTTCCTTTTGGAATGACAGCCATGCAGAGCAATTTGATGCAGTGTGCGGCTTATGGTCTGAGCACTGACATGCTGACCCCACCCCTTCAACCTCTGCAGCAATGCTGGCAGCACTCATATGTCTATTTCACAAAGACAACCTCTGGAAATGATGCTGAGCATGTGCACTCAACTTCTTTGGTCGGCCATGGAGAGGCCTAATATATATTTGAGGTTGGAGAATTCACAATATACGCCAACTCCTTTATATAGAGTAAAAAATTACCAAAACACAATTGGAGTATAACCGCTTAAGGACCACACCGATATACATTGGCAGAATGGCACGGCTGGGCACAATCACGTACCTGTACGTTCCCTTTAAGTGCCCAGCTGTGGGTCGCCAGTGCGCCGCCGGCGGCGCACTCATGACCCGGTCCTGACCTCCGTGAGTGTGGCCGCGGGACCCACGGACCCGATCACCGCCGGTGTCCCACGATCGAGTCACAGAGCTGAAGAACGAGGAGAGGTAAGTGTAAACAAACCTTTCCTCATGCTTCCTAGTGAGGCTGTCACTGATCTTCTGTTCCCTGTTATAGGGAAAGACGATCAGTGAAGTCAGATGCCAAGCCACGCCACCCTACAGTTAAAAAAAAACACACACACTTAACCCCTACACTGCCCCCTAGTGGTTAACCCCATTCACTGCCAGTGACATTTTTACTGTAATCAATGCATTTTTAACAGCACTGATTGCTGTATTAATGCCAATGGTCCCAAAAATGTGTCAAAATTGTCCGACATGTCCGCCATAATGTCGCAGTCACAATAAAAATCGATGATCACCGCCATGACTATTAAAAAAATAAATTATTAATAAAAATGCCATAAAACGATCCCCTATTTTGTAGACGCAAACCAATCAATAAACGCTTATTGCGATTTTTTTTACCAAAAATATGTAGAAGAATATGAATCGGCCTAAACTGAGGAAAAAATATGTTTTTTTATATATTTTTGAGGGATATTTATTATAGCAAAAAGTAAAAAATATAGAATTTTTTTCAAAATTGTCGCTCTATTTTTGTTTATAGCGCAAAAAATAAAAACCGCAGAGGTGAGGTGATCAAATACCACCAAAAGAAAGCTGAATTTGTGGGAAAAAAAGGACGCCAATTTTGTTTGGGAGCCATGTCGCATGACCGCGCAACTGTCAGTTAAAGCGATGCAGTCCCGAAACGCAAAAAGGGACTTGGTCCTTTAGCTGGAAAATGGTCCGGGGCTTAAGTGGTTAAATGTGCAAATCAATAAAAAGTGAGATTACAAAAATAGATACATTTTATTGAACATGAGATAAACAATTGTATATATATATATATATATATATATATATATAAAAAGAGCATACTACAGCTCAATGGGCACAATAGAAAAGAATGGTTGCCTCTACATGTTTCACCACTTTGAAAAAGTCACGTGTCTGTGACGCAACGCGTCAGGGAGGAGCCAGGTGTCACGATCGTCACTTCCGGTCACGGCCGAGACCAGAAGTTCCTGTGTTTACCATTTCGCTAGCTTTTCAACTTAACTGTAAGTGTGGATATATTTTTTAATAAAGTGTTTTAAAAAACGTTCTACACATGGGAGCCCCCTTCTTGTGTTCTCTATTACCCAGTGTATGTCTGGTGGACCTATACATTGATGGGCTGACACTACGAGGAGAGGAGAAAGCAGCCAGTGGGACACACACATTACGCTGGATTTGACCATTAATGGTCTCCATTGGAGGTGAGAGGCTGGGGGAAATAGATGGTGCACGAGCTTAAGCACTGAAGGATTGGTGGACTGTCACGTTCTTTCTGAGCAGTTTGTTTGGAGCAGTTTTACTTTTCACCGCATGGATTGATTATATGATCACAGCTTTTTGGAATTTTTATTGCACTGATTTCTTGTATGGTTTTTGTACCATTTGCACATTTTGCACTTTTATGAATATTGCTGCTATTTGGACACTGTATTGCACTAATCATTTGTGTGGATTTCATGGACTACACTGCACTCTTTTTTTATATTTTTAATTGTTCATTATGCACTTTGAATTTTATTGTATTTATCACTTTTCATAGTCAATTCATTTTTTGCTGATTTGCACATTTTTCTCTGCATCAGGGTTATTGTTTTATTATTATTTTGGATTTTTGAGGAAGTGGGGTAGCGCTGCATATTTTTGTATATATGTTTCACCACTATCGTGGCTTCTTCTGGAGCTTAATACATTATCACCCTTTAAAAGATCATGGTTCCAAGAAGTCCTCGGGGCCCATCAAGAGCTCCAATGAGGTGTCTATGTGCCGAAGGTGAAGAGAGAATAACCCTGTAGTCACACCCTATTATGAGAGACTGATGAATTAATGGACTGATACTGATATCTTCCCCAAAACCACAAGCTTCATATACTTGCAGCAAATTTCAAAGGAACTGTGCCATCTAAGCAATTCCTTCTTTTAAAGTACCAATGTTCACTAATTTGGTATTGCTACAATACCTTTAAGTCCAGGGAAATCCAAAACAATTGGTCTATCCCAGAGGGATTAGCCCTTTTGAACTTTGTTTGGAATTTTGCAGATACTAGCAGGTAACAAGGAGATCGGCCATGAATACCAACAAATTCTTGTTCTTTCAGTGTTGTCACATGAAAAGATATAATAAAATATTTACAAAAATATGAGGGGTGTACTCACTTTTGTAAAATACTGTATATATTTCAAATATTTTTTCATTTTAGAATGACTTCCAAAACCTCAATTGTCTTATACAATCTTGCAGAATACCACACACCATTTCTGTTTATAAATTTGATCATATAAATATGTTTTTTTAAGAATTGTTTTATATAATTTGTTCTTTTTAATTGGATATGTGGTTCCATTATGTCTCAACTAAAGTAAATATTCTAAGTTTGCTTTCAACCCTATAACTCAATGTACTCTACA
The DNA here is from genome assembly GCF_037356315.1 of Lithobates pipiens. NCBI lineage: Eukaryota > Metazoa > Chordata > Amphibia > Anura > Ranidae > Lithobates > Lithobates pipiens. The sequence continues at coordinate 346,939,782 of NW_027507718.1, read as the reverse complement.
TTAACAATCTATTTTCTATAAATAATGAACCTTTCTCATTTAATGATGTTACTCTGTTAGTGCCAATAAACCTACTTTTAGGTATTTTAATTTTAACAAGGTAGTCCTTTTCTGAAGGGCCATTGAGATGTAGCTATTTTTTGCAAGCATTACTCATATAATGATCCGCTGTAATCATGCAGGACTAAACCTCTTTCCTGCTGTTCACTGTAATTTTTAACTTAAAAAAAAAACAGTAAATCTTTGTGCATGTGTCCTTGAAATTAAATTAAAAAAAAGGCAAGTCTGCAAAATAAGAAAATACTTACCAATCCTTTTGCTTGTTTTTCACAGATATGATGCCTGTTGGATGCTTCAACATCTGACACTTCTGGGTGTGTCAGAGGCCTCAGTCACCTGCTGTATGATGTGGTTCCATCCTTTAGCTGCTATTAGTCTGTGCCATATTAGCGATGTAGTGGCCGGTGGGTGGAACCACAGTGGACAGTGGTGTATACAGACATCTGCCACTTTTGGAAGTCGTGAACGCTTTCCTATACACACTGGAGTATTAAGGACTGCAAGTTTTTAAGCAGGTTGCAACAGATGGAGAGCGAAACAGTTAAACTGCTTCCCACTCTTTTTGCTGAGGTATGCCTCGCTCCCTGTGTTGATAATAAAAGGGGGGAGGGCTCTGCCAGTCAGTCAGTCTGCATGGGAAGGAAAGACAGAAACAGACAAGCCACAACATGTAATCTCCAGATTTTTGCAGAGCAGAGAGAAGGGGATTGCTGGGACCTGCAGTCCTCCCTGATGACACTAATTCAGGAGATCTGCCACTGTGGACTCTGCTTTGTATGGATTCTGGCCTGTGCAGGTATGCTGGGGCAGCCACATGCCTGAGGTATGGATTAGTTTGGGAACAGACTGTGCACTCTGTTTTGGAACTGTTATGCTCAGAGTTTCCAGTAAATCTTTTTAAACTTTGTCCTTTCCTGGTGTGAAGTTATTCAAGGGATGTAATGCAAGAAATCGGCACACATAGTCTACAGCGTGGGTCAGTTAAAGCACATTGGGGTATGATTACAGCAGTACAAGAGTTAATGTGGTACTGAAAACAGGTGGTTACCAATGGCAATGAAGGTTTTGCATGCAGCTGGTTCTGACTGTGAACATGTGGCAGGTGTCAATGTTAAGGAGGAAATACTTACCAATCATTTTGCTTGTCAGTTCAAACTTCACTTTTTTGCAAAGCTATGATGCCTGTTGGATGCTTCAGCATCTGGCACTTCTGGGTGTGTCAGAGGCCTCAGTCACCTGCTGCATGATGTGATTCCATCTTCCAGCTGCTATGGCATTAGTCTGTCCCACATTAGTGATGTAGTGGCCGGTGGGTGGAACCACAGTGTACAGTGGAGGATACAGGCATCTGGCAATTGTTGTCGGTACTCTCTGTGTGAGCAGGTCCATCTACCATAGCAACAGGAGCAGATCAACACCACAGATGTCTACAGCCTGTGCAGTTATGGAATAGGAAGAGTAATTAGGTGCACACATGGAGTCCAGTTTATGCTTATAGCAAGTGTACACGCTTAAAGGTCGAGCAGGGCGAGTGACCCAAACTATGATGCCCAGCATAGCCACCCACAGGTTTCTTCAGGTTTGATCAAAGCCTTCCTTCTAAAAACATGTACTGCAATTGTGCTTGGGAAAGGCACTAGGAATTACAGAGGTTTACAAAAGCCAGAGCAAAAATTGTAGTCACGTTTCATTTTTCAGAAGAAACAAAGACATATGTTGATTGCTTTAACTAGACAACTTTTCTCTAGTGCTCTTTGCTCCTTTCTATGTAAATCAGCTGCCAGTTGTCACAGCAAAAACTGGGTAAAGGCCAAGGTGCATTTTTTTTCATAGTGGATGGCATTTTTCGAGATGCCTTTCACAAGAACTGTCTGTATTGCTCCATGCCAATTCAAATATTCAGATTTAGAGGATACTTTAAGTGAATCTCCAGATGAACAGCTAAATTCACAGCCTATTTACTATATATATTTACCTGTAAGTCCCTGTACACACGGTCGGACATTCCGAAAACCAAATCAATCGGATTTTGTCTGCAACTGGTGTTGCATACACACGATCGGACAAAGTTGTCGGAAAATCCGATCGTTCAGAACGTGATGACGTTATTTCGTTACGACGGGACTACGTTCAGGCTAGTAGCCAATAGCTTTGGTCTAGGAATTTGATCTGAGCATGCGTGGCACTTTGTCCGATCGGCATTCTCTACAAACCATCAGCCTAAGGCTGGGTTCACACTGCTGCGGGGGGAGATCCGGATGTGATTCGCACCGCAAATCACATCGGATCTCCGTAGCGATGCGAGTTCAGCCATACAGATAGTATGGCTGAATTCGCATCGCTCCCGCAGCAAACTCGCACGGGACCCTTTTTTTGGTCCGCAACAGAATCGGATCGCATGGGGGTTCATACCATGCGATCCGATTCCTGTGCGAGTCGGCAGATCGCACTGCGATATGCGGACGGATCTGGGGGTGTCATTAACATAACATTGACACTCCCAGCCTAGGGCAGTGTGAACTGCCGGCGGGAGGTGTGCGATGCGGGAAAACGCCGCGGATTCGCGGCGTTCCCGCATCGCAGCGGTGTGAACCCGGCCTTAGGGTGAAGTTTAGCTTTAGCTTTAAGAACAGAATTCAGTATGTTAATTCCTGGTTGTTAGGAATTTTTTTTTATAATATTGCCTGTGTTAAGTGATTATAAGTAAAAAGTACATTCTCATATTTGTAATGCTATATCAGTTATGTAAAGTTTCAGTTATAACTCAGATGAGAATAAACTGAATATAATTATCTGGATTTATATAGAACATATTTTAGATAATCTAGACCTCAGGAAAGCATTGGCAATACATTATTGTAAGGAGCAAAGCACTTAAGAGAAGTTTTTGTTATAGCCAATAGTGTTGAGTGGAGTGACTGGACTTTGCTGCAAAACTTTTTTTTGCCTTTGCTGAAGTTTCATGATAACCTAGTAATTGACAAAAATTTTTTTAAATGTAAAATTTAAAATTTAAAAAAATTTAAATTAAATTAGTTAATTGAATTAATTAATTAAATTAAATTAATTAAAATAAACAATTTAAAAATGTAAACATTTTTAAAACATTTTTTCATTAGAAACTGTCATTAGAAATTGTCCTACATTCGGGCCGTGTGTACTGGAATTGGTATGACTGACAAAGGGGCATGACCGAAAAAAGTCTACCAATCCACTCCCGATCGGTGCTCTCATGGCTGAGAGCGCTGACTGATGTATTCTAGTGGGGTGGGGGGGGGGGGCTGTCCCCCTGTCAGAAGACAATAGCACAGCAGGATAAATCACAGTACTAACGTTGGATAGTTAGTACAGTGCCTCCTCCCGACCTGTCTGTTTTTTTTTTTTCATTCAGCTCTGCTGGGTTGAATGGAAAAAAATAAATATTGGCGCGTGTGAAGTATTACTGTAATTTAGGCATAGCACTTTTCTCTTTGTATTGCTTCTTGAACAAAGCTATTTATAGCCATTGTTGATCTTCTTTAAAGCATAGCTAACAAAATTTGGAGAGATGGAATACTATGTTTTGCTGGTTAAAAAATATTACTTCTGTAAACTTAAATTCAGAACTGGTGTAGCCTCCGAGGCAGTCTTTAGCCACGCTGTGACTTATTGATCGATTTTCCTGGATATGCTTAAGGGCATTGTCATGATGTACAAGAAATGCAAAGAGCATTACTATTCTATGAGCCTCCACAGCACAACTAACCTGATCTTTAACCACTAACACTGATATAATTTCATTTAGATGTTCTGTCCCAGGGAAAAAAAAATCTTATTACTGTTTAAAATCAGCTTGGGAAGATATAGTTTGATATATTGAACATCTTAATTTAAATTAAACTCTTTCCGTATATTAACTGAAATCTACAGAATTATCATGGTTGTATATCGGATTGAAAATAATGGAAAAATGAATGTGAAGATGGTGAAGTCATGTATTTTGGGCTCTTATGGGCACTTTTAGTCTGTCCAAGATTTGTAGGTTAGGCAGAAAATGTAAATAACTAACTGACTCTTGGGAGAGTTAGATGTCATAACTGCTAACACTGGTATGACAGGTCTGATTTATTTTTTTAATTCACAACAAAGTGTCATAAATAAGAGAGATGGTCCAGAAACAATTTAACAACATTAATATGAATAAAACACCTTGACCAAGTGGCTTACATCCAAGAGTTCTGAAAGAGCTGAGCTTGAATATTTCCAAACCATTGTTTTTAATGCTTAGAGACTCATTAAAGAGAAACTGCAGTCTGCTCAAATAATATGCAATAAAAACATCTTTGTCATTCTGAAGCTTTCCTCCAACCACTTTGCATATTATTATTATATATAAACTGTGATTCTGTACTTTCTAAATATACTGCAGAAATCTCCCTCCACTGAGGCTCGGTTCACACAGGGGCGACTTGTCCAGGCGCCGCCTGACAAGTAGCGCCCCGTTCTGTACTACGGAACCGTTCTAATAGGAGCGACTCGAGTCGCTCCGACTTAGAAAAAAGGTTCCTGTACTACTTTTGCGGCGACTTCGGGCGACTTGCATTGACTTCTATACAGAAGTCGTTTTGCAAGTCGCCGCTGAGGTCGCGGCAGGTCGCGGCGCTGCAAGTCGTGCCGCGTACTGTGTGAACCGAGCCTAAGGCTGGCTGCAACCATTTTAACTGTGGGCAGCTAAAGCTGCTGCCTGTTCACTTCCTGGATTTACACACACACACAGAGGCACACCTTCAGCTCTACAGCTCTCATTGGCCCTCTTATGACTCACCCCCTCCCTTCCTGGCAAACTCTCACGAGAGTGAGAGAAAAAGAGCTGTGCATGATGTCATAAGCCTAGGCTAATGACCAGACAAGAAACAGGAAGTGGGCTGTATAAGGTATTTACTGGCAGAAAAAAAATGGTTTACTATGCAAAGTTAAAACAAAAACAGCAGAAGATTTAATAGATGCAAAGTTGAAAAAATAACTGAAGTTCCGCTTTAATGTTTGGCTCAGTACCATGAAATTGTTGGAAAGCAAATGTAGTAGCTACTGTATATGTAAAGCGGTATTAAACTCAAAACCAAAAATGTTATATTGCAGCTTGTGACCAGATGCAGCGGATAGGGGAGATGCTGGAAGATTTGGAACACGTTACATGTTCCATACTAAAAATGGGTGGAACATGTAACATGTTCCCAAAAATAGGGTTATCCTTTAAACAAGGGATTAAGGTCTTCAATCTGTAACTAATGATCTGTAAATGTAAATTCTGTCACAGGAATTAAATTTGACAACAATTTTATTTGGGTACAGTGTTGCATGACTGAGTAATTGTCATTCAAAGTGTGCGAACAGCGAAAGCTGAAAATTGGTCTGGTTAGGAAGAGGGTTTAAGGGCCCAGTGGTCAAGTGGTTAAAGCAGTATTGGCAGGGTATTGCTGGATATTGCAGAGTATTGGCAGGGTATGGCAGAGTATTGCCGAGTATTGGCAGGGTATGGCAGGGTATTGCAGAGTATTGGCAGGGTATGGCAGAGTATTGCCGAGTATTGGCAGGGTATTGCTGGGTATTGCAGAGTATTGGCAGGGTATGGCAGGGTATTGCAGAGTATTGGCAGGGTATTGCTGGGTATTGCAGAGTATTGGCAGGGTATTGCTGGGTATTGCAGGGTATTGCTGGGTATTGCAGAGTATTGGCAGGGCATTGCAGAGTCAATTCTTATAGAGCAGCGCTGTGGGTACTACAGATATAGCCCACAGCGCTGCTGCCACCGATCTCTCCCTTCTCACACTGTACCGATCGGTACAGAGAGGGGAGGGAGGAACTTTTGTTTACAAGTGATCGCTCTGTCATTTAACCACTTCAGCTCCGGACCAATAAACACCTTAAGGACCAGAGGTCTTTTTGCAATTTTGCACTGCGCTGCTTTAACTGGTAATTGCGCGGTCATGCAATATTGCACCCAAACGAAATTTGCGTCCTTTTCTTCCCATAAATAGAGCTTTCTTTTGATGGTATTTGATTGCCTCTGCGATTTTTTTTTTTTGCGATATAAATGGAAAAAGAGCGAAAATTTTGAAAAAAAAAGATATTTTTTTCTTTTTGTTATAAGAAAAATCGAATACACTAAATTTTAGTCATACATTGAGGGCAAAATTTATTCAGCCACATGTCTTTAGTAAAAAAAATGTCAATAAGCGTATATTTTTTGGTTTGCGCAAAAGTTATAGTGTCTACAAACTAGAGTACATTTTCTGGAATTTACACAGCTTTTAATTTATGACTGCCGATCTCATTTCTTGAGGTGCTAAAATGGCAGGGCAGTACAAATCCCCCCCAAATGACCCCATTTTGGAAAGTAGACACCACAAGGAAATTGCTGATGGGTATGTTGAGCCCATTGAATATTTATTTTTTTTGTCCTAAGGGATTGAATAATGACAAAAAAAAAATAAAACATTTTTTTTTTACAAAAAGTTGTCACTAAATGATATATTGCTCACACATGCCATGGTTATATGTGGAATTGCACCCCAAAATATATTCCGCTACTTCTCCCGAGTATGGGGATACCACATGTGTGGGACTTTTTGGGAGTCTAGTCGCGCACGGCACCCCGAAATCCAATCACCACCTTCAGGATTTCTAAGGGTGCAAATTTTTGATTTAACTCCTCACTACCTATCACAGTTTCGAAGGCCATAAAATACCAAAATAGCACAAAACCCCCAAAAATGACCCCATTTTGGAAAGTAGACACCCCAAGCTATTTACTGAGAGGCATGTTGAGTCCATGGAATATTTTATATTTTGCCACAAGTTGCGGGAATATTACAAACTTTTTTTTTTTTGCACCAAGTTGTCACTAAATGATATATTGCTCACACATGCTATGGGCATATGTGAAATGACACCCCAAAATACATTCTGCTGCTTCTCCTGAGTACGGGGATACCACATGTGTGGGACTTTTTGGGAGTCTAGTCGCGCACGGCACCCCGAAAACCAATCACCACCTTCAGGATTTCTAAGGGTGCAAATTTTTGATTTAACTCCTCACTACCTATCACAGTTTCGAAGGCCATAAAATGCCAAAATAGCACAAAACCCCCCCAAATGACCCCATTTTGGAAAGTAGACACCCCAAGCTATTTACTGAGAGGCATGTTGAGTCCATGGAATATTTTATATTTTGCCAAAAGTTGCGGGAATATTACAAACTTTTTTTTTTTGCACAGAGTTGTCACTAAATGATATATTGCTCACACATGCTATGGGCAGAAGTCAAATTACACCCCAAAATAAATTCTGCTGCTTCTCCCGAGTACGGGGATACCACATGTGGGGGACTTTTTGGGAGCCTAGCCACGTACGGGACCCCAAAAACCAAGCACTGCCTTCCGGATTTGAATATAAAATGCTACCAAAAAACCTGTTAGCGATGGCAGGGATCAGGCCTGACTCTGCGATCGCTGCAGTTATGTGTTTAGTGTTTTGTAAGTGACAGTGATCGATCGATACTGCACTTGGGTGGGCTGGGCAGAGGGGCAAAACGCAGGTGCTAGCAGGTATTTGGGCTGATCCCACTAACAATGCGTTTTTTTGGAACCCTAAACTGCTGGGGACGCTAGTATAGATCTGATCAGATCAGATATTGATCTGTTCAGATTCTATACCACTACGGGAGGTGTATGCTTTGCGTGTGGGTGTTAGCGGTACTGGCACTAACCTAGCGCTGCCTGGGGCGACGCAGACCCTGACCCTAAAACCTAATTGATATCACCCGCCGGGTGATCAGGGGGTTAAACCTTTATTGGGTAATAAATGGTGGGTGCCCTGATGCTATAAAAAACAAACTAACCAGAGTCACCCGTAACACTTATACGGTGATCAGTGGTGAAAGGGTTAACTAGGGGCAATCAGGGGGTTCAAATTTTTATTAGGTAGTATATGGGGGTCCCTGGCGCTATATAAAAACCTGACGGGGAACCTAAATAACTAACTGGCTAACCAGCGTCACCAGTGACACTTATACTGTGATCGCTGGTTAAAGGGGGTGAAAGGGTTAACTAGCAGCAATCAGGGGGTTAAAACCATTATTGGGTAGTATATCGGGGTACCTAGCGCTATAAAAACCTGGCGGTGAGCCTAAAAAAATAACTAGCTACATAGCGACACTAGCGACACTGATGCAGCGTTCAGAAAAATTATCGCTTAGTGACACTGGCAAAAGGGGGTGAAAGGGTTAACTAGCGGAAATCAGGGGGTTAAAACCATTATTGGGTAGTATATCGGGGTACCTAGCGCTATAAAAACCTGGCGGTAAACCTAAAAAAATAACTAGCTACCTAGCGACTGTAGCGACACTAATGCAGCGATCAGAAAAACGATCGCTTAGTGACACTGGCAAAAGGGGGTGAAAGGGTTAACTAGCGGCAATCAGGGGGTTAAAACCATTATTGGGTAGTATATCGGGGTACCTAGCGATATAAAAACCTGGCGGTGAACCTAAAAAAATAACTAGCTACCTAGCGACACATGCAGCGATCAGAAAAATGATCGCTTAGTGACACTGGCAAAAGGGGGTGAAAGGGTTAACTAGCGGCAATCAGGGGGTTAAAACCATTATTGGGTAGTATATCGGGGTACCTAGCGCTATAAAAACCTGGCGGTGAACCTAAAAAAATAACTAGCTACCTAGTGACTGTAGCGACACTAATGCAGCGATCAGAAAAACGATTGCTTAGTGACACTGGCAAAAGGGGGTGAAAGGGTTAACTAGCGGCAATCAGGGGGTTAAAACCATTATTGGGTAGTATATCGGGGTACCTAGCGATATAAAAACCTGGCGGTGAACCTAAAAAAATAACTAGCTACCTAGCGACACATGCAGCGATCAGAAAAATGATCGCTTATTGACACTGGCAAAAGGGGGTGAAAGGGTTAACTCTAGGGGCAATCAGGGGGTTAAATCTTTATTGGGGGGTGATAGGGGGCTACCCTGGACCTAACACTAACTGTCCTGACAGTTTTTACTGTCACAACTGACACTGAATGCATTGATCAGTAAAGAAATGATCAATGCAATCAGTGACACTGTGACTGGGGGGGGGAGGGGGGGCGGGGGGGATCGGGGGGCGATCGGGGGGGGGGGGTTTGTGTGCCTGTGTGTACCTACATGTCAGTGTAGTGTTGGTGCACACTTACTATTAGTCTTCTCCTCGTAGTCCGGTCAAAAAGACCGCCCCGAGGAGAATGACATCACTTCCTCCTTCCTGTGTAAACAATACACAGTGGGAGGAAGCTTCTCATTGGCCAGGAGCGATCCAGAGGGGGTGGCCGAAAACCAACGGCCATCCCCTCATCACGGAGCGCTCCTGGAGCGAACCGGACCGCCGTAACCAGCGGGAGGGGGTCCGATCGGACCCCCCACCCGCTGGAAGGCAATCACGTACATCTACGTGATTGTGCCTGCCTGTGCCATTGTGTTGACGTACATTGGCAATACGGCGGTCCTGAAGTGGTTAACGGAGTGATCACGTGGTAAACGGCCACGATGAGCGGCCCTTTACCGTGGTCCGTGATGCACGGATGTTCTCGGGTGCGCACCACTGTCGGCGCGCGAGAGCGGGATTCTGGGAGGACGTCACTGTACGTCCTCCCAGAGTTAAGCAACCGCCCGGGAGCCGTCATTCGGCTATGGGCCGGTTGTTAAGTAGTTAAGTAAACTTAGGCTTTAAATATGATCCCATACAATTTGCTAAAAGAAAAAGAAAAAACACAATGTAACTGAAATAACAATAAGAGTTCACCGCTCTAAGATAATTACCTCTCCCAGTACCAGCTGTCTCCACAAAGGGCTGGGTGCTGCCACTGGTTGCAACAGGAACATGAAAACAAAATGCTGGATAGCTGCACTCCAAATGTTTACCTTTTATTTCATAAAAACAGACTCCAAATACATCCACGGATAAGTACAGACCAACACACACACTTGTTTGATGCGAAACACGTTAACAGTGTGTGCTTGTCTGTAATTATCCCTGGATGTATTTGGATTCTGTTTTTTAATAAATGGTGATGGTGAACCTTGGCACCCCAGATGTTTTGGAACTACATTTCCCATGATGCTCAATTACACTTCAGAGTGCATGAGCATCATGGGAAATGTAGTTCCAAAACATCTGGGGGGCTAAGGTTCACCATCACTGACCTATGCTCTCCACTCCTCTGCACCAAATACAATGTAACAAAAAACAAATGTACAGGTAATCATTTAACAGGAAATAAACACAAGCTGATTGCACTTACATGTACAAAGATGAGAGGTAGTTGTATCAAGTAATTTAGGTGACAATTATTTCTGTGTTATTTCTCTCCCTGTGGTCTAGTCACCAATCGGGTCACCAGGCAGAGTTAGCATTACCTCTATTCAGTGGGGGTCGGGGGGGGGGGTTATTAACCACTTAAAGACTGCCCCATAGCAGTTTCACTGATACATGGTGGCTCTCTTGTGCAGAATCATGTATATATGATTCTGCGCATCCGCCTGCAGGGGGCACACACACGCCGCCAGTGGGCTGCTTCTGCTGTAATTATTCACAGAAGAAGCCTATCTGTGGGTGCCACCAATCATCAGTAAAATGCACAGAACGGGGACCTGCCTATATAAACAAGGCAAATCTTTGTTCTGACAGGGAGGAAGGGATGGATTTTGTGTTCCTGCAAATCACGGAACAAAATCTATTTCTTCCCTTAGTAAAAGCACCTAGCACAGTACACAAAAACACTGGTTAGGCACGCAGTTAACCCTTTTATCGCCCTAGATGTTTAACCCCTTCCCAGCCAGTGTCATTTATACAGTGACAGTGCATATTTTTAGCACCGATCACTGTATTAGTGTGACTGGTTCCTGCGAAGTGTCAAAAGTGTCAGAGTCTGATCTTCCACTGCAATATCGCAGTCCCGCTACAAGCTGCTGATCTCCATGATTAGAAAATAAATAAAAATTCCATAAATATATACCATCGTTTGTAGACACTATAACAGTCAAGTAAACCAATCAATATGCTCTTATTGGAATTTTTTTTTATCAGAAACATGTAGTACTGCCATACATTTATGAAGAAATTTGATTATTTTTTATTTATTTTTTGGATGTGTTTTATAGCAGGAAAAAAAAGTGTATTTTTTTCAAAATTGTCTGTCTTTTTTTGTTTATAGCGCAAAAAAATAAAAACCGCAGAGGTGATCAAATGCCTTCAAAAGAAAGCTCTATTTGTGGGGAAAAAATGACATACATTTTATTTGGGTACAGTGTTGCATGACTGCACAGTTGTCAGTTAAAATAATGCAGTGCTGTATCGCAAAAAATGGCCTGGTTATGGAGGGGGGTAAATCTTCCAGAGGTCAAGCGGAGAACTGAACTTTGCAACCTGTGCCCAAAAATAGGCAGGCAGAAGAGTAGTCATCATTATTGCCAGTGCTCTCCAAGCAGATGATCGTCTCCATTACTCATTTGCCATGCTATCAGCCATCTTTGAAGCAGAATGGCTTTGCTTCATCATGTCAGAGCCTGCTGCAAGGAGAAAAGTCAGCAGCACAGTATCAGTAATTAAGTAGTGGTCCAGGTATGTGATAATTAAGGGATGTAAAAATATAATAGCCAATTTTAAGTACTCTCTGCCTTTTTGGATCAGTTCTCTCAACAGTAATGCATAGAAGCCTAATAATGGAAATATGGAAATCATTGAGGTTGATTTATTTAAAATATAACTAAAGGAAAAACATTTTTTTTCCCGTTTTGCAGAGCGTGGAGGTGGATTAGAACATCTGTCAGGTTTTTATTGCTGTCTGTGCTCCCATGAGGGAGATTCACTTTCTATTTGTCATGTTTACCATTATCATTGAAAGTGAAATTAAGAGTCCCAAATTTTGAGTTGTTCCCAGAAAAATAATAGAAGGGAAATCTCCCAACGGGGACACAGATGGGGGAAAAAAACTGACAGGTTATAACCCTTCCTTAGTTCTACTTTAAGGCAAATATACTGTGCAATTTGAAAGTTGCTCTAGAGCTTAGTACATGAGGTAAAGCTTCACTTTACAAAGAATACCCAATCACATGCAAGGAAAAAAAAACATATTTGCTTGTACATGATTGGATGATGGAAGTCAACAGAACTCCCCCTCATTTACTAAGCTCTGAAGCAGCTTCACTTGCAAAGTGACCAGTCTATGTGCCTTTAGTAAATCCACCCCATTACATGTAGTAAAATATACTTATTTTCTCCCGTCATTTCGCCAGATTTTTGGAGACTTTTCTTGTGTATATACAAACATATACATCATTTGCTGCAAACCTCCCACTAACTTCAAACATAATACAATGTACATACATATGACAATGGTCTAATCCCTTGTTAGAACATATGTCACATGGGTATAATTTTTAAAAATATTTTTTCACAATTATTTTTAGCGATATCTTCCCACTGACATTATTGATCTTTTTAGCTGTCTGTAAGGGAGTAATCCTTCCCAGTGATCACAAGTGTAAGGGGCTTTCTTCCCACTGACCATCACACTAATGTTTCATGAGTTGTAGATATAGTCATTTTTTAGCAGGGGGTTCCTGAGGCTGGAAAAATATTTCAAGGGTTCCTCTGTGTTGAAAAGTTTCAGAAAGGCTGAGTAGAGTACTGGAGGGTTAGAACCCCTGTCGGTTTTTATTATTCTGTATCCCATTGAGTAGATTTACCTTTACTTCCTGACCCATTGGTAAAACAGGAACTGAGAGGAAATCCCTGAAAAATAAGGGAATCCCTTGGGGTCCCCCAGGTCACCAGAACTAGTGTCCTCAGTGGAAAATTTCCCCTCTATTATTTTCTGATGACAACCCAAAATGTGGGATTTTCTTTTCATTTCTCTTTTAATGATAATGGAAAACAGGACAAATAATGAAGGTGCATTTCCCCAATAAGGGCACAGACAGTAGTAAAATAGGTCTTCTAATACCTCTCCACCCTAACCGAAACTAAAAAAAGTTTTCCTTTAGTTATAATTTAAGTAAATACAAAATATATTTATAAATGTCAAATATTGAATGAAAATAGTATCAAAATATAAATATCCTACTTTTTTTTACATGTAGGCCCCTTTCACAATCCGAGCGGGCCATCCATTGACTCCTATAGGGAGACAGATGTCAGCGGATATGTGTCCACTGACACTCATCTGCCATCCGATCTGCTAAAAACAGATGTATAGCGATACGTTCACCATCCATCTTATCGGATCGGATGAGATCTGATGAAAACAGACAGGCTATCCATTTTTGGCCGATCTCCCCATAGGATTCAGCGGTGCTCTGACAGGCCCCTTCCTGCTGAGTGAGCAGAGGTGGACCTGCCCTCCGCCGGCTCAGCGGAGATCAATGGCGCGATCTCCCACTGAGCTGGCGGACTCTGCTGAGCGTATCTGCCTCATGTGGAAGGGGCCTTAAAAAGGTATTTTGTATTTACTTAATTTAATTTAGTTGCTTTTGATACACCACATGTGTCTTGTGAAAGCAGCTTCCCTTTGACTGGTATTCTAGTCACCTCTTTTCTTTTGTAGTAATATATATGCTGTAGGGACCACACTGACTTTGTGAATTGGCATTTAGTTCTATAGGGCAGTGGACAATGTCAGTTGGGCAGTGGACGGTGTCAGTAGAACAGTGGATGGTGCCAGTCAATTTTTATGTATTTATTTTTACAATTTCATTTATTTAAAAAAAATTACACAATGCTTTTTGGGGGGAGCAGGCTGGGGCTGTGGACAATATTGGGGGGGAGTGGTGTCAGTCGTTTTTTATTTGATTTTTTTACAATTTTATTTTTTACAATTTCATTTTTTAATATTTATTGCAATTTTGTTTGTTAAACAGCCCTGTTGGTGGGCTTTGGTGAGGTATCAGAGTTCTAAACAAACCTCTGACATCTCCACTTTGAGACAGAGAAAGGGACTGAGGACAGACATTCCGCAGTCCCTTTCTTAGCCTTGAAAATGAATGAACAGGTGACAGCGGCTCCTGTCCATTCATAAACTGAATCAGAGTAAACAGTTTTCTCTGCTCAGTTATCACAGGACACAGGAGCGATCTGTTGCGATTGATCACTCTGTCCAATTTAGAAAAGGAAGGGGCCAATAACATATTTACCAGCTCCTTCCTCTGCTCTCCATCCTGACACATCCCCCTAGCAGCTGGCGGGAGAGGGGAGGAGGTGAGCCGACTGAGGGGGGAGGCAGAGGAGGAGCATGCAGGGGCCTGATGAGGACTACATGGGCCCGGAGAAGCAGCCAAAGGAGCACACGGGGGGGTTGGACGAGCAGGAGGACATGGAGGGGGGCTGGAGGAGGAGGACACAGGGAACAGCTGGGGATGATCTGTGCAGCGGGAGGGACAGCTGTGAGCACCGATTTCCCTGCATGGCTTTTCAGTTGACATCCACAGGAGGGAGAGGAGGAGAAGCATCTGTCAACTTCTTCATTGATAGCTTGCAATTGTCCCTCCTGGCTGTAAGCTATGGGATTATCCATGTGTGCAGTGTGGGTCACAGTGAAGCCCGCCCCCCCCCCCCCCCCCCCCCCTGGGCCTGTGTGCATTGAACACCCTGCACACATGGATGATACACCACGGCTCATTACTTTATACCCTGCGCCTAAAGACAGAATTATTTGACCTAAAAGATATGGAAAACATAGATTGTCTTTCACAGGAACATATTCCAGCAGACTCATCTGCTTCGAAAGGGATTGGGATTGGTTTGAACTTCTAAAAAAAAAAATATATAAATCACTATTATTGATATTTTGAAAAACACAAGATGTATCTGGGCACTGAATTTATAAAGTACCTGTAAAAGGAGTCCAAGGTGACAAAGGTGGCCTCTTGCATTAATCCTGTCTGAACACTCCTGGAAACAAACACAATGCCTGCAAGGGCAATGAAAGGGCACACGTGTCTAGATGCAGGAACTGGAACTTAGGAACACTGCTGTAAGATGCTCAGGAGTACAGACAGAAATACACAGAAAATGTGCAGCAGGTGTAGTTTAATCACAAGCCAAGGTCAGTAACAGGTAAACAGCGTGGCATCAAATTATTTATAGAATCCAAGTCCAGAAAAAGCAGAGGTCATCAATATACAGGCAGCAAGGTACTAGGTCAACAAACAGAATCTTGGCCAGCAATCCAGTCCAAGATGGGTAATGAAGATCATCAGTACACATAAACAAACATAGACAACAACAATGTTAGTAATAAAGGTCAAGCAGATCACAGGTAACTTGATGCAGCTGGAAGACCATTCATCACTGAGACTAAGCAGGAGTACACTTTAAATATCCTGTTTGGAGGCAGTATCAGGGGTGGATAATCACACATGCTGTACATGGGCATGTGTCTGGTGTACCAGAAATGCATGAAATTGAGAGTTTTCATTTCCATGAAATTTAGCAGAAAAAAACAACATTTTGATGAAATGCATTTTAATTAACATGAGAGGTGAAATAATACAAATAAACTCTCTCCCTTGGGACTATTTGGTATTGTTTTGGTATTATCTTGAAAGTGGCAGCAGTCTAGATAAAGAAATATTGGTATTGTGTCCAAACAAAATTGTGGCGCAGAGGTTGAGCATTGGGTGGTTGTACACAATAATCTTTTTATGAAGGTAAAATTACAGTGGAAAATAGATTTTATCCATGAATAGGAGGTCTTATTGACATGCACCATCTCCCAATATTGGAAATATTGAAATGAGAAAAGTGGAAATGGGAGTTTTGAGGTGTGTCATGGCTGGGCTCAGCCCTTCCTTCTCAAAGCTGGCCACTCAGCTGTCTGCTAATTGCCAGCTCCTTTCTCTCCACAGTAACTCACCTGTTGATGATATCCTGCTCGTCGGTCCTGCCTACTTAAGTCATCCAGTCCAGATGATCTCTGCCTTCGCTTTGGCCACATCTATAGAGACACTCTCCGGTGTTCCTGTTAAAGACTTGCTTGGCTGACATTCCTTCTGACTCCAGATCCTGCTGCTACTACGCTCATCTCTGGCTCCCTGACGTTTTGGCTTGCTGACTATCCATTCCGGTTTTTGAACTCTGGCTATTTTGACTACGTTTACTCTGTGATTTAACTGTACTTCTGTCTCACTCTGATTCATGGTTTCTGACAAGGGGCAAATTAATCAAAATTTTGAACAAAATCAAATATGTAAATTTTTATTTAATAAACATAATTTTAAATTTAGTGTATTAAAACCAACATATGAAAATTCATACAGTCATTGTACAACATTTTTATGACTCTACATGTTTCTCCACAATCATGGCTTCCTCAGGAGCTATTGCAAGACCTTATGTACCATATTACTATAAACAAAATTTTTTTTTTAAGTAAGCAAATTATACAAAAGGTACTTCTGCGCTACTAATGAATAACTGCGTGATTAAATATTTAAGGTTGCTGCTAGACACCAACTTTTATTAGTAAGAGAAGTGAAAAAATGTAAAGAGATGGAGCGCTACCTTATATAATGATGACCTAGCAATATGAATAATAAGTGCACAACAGTGGCCCCTAGTGGGAGCTATAAATATAACATTTTGAAAGTTAAATAAACAAAACAAAGTCTATAACATAAGCGCAATCTTCTTATGAACAGATGCAATCTGCAAGGGAACCCAACCATGAATAGATGGCAAGTAAGTGACAGATGGCAAATAAGTGACAAACACCATGTACCCCTCCGCCAGTCACACTATGCCCTCACCCCCCAGAATGGCCCCCACTTAGGCCTAGTAGCCCCTTCCCCTCTTGGGGTCACAATCTGAGATGTCTTTTTAAGCTTCCATCAATGGGCTCCTGCAAATGTGGTCTCTTATAGGTGATGGCAACATATGGGTAAAGAAGGAACTAACATTAACATGCAATACTATAAACGTAGTTTAATAAAAAAAAGCATACAACTGTTCCACTCAATTTAAAAATGCCCTGGGGGAATACAGGTGATGTTTCAGTTGACTCAGGAGGACTATAAATACCAGCGTAATGATCAGACATTTACCCTTTGATAAAGTCACACATGCAGTGATGAAACACATTGTCCTAGGAAGCATACGATCACCCAGGAGGGCAGTTGGGCCGAGGACTTGGATGATTCTGTGACCCCACGAATGGATCTATATATGCCTAAGTTCATCACCTGTATGCACCAGGGCTAGTGAATTTTTAAATGTGAGAAACGTTTTATTTTTTTAATAAACCATGTTTATAGTACTACACTGTTAGTTCCTCCTTTACCCATATGTTGCCATCACCAATGAGAGACCACGCTTGCAGGAGCCCATTGATGGGAGCTTAAAAAGACATCTCGGATTGCGACCCCAAGAGGGGAAGGTGCTACTAGGCCTAATTGGGGGCCATTCTGGGAGGTGAGCCCAGAGTGTGACTGGTGGAGGATCCACTTGGTGTTTGTCACTTATTTGCCATGTGTCACTTACTTGCCATCTATTCATGGTTGGATACCTTGCGGATTGCACCGGTTCATAAGAAGATTGAACTTATGTTATGAACTTTGTTTTGTTTATTTAACGTTCTAAGTGTTATATTTATTACTCCCACTAGGGGTCACTGGTGTGCACTTATTGTTCATATTGCTAGGTAATCATTATATATGTGTGATATAAGGTAGCGCTCCATCTCTACATATTTTTAAACAACATAAACAATTGAATAAAAACACAATGAGGTCATATGGGTCTAAAAATCTATATTAATACATCACAAAGGTACAATTATTTATATATTGCATGCGCATTTGAACTGCATTTTACCTGAATTTGACCTGCTTAAATCTGTTTTTACATTCCTTTAGATTTGTATGGGGGTACAAGGGGATTCTGAAGTAAACGCCCACCTATATTGAACCCATACTGGTGAAATGGGCTTTAAATTGTTCATTAGGGTTATGAAAGCTGCCATCAACTATCCTAGACCAGTCCTTATGACAAAAACAATGCATTACTACCCATACAACCAATTTCAAAAGACAGGGGAAAAACACAAATACAAATGACACTAAATAGATCTTTTCCCCCTGAGCAGCACAATTAGAAAAGACGGTTATCACTCTTAACAGCAAAATAAATTTTGCCCAAATCACTCTGCTTATCCTAAATAACTACACAATTCAAGCATTACCACTGATATTCAAGGTTGAACATACGTGCTCTACTACCACCCAGTACACCATGTAACCAATAGACAAAGTATATAAAAATGTAGGATCTCTATGCTCATAATGAAAAAACTGATATTCTTCTGGCTAAAAGCTCAAGTTCCACAAAACCATCTCTTTTACGGAGGTCTGATTACAAGGTTGGCAATGCCAGCCTTAGAAAACTGAAGCCTTGGCATTATTTATGAGTGTTAGCATAGGGTATAAAATATTCCAGGACAGAGAGTGGAAGAGTTTTAATAATAGAACTTTGTAACCTTCTATGATAACCTGTGGGTTATTTTTAGTGTCTGTAAACATGCTGAAATTTAAATAGCAAACCTAGCTTGAGAATAGAACACGACAAGCAATAATTTGATGTTAGATGTTATTACTAAGAACTATATTTAACCACTTGCTTACTGGGCACTTAAACACCCTTCCTGCCCAGACCAATTTTCAGCTTTCGGTGCTCTCACACTTTGAATGACAATTACTCAGTCATGCAACACTGTACCCAAATGAATTTTGTGTCCTTTTTTTCCCACAAATAGAGCTTTCTTTTGGTGGTATTTGATCACCTCTGGGGTTTTTATTTTTTGCGCTATAAATGAAAAAAGACCGAAAATTTTGAAAAAAAACGCATATTTCTTTGTTTCTGTGACAGAATTATGCAAATTATTAATTTTTCTTCATAAATTTTGGCCACAATTTATACTGCTACATATCTTTGGTAAAAATAACCCAAATTAGTGGATATTATTTGGTCTTTGTGAAAGTTAGAGAGTCTACAAGCTGTGGTGCGAATCGCACAAAATTGATCACATCTGATGTACTGGTGGCCTATCTCGCTTCTTGTGACCCAAACAAGTCAGGAAAGTACAAATACCCCCCAAATGACCCCTTTTTGGAAAGTAGACATTCCAAGGTATTTAGTAAGAGGCATGGTGAGCTTTTTGATGTTGTCATTTTTTTCCCACAATTCTTTGCAAAATGAAGATTTTTCATTTTCTTTATTTTTCTCCACAAAATTGTCATTGTAATAGGTTATTTCTCTCACGTGGCATGTGTATACCACAAATGACACCCCCCAAAAAATTCTGCTACTCCTCCTGAGTATTACAATACCACATGTGTGGGACTTTTTCGCAGCCTGGCCACATAGAGAGGCCCAACATGCAGGGAGCGCCATCACGTGTTCTAGGAGCATAAATTACACATCTAACTTGTTGACTACTTATTACACTTTTGAAATACCAGGACAATGACACGTGACACTGATGACAGATGGCACTGATACGTGGCAATGATGACACTTATACGTGGCACTGATGACACGTGGCACTGATGACAGATGACACTAATATGTGGCACTGATGACACGTGGCACTAATACGTGGCACTGATGACACGTGGCACTAATACGTGGCACTGATGACACGTGGCACTAATATGTGGCACTGATGACACGTGGCACTAATACGTGGCACTGATGACATGTGGCACTAATACGTGGCACTAATACGTGCCACCGGTGACAGATGGCACTAATATGTGGCACCAATGACACGTGACACTGATGACAGATGGCACTGATAAGTGGCATTGATGACACGTGACACTGACAACAGATGGCACGTGACACTGACAGGTGGCACTGATGACAAATGGCACTGATACGTGGCACTGATGACAGATGGCACTAATACGTGGCACTGATGACAGATGGCACTATGTGGCACTAATAACACGTGGCACTGATGACAGATGCCACTTATACGTGGCACTGATGACAGATGGCACTGGGGACAAATGGCACTGACAACAGGTGGCACTGGGGACAGATAGCACTGCGGGCAGGTGGCACTGGGGTGGGGTGGATTGCACTGGGATGGATGGCACTGGGGCGGATGGCACTGGGGCGGATGGCACTGGGGCAGGATGGCACTGGGGCAGGATGGCACTGGGGCGGATGGCACTGGGGCAGGATGGCACTGGGGCAGGATGGCACTGGGGCAGGATGGCACTGGGGGGGGGGCATGGCACTGGGGGGGGGTGGCACTGGGGGAGGATGGCTCTGGGGGAGGATGGCACTTTTTATTAAACTTTTTTTTTACTTTTTTTTTTTTTTTTTCTTTTTTACACTGACGGCTGCTGCAGCCGTTCTTCTCTCCCCTCTCACACGCTGTCTGTGTGAGGAGGGAGAGCGGCGCTGAGAGATGATCTCATATGTTTACATATGAGATCATCTCCCATTGGACACGCCGATCACGCTGTAAACGGCCGCTGTGATTGGCCGTTTACAGCGATCTGTGTTTGCCTGTCCCCGGGGGACACGGCAAACACAGAACTTCCGCGATGCGCGCCCGCGGCGGCGCGCATTGCGGAAGTAAACACCAGGCCGTCCAGGGACGGCCAGGCGTAGGAAGCCGCCCGCCCTAAGGCCGGCATTCGGCTATAGGGCGGGCAGGAAGCGGTTAAAATTTAACTATATTTATTGATCTGTACATTTAGCATTTTAATGTTAGTCAGCACATACTGACTGCTCATTTGTATGTCCTTAAAGCGAACCTGTTATTATATTGAAATGGCTCTGTTGCAGTCAATAAAGCTAAATAAGTGCATATGTGCATGGGCACTTTTTGAATAATTAGCTTTCTGTAAATCCTGCTTTCGGGGACAAAATATAATGGGTATCAAACACTTAGGCCGCGTACACACGGGCGGACTGTTCGTCCAACAGTCCGCTCGTGTGTGGGCTTCAGCGGACAGTTTCAGCGGACAGTCTGACGAACAAAGTTTTTCGGAATTTCCGTAAGACTGTCCGCTGAAACTTGGTTTGAGCGGACAGTCCGCTCGTGTGTAGGCTTGTTCGGCAAACTAAGTCTCGCGCATGCTCAGAAAGAATTTACACGGCGAAGGTTGCATTGCAGTGTATCGGACGCCGAATTTCTCGTCCCGTCGTACGTGCCGTTCACGTCATCGCGCACGTTTTCAGCGGACTGTTCGTTCGTCGTGTGTGGTCAAGTCCGTTCATGCTAATTTTGAACGGACTGTTTGTCAAACTGTTTGACGAACCTAGTTGGGCGGACAGTCCACCCGTGTGTACGCGGCCTTAGGGTCAGATATATTTAACACTCACCACCATTTAAATTGATTCTCTCTGCAAGCTTTCTTTATTTTGTAAACAGCTTAAAGAGCCAGTCTGTATGATGAGAAAAAATATGTGTCAAATTGTAGATTGCGCCCATCTACTACCATTTATAATTGTAGGGCGCAATCTACAATTTGACACATATTTTTCTCACTTCATAGAAGGTTTTTTTTTGGATTGCAGCGTACCAGTATATAATTAGATAATTATTTGAGCGCCTGTATTTACTTTTTTACTGTCTGTATGATGAGACCACAACTTAGTGCTCTCGGAACAAGATAAGATATTTTTTGCATAAATTCTGGTGTCTCAGACTTTGGATGGAAATAACAAAGCTTTGCACCACAATGAGCAAGCTTTATGTGAAAATGTCAAATTATAGTACACTCAAGCCAAGATAAACATTTTTTTTAGATAGTGTGGTGTCTCTTTCGCAGACTTTGGCTAGAAGTTAGAGGTGCAGAAAAATTGGGTGTTGGTGGTGCCTTCACACCATAACCCTATAGAGGTACTCTTGAAAAAAAATGTTTTGTATGTTTTGTTAAGAACAATAATGTCCAACAATAACATCAAAAGAGAAGTTTCAAAATAAATTTACAAAACGAATTTGGAAATTGCTTCATTCTCTCATCACCCCATCTCCTCATCTTCTTCCTCCTCTTCTACTTCTCATATATACAATACATTATTACACCTTATTAGAACTTCTCCAATATGTTCAAACAATGCACCATCAACATACTCTTCTGTATTCGCGAGCTGCATGCTAATGTAGCCATCCACAGAGACCAGGTATACCTTGTATTCCATACCCCACTTCAGTTTCACCATTACTGGCTTATCAGTAAGGCCATTAAGGAATGGTTTTGGGTTTAGTGGCAAACTCATTCTACCACTGATCTAAAGACCAGTGAATGGGACTAGAGACCAAATTCAATATTATATTAATCTTTAAATATATTAAATATAATAAAAACAATTAGTCTTTAAAATTTGGTATGAATGCTCGCAGCCCTTTATTGCTGGTATGACGATATATAACCAATAATAACCAATATATATTTTGTGACGATATAACATTTCATAACCTTATATAGATTAACATACCAATGGTTCAGCTTTAACCGTTTCTGACCGGTTCCTGCACATATACGTTGGCACAATGGCACGGCTGCGCAAAGTAACGTACCGTATGTTACTTTGAATTTCCCGCCATGTGCGCGCCTGCCGAGGGCTCCATGACCGTGGTCGTGGGTCCTGCAGACTCGATCGCCACGGGGATACCTGTGATCGTTTCACGGAGCTCAAGAACGGGGAGATGCTGATGTAAACAGCATCTCCCCCTTCTACCTAGTAACAGCACACTGATTGTCTGCTCCCTGTCATCCGGAGCAACGATCAGTGTGGTGTCATACACAGCCACGCCCTCATACAGTTAGAAAAACGCCCCTAGGAACACTTAACCCCTACACTGCCACCTAGTGTTTAACACCTTCACTGCCAGTGACATTTTTACAGTAATCAATGCAATTTTATAGCATCGATTGCTGTATTAATGCCAATGGTCCCAAAAATGTGTCAAAATTGTCCGATGTGTCTGCCAAAATGTCGCAGTCATGATAAAAATCGCTGATCGCCGCCATTACTAGTAAAAAAAAAAATTAGTAAAAATACCATAAAACTATCCCCTATTTTGTAGACGCTATAACTTTTGCACAAACCAATCAATAAACGCTTGTTGCAATTTTTTTACCAAAAATATGTAGAAGAATACGTATCGGCCTAAACTGTGGGAACAAATTTTTTTATATATTTTTGGGGGATATTTATTATAGCAAAAAGTAAAAAAATAATGCGTTTTTTCCAAATTTATGCTTTTTTTGTTTATAGCGCAAAAAATAAAAATCCCAGAGGTGATCAAATACAACCGCGCAATTGTCAGTTAAAGCTATGCAGTGCCGAATCAGAAAAAAACGATCTGGTCAGGAAGGGGGTAAATCCCTCCAGGGCCGAAGTGGTTAAAAGCTCGAACCAACCAATTAATAAAAAAACACTATCCCACACGCCAGGCTCGTTATTTTACACAAGCCTGGCACCCCACCCGAGCCACGGCCAATTCAATGCAAGAATTTAAATCCAGTTTGAGACAGCCGATGTCAGAGAGATGGACCTGGTCAAAATGATAAAAAACAGGTAAACCACAATCCAAATCAACATGACGGAACTGATGGCATAAATTTTGCTATCAATCTGTTAACCCTTCAAAGAATGTTCCCCAGATATAAAAATTCTGGGCTAATCAACCATTTAAGCCTCGGAATAATCTCAGAGAAGATTAAAATGGTGGATGGCAGAATTACATGAAGATGCAAAAGATCAATTTTAATCTGAGCGATTAAATCTAACATTTTATAAGTACCTAAATCATTTACAGATAAATGTAGAATAGCAACAGCCGGAGGAGGCCAAGAGGTAAATAAATTATTCAGAGAAGGACGAAGCTCGAACCAGGACATGCCTCTGCAGCCGTACCAAAATATTTTGTAAGATGTATCGTCTAGACCTAAGTTGAGTCCGTAACATTTTAGGGACGCTCTCCTGTTTGTCCAATAAACAAAAGAATGTCCTATGATTCAGATAGAACATGGGGATCCTAAAAAGAAAATTAGAAAAAGCACAAATTAGGCATAACATATGACCGAAAACAGTAAGATTGTCAACCACCCAGACTTTTTTATAACATGAGATGACAAACCCAACCTAGAAGCTTCGGTAGCTGCACCAATTCGAAAAGAGTGTGATGTTATATGCAAGTGGCCTAAACCGATATGGCAAAGGCATATATTCAAAACAATCTTGAACTGATATTGAGTTAGAGGAAGACCAAAGCTATGAATTAACAAGCGGCCAGACTATTCAGGGTGTAATAGCAAGTATCTTGAAAGTAAAGAAAAAAAACACAAATTGGAAAACCATTCATTCTATGAATGACAATCCAACGACCTTTCCGCAACTGGTCTGTTTTGCTAAAACGTAACAAGAATCTGACACAAACAGTATTCATAATGACATCAGAAATCAAAAGGCCTCCGGAAGATGAAAAAGACTTCGGTAATAGTTCAGAAATACGTAATGCTCCGAAGAAACAGATGCAAAAAGAAACTTGTAAAAGAAGAGATTCGTAATCTGAAAAACATATGGTGGAGGAGGCAATCAGAAGGTAATACAAAATATTAGAGGTAATCGGTACCCTGTTGTCAACCTAAAAATGTTTTTTACGGTACCCTTTAAGGGCCTGCGTAACAGAAAAGAATTGTGAGCATGGAGGAAAACAGGAAATACCTGTCAAAACCTTAACTAAATGAGAGTAAGAATAGGATCTATTCATTAAATCATCAAGAAAAGCCAAAACCAATGTTTCCGAGAAATAATGTATGGGCAAATGGGTGGATTGTAGAAAAGAGCACCACAGGGACCACACGGCATTGTATTGCGCCCACGTGGAAGAGGCCAAAGAATTTAAGATAGCTGACGTTATCGAGGACAAACCCCCAACCAAACCTGTTCAGGGCATGGACAACCTAATAGATCTGCATCCAGCACCAAACTGCGGAATTGGTCCAGCTGAAATCGGGATAAAGAATCAGCAATATTGTTAACATGACCCGGAATATATTTAACTTTAATCCACAGATTAAAAGCAAGGCATTTGAAAACCAATCATCTTAATACAGCTAAAACTGGTAAAGATTTAGATGTCATACAATTGATAGCAAACGCAACACCTTTATTATCGTAATGAAAGAGAATACAAGAATTTCATAGTTGATCGCCCCAAGAACTACTAAAATAGGAAAAATTTCAATTAACACAATATTTTTTGTTAATCCTTGTTTCACCCAAGAAGTAGGCTAAAAATCTATAGAACAATGACCTTGCCAAAATGTGCCAAAACCGACTGAACCTGCTGCATCAGTAAATAACGAAATAGCAGAGGCTTCACAAAATGGGGTTTTGCCAAAAAGAACAGCTATTATAGGATGCCAAAAATTCATCCCAAACCAAAAGATCTGAAACCAAATCAGACGTAATACATATAAAATGGAAAGGTGATTTAAAACCCGTTAAAGCCCTATATAATCTTTTAGAAAAAACCTTTAGAAAAAAAACTGATAGAGATGATTCGAGTCACGAAAGCAAGCAAAAACCCAAATGATTGCAAAGTTCGAACTGTCACTTTAGTTTTAGAAAGAACAAGGGAAACCAAAATGTGCAAACAAGCAATTTTAGCTGAATGGAGACTACACCCCATCAAAACCGTGTCAGTGGTAATGCTCAAAAAATCAAGGCAAGTAGTAGCCCAAACAGACTTTTCTTCCCCTAGCAGAATGCCAACACGTCTACAGATGACCTGGAGTTCACTAAACAAATGAAGACAATGGGAGCAATTGGCTCCACCCATAAATATGAAGTCATCCAAGTAGTGTATTATTAGAATTCGCTTGAAACTAGACTGTCCATTCAAGAAAGGAAGCGGAAGCTTCAAAATACCTGCAAGACAAGGTGCAGCCCATAGGCAGACATTTATCATAATATTAAGCTCCATTAAAGTGGAGCTAAAAGCGGAACGATGAATACGTAATTAACGGAAAGCTGATTTAATGTCAGCGTTGGCAAGCAAAGCAAACTGTCCAAGCAAACAAATTTTAAAAATGGCATCATCAAATTACTTATAAGAAACAGAACTGGAAATAGGGTCAATACTATCATCACTAGCAGAGGCTCTCTTAATCAGCTGACGCAGCAAAGAATGCATGGTGAGAGTGAGAACAACAGAAGGGGGGCCTTTTCTTCTGCTGCAGCCGTTGTTCTGAAGAAAACCGTTGATCTGATTTGTTTAATAACCTCTTCTTTTTTCTTATAGGTTCATTGACTTACCTGACCAACTGTAGAATCTTCTAGAAGTGTCAAGTGACCAATTGATAACTGTATTTTAAAATTTATATCGAACTGTCCTATTTTTTTGTCCCTATTCCCATAGGTAGGGGGCGCTATTGCGTTCCCCCTACTTTCAAGGAAGAAAAAATGCTCCGAGAACACACTGCTGGAGAGAGCAGGAAATGGCTAGAGCCACTCTAAATTATATGCACCTGTCCTACAGGTGCGGAAAAATTGGTCCTTTGGTGTTAATCATGCCCAACGTATACCAAAAAAATTACTTCAAGATAAAATCAACACCCACAAAGCTAGGCAGTATAGACAGACGAGTGCAGTGATTCCAGATCCCAAAAACATTTAATCAGTGACATCGACATCAGGGGCTTGATAGCTGCTGCTAATCCCGGACTGATTTTTTTTTTTGACAAATGTCAGCCGGTCTACAGAATCTGTACACCCATACTTCTCTTTTAAATATTGTTATCAAAAGAAAACTGGCCCAAAATAGTAAAAAGAAAAATAACTTTTTTTTTTAAATTCATCTGTATATTTCTTGCTATTACCATAACTTACCACCAAAGAACAACCCAAATGAAATTTTCCTTCTCCTGATGATGACAGCGATACCACAAATGTGTATTCTATTTCATTTTGTTTGTTTGTACCCATAGTAGGGCCCAGAAACAATAGTGTGCATTTTTGTCCTACCTAAAACACACTGACACTAACTGACGCTGATACTAATTTAAAAACAAAAAATTCTACCCAAAATATACTGACCCTGACCTTTGGCGTTACCTTGACCTTTGACCCTCACTTTGACCCTAACACTAACCCTGACACTGATCTAGATCAAACCTTGATCTACCTCTTCTTTTCTTTATTTTTTACATTTTTGTAATTATTAATTTTTTTAAAGGCGAAAAAAAAATACATGGGCGAACTGCATCATGACTGATCACTGTGATAGCCAGTCAAAGACAGCAATCAGGAGTTTAGGAACCCGATCATTTATACAGGCCTCCGGGCTTTTGGTGAGTGCTCATTCTTTGTGCTGGGAGCGTCCTGTGCTCTCAGCACAAACACTGTTATGCATATATGCAGCCTCACTGTATAAGTCCCACTTCAGTGAGGCCTCATAGATACACGTGGTGGGAAAGTGTAAAACCACTTCCTCAAACTGTCCCATACTGAGCTTACAATATCCCCTCTTTGTATACCCCAACTTCTCTATCACAGTCAACAGAGAGTAATCATCCCCCCATCTCATTTGTAACCCTGGCCCACATTCAATCACATTCCAAGTCTTGCCTCCCTAATTTCCACAATATTTGCAACTCCCTCCTTGTTGTCATACCTTTACACAGGTTACCCCCTCTTTACTCTGTCATGAATACTGCTGCCAGAATTATTCACCTTACCAGCTACTTGGTGGACACCATCCCTCTCTGCCAGTCCTTCCACTCTTTTTGACTGGCCAATGCATAAAACTGAAAATGTTAACAAAAACATACAAAGCCATTCACATCTCTGCCCTATGCTACATCACTGACATTTTCTCAAAATAACATCCAAGTCATCCTTTCTGCTCCTCCCAGAGCCATTTACTCTTTAGCCACCCTTGTCACTTCCTCCCATGCTCACCTCCAGTTCTCCAAAGCCTCTAGCCTACTCTGGAAACCTCACACACATTTGTCCAGCTGTCTTTTATTCTGTCTGCCTTTAGTCAATCCTTGAAAATTCATCTCTCCAGGAAGCGTATCCTGCCTATACCTTAAAACTATACCTTCACTTTCTCCATCAGCTCATCCCTCACCATAATGCCTTTTTTTATCCATTGCCCCTTTCTTTTGCTTGTAAGCTCTCACAAGCATGGTTCTCCTATCCAGGCTTTTTTCTCAGAAAATGGGTGCAGGAACTCAACAACATCCCCACCACAAGCCCCCCAGCTCCTCAGAAGGAGAGCACCCTGCATGAAAGGGTGGGTGTAGGTAAATTACTAAATTACTAAATAACAGTGGAAGGGCCTTACAAAGGCATTGTTAAATGCCATTAATACAATATGCGCAGATGTTCACTACACACAGAGTTCAGGGTTCTAGAGTGTGCTAAATACTGGGGCATGACTAAGGAGTGTGTTATGTAAAAGGGCAAGACTCAGAAGTGCTCTGTGTACAGGTGGCAGGACACAGGAGTGTGCTACATAAAGGGGCAGGTCTCAAGAGTACGCTATGTAAAGGGGTCTGGATTACTTATAGGGAGCAGGGTTCAGAAGTGTGCTATGTACATGGCGCAAGGCTCAGGAGTACATTATGTACAGGGGGTAGTAGAGTTCAGGAGTTTGCTGTGTACAGGGGGCAGGACAGGGAGCTGTCAGGAAAGGATCCATCCGCTGGTAATATCTATCATTTGGCGTGCAGTACTGAGGTCCACCAGCAGGTGTCTCCTGGCAGTTTGGAACTGTCAGGAGACCTTTTCCTTGCTGGTGTTAGGTGTTATGTCATCTTTGGGCTGCATTACTGGTGTCCACCAGCGGATGGATCCTGGCAGTGTGGAGCAGACAGCACCCCCTGCGATCAGGTGTCACCTGAGGCTAATTGCAGGTGTGCATATAAATACCCAGCAAACATTCACATGCTTGCCCTGGTATCTTCCTTGTACCCTGATCCATACCTGCCACCTGTAAACCTGAACCTGAACCTGAACCTAAACCTGAACCTATACCCAATCCCATCCTGATCCTGTCCCTCCTGTGTTCCTGTTCCCTTGTAGTCTGATCCCATCCATCATCTCCCTCTCCTGTCCTGCCCCTGTTTTTCTGCTTATCTGCTGTGTATGACCCTGGCCTGGCTAACGTTTGTGATTCCGGAACTGCCCTTTGCTATCTGCTTATGTTCTGTGTATGACCTGTGGAACTTTTTTATTTTTAAAAAGAACTGCTGAGAGAGAAGCGGCGGCGACTGTGCTGTGAACAGGAGGCGGGGCCCGGCTGATTGAGGAAATGTCGAGCAGCGGAGGGCCGGAGGAGCAAGTAGCCAATCTTGCAGCAGACTGTGTAACCCTCCCCCTCTCCAGCCTTCCACATTTGAATGTACACAGGTGCTGGATCGGGGATGAATGGGGACGTTGGGAGGAAGATGCAAAGTACCTGAAGCCAAAGAGATGAGTATGGTATGACCACAGCCACAGCAAAACTAATCCTGCACACACAGAGCTCTGGCTGAATGGAAACAAGATCATTGGGAGCAATGTCATATGTATTGCTGACCAGCCGGTGTCTTGCAGAAATGTATGCCCTCAGGCAGTGTGCAGGTTACTGATCAGCCTCCCCTCCCTCTTGTCTGGCTCCATACTTTGTTTTTTTAGGTTCCTAAGCCCCACACTGATAAGATCTCTGGGAGACACTGCAGCCAGCTGGCATTCTGTGTCCATGGACAGTATCACACATGGCTGACTGTTAACCATTTAAACTCAGCTATTTAACCAGAGCTCTGTGTGCGCTGCACAGTTACTTTGATGTGTTTTGAAGGATGAACTGCTGATTCAGGCTAGAAGCTTCAAAGACCTATTAACTGTTTATTGTCCTCCACACAGTTCTGGAGACTGGAGTATGCAGCGGTGTGTAGAGTGGGAGCAGGAGAAAGCCAGGCATGCACCCAAGGGTTTACAGAAGCCAGGATCATATACAGAAGCAGAGTCTCAGGAATAGCCAGGGTCGTCAGCAGGGTACCAAATCATAAACAGAGCCACACTCAGGAACGGACAGAGGGGAGCAGCAGAACAGTAACAGGATACACAGTGAAGGTCAAAGAACAAGCCATGTCAGCAAATAGAAGAGCACACAGGATCAGATCAGGATACAGGACACAGCTGAAGAACAGTCAGCAAAGGATAGGAGGCTAGACTCCCTTAAAATAGGCCTCTGGCACCAAGAGGAATTGTGCCCGCGTGCGTGCATGCATGCACATCTGCAATTGTGGACTCTCGCTTGCATGCGCACGCTTGTTAGCTGTTCTTTGGGAAACTCTATGCGCCTGCGCACATCTATGTGCCAGATGTCTCACAGGGATTCCCTGACATTGCCCCCTTAGGGGCAGCATCTAGATGCCCACTAGAGACCGTTTTTCAGGAGGAAGTCAGAGGTAAGCTTATACCAATTGGGTAGCATGTACATTAGAGGCTGGTTCCCAGGAGTTATGCTCAGGTCCATAACCCTTCCATTTAATGAGCAATTGAGTCCGACCTCCCCTCTTGCTACAGTCCAGCATAGCCTCTACTTCGTATTCCTCATTATTATCAATCAATAATGGAGCAGGAGTTTCAGAGCCTTGATCCGGAAAGGGATTGGCAACCTTTGGTTTGAGCAGAGAAACATAAAATACAGGATGAATCTTCAGATTACTCGGTAAAGATAATTTGAAAGCCACAGAGTTGATCTGCTTCTTAATTGAAAATGAAATCCCAGGAATCTTGAGCCAAGCTTCTTCGAGGGACACTTCAATTTTAAATTTGCTGTGAACAACCAGACCCTATATCCTGGTTTTAAATTCAAGTTCCCTCTCCTCCTTTTATCAAACATTTTTTTATTACATGCCTGTGTCTTCAAGATGGTCTCTCACAAGAGTTGGTTGTTGTTATTAATAAAGTTCAGTCTCTCTTATACAGCTGGTACAGTAGATTCCATGGGTACATCAGGTAGGAAGGAAGGATGATACCGTAATTGGCATAAAAGGGTGACTGATGGCAGAATCAACCGAGTTGTTATATGCAAATTGAGTCTGATTTGTCCTCTCGGTCTGTCCATTTGTCTGTGGATGGTAAGCAGAGCAAAGACAACGTTCAATATTCAATACTTCACACAGGGCTTTCCAAAATTTAGAGGTAAACTGGACCCCACGGTCTGAAATAATACTGGCTGGAATGCCATGTAACCTAACGACCTCTTTGATAAATGCAGAAGCTGTTTCAGTGACAGAGGGGTTCTTCTTAAAGGTACGAAATGTACCATCTTTGAGAAACGGTCAACTATGACGAAGATAGTGGGGAATCCTTCAGATAGGGGAAGTTCCACAATAAAGGCCATGGGAATCATATTCCATGGCTTTTCAGGTGCTGGAAGGGATTCCAACAGGCCCCAGGTCTTGGCACGATCAGACTTGTTTCAGAAGCATATAGAGCAGAATCTGACATATTATTATTATTATTATTATTATGCAGGATTTATATAGCGCCGACAGTTTACACAGCACTTTACAACATTAGGGTAGACATTACAATACAATTCAAGACGGGGGAATCAGAGGGCCCTGCTCGTTAGAGCTTACAATTAGTGATGGCCGAACGGTTCGCCCGGCGGTCGTTTCGCGGCGAATTTCCGACTTTCGCCGTCCGCGGGTTCGAACGCCTTTTTCCGTCGTTCGCCCCGGCGGACTTACGTGTTTAATGTATACAAGAACTTTAACCTTTCGTGACACGTTTATCATGTGTTACAGGACAACCAATTGAGACATGACAGCTCATGGACACTTGGACATTCCCCCTAACCTATAAATACACCCGATCCGGTGGCCATTTTACATTCTTTCTTCTGTCACTGTAGGGAAAGGATCCTGTGTGGAGTAGGGACAGAGAAAACGCTAGCTATTTGGTACACAAAAGTTCTTTTCAGGACTGGTATAGGTGTTAGGTCAGCAGCCTGAGTTTCTTTTGTCAGTTTAGATAAAGGGACAGAGCGCTGTATGCTGCTATTTTAGGGACAGCTCAGCCAGATTAGTCTTTCTTCATCATCATCATCATCATCATCATTAGCTGTTACTATCAGGTCCACAAAAGAGCTGTTCCAGCTAATCGTTCCAGCCTACTCTTTTTTGCCAATTTGTATAGGGACAGGCAGGAAGCAGTGTGTCAGGCAGTGAGGATAATTTTAAAGACTTGCTGTTACTATTAGTTCCACAAAGGTTCTTTTCAGGACTGGTATCAGTGGTACGGTAATAGGCTTGTACACGTATAATATTCTTTCTTCCAAATATAGAAAGAATATTATACTTGACTGCTGCCCTTCTGCTGCAGTCTGCTAATCATTCACAACTCACTTGTTCCACAAAGCTCTTTATCAGGACTGGTAACTTGGTCTGTCTAGGGTGCTACGGTACATAGGCTTGGGTGCGGTACAGTCTGCTGTTCTGTAAGGACCGCTATCGGTCCACAATACATAGGGTTGCCGTGCACTACTGCTGACCGCTGCCCTATACTGCAGCAGTCCTTCATTGGTATAGGGACTGACGTACAGTCTGCTAATCACTAACACACAACCTGCTTGGTCCACAAAAGTTCTTATAAGGACTGGTAACTTGGTATAGGGTGCTACGGTACATAGGCCTGAGTGCGTTACAGTCTGCTGTTCTGTAAGGACCGCTATCGGTCCACAATACATAGGGTTGCCGTGCACTACTGCTGACCGCTGCCCTATACTGCAGCAGTCCTTCAGCGGTATAGGGACTGACGCACAGTCTGCTAAACACTAACACACAACCTGCTTGGTCCACAAAAGTTTTTATAAGGACTGGTAACTTGGTATAGGGTGCTACGGTACATAGGCCTGAGTGCAGTACAGTCTGCTGTTCTGTAAGGACCGCTATCGGTCCACAATACATAGGGTTGCCGTGCACTACTGCTGACCGCTGCCCTATACTGCAGCAGTCCTTCATTGGTATAGGGACTGACGTACAGTCTGCTAATCACTAACACACAACCTGCTTGGTCCACAAAAGTTCTTATAAGGACTGGTAACTTGGTATAGGGTGCTACGGTACATAGGCCTGAGTGCGTTACAGTCTGCTGTTCTGTAAGGACCGCTATCGGTCCACAATACATAGGGTTGCCGTGCACTACTGCTGACCGCTGCCCTATACTGCAGCAGTCCTTCATTGGTATAGGGACTGACGTACAGTCTGCTAATCACTAACACACAACCTGCTTGTTCCACAAAAGTTCTTATAAGGACTGGTAACTTGGTATAGGGTGCTACGGTACATAGGCCTGAGTGCGTTACAGTCTGCTGTTCTGTAAGGACCGCTATCGGTCCACAATACATAGGGTTGCCGTGCACTACTGCTGACCGCTGCCCTATACTGCAGCAGTCCTTCATTGGTATAGGGACTGACGTACAGTCTGCTAATCACTAACACACAACCTGCTTGGTCCACAAAAGTTCTTATAAGGACTGGTAACTTGGTATAGGGTGCTACGGTACATAGGCCTGAGTGCGTTACAGTCTGCTGTTCTGTAAGGACCGCTATCGGTCCACAATACATAGGGTTGCCGTGCACTACTGCTGACCGCTGCCCTATACTGCAGCAGTCCTTCAGCGGTATAGGGACTGACGCACAGTCTGCTAAACACTAACACACAACCTGCTTGGTCCACAAAAGTTTTTATAAGGACTGGTAACTTGGTATAGGGTGCTACGGTACATAGGCCTGAGTGCGTTACAGTCTGCTGTTCTGTAAGGACCGCTATCGGTCCACAATACATAGGGTTGCCGTGCACTACTGCTGACCGCTGCCCTATACTGCAGCAGTCCTTCATTGGTATAGGGACTGACGTACAGTCTGCTAATCACTAACACACAACCTGCTTGGTCCACAAAAGTTCTTATAAGGACTGGTAACTTGGTATAGGGTGCTACGGTACATAGGCCTGAGTGCGTTACAGTCTGCTGTTCTGTAAGGACCGCTATCGGTCCACAATACATAGGGTTGCCGTGCACTACTGCTGACCGCTGCCCTATACTGCAGCAGTCCTTCAGCGGTATAGGGACTGACGCACAGTCTGCTAAACACTAACACACAACCTGCTTGGTCCACAAAAGTTTTTATAAGGACTGGTAACTTGGTATAGGGTGCTACGGTACATAGGCCTGAGTGCAGTACAGTCTGCTGTTCTGTAAGGACCGCTATCGGTCCACAATACATAGGGTTGCCGTGCACTACTGCTGACCGCTGCCCTATACTGCAGCAGTCCTTCATTGGTATAGGGACTGACGTACAGTCTGCTAATCACTAACACACAACCTGCTTGGTCCACAAAAGTTCTTATAAGGACTGGTAACTTGGTATAGGGTGCTACGGTACATAGGCCTGAGTGCGTTACAGTCTGCTGTTCTGTAAGGACCGCTATCGGTCCACAATACATAGGGTTGCCGTGCACTACTGCTGACCGCTGCCCTATACTGCAGCAGTCCTTCATTGGTATAGGGACTGACGTACAGTCTGCTAATCACTAACACACAACCTGCTTGTTCCACAAAAGTTCTTATAAGGACTGGTAACTTGGTATAGGGTGCTACGGTACATAGGCTTGAGTGCGGTACAGTCTGCTGTTCTGTAAGGACCGCTATCGGTCCACAATAGATAGGGTTGACGTGCACCACTGCTGACCGCTGCCCTATACTGCAGCAGTCCTTCAGCGGTATAGGGACTGACGTACAGTCTGCTAAACACTAATACACAACCTGCTTGGTCCACAAAAGTTCTTATAAGGACTGGTAACTTGGTATAGGGTGCTACGGTACATAGGCTTGAGTGCGGTACAGTCTGCTGTTCTGTAAGGACCGCTATCGGTCCACAATAGATAGGGTTGACGTGCACCACTGCTGACCGCTGCCCTATACTGCAGCAGTCCTTCAGCGGTATAGGGACTGACGCACAGTCTGCTAAACACTAACACACAACCTGCTTGGTCCACAAAAGTTTTTATAAGGACTGGTAACTTGGTATAGGGTGCTACGGTACATAGGCCTGAGTGCGTTACAGTCTGCTGTTCTGTAAGGACCGCTATCGGTCCACAATACATAGGGTTGCCGTGCACTACTGCTGACCGCTGCCCTATACTGCAGCAGTCCTTCATTGGTATAGGGACTGACGTACAGTCTGCTAATCACTAACACACAACCTGCTTGGTCCACAAAAGTTCTTATAAGGACTGGTAACTTGGTATAGGGTGCTACGGTACATAGGCCTGAGTGCGTTACAGTCTGCTGTTCTGTAAGGACCGCTATCGGTCCACAATACATAGGGTTGCCGTGCACTACTGCTGACCGCTGCCCTATACTGCAGCAGTCCTTCAGCGGTATAGGGACTGACGCACAGTCTGCTAAACACTAACACACAACCTGCTTGGTCCACAAAAGTTTTTATAAGGACTGGTAACTTGGTATAGGGTGCTACGGTACATAGGCCTGAGTGCAGTACAGTCTGCTGTTCTGTAAGGACCGCTATCGGTCCACAATACATAGGGTTGCCGTGCACTACTGCTGACCGCTGCCCTATACTGCAGCAGTCCTTCATTGGTATAGGGACTGACGTACAGTCTGCTAATCACTAACACACAACCTGCTTGTTCCACAAAAGTTCTTATAAGGACTGGTAACTTGGTATAGGGTGCTACGGTACATAGGCTTGAGTGCGGTACAGTCTGCTGTTCTGTAAGGACCGCTATCGGTCCACAATAGATAGGGTTGACGTGCACCACTGCTGACCGCTGCCCTATACTGCAGCAGTCCTTCAGCGGTATAGGGACTGACGTACAGTCTGCTAAACACTAATACACAACCTGCTTGGTCCACAAAAGTTCTTATAAGGACTGGTAACTTGGTATAGGGTGCTACGGTACATAGGCTTGAGTGCGGTACAGTCTGCTGTTCTGTAAGGACCGCTATCGGTCCACAATAGATAGGGTTGACGTGCACCACTGCTGACCGCTGCCCTATACTGCAGCAGTCCTTCAGCGGTATAGGGACTGACGTACAGTCTGCTAAACACTAATACACAACCTGCTTGGTCCACAAAAGTTCTTATAAGGACTGGTAACTTGGTATAGGGTGCTACGGTACATAGGCTTGAGTGCGGTACAGTCTGCTGTTCTGTAAGGACCGCTATCGGTCCACAATAGATAGGGTTGACGTGCACCACTGCTGACCGCTGCCCTATACTGCAGCAGTCCTTCAGCGGTATAGGGACTGACGTACAGTCTGCTAAACACTAATACACAACCTGCTTGGTCCACAAAAGTTCTTATAAGGACTGGTAACTTGGTATAGGGTGCTACGGTACATAGGCTTGAGTGCGGTACAGTCTGCTGTTCTGTAAGGACCGCTATCGGTCCACAATAGATAGGGTTGACGTGCACCACTGCTGACCGCTCACCTATACTGCAGCAGTCCTTCAGCGGTATAGGGACTGACGTACAGTCTGCTAATCACTAACACACAACCTGCTTGTTCCACAAAAGTTCTTATAAGGACTGGTAACTTGGTTTAGGGTGCTACGGTACATAGGCTTGAGTGCGGTACAGTCTGCTGTTCTGTAAGGACCGCTATCGGTCCACAATAGATAGGGTTGACGTGCACCACTGCTGACCGCTGCCCTATACTGCAGCAGTCCTTCAGCGGTATAGGGACTGACGTACAGTCTGCTAAACACTAATACACAACCTGCTTGGTCCACAAAAGTTCTTATAAGGACTGGTAACTTGGTATAGGGTGCTACGGTACATAGGCTTGAGTGCGGTACAGTCTGCTGTTCTGTAAGGACCGCTATCGGTCCACAATAGATAGGGTTGACGTGCACCACTGCTGACCGCTGCCCTATACTGCAGCAGTCCTTCAGCGGTATAGGGACTGACGTACAGTCTGCTAAACACTAATACACAACCTGCTTGGTCCACAAAAGTTCTTATAAGGACTGGTAACTTGGTATAGGGTGCTACGGTACATAGGCTTGAGTGCGGTACAGTCTGCTGTTCTGTAAGGACCGCTATCGGTCCACAATAGATAGGGTTGACGTGCACCACTGCTGACCGCTGCCCTATACTGCAGCAGTCCTTCAGCGGTATAGGGACTGACGTACAGTCTGCTAAACACTAATACACAACCTGCTTGGTCCACAAAAGTTCTTATAAGGACTGGTAACTTGGTATAGGGTGCTACGGTACATAGGCTTGAGTGCGGTACAGTCTGCTGTTCTGTAAGGACCGCTATCGGTCCACAATAGATAGGGTTGACGTGCACCACTGCTGACCGCTCACCTATACTGCAGCAGTCCTTCAGCGGTATAGGGACTGACGTACAGTCTGCTAATCACTAACACACAACCTGCTTGTTCCACAAAAGTTCTTATAAGGACTGGTAACTTGGTATAGGGTGCTACGGTACATAGGCTTGAGTGCGGTACAGTCTGCTGTTCTGTAAGGACCGCTATCGGTCCACAATAGATAGGGTTGACGTGCACCACTGCTGACCGCTGCCCTATACTGCAGCAGTCCTTCAGCGGTATAGGGACTGACGTACAGTCTGCTAAACACTAATACACAACCTGCTTGGTCCACAAAAGTTCTTATAAGGACTGGTAACTTGGTATAGGGTGCTACGGTACATAGGCTTGAGTGCGGTACAGTCTGCTGTTCTGTAAGGACCGCTATCGGTCCACAATAGATAGGGTTGACGTGCACCACTGCTGACCGCTGCCCTATACTGCAGCAGTCCTTCAGCGGTATAGGGACTGACGTACAGTCTGCTAAACACTAATACACAACCTGCTTGGTCCACAAAAGTTCTTATAAGGACTGGTAACTTGGTATAGGGTGCTACGGTACATAGGCTTGAGTGCGGTACAGTCTGCTGTTCTGTAAGGACCGCTATCGGTCCACAATAGATAGGGTTGACGTGCACCACTGCTGACCGCTCACCTATACTGCAGCAGTCCTTCAGCGGTATAGGGACTAAGAGTTTTGTCACAGGGTCATTTAAAAAATGACATGCAGAGGAAGAGGCAGGCCCTTCCGCAGGGGTGGTAGGGGTAGGGCAGGAGCAACAGGCTTGAGCCAAAGTGGGAAGTTGCAGAAGGTGCGTTCAATTACTTTAAAGGATGCACCAGACTTGGTTGAGTGGCTCGCTCAGCCTTACTCTTCTGCACCCTCCTCATCCTCTCGATCTGCACCCTCTTCTTCACTCTCTGCTATGTGCACCCCCAAAGACACTACCACCAACAACACGACCACCACCACCACCACCACATACCTTCCGCTTGAGTCACTGGAATTATTTTCCGATCCATATCAAGAGGACATTTCTGATGCGCAGCCACTCTTGGTATTGGATCAGGAAGAGGAGGTAGCAACAAGCGCTACTCAGCAGTCTGACGCCAGTACCCAGATCAGCCCAAGGAGGAGGTTGGTCCCCGGTGTTGCTGCCTACTCTACTTATAGCGGTGGGGAAGGTGACGTTGATGATGACGTGTCTAGTGATGTCACGTGGGTGCCCACAAGAGAGGAAGAGGAGGGGAGTTCAGAGGGAGATATGGACCAGCAGATAGGGAGGAGAAGCAGCAATGACTTACATTGCACAGCAGGGACAAAGCAGACTGCAAATGTATCAGGAGCGAGTCATCGACCATGTACGGTCACATCTGGCGCTCCCAGGACACCGGCACATGGCTCCGCAGTGTGGGCTTTTTTTAACGTGTCCGCTGCTGACAATAGCGTTGCCATCTGCAATCTTTGCAGTCAACGCGTTAGTCGCGGTAAGCCCAATACTCACCTAGGGACGACCGCCTTAAGAAGGCACATGAGCAGCCATCACCGAGCCCAGTGGGAGCAACGGAACACACAAAGCCACACTGCAGGCTCTCACCGTCCAGCCTCGTCTTCTACTTCTCCTTCTCCTCTCTCCTCACAATTGTCCTCCACTCCACCTTCCATCACGCCAAGCTCACATTTTTCTGCAAAAAGGCAGGCTTCCGTGGGCCTAATGTTTGAGCGTAAAAAAATGATGACGCCGGATAACCCTCTTGCCCAACGGTTGGCGGCTGGCTTGTCAGAACTCATAGCCCGCCAACTACTGCCATATAAACTGGTGGACTCGGAGGCCTTTCGCAAATTTGTGGCCATTGGAACACCACAATGGAAGGTCCCAGGAAGGAAGTATTTCTCAGAGAAGGGCATCCCAGAGCTATATGGCCATGTTCAGCGGCAAGTGAATGTATCTCTGGCACACAGTGTCGGTGCCAAGATACATCTGACCACAGACACGTGGTCTAGCAAACACGGGCAGGGAAGGTATATCAGTTTTACTGCCCACTGGGTGAACCTTCTGACGGCCGTCAAGCATGTAACCCGTGGCACCCGTGTAGATTTGGTTTTACCGCCACGGATTGCATGCAGGCCTGACTCTTCTTCTCCTCCTCCTACTCCATCCTCCTCCCTCTCCTCCTCAGCTGCCTCCTCCTTTTCCGCTGCTAGCGTCTCTTCCACTGCACCGCCCAAGCTCCCCAGAACCTATTCCACATGCCAGGTGAGACGTTGCCATGCCGTGCTGCGTCTGTTGTGCCTGGAAGCAAAGAGCCACACTGGCCCGGCACTCCTTTCAGCTTTGCGTTCACAGGCAGATGAGTGGCTAACACCGCTCAATTTGACAGTTGGTAAAGTGGTGTGTGACAACGGTGCCAATCTGCTTAGCGCATTGAAACAGGGCAAAATCACGCACGTGCCGTGCAT
Source organism: Lithobates pipiens (assembly GCF_037356315.1). NCBI lineage: Eukaryota > Metazoa > Chordata > Amphibia > Anura > Ranidae > Lithobates > Lithobates pipiens. The sequence goes on along the minus strand of NW_027507718.1, from coordinate 346,899,802 downwards.
GGCACACGTCTTAAACTTGGTCGTGCAGCGATTCCTTGTCAAATACCCTGGGGTCCAGGACATCTTGCGGCAGGCAAGGAAAATCTCGGCCCATTTCAGAAGATCTTACACGGCCATGGCTCGCCTTGCTGACATTCAGCGGCGACACCATCTGCCGGTCAGACGTCTTATTTGCGATTGCCCGACGCGATGGAACTCAACCTTCTATATGCTTGATAGGCTGCTCCAGCAGAAACGTGCAGTTAACGTCTACCTGTATGAACTCTGCGAAAGAAACGGTTCTGGGGAGCTGGGTTTTTTTTCACCGCGCCAGTGGCTGCTCATGCGCGACACATGCAGACTTCTGCGGCCATTTGAGGAGATCACCAAACTGGTCAGTCGCAGCCATGGCGCCATCAGTGACATGGTACCTTATGCCTTCTTTCTGGAGCGTGCATTGCGTCGTGTCATTGATCAGGCTGTGGAGGAGCAGGAGCGGGAAGATGAGGAAGTCGCAATGCTGGATGAATTCCCAGGGGGGGCTACTCTATCTGAGACAAGTCAACAACAGGAGTCTGATGAGGAGTCAGAGGAGGATGGTGCCGGGGCGGATGAGCAGGAGCAAGAAGAGCATGCTTTAAACCTTTCTGGGATCCCTGTTGTGCGAGGATGGGGAGAGGAGAATGAAGAGGACGACATTATCCTGGATGATGAGCAGGAGCCAGGCCACCACACCGCTTCCACTTTAGTGCAAATGGGGGCCTTCATGCTCCAGTGTTTTAATAGGGACCCCCGTATAAAAAGCATGAGGGTCAAGGACCAGTACTGGGTGGCAACGTACTTAGACCCCCGGTACAAACACAAAATGGCGGAAATGTTACCGCCGTCGCAGAGGGCTGTCAGAATGCAGCACTTCCAGGCCTTGCTTCGAGAAATGCTGCATTCTGCTTTTGCGTGCGCTGGCAGAGGAGCAATTCCCACTCCCAGAGAAGGATTTGCGGGTACCAATCCAACAGCGCCTGCAAGAAGAGGCCGGTTTGAAGATGTGTTGGTGACTTCGGATATGAGGTCATTCTTTCAGCCGACCCATCGACAGGTGTCATCCGGATCCAGCATCAGGGAACGCCTAGACCGTCAGGTGTCCGACTACATTGGGTTAACGGCCGATGTGGACGCTCTGAGGAGTGATGAACCCCTAGACTACTGGGTGGGCAGGCTTGACCTCTGGCCAGAGCTTGCCCAATTTGCAATCGAACTGTTGGCTTGCCCCTCATCCAGTGTCCTGTCCGAAAGGACGTTCAGCGCAGCAGGGGGGATTGTGACCGATAAGCGTACTCGCCTAGCTCACCACAGTGTTAACTACCTCACATTTCTAAAAATGAATGAGGCATGGATCTCGGAGGAATTCAACACATGTGATCAGTAGACCATGTATATGTCTATAAACAATTTTTGGAATCAAGCACACAGACCTTCTTAATTCATTTGGCTCACTTCCCTGACCCAAAAAAGCACACCGTACTATATGCCCCTACCCTCCTCTTTGAAGAGGTTGAGCGGTGTCATATTTCTACTGGGGCTGCTTATTATGAGGGGTTCCCACCATCCCTGTGCTGTGCTGACTTCCTCCTGGGTGTTCTTATTATGAGGGGCTCCCACCATCCCTGTGCTGTGCTGACTTCCTCCTGGGGGTTCTTATTATGAGGGGATCACACCATCCCTGTGCTGTGCTGACTTCCTCCTGGGGCTGCTTACGGTGCTGCTGTCAGCGCTGTATGTCACGGAGCTGCTGTCAGCGCTGTATGTCACGGAGCTGCTGTCAGCGCTGTATGTCACGGAGCTGCTGTCAGCGCTGTATGTCACGGAGCTGCTGTCAGCGCTGTATGTCACGGAGCTGCTGTCAGCGCTGTATGTCACGGAGCTGCTGTCAGCGCTGTATGTCACGGAGCTGCTGTCAGCGCTGTATGTCACGGAGCTGCTGTCAGCGCTGTATGTCACGGAGCTGCTGTCAGCGCTGTATGTCACGGAGCTGCTGTCAGCGCTGTATGTCACGGTGCTGCTGTCAGCGCTGTATGTCACGGAGCTGCTGTCAGCGCTGTATGTCACGGAGCTGCTGTCAGTGCTGTATGTCACGGAGCTGCTGTCAGCGCTGTATGTCACGGAGCTGCTGTCAGCGCTGTATGTCACGGAGCTGCTGTCAGCGCTGTATGTCACGGTGCTGCTGTCAGCGCTGTATGTCACGGAGCTGCTGTCAGCGCTGTATGTCACGGAGCTGCTGTCAGCGCTGTATGTCACGGAGCTGCTGTCAGCGCTGTATGTCACGGAGCTGCTGTCAGCGCTGTATGTCACGGAGCTGCTGTCAGCGCTGTATGTCACGGTGCTGATGTCAGTGCTCTGTATTACGGTGCTGCTGTCAGTGCTCTGTATCTCCTGCACCCTCTTGTTTGCCTACCCTGGTCCCTGACCTTCCCTCTCCTCCATTGCCTTCATTAGCTCCATAGTCCTGAATTGTCAGAACAATTTCCCAAATAAAAAAAAAATGCTTGTAGTTATCGATCCCAAATTCACCTCATACATGTATTATGCTATTGTCCAGGTGGTGGGACTACGTGCTACCCCCTAATAATTACCCCGTGGCCGCAAATTCGACCTAAAGGTTTGCGAAATTCGCCTCCCATTGAAGTCAATGGAGCCCGCGGCGAACGGTCGTTTTCGCGAACGTTTGTGTCCGTTCGCGTTTCGCGTTCGCGAAACGTCCCGTCGGAAGTTCGTCCATCACTACTTACAATCTAGGAGGGAGGGTCAAGTTATACAAAAGGTTAATAGCTGTGGGGGGTGAGCTAATGGAGAAAATAGTGCAGTTGCTAGATGAAGGCAGGATAGGCTTCTCTGAAGAGGAAAGTTTTCAGGGATCGCCTAAAAGTGGATACATTTGGAAACATTCTGACAGATTGGGGTAGGGAGTTCCAGAGGATGGGCGAGGCTTGGGAGAAGTCCTAAAGGCGGATATGGGAGGAGGTGATGAGGGAGCTAGAGAGCAGGAGGTCTTGGGAGGAACGAAGAGGGCGATTAGGTTGGTATTTTGAGACTAGGCTAGTGATGTAGCTGGGGGCAGAGTTGTGGATGGCTTTGTAAGTAAGTGTTAGTATTTTGAATTTAATTTGTTGGGCAAGTGCCAGCCAATGGAGGGAGGGGTAGCAGACACTGTGCGGTTTGTAAGGTGGATGAGTCTGGCAGCAACATTTATGATGGACTGAAGGAGGGATAGTCTATTTAAAGGTAAGCCAATGAGGAGGGATTTGCAGTAGTCAAGGTGAGAGATAACCAGGGAGTGAATCAGGAGCTTTGTGGTTAGAAAGGGACATAGTTTAGAGATGTTTCGGAGGTTGAGGCGGCAATCTTTGGAAAGTGATTGGATGTGAGGCTGAAAGGAGAGTTCAGAGTCCAGGATAACACCTAGCACCCTGACATGTGGGGATGGGTGGATGGTTGTGCCATTGCTCTTGACAGAGAAGTCAGGGGAAGAGGCGTGTGGGGGAGAAAATATTTTAAGTTCAGTTTTGGACAAGTTGAGTTTGAAGAAGTGTTGTGACATCCATATAGATATGTCTGTTAGTAAGTTGGCGATGCGTGGAGAGATAGATTTGTGTGTCGTCAGTGTAGAAATGATATTGAAAGCCGTGAGTGGCTATCAGCTGGCCCATTCTCTACAGTCCTTTAATAAATCTGGCCACCAAAAGGAATGAGAAACCAGATCTAAGTTTTTATGGATCCCAAAGTGCCCGGCAAGAGAATGGTTATGGCACTTCTTGAGAATGGGAACTCTAAATTGTTCAGTAAAAGGGCCAATTCAATAAAGACTTGTTCCTTTTGTTGAAGATGTAAATCCAGAGGAGGAGGGTGGCTACCACCTCTTTGATTTGGGACATCACATCTGCTTGTAGAAGTAGGAAGTAGGAAGTTTTTGGCAGGCAAAATAGTTTCAGAAGGTGGAGATGATTTGGGGAACATGCGTGAGAGAGCATCAGTTTAAAGCCTTGTACACACGGTTGGAGAATCTGTCGGAATGCGTCTTATCAGACCGTGTCGTCAGATAATCCGACTGTGTGTGGTATGCATCGGACTGATTCCGCCCGAATCTCCGTCCGACCCAATTTTCCAACATGTTGGAAATATTTCCCGACCAACTGGGCCGGTCGGAACTAATCCGATCATGTGTAGAGCATTTTGATCGGACCAAGTGCCACGCATGCTCACATTCAAATTCCGACACGGAAGCGCTCGTTCAGGTAAAACTACTGCTCGTAAGTGATATAGCACATTCGTCACGCTGCAATGTTAAAAAATCATTCATCAAGCGCATTCTCTTGATCTTTAACGAACTTCTTTTGATGCTCATAGTTAAGCCGCGTACACACGTAGCGGTATGTCCGACGTACTTAGTCTGGCGGACTTCCCGCCAGACTGTCCGTCGGACTTTCCGAACGGGCTACTTGCCCACACACGGCACTTTTTGAGTGGACTAATATGGCGTACTAAGTCCGCCGTACTATCCGCCCTACTTTTGAAATGAACGGACTCGCCCACACACGCAGAGGAAAGTCCGCTCATTTCGAGCGCATCTCCAGGTAGGCGGGGCCCGCGAAGGAGACGTCGCTGGCCCCGCCGCCTGGTATGGACTTAAAGGGGAACCCCAACACCGAAAAAAATCGGCGTAGGGGTCCCCCCCAAGTCCACAACAGACCCTTGTCCGAGCACGCTACCCGGCCGGCCAGGAAAGGGGGGGGCGAGCGAGCGCCCCCCCCTCCTGAGCCGTACCAGGCCGCGTGCCCTCAACATGGGGGGTGCCTTGGGGAAGGGGCCTCTTCCCGACAACCCTCGCCGTTGGTTGTCGGGGTCTGCGGGCGGGGGGCTTATCGGAATCCGGGAGCCCCCTTTAATAAGGGGGCCCCCGGATACCGGCCCCCCACCCTATGTGTATGAGTATGGGGTACAATGTACCCCTATCCATTCACCTGTAAAATAAAAGTACAAAAAAAACAAAACACACGAGATAAAATAGTTTATTGCACAGCTCCGGGGGTCTTCCGTCTTCGGGGGTCTTCTCGCCGGACTCCTCCGCTATCTTCTTGTAGCTCTTTTGCTAGCGAAGGAGTCCGGCTTTCTTCCTCGCGGCCGGCCTCTTCTTCCGACTTCGGGGGTCTTGTCCCCCTCTTCGGTTCTTCTGCCGGGCCGCCGCGCCTTCTTATAGCTTTTTTACAGGCGGTGGCCCGGTCTAATGTCGCCGCCGCCGCCTTCCGTTCTTCTTCTTCTTCTTCTTCTTCTCCAGGAGATGTTGACTCGACGATCTCTCCGGCCGCAATGCCAGGGACGCGCTGCGCTGCCACTTATATAGGGACAAGGGGCGGTGTCACATGGGTTTATGTCACATGGGTTGGTCACATGGGTTGATGTCACATGGCGACAGTCCCAGCATCCTCTGGGACTGTGACATCGTAAGGGGGCGGGGTCACCATGTGACACCAACCCATGTGACATAAACCCATGTGACACCGCCCCTTGTCCCTATATAAGTGGCAGCGCAGCGCATCCCTGGCATTGCGGCCGGAGAGATCGTCAAGTCAACATCTCCTGGAGAAGAATAAGAAGAAGAAGAAGAACGGAAGGCAGCGGCGGCAACAGAAGACCGGGCCACCGCCTGTAAAAGAGCTATAAGAAGGCGCGGTGGCCCGGCAGAAGAACCGAAGAGGGGGACAAGACCCCCGAAGTCGGAAGAAGAGGCCGGCGGCGAGGAAGAAAGCCGGACTCCTCCGCTAGCAAAAGAGCTACAAGAAGATAGCGGAGGAGTCTGGCGAGAAGACCCCCGAAGACGGAAGACCCCCGGAGCTGTGCAATAAAGTATTTTATCTCGTGTGTTGTGTTTTTTTTTGTACTTTTATTTTACAGGTGAATGGGTAGGGGTACATTGTACCCCATACTCATTCACATAGGGTGGGGGGCCGGTATCCGGGGGCCCCCTTATTAAAGGGGGCTCCCGGATTCCGATAAGCCCCCCGCCCGCAGACCCCGACAACCAACAGCCAGGGTTGTCGGGAAGAGGCCCTTGTCCTCATCAAAATGGGGACAAGGTGCTTTGGGGTGGGGGGGCCACGCGGCCCCCCCTTCCCCAAGGCACCCCCCATGTTGAGGGCACGCGGCCTGGTACGGCTCAGGAGGCGGGGCGCTCGCTCGCCCCCCCCTTTCCTGGCCGGCCGGGTAGCGTGCTTGGACAAGGGTCTTTTGTGGACTTGGGGGGGACCCCCACGCCGATTTTTTTCGGCGTTGGGGTTCCCCTTTAAGTCCATACCAGGCGGCGGGGCCAGCGACGTCTCCTTCGCGGGCCCCGCCTACCTGGAGACCCGCTCAAAATTAGCAGACTTTTCTCCGTACAAAAGTACGGCGGACTGGCATACACACGGCCGGATTGTCCGCCGAAATGCGAGTCCAGCGGGAAGATTGGAGTGCAACACGGCATTCTAAGTCCGCCGTACTTTCGGGTCAAAAAAGTATGCCGGAGGCTACACACGGGGGGATTGTTTGGTGGACTTGAGTTTGCCGGACTTTTCCACCGGATTGTTTGATCGTGTGTACGCGGCATCACACACACTTCTCCTGAACGGATTTCATAACTCTTTTTTAACCATTTCAGCAATACAATTTTAGTTTGCATCACATCTACACAATGTTTGATTTGTTTTTTTATTTTTTGGATGTTTTTTTTGGGGGGGGGATTCCCTAAAAATCTCCTTTAAAGACACTTTGCTCATTTCTCCTTATTTTTTATTTATTTTTTTTGAGTGTAAACTTACAACAGCAACATTATTGTATTTTTTATATTTTCTTTTTTAATCTACAGGAGGTTGTTTAGTGTTGGTACCCCTTGTTCTTTAGTTCACTTTGTATTTTGGAAATGTACCTGCCTGCTCACAAATAAACTGTACTTTTTGAAGGAAAACACATTACACAAGTATTTCATCAAACAAAAATAAAATTTATTTTGTTTGCTCGAAAATAAAACTAGGAACGCAGCACTGGAGAAACTTCTTAACTTTGGTGCAGCCTTTGGCCCCCAGGGCAGACATGACTAAATGAGATATTAAAAAATTGGTGGCCTGAGGAGTAGATATCTCAGGGCCCGAAGTCCTAGAGAGCAGGAAATTCAGATGCCATTTCTGTCCCCAGGATGGTGATCTTCAAGAGGCTGCATCTTCTGGCACACCAGACTCAACCCAGGCCATCACTCTCTGGTCTTCCTTTGTGACTTCCCACCAGGCATCTTTCCAGGCTGTGGCTGGGCTCCTGTAGCTGGGGCAGGAGAAGGAGGGCGTTGGTGGACCTCCTGGCTGCCACTTGCCACAGCCTCCCCCCGACTGAGGTCATCCTGTGTATGAAAAGGAGACATAGCTTTAGTTTTTTGATCATCAATCACAACATTTTGTGCTCCTGGCTTTTGCTAATTGAATGTTACCAAATAGAACAGACTATCATTCTGACACCAGCATTTTGCTTTCCCGTCCCAATCATTTTTGGTCACTACAGTCTATTGAGATGTAAACCACTTGGAGAAATCTCAACTTACTGATCAATAAGAACATCTAGTTAACATCATTAAATGTAACACAAGAAATATGTTCAACAATGCAATACCTGTCTCAAGCTGGGCCCCACCACATGGTGCTGCCTGGAAGGCCCAGGTTGGACATCAGAAGCCTCAGCTGGGGGTGAAGGATGCCTTGGAGGAAGCCTGGAGAGTGGTGGCCTGAGTGGTGGCCTGGGTACCCCTTGGTCTACCAGAAAATGCAGCCTGTCAAAGTGCACCATCCTGGGGTAATAAACAGCATCTGGATCTCCTGCTCTCAAGGACTCCAGGTGCTTCTTTCTCTCCCTGAAATATGTAAGCTTCATGACCACAATTTTGCGATTCAGATATGTCATGTCTGCCGTGGGGACCCTGATCTGCACCAAAGCAAGCAGTTTCTCCAGTGCTGCGTTCCTCTTTGATCTGTCATTATAAAACTTGTTGTGGAACTGCCACAGGCAGGGCATCTCCATGTAGAGTTCGAGGAATAGCCCCATAAAGTTGGCATTGTTGAATGGATCCATTTTGTCTGCAAGACACAACACAAGACAAACCCTCAAATACTAATAATGCAATTAAAATCCCTCCTAATCTTGTCCCAACATCGGCCTAGATAGAAGCAGTCTAGTCTAGTGAAGCACCAAGTTAAAAATGTTACCTTCGTTTCCACGTTCGCCGTTTCCGTGACTCACACTCTCCTCCTAGATCGTACGGATGATACACATGTGTTGCGTTTTATATACAGTGCGCATGCGTGAAACTCCGCCCTCCCCTGACGTTCTTTCCAGACTATTCCCTGCCCCTTCGCTTCCCGCGCAGTGGGGAGAGCACATGACGGAGAGAACGCAGGTGCGCACTAATAGTTCCACTAACGAGGAGGAGGGTGAGGAAAGCCCGGAGCCTGAAAAGTCCCGATCCAGGAAGACAAGATTTGAGGCCTCAAATATGTCTTTTGAAGAGATGTTGGAGATCGTCGACATATTGAACAGGACCGACTATGATGGGAAGTATGGACCTTACCCAAACCCAAATATCAGAAAGGCCAAAATCATGAATAAAGTTGTGAAGAGTCTTCTGAAGAATTTTGGGGTACACCGATCCAAGGATCAACTGAGAAAACGCTGGTCAGACCTGAAACTGAGGGAGCACGAGCAGTACCTTAGGATCAAGCGTGTTCTTAAAAAAAGTAAGTATTTGTCGTGTGTTCATATGATTATTCTTGCTTGCATACATGCTCCATGTGCTTTGATTTCATGTTGTGCATTTTAAAATGGCCACTTTCAAGGTCATGGTTTCGTTTGTTCGTATGAAACATCGTTCTGCAGGGAAGTATTCCAGCTTAACAAAGTGTCACCAATAATGTTCTCACCTTGTAACTCGGCCCAAAAACACAATTGCACAACACTTCCAAGCAATGTTTCAGATTCCTATTTCTGCCCTCCGTGTGCTAATTAATCTTTGTTTACATTCTCATAGGGGAGAGAAGACTCGGCAAGTATGAGGACACCAGGGACCATGAGGACACCAGGGACCACACCCCTCCCAAAGAAGGGCAACTTCCAAAAGAAGAAACAGAGGAGCAGGAGCAGGAGCAGGAGGAGGAGGAGGAAGGAGAGATCGTGGAGGTTGGCCAAATTGTCACCACAACAGGTGAGTGTCGGGGAACACAGCTTATCAATGTATATCACCATATTTGGATTACATGGTGTGTTTGTTTGCTTTGTTTTCTAGGTGATGTGGAGGAAGATTCCCGTTTTACCAGTGAAAGTGCCCAGATCTTGATCGGGGAGATAATGGGGTGCAATAGGGATTTGGAAATTGTACAACAAAACATCAATGATGTTAAAAATAAAATGAAGAACATCATTGATGTTTTGGGGAGAGTGTGAAAAAAAAAAACTAGATAGGGTTTTATTTTTGCTTTTTAACATAAAAATGTTGTATTTTGCATAATTAAAAATTTGGAAGATGCACAGAGTGTGTAAACATGCGCTATCTCCCATCATGGGGGATCAATGTACATGTTTTGTGGAAAGTGTCTGAGATGAAGGGGTTGCAGCCCCAAAGCATGTACAATTGATCCCCCATGATGGGAGTTAGCACATGTTGACACACTGTGTGCATCTTCCAAATTTGGATTTTTCAGGGGTCACACCCCATGTGATGAAGGCAATATCAGCCCAGTTTGTACATACTCATGTCTGATATTGTCTTCACTTTTCCAAGCTGAACTTCGTAAGTTCCTGTGTTCTGTATTTTACGGTTTGATACATGCCTGTTTACACAAAAAAAACAAGTAAAACAAAAATATGATTAAACTCGGTTTTGGATACCCAAAATATCTTGGTTTGTTGTAAAAACCTTTAATAAACGCACATATGAATGTGCTTGTATTAAAAAGTTGAATTCTCAACAATGTGTGGCTTCCTTTTTCATTGGGCTTAAAATGTATTTGTAGTCAAATTTGAGTTTGTGCTGAGAAGGAGTGCAATTTAATAAAGGCAACTCCACTTTGCACTCCAAGTGCAGTTTCAGGTGTACTTTTGCAGTGCACTTGTAGTGCATAGTGGATGTGCCTTTAGTAAAAAGCACCCACAGTGATGTGTAAATTTGGACAATCATGCCATTTTCCTGCCATGGTGCTGAAAATGAGCACGATTTTGATCAGTAATGCACTACACATTAGTTAACAAAAAGAAGGTGTGTGTGTACCAGACCCACAACATAATAAGATTATCTGAAGAAGAGACTGTCCCCTCATCTCGCTCTGAACTTGGGTTTGCACTGTTGGTGAAAAAGGCACAACTATAATAAAAATGGCAAAGTGGGAGGCCACAGTCTGCCATTCCTGTGGCATTGAAGGACACTGTGTAGTGACACAAGAAAAAAACTATTAATTTGACAAATCAACATTGCATGCAGATTAGACACCCACAGTTTTAGGCCAAATTAATATAACATTTTTTGAAATGAGTATTTAAAGCCTAAAGTATAAGGTCCCCTTATGAGAGTCAGAACCCCCCCATCCCCCCCCCCCCCATCTGATGGGCCCTTGCTAAAAAATGAGGGGGGATGTTTAGGACAGGTAACGCTCTCCACTTGATTGAGAGCTGAATGCCTAAATAATGTGTGATACTTTGTGAAGCCCCTCCTTAGTTACACTATTGGCAGCCCACCAGACAGGTAAGAAGTGTCATAATAACAAAATGGAAGGACATTTTGACATTTTGCTATTACATAGCAAGAAAATTAATGTGTTTCAAAAATCAAAATAGCATTTGAAAGTATTGAGGCAGGCCCTTACACTACATGCTTTGGTGAATTTGTCCATAAATGTGATCATGATAAAGGTATTTAGAGTGTGTATTGGGTTGGGTCAAGTCATCAGATAGGTAGCAGTTGGGGAGAGGGGGGTTCCTAATGAGTTTGGCACAACTCCAAAAAAACAAAAAAGGTCACTTTGCATGAATTGAAGCACACACATCACATTTGTAGAGATTTTAGGGGGTGTTTAGGGTAAAGCAATACTATGGAGCTGTCAAAAGACATTGTTAAGTGACTAGACTATAGTTTTAGGGGCCAAGAAGAGCATGGTGGGGAAGTTAGTGAGGCAAATCTGTATGAGGACAAAGGGGCAGAGCATATGAATTAGAGCATATTGCAATGATGGTAATTAGGGAATGAGGAAAGAAATGCAAGACATTAGCAATCATGAAATGTGATGTTTAAGGCTAAAAATTAGCATAATATAGTCCCTCTGCAGGAGATGAATGATGGCAGAACAGGTCTCTGGAATAATGATCCCCAGAGCCTGGGGGGAGATGCCTGTAGAGAACTTGAGGTCCTAAAGGCTTCTCCCTGTCTCCAAGTAGCGCAACGTGGTGATGAGCCTCTGCTCCGGAGTGATGGCTTGCCGCATGCAGGTATCCTGCCTGATGATATAAGGGGTGAGCAAAGCCAGCAGACAGTGAAAAACAGGGTCCGTCATCCTGAGAATAATCCAGAAATGATCAGGATTATTCTCGCGGATCTCACGGAGCAAAGGCATGTGGGAGAACTGGTGACGCTGGCCACCAATTCTTGGTCCACAAACGCCTCCCCTTCCTGTTCATGGACTGGGCTTGTGTCAAAGTCAAAGTAAGAACCCCTGCACAGCACAAACTGTACGATGAGTACGTAGACGAAACATGTTTGGAAAACGGTCGGCTGGTCAGAACGGACACCAGAAAGCACCGATAAACAGCAAGGCCTGAAAGGACGACCTGAATAGCAGAAGCAAGCAGACAATAAAAAATGCCTTTCAAAGCACACTATACCAAGATATAGTCCACAATGAGAAGCAAATACTTAATGACTGCACGCACTGATTATCAGATACGCAAAGACAAGCACAAACTGAAGAGCGGTAGCGATCTGAATCACTAATCTGAAAAGCGCGAATTGTCTCTCACCAAACTTCTACTAAAACACGAGATCAGCAGAAGGAGCCCAAAGGGTGCCGGACGGGGTGCTGAACTTCCTTTTTCTAGTCCCGCTGTACACGGCTTACGTCACCGCGTTCTTGACAACCGCTAAATCAGACAACTTGGCCCGACCGTGTGTATGCAACAGTTTCGGACACAATCCGTCGGACTAAATCCGACGGACAAAATCCGACGGATTTGGTTGCCAAAATTTTTCGACCGTGTGTACGTGGGCTTACTGTTCTTGGATCTGGGACGAAAAGGTTAAATGGAATACAAAATGTGAAAAAAAATTGCCCATCTGGCTTGTCGGGGTCTCAGTTGTCTAGCAGTTCTTAAGTATTCCAAGTTCTTATGGTCTGTGAAAGTAAGAATAGGGGGAGCAGCCCCTTCCAACAGATAGCACCATACCTCCAGGGCAGCCTTAATAGCTAGCAGTTCTCGATCCCCCACATCATAATTCCTTTCAGAAGATGTTAGTTTACTGGAGAAAAAAAGGAATAGGATGGAGTAAGGGCTTAGTCCCTTGTCATTTGGATAGTATAGCCGCAACTGCACTTTCAGAAGCATCTAATTCGAGCACATAAGCCAGAGCAGGGTCAGGGTGTCTTAGAATAGGGGCAGAGGGGAACAAAGTCCTCAAAAGTGATTAGAGACTCTGGAGTCCATTTGAATGGGACATGTTGCTTGATCAACTGAGACACTGGTGCAATTATACCAGAAAAGTTCTTTATAAACTTTCTATAAAATTTGTATACATTAAGTATAACATTTGGCAAACCCCACAAAGCATTGTATGGCTTTCTTGTCCTCCGGAGCAGGCAGAAAACTTTTATGGATCCATAGAAATGCCTTCTGTAGAAATGTCAAGTCCCAGAAATTGGATTGTAATGCCGCGTACACGCGATCAAACAATCGGGTGGAAAAGTCCGGCAAACTCAAGTCCGCCGGACAATCCCCCCGTGTGTAGCCTCCGGCATACTTTTTTGACCCGAAAGTACGGCGGACTTATGCCGCGTACACACGATCAAACAATCGGATGGAAAAGTCCGGCAAACTCAAGTCTGCCGGAAAATCCCCCGTGTGTAGCCTCCGGCATACTTTTTTGACCCGAAAGTACGGCGGACTTAGAAAGTAGTTTTGCACTCCAATCTTCCCGACTCGCATTTCGGCGGACAATCCGACCGTGTGTATGCCAGTCCGTCGTACTTTTGAAATGAGCAGACTTTTCCCGCCCGGAGAAAAGTCCGCTCATTCGAGCGGGTCTCCAGGTAGACGGGGCCAGCGAAGGATACGTCACTGGCCCCGCCACCTGGTATGGACTTAAAGGGGAACCCCAACGCCGAAAAAAATCGGCGTGGGGGTCCCCCCCAAGTCCACAACAGACCCTTGTCCGAGCACGCTACCCGGCCGGCCAGGAAAGGGGGGACGAGCGAGCGCCCCCCCTCCTGAGCCGTACCAGGCCTCGTGCCCTCAACATGGGGGTGCCTTGGGGAAGGGGGGGCCGCGCGGCCCCCCCACCCCAAAGCACCTTGTCCCCATGTTGATGAGGACAAGGGCCTCTTCCCGACAACCCTGGCCGTTGGTTGTCAGGGTCTGCGGGCGAGGGGCTTATCGGAATCCGGATACCGGCCCCCCACCCTATGTGAATGAGTATGGGGTACAATGTACCCCTACCCATTCACCTGTAAAATAAAGTACAAAGAAAACACAACACACAAGATAAAATAATTTATTGCACAGCTCCGGGGGTCTTCCGTCTTCGGGGGTCTTCTCGCGGGACTCCTCCGCTATCTTCTTGTAGCTCTTTTGCTAGCAGAGGAGTCCGGCATTCTTCTTCGTCGCCGCGGCCTCTTCTTCCGACTTCGGGGGTCTTGTCCCCCTCTTCTGTTCTTCTGCCGGGCCACCGCTCCTTCTTATAGCTCTTTTACAGGTGGTGGCCCGGTCTTCTGTCGCCGCCGCCTTCCGTTCTTCTTCTCTTTCTTCTCCTGGAATCGGTTGATGTCATCGGTTGATGTCACATGGGTTGATGTCACATGGTGACAGTCCCAGCATCCTTCCGGGACTGTGACATCATAAGGGGCGGGGTCACCATGTGACATCAACCCATGTGACATCAACCGATGACACCGCCCCTTGTCCCTATATAAGTCCCCGCGAAGCGCGTCCCTGGCATTGCGGCCGGAGAGAGCTTCGAGTCAACATCTCCAGGAGAAGAAGGAAAAGAAGAACGGAAGGTGGCGGCGGCGGCGACAGAAGACCGGGCCACCACCTGTAAAAGAGCTATAAGAAGGCGCGGTGGCTCGGCAGAAGAACCGAACAGGGGGACAAGACCCCCAAAGTCGGAAGAAGAGGCCGCGGCGACGAAGAAGAATGCCTGGCTCCTCCGCTAGCAAAAGAGCTACAAGAAGATAGCGGAGGAGTCCCGCGAGAAGACCCCCGAAGACGGAAGACCCCCGGAGCTGTGCAATAAACTATTTTAACCCTTGTGTGTTGTGGTTTTTTTTGTACTTTATTTTACAGGTGAATGGGTAGGGGTACATTGTACCCCATACTCATTCACATAGGGTGGGGGGCCGGTTATTAAAGAGGGCTCCCGGATTCCGATAAGCCCCTTGCCCGCAGACCCCGACAACCAACGGCCAGGGTTGTCAGGAAGAGGCCCTTGTCCTCATCATCATGGGGACAAGGTGCTTTGGGGTGGGGGGGCCGCGTGGCCCCCCTTCCCCAAGGCACCCTTCATGTTGAGGGCACGCGGCCTGGTACGGCTCAGGTGGGGGGGGCGCTTGCTCGCCCCTCCTTTCCTGGCCAGCCGGGTAGCGTGCCCGGACAAGGGTCTGTTGTGGACTTTGGGGGGACGTTGTCGGCGTTGGGGTTCCCCTTTAAGTCCATACCAGGTGGCGGGGCCAGCGGCATCTCCTTCGCGGGCCCCGCCTACCTGGAGACGCGCTCGAAATGAGCGGACTTTCCTCCGCGTGTGTGGGTGAGTCCGTTCATTTCAAAAGTACGGCAGATAGTACGGCGGACTTAGTACGCCGTATTAGTCCGCTGAAAAAGTGCCGTGTGTGGGCAAGTAGCCCGTTCGGAAAGTCCGACGTACAGTCTGGCGGGAAGTCCGCCAGACTAAGTCTGTCGGACAGACGGCTACGTGTGTACGCGGCTTTAGTCTTCCGAATTTACATTTCTCAGCTTTTTTGCGTAGAGATTGTGTTGCCGAAGTCTATCCAGTACCTTCTTTACATGACCCCTGTGAAGGTCAAGTGAACTGGTGAAAGCAAGGATATCATCTAAATAGACAATAATAAATAAATCAAGATAGTCCCAAAATATGTAATTGACAAGATGTTGAAACGTGGCGTGTGTATTACAGAGATTGAATGGCATAACTAGATATTTGTAATGGCCAAAGTGCATTCGGAATGCTATCAACCATTTGTCTCCTTCACAAATTCTGACTAGGTTGCATACACCTTCCAAGTCGTTTAGAGAATACTTGCGGCCCTCGCAACCTCTGGAATAGTTTAGGAATCAAAGGAAGTGGGTAGAGGTTCTTGACAGTTCTTGTTAAGGTCTCGGTAGTCTACACAGGGCATGAGAGTATGATCTTTCTTCTCGACAAAGAAGATGCCGGCTCCCGCACGTGATGTGGCAGGTTGAATTAATCCTTTCTTTAAGCTTTCATCAGTGTAATGACGGAGGTTTTCTAGTTCAAGTTCAGAAAGAGGGTAAATATGGCCAAAAGGTATTTTAGCCCCGGGAAGCAACTCAATGGGACAATCATAGGCATAGCGGTGTGCAGCGGTGTGTAGAGCTGAAGCAAGAGACAGCCAGGCAGGCATCTGCGGGTTAACAGAAGCCAGGATCACAGACAGAAGTAGAGTCTCAGGAATGTCCAGGGTTGTCAGCAGGCAGCGGGGTACCAAATCATAAACAGTGTCAGAGTCAAGAAAGGAGCCGGGTCAGATGTGAGCAGCAGAACAGGAACAGGATACATAGCCAAGGTCAAAGAACAAGCCAGGTCAGCAACTAGAAGAGCACACAGGATCAAATCAGCATACATGACACAGCTAAAGATCAGTCAGCAAAGGATAATCATGGATTCTTGCGCTCATGCGTGCGCCTGTTAACTGTTCTTTGGGAAACTATACGCTTGCGCACATCTAGTAGTGTAGCCTAGCCCTGCAATACTGTACACTTATACACTGAGTTCAGCCATGAATGCAATCTCTGCCCATCTCCTGTAATGTGTCTGCAGTCTCTGACCATCTTCTGTATCATGTTTGCAGTCTCTGACCATCTCTTGTAGTGTGTCTTACACATATACAACTCACATCACTCACAGGCAGCCTATATATTCCACATTGAAATCCCCCCTTCCCCAAAAACAATAATTTATTGCAATATACAATCTCACAAAAATAAATAGTCACATTTTTGTAAATCTTTTATAATATCTTTTCATGTGACAACACTGAAGAAATTACACTTTGCCACAATGTAAAGTAGTGAGTGTACAGCTTGTATAACACATTTGCTGTCTGCGCAAAATAACTCAATACACAGCCATTAATGTCCAAACCGCTGGCAACAAAATTGAGTACACCCCTAAGTGAAAATGTCCAAATTGGGCACAATTACCAATTTTCATGTGGCTCGTTAGTGTTAAAAGGTCTCAGGTATGAATGGGGAGCAGGTGTGTTACATTTCAAGTTATCGCTCTCACTCTCTCATACTGATCACTGGAAGTTCAACATGGCACCTCATGACAAAGAACTCTCTGAGGATCTGAAAAAAAGTAGTGTTGCTCTACATAAAGATGGCATAGGCTATAAGAAGTTTGCCAAGACCCTGAAACTAAGCTGTAGCATGGTGGCCAAGACCATACAATGGTTTAACAGGACAGGTTCCACTCAGAACAGGCCTTGCCATTGTCAACTAAAGGAGTTGAGTCCACGTGCTCAGCGTCATATTAAGTGGTTGTCTTTGGTAAATAGACATATAAGTGCTGCCAGCATTGCTGCGGAGATTGAAGGGGTGGGGGTCAGCCTGTTGGTGCTCAGACCATACGCCACACACTGCATCAAATTGGTCTGTATGGCTGTCATCCCAAAAGGCAGCTTCTTCTAAAAATGATGCACACGAAAGCCCATAAACACCACTGCCTTGCTAAAGAAGCTGAGGGTAAAGGTGATGGACTGGCCAAGCAGGTCTCCAGACCTAAATCTTGTTGAGCATCTGTGAGGAATCCTCAAACGGAAGGTGGAGGAGCGCAAGATCTCTAACATCCACCAAATCTGTGATGTCGTTATGAAAGAGTGGAAAAGGACTCCAGTGGCAACCTGTGAAGCTCTGGTGAACTCCATGCCCAAGAGGGTTAAGGCAGTGCTAGAAAATAATGGTGGCAAAACTAAATATTGACACTTTGGGCCCAATTTGGACATTTTCACTTAGGGGTGTACTCACTTGTGTTGCCAGTTTAGACATTAATGGCTGTGTGTTGAGTTATTTTGCAGGGACGGCAATTTTACACTGTTATACAAGCTTTACACTCACTACTTTACATTGTAGCAAAGTGCATTTCTTCAATGTTGTATATTATAAAAGATTTACAAAATGTGAGAGGTGTACTTTGTGAGATATTGTACATATAGGTGTAAATATATACAGTGAATATCTGTGTGTGTGTATAAATATATATATTTATCTACGTCATCTACTTCAAACTGAATACTGACTTTACTGCTCACATGCTTCTTTGGTAAATCTGCGTTTACACCCCCATCTACTTCAA
Organism: Lithobates pipiens; assembly: GCF_037356315.1. Taxonomy (NCBI): domain Eukaryota; kingdom Metazoa; phylum Chordata; class Amphibia; order Anura; family Ranidae; genus Lithobates; species Lithobates pipiens. Next base: position 346,881,951 of record NW_027507718.1, on the reverse strand, counting down.
ACTGAACACTGACTTTACTGCTCACATGCTTCTTTGGTAAATCTGTTTTTCACTGCTGTTTCAATCTCAATCTGTAGGCATGCTCACATTATTTCAATGTTTATTTAGCTCTTAAGTCTTACCTAAATTATGGCTTGTCTTATCTTTACAATTTTGGCCTTTTGGTCCTGTTTCAATTTGAATGTGATGTGAAAAGATTTGCTCTGCTAGTTGTGTGCCCAATATTACCTCCTGATTGATTAATTGCCATATTCAACCCACACCCAACACAGTATAAAAACAAGGCCTTCTTTACGGGGGATACAGGGGGCTGCACATACAGGGGGTTCTTCCAAAGAAGTGGGGTTCTTTAAATAAGTGGCACTTCTGTTCTTGCACTTCAGCGATTTGCACAAAGCAAACCACAGCAGACTGCAGGTGACCTTATTTCCAAATTATCTCTCCTTCCTCTCTGAAACATGCACTCTTTACTTCTCCTCCTTTTCACAATTGCAGCCTCTCTCCTTAAACTCCCTTTTCTTCACCCCCCTGCTCCACCCCACAATCTGTACATATCACCATCACTTCTCCCCTCTCCTTACTACTGCACTCATCACTTCTTTCTAACTCTAAACCCACTTGCTAACAAACACCCCAGGGTACTGAAGCATGTCCCCTCATACAAATTCTACTCTCATATTACCTTCCTTACTATTCTACTTCTGCTAACTGCTGGAGATATTTCCCCTAACCCTAGGCCTCCCTTATTTGACTGTACCCAACACACCCATCACCCTACACCCTCTGACAGTCGCAATCTATGCAATTTAGTCTCGATTCCTCTTCTTCCCAAATCCAGCTTCCCCCTCTCCTGCGCCCTCTGGAACGCCCGCTCTGTCTGCTACAAACTCACGGCTGTTCATGACCTCTTTGTCACTAATTCCTTTAATCTACTTGCTCTATCAGAAACCTGGCTCCACGAATCTGATACCCCTTCTCCTACTTCCCTCTCCCAGGGTGGCCTTCACTGGACTCACTCCCCTAGGCCTAATGGACGCAAGGGAGGTGGAGTGGGACTCCTCCTATCCCCCCAATGCACCTTCCAGGTTATTCACTCCCCTCCCTCTCTTTCCCTCTCATCATTTGAAGCTCACTGTATTCCTCTATTCTCTCCTACTTCCCTAAAAATTGCTGTGATCTACCGGCCCCCTGGACCATTATCAACTTTCCTTGATGAGTTCTCTGCTCTGTGTTCAGAAATTCCCACAATCCTTCTTGGTGATTTCAACATTCCTGCTAATACAAACACTCCTGCTACTTCTAAACTTCTTAGTCTAACCTCTTCATTTGACCTGAAGCAATGGGTACAGGCTTCTACTCATTCTGATGGCAACACCCTTGACCTTGTATTCTCCTACCTTTGCACTCCATGCAACTTCTCAAATAATCCTTCTCCTCTTTCCGACCATCACCTAATTAATTTCTCTCTCTCCCTGTCTTCCAACACCTTTCCCTCCAATCGCCTAACCCTCACCCGTAGAAACTTTCGCAACTTCAACTCTTCTCTCCTCTTTTCTGCTCCTCTACGACAAAATCTCTCCCCTGTCCTGCCCCAACCAAGCCAATTCCATCTACTAATAAAACCCTGTCCTCCACCCTGAACAAGCTCGCTCCAATCACTTCACGCAGAATCAGACCTCGACCCCTACAACCCTGGCAAACAGCTGACACTAGAATTCTCAAAAAACTTAGTTGTGCTCTTGAGCGTCTGTGGCACAAGACCAAGTCTCTCAAAGACTTCAATCAATACAAATCTGCCCTCCAAAAATACTACTCTTTCCTCCACACTGCCAAGCAGACCTACTTTACAACTCTTATTAACACCTTCTCGTCTAGTCCCCGTAAACTTTTCTCCACGTTCAACTCTCTACTCCGTCCTCCGCCGCCTCCACCCACTTACTCACTCACTGCCCAGGAGATTTGCTAATCACTTCAAAAACAAGATTGATACAATCCATGATGAAATCTCCACTCTACAGGTATCTCCCCCAGATAAGACCCCACTACAACAGGTACTCTCAACACTCCCCTTATTCAAAACTGCTACTACAGACTTAGTTGCTAAACTCCTTTCTAACGCCCACCTAACCACCTGCCCTCTGGATCCTATTTCCTCTCAAACACTACGGTCGCCATCTGACTCTATACTACACTCTCTAACCCACATCTTCAATCTCTCCCTCTCCTCTGGCATTTTCCCCAATGCTCTAAAACATGCACTGGTCACCCCCATACTTAAAAAGCCATCCTTGGACCCTACCAATCCTAACAACCTACGCCCTATCTCCTTGCTCCCATTTTCCTCTAAACTCCTTGAGCACCTGGTTTACAACCAACTGAGTGACTACCTCATTAAAAACAACCTTCTTGATCCCCTTCAATCTGGATTTTGCCCTCAACACTCTTTTAAAACTCACAAATGACCTACTAACTGCAAAAACCAATGGACACTATTCTGTACTCCTACTTCTGGACCTTTCAGCTGCCTTTGACACGGTTGACCACCCTCTCCTCCTCAAAAAACTTTACTCCCTTGGTCTCCGTGACTGTGTTCTTCAGTGGCTCTCATCCTATTTATCCCAACGCACCTTCAGTGTCACTTACAATTCTACTTCCTCCACTCCTCTTCCCTTCTCTGTCGGAGTCCCCCAAGGTTCTGTTCTTGGACCTCTTTTATTTTCAATCTACACCTCTTCCCTGGGTCAGCTGATAGCCTCTCATGGCTTTCAATATCATTTCTACGCTGACGACACACAAATCTATCTCTCCATCCCTCAACTCACTTAATCAGTCTCCTCATGCATCACCAACTTACTAACAGATATATCTGTATGGATGTCATAACACTTCCTTAAACTCAACTTGTCCAAAACCGAATTTATAATATTTCCTCCCCCACGCGCCTCTTCCCCTGACTTCTCTGTCAAGAGTAATGGCACAACCATCCACCCATCCCCACATGTCAGGGTGCTAGGTGTTATCCTGGACTCTGAACTCTCCTTTCAGCCCCACTTCCAATCACTTTCCAAAGCTTGCCGCCTCAACCTCCGCAACATCTCTAAACGACGTCCCTTTCTAACCAATGAAACCACAAAGCTCCTGATTAACTCCCTGGTTATCTCTCTCCTTGACTACTGCAACTCCCTCCTCATTGGTTCACCTTTAAATAGACTATCCCCCCTTCAGTCCATCATGAATGCTGCTGCCAGACTCATACACCTTACAAACCGCACAGTGTCTGCTACCCCTCTCTGCCAATCCCTCTATTAGCTGCCACTTGCCCAACGAATTAAATTCAAAATACTAACACTTACTTACAAAGCCATCCACAACTCTGCCCCCAGCTACATCACTAGCCTAGTCTCAAAATACCAACCTAATCGCCCACTTCGTTCCTCCCAAGACCTCCTGCTCTCTAGCTCCCACATCACCTCCTCCCATATCCGCCTACAGGACTTCTCCCAAGCCTCGCCCATTCTCTGGAACTCATTACCCCAATCTGTCAGACTGTCTTCAAATGTATTCACTTTTAGGTGATCCCTGAAAACTTTCCTCTTCAGAGAAGCCTATCCTGCCTCCATCTAGCAACTGCACTATTTTCTCCATTAGCTCACCCCCCACAGCTATTACCCTTTTGTATAAATTGACCCTCCCTCCTAGATTGTAAGCTCTAATGAGCAGGGCCCTCTGATTCCCCTTGTCTTGAATTGTATTGTATTGTAATGCCCAACGTTGTAAAGCGCTGCGTAAAATGTCGGCGCTACCCTGTTTCCCCTACAATAAGACCTAGCGTGATTGTTGGTGATGGCTGCAATATAAGCCCTACCCCTCAAATAAGCCCTAGTTAAAGTCCTTGTAGGTCTTATTTCCAGGGTAGGGCTTATTTTTGGGGAAACAGGGTAGGGCTTATTTGGGGAGTAGGGCTTATATTGTAGCCATCACCGAAAATCACGCTAGGTCTTATTTTAGGGGAAACAGGGTATATAAATCCTGTATAATAATAATAATAATAATAATAATTATATATATATATATATATATATATATATATATATATATAGTGTATGGTTAGCATTTTATTCAATATTGCAATAAATGGGCATGTAGCCATTTTCACTTTCCGGAAAGAAAGAGGGATGGGGGGGATGAGCGAGAGAGAGAGAAAAAAAAACCAAGGAATAAGAAAGAAAGAATAAAAAGAGAATACATGGAAAAGAAAGGAAAAGAGGGGGAGGAACAAATAAAAAGAGAGAGAAATAATAAGAGAACAAGAGACAGATACAGAGAGAGAGATGGGAAAAAGCAAGAAATTTGGATAGCGAGAGATAAAAGAGAAAGAAAGAAGAACAAAGAGAATGGTACATCTTAAAATGTACCATAAGGGGTTTCATACTATATGAGTGGAAGGGAATCAGGGAGCACTAAATGTCTGCCGGTTAGGGGTACAAATGACTTGCCTTGCCTTGGGTGCTGACAACCCATGCTACGTCACTGGGGCTGGTATAAAATTATTTCCAGGGCTGGTTTTTATTTTTCTCAGTCCAGCCCTGGGAGGAGCTGCCGCCGGCTGTGCCCATCCCCCATAGGAATAGTGCAGGACAGGGACACCGTACACACAAAACCTCGGTTTCCATGTGTGGAATTGACAACAGTATGCGGCGAGTAGGAGGCTATAACCGGCGGTGGTGGAACTCTGTTCCGGCACATTCTGGCTGAAAAAAAAGCCCTGCACCTAACCCACCTGTTTTGAATTTAATTGAATTAAATTGTAATGTAACTGTACTGTCTCTCTCTATTTTATAAAGTGCCACAAAAACCTTTGGTGCTAAATAAATGATGTATACTGTAATAGAAATGCATAGGGGAATATCAGTGTTTAGAATGCCTAGTGTGTTGCTATTTTTTTGACTCATCATTTTCATATCAAAAACATTATAATATGTGTGTTGTAACAATTTCTTAATAAAAGTGAGTTTTTTTTTCCGAAAATGTAGAAAATACAAATATGTGAAAAGTCAATGAATGCAAATGACTTAATTGCGGACCAGAAACTGATATGAAATGAAGATTGTTTTGTTTTTACATATGGACACAACATACAGTATAAAAAGCATACAGTATGAAGGTGCGCATTTTATTCTCTTTGAGTGTGTTGTTTAGATCATGGTCTTTAGAGCTTACATCTATATTTGTTGGTTGGTCGTCATTGTCAAATAAAGTTGGTTAGTTCTACACTGTTGCTCCATGCACACTGGAGCTCATAAACTGCAGTTTATTGGAGTTTGGGTGTTTTTTTTAAAAGCCCATAAACTCCACTCTATGTTAGCCTATGTGTCCATGCACACATGGACGTTTTTCAGCTTTAATGAGCAGTGGAGTTTGTGGGCTTTTTTCTGAACGCCAGAAATTCGCGTTCAAAGTGCCGTTTTTCACTGCCAAAAAACGACAAACGCTGATAAACGCTTATAAACACTCATAAACGCTCGCTCGCTGATTCGTGTTCGGCATTCTGTTTTTTCAATGCATTGTGGGAGTTTGGAATGTACTGTGGGATTTTTGGAGTGTCCTCTGTGTATTTTTATTGAAAATGCCCATAAACGCTAACGCTAATAAACGCTCATAAACGCTTATAAACGCTAGTACAAAACCCTGTTAAAAGCAAGTTTTTCAACCAGCGTTTTCTGCCAGTAATCTGGCATCCAGAAAAAGCTTTTTTGAGCTTCAGTGTGCATGGAGCCTTATTGAATGTGAGAACATATTGGGGGAGATTTATTAAAACTGGTACACACAGAATCAGCTTCTAGATTTTATTGTCAAAGCTTAATTAAGCAAGCTTACTATACTTAAGCTTACTGGTTACTATACACAGCTGGACCAGATTCTGTATGCACCAGTTTCGGTCAATCTTCCTCATTGTTGGTCTAAAGATCATCATTTGCTAGACTGAATAATTACTGTCCCATCTCTGAGGCTTAAGGGCTTTTTCATACATGCAGACTGTTCAGGTCCACCTGTCAGTTTTTCAGGCAGACCTGAACGGACGCTCCATGTACCTCTATGGAGCAACGGATATCAGCAGTGATATGTCCACTGACACCTGACAGGCGGTCCGTTATCATCCGATCCCCCATAGAGGAGAGCAGGGCTCTGACAGGTCCATCTCTGCACAGTGAGCCGAGATGGACCTGTCATCCACCTGCTCAGCAGGGATCAATGCATCGATCCCCGCTGAGCAAGCAGAGTCCGTCAAAACAGACGTATATGTGTGAAAGAGCCTTAAATCTGCAGAGAATGAATCTCATGTGGATAACATGTACGTATATTAGACATAAATTTAGATAAATGACTAACTCGGCTTGGTATTATAAAACCAGAGTTACTATGTAACTATATAGCTGTCATCTAATTTCCTGTAAAATGACAAATTCAGTGTCTAGAATTAATGACACATTCTATTATAACATAATTGAAGTTACAAAAAGAATTTAATAAGAAATTGTAATGCATGTTCCTTTTTATTATGAAAGTTTTAATTACCCACTGATTTAACTTTATAAATATGAAGCCCAACATAATAAAAATGTACTATGTGAGTATAAATATCAAGATCAAATCTGGTATGGAACATAAAACGTATTTGATTAACTTATCTATTCTGTTATTTTATATAGAAAATTCGATTTGTGTCAAATTTAAGTCCTCTGCATTTAACCACCTTCAGACCGGACCATTTTGCTGGTAAATGACCAGAGGTCTTTTTACAATTTGGCACTGCGCTGCTTTAACTGGTAATTGCGCGGTCATGCAATGTTGTACCCAAACAAAATTTGTGTCCTTTTCTTCCCACAAATAGAGCTTTCTTTTGATGGTATTTGATTGCCTCTGCGATTTTTATTTTTTGCGATATAAACGTAAAAAGACCGCAAATTTTGAAAAAAAATGATATTTTCTACTTTTTGTTATTAGAAAAATCCAATAAACTCAATTTTAGTCATACATTTAGGCCAAAATGTATTCAGCCACATGTCTTTGGTAAAAAAAAAGTCAATAATTGTATATTTATTGGTTTGCGCAAAAGTTGTCACATCTACAAACTAAGGTACGTTTTCTGGAATTTACGCAGCTTTTAGTTTAGATAGACTGCCTATCTCATTTCTTGAGGTGCTAAAATGGCAGGGCAGTACAAAACCCCCCCAAATGACCCCATTTTGGAAAGTAGACACCCTAAGGAAATTGATAAGTGGCATGTTGAGCCCATTGAATATATTATTTTTTTGCCTCAAGCGATTGAATAATGACAAAAAAAAAATTTTTTTTTTTTTTTACACAAAGTTGTCACTAAATGATATATTGCTCACACATGCTATGGGCATATGTGAAATGACACCCCAAAATAAATTCTGCTGCTTCTCCTGAGTACGGGGATACCACATATGTGGGACTTTTTGGGAGCCTAGCCGCGTACGGGGCCCCGAAAACCAAGCACCGCCTTCAGGCTTTCTAAGGGCGTAAATTTTTGATTTCACTTCTCACTACCTATTACAGTTTTGAAGGCCATAAAATGCCAAGATGGCACAAAACCCCCACAAATGACCCCATTTTAGAAAGTAGACACCCCAAGCTATTTGCTTGGGGCTTTATGCGGTAGTATATGGGGGTCCCTGGCGCTATAAAAAGCTGCGGCGAACCTAAATACCTACCTGCCTAACTAGCGTCACCTGTGACACTAATACAGCGATCAGAAAAACGATCGCTTATTAGGCTGGGTTCACACTGGAGCGATGCGGGAACGCCACGAATTCGCGGCGGGTTCCCGCATCGCATGCCTCCCGGCGGCAGTTCACACTGCCCTATGCGAACTGCTGGGAGTGTCAGTGAAATGTTAATGACACCCCCAGATCAGTTCGCATATCGCAGTGCGATCTGCAAACTCGGATCGCATGGTGTGAACACCCATGCGATCCGATTCTGCTGCGGGCCAAAAAAAGGGTCCCGTGCGAATTTGCGGCGGGTGCGGCGGGTGCGACATGAATTCAGCCATACTATCTGTATGGCTGAACTCGAATCGCACAGAGATCGGATGTGATTTGCACTGCAGTGCGGTGCGAATCACATTCGTTCTCATAAACCGCTGCAATGTGAACCCAGCCTTAGTGACACTGGCGAGGGGGGGTGATCACGGGGTTAAACCTTTATTGGGGGGGTTAGGGGGGCACATTAGAACTAAAGGGGGCTAACCCTAACTGCCCTAACAGTTATTACAGTCACAAATGACACCAATGCAAAAAAAAAAAAAAAAAGCAATTGGTGTCACTGTGACTGGGGGGGCAGGGGTAATTGGGGGGTGATCGGGGGGTAAAGGGGGGGTGTGAGTGTGCCTGGCATGTTCTACTGTGTAGTGTAGTGCTTGTGCAACTCACCGATGCTCTCTCCTCGGTGCCGGAACGAAAAATACCGACACGGAGGAGAGAATACATCACTTCCTCTCCTGTGTTTACATTACAGGAGAGGAAGTGATGTCACGGGACATTTTCATTCGTCGGGAGCGATCGCGAGGGGGTGGCCATGAATGAATGGCCGTCCCTTCGTCCGGGATCGCTCCCGAACGAATACCGACCGCTGCAGGCACCGGGCGGGGGCCCGATCGGGCCCCCGACCGGCGGGCAGGCAAGGACGTACATGTAAGCCCTTATGCCTGCCCGTGCCATTCTGCCGACGTACATCGTCGTGCGGCGGTCGGCAAGTGGTTAAGACTTATATTTAACCACCTCAGTCAGTACCAGCATGTTTCACTCCCTTCATTACCAGCCCATGTTTCAGTTTTCAGTGCTGTGATACTTTGACTGACCGTTATTTGATTATGCAATATTGTTCCCGCATTAATATTTTTTATCATTGTTTTAACAGATAAAGCTTTAGTATGGTTATTTAATTATCACTAGTTTTTTTTTATTAAAACAAGGAAAAAAAGATAATTAAAAAAATATGTTTTTCTTCATTTTTGTTATAAAACATATCCACTAAACAATCTTTCTTCGTGAATTTAGACCAAAAATGTATTCATACATTCACACATTTCCTTATTTAAAAAAATCCAATTAAATGAATATTGTCTATTCTGTGTAAAAGTTATAGAGCCCACAAACGTTAGTATACATTTAGAGGGAAAGTTATCAAAACTGGAGCAGCTACTCACTATATGTAATATATATATATATATATATATATATATATATATATATATATATATATATATATATATATATATATATATATATATATATATATATATATACACTGTATATAGATATGCATTTACAGTATATACACACAGTGTGTTTACATGTACTGTATACATTAAGGGCTATGAGTATTGGGCAGCACTGTGGCTAAGTGGTTAACAATTCTGCCTGGCAGCACTAGGGTCATGTTCTCCCTATGCCCGCGTGGGTTTACGCTGGGTACTCTGGTTTCCTCCCACACTCCAAAGAAAGATAGTAGGTTACTTGGCTCCTGTCTAATTTGGCCCTAGTATGTGTATGTATGAATGTGAGTTAGGGACCTTAGGTTATAAGCCTTTTGAGGGCAGGGAATGATGTGAAGCTCGTATAACAATGTAAATTTGCTCTCCCCTCAAAATAACTCAACACACAGCCATTCATGTCTAAACCGCTGTCAACAAAAATTAGTAAACCCCTAAGTGAAACTGTCCAATTATCCATTTTCCCTCCCCGGTGTCATTTGACTCATTAGTGATACAAGGTCTCAGGTGTGAATGGGGAGCAGTTGTGTTAAATTTCTCTCATACTGGTCACTGGAAGTTCAACATGGCACCTCATGGCAGAGCATTCTTGGAGGATCTGAAAAAAAAAAAATTGTTCCTCTACATAAAGATGGCATAGGCCATAATAAGATTGCCAAGACCCTGAAACTGAGCTGCAGCATGGTGGCCAGGAGCATATAGCGGTTTATCAAGACAGGTTCTACTTAGAACAGGTCTCCCCATGGTCAATCAAAGAAGTTGAGTGCACATGCTCAGCATCATATCCAGAGGTTGCCTTTGAGAAATAGACACATGATTGCTGCCAACATTGCTGCAGCCTGTCAGCCTGTCAGTGCTCAGACCATAAGCCACACACTGAATCAAATTGGTCTACATGGCTTTTGACCCAGAAGGAAGCCTCTTCTAAGGATGATGCACAAGAAAGCCCACAAACAGTTTGCTGAAGACAAGCAGGCTAAGGACTAAGAATGAACAGAACACCCCTGGTTCGGTTCGCACCAGAACCTGCGAACAGACCTAAACTTTGTGTGAACTTTAGAACCCTATTAAAGTCTATGGGACTCGAATGTTCAAAAACAAAAGTGCTAATTTTAACGGCTAATATGCAAGTTATTGTCCTAAAAAGTGTTTGGGGACCCGGGTCCTGCCCCAGGGGACATGTATCAATACAAAAAAAAGTTTTTGGGAGCAGTGATTTTAACCACTTCCCGACCAGCGCACGATGATGTACTTCGACAGAATGGCACGGGCAGGCATATTGGCGTACAGGTACGTCCAATATTCAATGCCGCCCTGCCATCGGGAGCGCGCCGACGGCGGCGCGCTCCCGCGCTGGTCGGGACCCCCGTGAGTCCGGTCGCGGGACCCGCGGACTCAATCGCCGCGGGCATCCCCGCGATCGTCTCACGGAGCGGCCGAATGGAGGAAATGCTGTGTAAACAACATTTCTCCATTCTGCCTAGCAACTAGTGACGCTGATCTCTGCTCCATGTGATTGGAGCAGAGATCAGTGTTCACTAAATGAAAGCCCAACCCCCCCACAGTTAGTAACACACCCCTAGGAACACTTAACCCCTACACTGCCACCCACTGGTTAACCCTTTCACTGCCAGTGTCATTTACACAGGAATCACTGCATTTAAATAGCAGTGATTACTGTATAAATGACAATGGTCCCAAAAATGTGTCAAAAATGTCCGATGGGTCCCACACAATGTTGCAGTCATTACTAGTTAAAAAAAATAATAAAAAATTATTATTAAAAATGCTATAAAACTATGCCTATTTTGTAAACGCTATAACTTTTGCGCAAACCAATCAATAATCGCTTATTGCAATTTTTTTTATCAAAAATATGTAGAAAAATACGTATCGGCCTAAACTGAGGGAAAAAAATGTTTTTGGGGGATATTTATTATAACAAAAAGTAAAAAATAATGTGTTTTTTTCAAAATTGTCGCTCTATTTTTGTTTATAGCGCAAAAAATAAAAACCGCAGGGGTGACCAAATACCACCAAAAGAAAGCTCTATTTGTGAGGAAAAAAAGGACGTCAATTTTGTTTGGGAACCACGTTGCACGACCGCGCAATTGTCAGTTAAAGCGACGCAGTGCCGAATCGCAAAAAGTGGTCTGGTCTTTGACCAGCAAAATGGTCCGGTCTGCAAGTGGTTAATAATGCTTAAAGTGAAACAATAAAAGTATAATATTCCTTTAAATTTCGTACCTGGGGGGTGTGTATAGTATGCCTGTAAATGGGGCGCATGTTTCCCATGCTTAGAACTGTCCCTGCACAAAGTGTCATTTCTGCAGAAAAAAAAGTCATTTAAAAGCACTTGCTGCTACAGTATAATGAATTGTCGGCTCCCTGTAATACAGAGAACAGTCACTGAAAGTCATTGATAAAAAAATGTAAAAAAAAGCGTGAGGTACTCCCAAATTCAATTACCATGCTCTTCAGGTCTGGTATGGATATTAAGGGGAACCCCATGTCAAATTGAAAAAAAAAATTACGTGGGGTTCCCCCCAAATATCCACACCAGACCCTTCAGACCTGGTATGGATTTTAAAGGGAACTCCACACCAAATTTTAAAAAAAGGCGTGGAGTTCCCCCCTAAAATCCATACCAGACCCTTTATCTGAGCACGCAACCTGACAGGCTGCAGGAAAAGAGGGGGACAAGAGAGCACCCCCCTTCCTGAACTGTACCAGGCCACATGCCCTCAACATTGGGAGGATGCTTTGGGGTCCCCCCCAAAGCACCTTGTCCCCATGTTGATGAGGACAAGGGCCTCATCCCCACAACCCTGGCCAGTGGTTGTGGGGGTCTGCGGGCGGGGGCTTTTCAGAATCTGGAAGCCCCCTTTAATAAGGGGACCCCCAGATCCCAGCCCCCCTGTTTGAAATGGTAAGGGGGTACAAAAGTACCCCTACCATTTCACAAAGAAAGTGTAAAAAATAGTTAAAAAACACACACACACCATTTATTAAAAATAAAAAAAATTTAAGAAAAGATTCCAGCGGGTGGTAATCCACTCTTGCTATCCAGCGATGGATGATAATCTCTCCGGGGTCCAGCGATGGCTGATCTGATCCAGCGATGGGTGATCTCTCCCTCCAGTGCAGTGCATCCATCCTCTGTCTCCACCGGAGACACTGTGGGAATCCCGGCAGCCTGACACTTCTTAGCTGAGGAGGGCGGGGCCACCCATCACCTGACCCCGCCCCCTCTGACGCAAGGGGAAAGCCCAGCTTTCCCAATGATGTGCGGGTGATCCCGCCCCCCTCTGATGTAACGCAGATTTCTGTTACATGGGTGACCCTTGTTGGGGGGACTTTCATTTTGTTCTTGACCAGAGTATGGATACCACTGCACCTCGCTTGTCTCAAGCCACTAAATAAATTACAAGATTTAGAACTACTTTAGACAAACATCAACTGGTGGATATTTAGAGGGTTCTCCATCCAACAGATAGAGATTATACATTTCACTCAAAAGTCCATGGTACATACCATATATTGGATCTCTTTCTTATAAATCAAATGGGGATAGCGATGGCATCTTCTTCTAAGATTGGAAACTTTGTCTGGTCAAACCATGCTCCATTATTTCTGGTTTTGGCCATATCGGGGGAAGCAACAACTAAGGGGTCATGGAAACTAAATGATAATTTACTTAAAGATGAGATCTGTATGTCAGAAATTGGGCGAGCAGTTAAACATTTTGTGATAGATCATGAAGGAGATACCACTTTCCTACCCATACAATGGGAAGCATTAAAATGCATACTACGCTGTCTTTTTATGAAACATGGAGCGAGATTAAAAAAATAAAAAGGGAATAGAGTATCTCTACTCCTAAAAGATATATCAAAACTCGAAAAGATACATAAACAAAATCTAACCTCTGAAGAATTAGTGAAATTAACTGACAAGCTGATACAATTACAAACATTATTGAATTACCAAACCTTGCGGCTTTGAGACAAAAATCATGCGCTGTATTACCAACATAGAAATAAACCAAGCTTAGCGAGGGCACTGCATCAACACATACCTACGGCATCAATAGTAAAGATTAAAACAACATTGAGAGAAACAATATATGATCCAAAGGGAATTTTTAAATCATTTCATTCTTTTTGTTCTAGATTATATAATATACTAAATCAAAGAGTGGAAAGAGACGCTGAAAAGTTTTGACAAAATATGTGCCAATATTTAGCAGAAACAGCAATTCCAACCCTTACAGTGGCAGAAACAGAACAGTTGGACATGGAATTCTCAGAGCTTAAAGTCCAGAGTGAAATAAATTCACAAGTACTGGGTAAGAGTCCAGGGCTGGATGGTTTTACCCCATGGTTCTATAGGACATTTAAAGAATTATTGTTTCCCATCACGAAGAAGACCTTCAATTTGGTGTCGGCCTCTTGACCCTTTCCCCCACAAGGTATGGATGTGTATATTTCGCTTATTCCTAAGACTGAGAAAGATTATACGCTATGTGGAAATTATTGTCCGATCTCTCTAACAAATATTGATCTTCAAATATATTCTAAGATTATTTCAAATAGACTTGCACCAAATTTACCAGCATAGGTCCACTTGGATGAAGTGGGACTTGTAGGGGTCGGGAGGCAAGAGACAATACATTGAAGAATCCGACACAAGTTGGAATGTGCCCAGGAATATGACATCCCATCCTGTCGATTGGCAGTAGACGCCGAGAAAGCATTTGACAGGATGGGATGGTGTTTCCTAGAAGAGACGCTCAGGTAATGGGGAATAGGTCCTTTTGCTTCTGGAGAAGATAATGGTTTTATATCATAATCCAAGAGCTAGAATTCATACAAATGGAAGTGTATCCAAGCCAGTAATAATATCAAATGGAACTCGACAGGGTTGCCCCCTCTACCCTTTGTTCTATGTATTAGTAATTGAACATCTGACCACTGCTATTCACAAAAATGTGATATACAAGAGATAAAAGTTGGGGAAAAGGAATACAAAATGTCAGTACATGCAGATGATTTACTGTTATATGTTACTAATCCAGTAGTGACAATACCGAATCTCATCCAGGAATTTAACTGTTTTGGAATACTAACTTTAAAGTCAATAATGACAAATCAGAGGCTCTTAATATTGCATTAACAAGTAAGATGGTGGAGCTTCTCAAGAACATGTTTTCCTTTAGATGGCAAAAAACAGCCATTAAATATATGGGACCATATATTCCTAGGGATTTAACTAAACTCCAAGAACTTAATTATCTTCCGATAATACAAAATATAATAAGGATGCTGCAACAGTACGACAGAATGGTTTTCTCCTGGATGGGAAGGATTTATATTATAAAAATAGACATACTGCCAAAAATTCTATATATATTTCAGACAATTCCAATATTCTTTCCAACAAAATTATTGGAACTGCGGAAGGCTATAGGGAGTTTTATATGGGTGCATAAATTAGCTTGAATTAGAAGGGATATATTAATCAGGGCAAAGAAAGATGGGTAATTATCCCTTCCAATGTATCTCAGCTCGGTATTTATATCTAGAATAGTGGACTGGTTCCATAATGCAGACAGTAAACAATGGGTGAAGTTGAAGGAAGATGCCATGGCTATAAAATTAAAATCCCTACCATGGATAAAAAGAGATCACCAACCTCCCAGGAGAGATATGCCATTTTTGGTACACTCAACACTGAGAGTTTGGGATACATTATTGAAAGGAGGGAACTGGTCTACTCATTTTGGACCAATGACTCCATTATTCGATAACCTGGATTTTTCACCAGCAATAGAAGCTCTGACTTTCCTGAAATGGCACAGAGATAGGGATGTGAGGGTGGTGCAGACTCTGGTGGAGAACAGGCACCCTCCATTGGACTCTTTGGGTCTAGATAATAAGACTAAATGGATGCAGTATCAGCAACTTCAAACTTGTATTTAATCTGTGACAAAAAACTCTTTATTAGATAGACCATTAACAGCATTTGAACAATTATTATTACAAGAACATAGACCAGCTCATGTCTTATCTATATTATACAAATACTCAAATAATAAGAAAAAAGAGTTGACATATCTAACTAGGTGGGAAGAAGAACTGGGGATAACTATTCCTAGAACAGTGGGAAAAAGCATTTTTATCAACTCATAAATTATCTTTATCAAATAGACATCAGGAAAGAAATGATAAAATTATTCCAAGATGGTATAGATGCCCAGTAGACATGCATACAATAAATAAAGGGAAATACAGAGGTATGCTGCAGAGGTATGCTGGAGATGTCAAAATGCAAGAGGTACAATGTCACATATTTGATATTATTGCCCAGAGGTTCAAATATTTTGGTCATAGATCTATAATATATATCAAACTATTACAGGACAAAAAGTACAACCAGATGTATTAGTACCAGTGTTATCAATGATCCCTGGCTCTATGAAAGTTATTAAAAGAAACATCTTAAGGCATATGCTAACAACAGCCTGGACCATCATAGCCCGAAATTGGAGGAAAACAGCAGTTCCCTCTGTGGGAGGAATGGGTGTGTGAGATGAGTGAGATGCAGTCATTGGAGACAATGATAGCGACAGAAGCAGGTTTTAAGGATCAAACCTTAAAAATATGTCAAAAATGGGAGGAGTTCAGAACCTCTGTAAGCTTATCAAATAATAGATATAGTAGTATTGCGGGCCCCCCTTTTTTTTGTTTTCTTTATTGGGTGTACGTGGATGAGTGGTGTGTTTATGTGGTTGAGTAAATTACTTATATAAGTATCGAGATATATATTGGGTAGATTTATGAGTTAAACGTAAAGTTGATTTTTTAACTATCGAATTATGTGTATTTGTTGTGTAAAATTGAAAAATCTATAAAATAAAGATTAAAAAAATACTCAAACTTTATTCTTTAAAAAAAAATGCATTTCATCTTCTGACTACCTGTCACATTTTTGGAGGCTTTGAAGTGATATGGCAGTAGAAACACAAAGTGATCAAGTTTTGTGAAGCAGACTACCAGTGCTATTTGATAACAGGCATAGTAAATCTTTTGAAGATCTCTTTTTTTGCAACAAACTTTGGAAATGAAAGAAAGAAAATGAAAATGTAATTTTATACAACGTTGTCATTGAAAGACAATGAAAGAAAAGTAAAATGATAAATATTTAGAACACTATACTGGTGCTGGATGACAATCAGGACACTGGTTGTGGCTGACACTGGTTTTCAAACACTGTACTGGTGCGTTGCTGGATATCAATTAGGACACTGGTTCTGCCCAAGGTTAGTATTAAAATACTGTACTGGTCATAGCTGGGGATCAGGACAGTGGCACTGGCTGACACTGGTGATAGCACACTGCTGGTGCTGGCTGGCAATCAAGACATAGTCGCTGGCTGACACTGGTATTAGAAGACTTTACTGGTGCTGGTTGGCAATCAGAACACTATGGCTGGCTAACACTGGTGTTAGAGCATCTCGCTGATGCTAGCTGGCAATCAAAACACTGGATGTGGCTGACACTGGTATTATAACATTGTACTGGTGTGGACCAGTGATCAGGACACTGGCACTGACTGACACTTGTAATAGAAAACTGATATTTGTGCTGACTGGTGATCAGCACACTGGCACTGACTAACATTTCTGTTAGAACACCAGTACTGTTGTTGGTTGGTGATCAGGACAATGACAAAAGGTTGAAAATGAACTCTTATCTGCCATTTATATTTCTGCCAGATAGCTGCAAGGTCCATGACTTCCAGCTAAATTAAGCAGTAAAGCTTTGTTAAGGGTCCACCTCAAACTAGTTTGTTGGACATTGATGGAGTGGCTCTAAACTGATAAGGCAGTGCCTTTGCTCTCCCCCCTTGGAAGCATGCATTAGACAGAAAATGTGAAAAATAATTCGGTTACAACTGGATCAGAGTACTGACCCTCTCTTTCTCAGTCTGCCTTATGCCCTGTACACAAGGGCTGGATGTCGACAGCATCAGCCAGTTTCATAGAAACCAGCCTACATTCGGCCCGTGTGTACTGCAGCCGGTCTGACAGAAGTCAGATGTTCGAAGGGGCAAAACCGAAAAAAGGTCTGCCGACTGGAGAGTCTGCTGGCCAAATGGTCTGCCGACCGGAGTGTTCTGGTAGGGAGGCCGCCCTCCTGTCAGAACACAATAGAATAGCAGGGGAGATCTCTGTACTAACATCAGCATTTTAGTACAGCGGCTCTGACATGAGCTGTCAGTTTTTTTCATTCAGCCTGCTTGAACGGAAAAAAAATAGGAGTCTGTACTAGGCTTTAGACTACAGGGAATTACTGGAAGTATAAATAAATTCACATTATACTAATTATATTTGAAATGATATTAAACACATTTTTTTTTATTAAAGAATACATATCTCGATTATATGATTTCTCTATCTGCTTTTAGTTCAGTTTTAAAACGTCTTTGTGTTTCCATAGTCTGTGTCTAAGGGTGAATTCATAAACTTGTAGTATACCACAAGATAACCTACTAATATATTCATGACATGGCTGTCTGGAAGCTTCCCTAATCCATGGACAATCATGTAGAACTTCATGAAAACCAGGTCATGCTACCAATGAAACAAACAAGAGGCAAGCAATTTCTTATGGATCCTACAATCATGACTTGTTGACCTTCTTCAGAGATGTGTTTACATCGGTGTAAATCATACCAATATCAGATTTAAAGAGAAGAAAAGATTTGTTTCCAATGTATCACTGCTTAAATCGAATGCACAGTCTATACAGAATTCATGTTACAGTCTCCCCTTTTTTACAGATGGTAAAAGAACAAAAATCTAAATGTTGTAAAGGTATAGTCATTATCTTTAAAGATGCACATTTAAAGCAAACTTGTCACTAAAAAAAATCCTACTTTACCCTCCTGCTTTATAATGGGCATCCAAAATGCTTTTAAACTGAACTTCCGGCTGATAAACAATGTGTAAAAGATAGAACTTATTTCAATTTCGTTTTTATTGAGTTTTCAAGATCAAACAGAAAGTTACAAGACATCATTGTAGACATGTGAGTGTTATTAGCAAGCATAACGATACAGACAATCAAGTTTGTGTTAATCATGTACATTCTCATAGGAGTACGTTTGCTTCCTATACTGGTCACCATCACCATTCCGGTGGGGGCGGTGCCCTCCCCACACCCGACACCCCAATGGGAGCTAACTGTGCCCTGATGTGGAGTATAACGCCCCCCCCCCCCGACCAACCACAATGGGACACTTCCCCCTGGGGGACATCCCATCTCCAGGGAACCTACAGGCACCCTGGGTCATTCTGTTCCAGACAGTTGCCAGAATTTCAGATGTACCATAGAAAATAATTTTTTTCATTACGATGGTCCAGTATACTTTCCATTTAGTAGTTTCATTGAAATATCTAGTAGTAAGGGATAAATTACAAAGGATAACATAAATAACAAATTTGAAAAAACGGTAACTAGTGCTGACTACCATTCACCTCCTCACCACAACTCCTTCCTTAAGACTTGTAATGATAAGCATATAATCTCAGTTTACATCTCTAATAGTGGATATTCTTTTAACCAATATTTCCAGTTATCATTAAATTTTTGGATAAAGTCTTGGTTGAGAGCCAGGACTTTTTCACATTGCACAACAATCTGTATTCTTTTAATAGTATCTGACACATCAGGGGCTTTATTTGACTTCCACAAGTATGCGATAGTCATATGAGCAGCAGTGAGAATCTGGATTACCACAGTATGGAATTGTTTGGGGATAGTTCCTATATTCAAGTGAAGGAGGGCTAAATCCATTCTTGAAGAAATGAAAAAGCCCGTAATTTTGGATATGAGGGAGAATATGCCGTTCCAGAAGCTACGTAAACATTTGCAGGACCAAAATATATGGTACATGGACCCAAATTCCTCACACTCTCTCCAACACTTAGAGTCTGCAGAAGGAAAAATCCTGGACAGTCTAGAGGGAACTAAATAGCTTCTATTAGTCATTTTCAGAAAGTTGTCCCAGTGGTTGACACATTTGGAGGCTCCAAATGTTGCTTGTCTGGCCTTTTCCCAATCCCCAACACTAAAGGGAGATTTAAGATCTTTTCCCCACGTTAGCATGTAAGATGATTTAACACTGACCTCTTTAGACTGTAAATACGCATAATATCTAGAGATGCCTCTCCTTTTGTACGGTCTATTGTTAAGGCCCCGCCACAACTCTTCATTCACATTTATGTAATCCATGGGAGTGTTTTTAACCAAGTGTTTGACTTGAAGTGTTTCATAGTGGTTATAAGTCGGTAGGCTACTGGTCAGGTCTGTAACAAACCTAATTCCCTTCTTCAGCCAAGGGAGAACTTTAAGTGACGGGATTAGATACTCTAAAACTGAAATTGGGGTCATAACCGCAAGGTAATCTTGTTTTGTAGCCTGTATTTGATGGGCTAATTCCCAAGCATGTACTGAGGCCTTAATGGTTGGTAGATTTGGCATGTACATTTGGAGGCCCGTTCTATTAGCTAGTAACAAGGAAGGGAGATCCCTCGATGATGTGAGAGCTGCCTCCCAATCCACCCACAGTTTAGCAGAAGGCCTATCAAACCATGAGTGGAGCTGCTCCATGAGTACTGCAGTATGGTAAAGTTTTTGAAACATTGAAAATTGAATTTTAGGGATCTTTCCTTGTCAGATAAATTTTTTTATTAATATGTCGATTTGCTTGAAAAAGTTAGGTGGAAGTATTTTGGGAAGTATTAGCATTTTAAATGCCGCCATGTGTCCTAACCAGTTGAGTTCATATTTTGCAATACATTGGGTGTCTAGGGAGATACTGTGTATACTTGGTTGGAAGTTGACCTTATATGTGTTGGTAGTAAGAGTTGTCAGGGTTATACCGAAATAGGGTAATTTGTTGCGTTCCCATACATAGGGAAATTGTTTTTGTAGGCTAGCTAACTTTAGGGCAGAGATATTAATAGGTAATATAGTAGATTTGGTTGTGTTGAGTTTGTAGTAAGAAATCTCACTAAATTTAGTAAGGATGGACTGAACCGCAGGAAGAGATGTCTCCGGGTTGGTGAGGGTCAGCACCACGTCATCCGCAAAAAGGCAGATTTCGTGATTCTGATCCACCACCACTACTCCCGTGACCTCCCGACTGTTCCTAATTGATTCAGCCAAGGGTTCCATTATGAGTGTGAAGATGATGGGGGACAGGGGGCACCCCTGTCTAGTACCGTTGGTTATTTGAAAGGGTGTAGATAAGGCATTGGAGGTGTATATATTTGCATAAGGGTTAGAATAGAGTGCTAGAATAGCACATTGTGCAAGACCTTGTATACCGAATTTGTCCAGGGTAGCCCGTAAATTTCCCCAGTGCACCCTATCAAACGCCTTCTCGGCATCAAGGGCCAAGAAGGTCGCAGGTGTTTTTCGTAATTCCACAATGCGGACCAGATCAAGCATGTGGCGGGTGCCGTCTGGGGCCTGTCTACCCTGGACAAATCCCACCTGGTCTGTTTTAATCAATTTAGGAGTAAGTTTAGCTAATCTATTTGCCAAGATTTTTGCATAAATTTTGAGATCAGAATTCAGTAATGAAATGGGGCAAAAGTTTTGTGGGCAGTCTGGGGGTTTACCTGGTTTGGGAAGCATTACTATTACTGCTCTAAGCATTTCAGAAGGAAATGCTGCCATGGACGCTGCCTGGTTAAACAGTTTGTCTAAGTAAGGAATCAGACTGTTAGGAAATGTTTTGTAATATTCTGCAGAAAATCCGTCTGCTCCCGGTGACTTATTGTTAGGTATATTTTTTATAACAGCCAGAATCTCATTTTGTCTCAAAGGGGAATTTAGTGTTTCAAGCTCCTCTGTAGACAGCTTTGGCAGAGATAACGAGTCAAAAAATTCAGCTATCAAGGAATCCGAGGGGTCTTAGGGTCTTTAGATAGATTATAGAGGTCTGTATAGTATTTACAGAAGGTCTCAGCTATATGATTTGGGTGGAAGACTTTAGTTTGGGTGTCTGGGTCAATGATAGGATCCTGTCAGAATCTGACCATATTTTAGTTACTTATATAGCACCATCAATTTATGCAGCACTTTACATATACATTGTACATTCACATCAGTCCCTACCCTCAAGGAACTTTCAAAGGTCCCTAATTCACATTCATACATACTAGGGATGATTTAGACAGGATTCAATTAACCTACCAACATGTCTTTGGAGTGTGGGAAGAAACCTACACAGGCAAAGGGAGAACATGCAAACTCCAGGCAGGTGGTGTCATGGTTGGGGTTCGAACCAGCAACCCTTCTTACTGCTAGGCAAGAGTGCTACTCACTACACCACTGTGCCGCCTGTATAGAAACAGATCCATGCTGGCACAGTAAGTTTGCATCCCTGGGATGGCTACTGTGGGTTACAGAACACGGTGTCAACACACAGCATGCCTGTATCTCCTGTAGTAAGTTTTACATTCATGCCCTCAACCTAAGCCTTGCTGTGTTCATTGAACTGAATGACCTTGCTATCACAACTGCAGAGTACACAGATGGGGAATGTGCTTCCCTGCTTTGTAAAGTGTGTACACTTACCTGTTCACTTACTATGCAGATCAAAAATGTCACGTGACATCACATGGTAAAAGCTGGCGTCTCACCCAGGTTGGACTGGTGTTGCTTTATATCCTAAAATGTTAAGGTCAAGTGAATGCAGTGGGGATCCCAGGCAGTGTTCAAACTGGGTCCGCGCACTGTATTTTCAAGACTGGCTACTGCCTGCTGGGGAGATACCCACAGAACTTCACAGGGCCTGTTTACTATGCAGACAGGCTCTCCTCCCATAGGGGACAGGAACATAATGGGGGGCTTTGCAGTCATTTGACCAACCGAACAAAACATCCAAAAACTTGCAAAAGTAATTGCGATTATAGTTAGCAAATAACATTTTCGGTATTACAATGTGCTTTTAAGTATGTGCTTTTTAAGTGTGTTCACAAATATGTTAAGGCTTTATTCACACTGTTGTGTTGTGGTAGCATGTAAAGCACTTTCAAATGAGCAAGCTTCTGTAATGTATTTCATGAGTTAATGCACTACACAAATGTAAATAGGCTCTTAAATGTATTTTCTTAAATGTAAGCAATGTAAGTAGATAAACGTGACTTGGTATCAGCTTTCTGCAGTCCCTATACAACAAAGCTCAGAGAATGGAAGGATTATGCAGAATGATCCATTCAGGTGTGTTTAACATACAAGCTTAAGAAAAATGAATAATGAAAAAGTATTTCCATAACCATTAAGTTCAAACAACTAGCAAAATATAAATATGGTTTACATAAACGAATTACATGAAAAATGTGCCAAACAATTACGATTTACCCTAATTAATTACATAAATAAAGTGAAATGTAATTTTAACCACTTTCAGACCAGACCACTTTTTGCGATTCAGCACTGTGTCGCTTTAACTGACAATTGCGTGGTCGTGCAACGTGGCTCCCAAACAAAATTTACGTCCTTATTTTCCCACAAATAGAGCTTTCTTTTGGTGGTATTTGATCACCCCTGCAGTTGTTATTTTTTGCGCTATAAACAAAAATAGAGCGACAATATTGAAAAAAAATATTTTTTTACTTTTGTTATAATAAATATCCCCCAAAAATATATAAAAAAACATTTTTTCTCTCAGTTTAGGCAGATACGTATTTTTCTACATATTTTTGGTAGAAAAATCACAATAAGCGATTATTGATTGGTTTGCGCAAAAGTGATAGCGTTTACAAAATAGGGGATCGTTTTATGGAATTTTTATTAATGATTTTTTTTTTACTAGTAATGGCGGTGATCAGCGATTTTTATTGTGACTGCGACATTATGGCAGACACATCAGACATTTTTGACACATTTTTGGGACCTGATTTATACAGCAATCAGTGCTATACATATGCAGTGATTCCTGTGTAAATGACACTGGCGGTAAAGGCGTTAACCAGGGGGTGGCAGTGTAGGGGTTAAGTGTTCCTAGGGGTGTGTTACTAACTGTGGGTGTCTGGGCTTTATGTTAGTGAACACTGATCTCTGCTGAAATCACATGGAGCAGAGATCAGCGTCACTTGTTGCTAGGCAGAATGGGGATATACTGTTTACAACAGCATCTCCCCGTTCAGCCGCCCCGTGACACGATCGTGGGTATTCCCGCGGCGACCGAATCTGCAGGACCCAAGGCCGGACTCACAGGGGTCCCGACCGGCGACGCGCACGCGATGGCAGGGCGGCATATAAAAATGGACGTACAGTACCTGTACGCCAATATGCCTGCCCGTGCCATTCTGCCGACGTACATCGGCGTGCACTGGTCGGGAACTGGTTAAAGAGTTGGTTCACCTTTACCAAAAACTGCCTATGCAGATAAAGGGAACCTGTAGATAAAAACAAACTATGCAGCTTTAACCAAATTTGAAAAATGCCCTTTCTATAGGTGTAGACCATTTAAATACTTAATGAAGCCTGACTGTAACACAGAGGCGTAACTAAAACCTTCAGGGCCCTGGTGCAATAAACCATGAAGGGCCCCCTGACCTCCCGCCTGGGTCATTCCCTCCAAGCCCAGAGCCCTTCCCACTGATCCCATGACCCTTTACGGTCCGGCAGTGGATCCCTTTCACATGTTGTGCAGTCCTGCAGCCTTGAGCCCCGCCATGGTGGTGGAAGGCCAGGGCCCAGTCACAAGTGTGACCTGCAACCCTGGTAGTTCCGACCGGTGGTGTCAGTGTGGACTGTGAATGGTGTCAGTCAGTAGGGCAGTGAACGTGGACAGTAGTGTAGTGGACATGTCATTAGGGCAGTGAACGTGGTCAGTAGGGCAGTGAACGTGATCAGTAGACAAGTGGATGTGGTCAGTAGGGCAGTGGACATGGTCAGCAGAGCAGTGGACATGGTCAGCAGAGAAGTGGACATGGTCAGTAGGACAGTAGATATGGTCAGTTGGGCAGTGGACGTGGTCAGTAGAGCAGTGGACATGCTCAGTTTGGCAGTGGACATGGTCAGTAGGGCAGTGGACATGGTCAGTAGGGCAGTGGATGTTGTTATTGGGGCAGTAGATGTAGTTAGTAGGGCAGTCAATGTAGTCAGTAGGGCAGTGGACTGTGTTAGTAGGGCAGTGGATGGTGTCAGTAGCACAGTGGATTGTGTCAGTAGCACAGTGGATAGTGTCAGTAGGGCAGAGGATGTGGTCAGTAGGGCAGTGGGTGTGGTAAGTAGGGCAGTTTACAGTGTCAGTAGAGCAGTGGACGGTGTCAGTAGGGCAGTGGATGGTGTCAGTAGGGCAGTGGACAGGATCAGTCCATGCCCTATCAGATCAGATGGTGTCAGTAGCGCAGTGGATAGGGAAAGTAGTTTTTAATTTTTGTTATTTTATTTTGATATTTTTTACCATTTTATTTTATTTTACAATTACATTTTTTAAAGTTTTTTTTTACCATTTTTGGTAGGAGGGAGGCAGTGGAGGGCAGTATGTGGGGACAGCAAGATGGGAGGGGGGGCAGTGGAGGGCAGAATGTGGGAACAGCATCATGGGATGGAAGGGGAGGCAGTGGAGGGCAGTATGTGGGGACAGCAAGATGGGAGGGGGGGCAGTGGAGGACAGTATGGGGGTCAGCATGATGGGAGGGGCGGCAGTGTAGGGCAGCATGGGGGGACAGTATGATGATGATGATTTCTCTCACTTACCTTATCCACAGGAGGTATAAAATCTTGTCAGTTTATTTGTATGTGTAAAAGGATTTTCAGATTCCATCACTTGTAAATTCTCTCAGCTTTAACTTCCTCTTAGGTCATCTCCAGCGTTGCCAACTTACCAGATATAAGTTTACTGGCATGACATCCAAGATTTACTGGCAAAGCCAAGTATTTACTGGTGCTTTAAATAAGTTACAACATCAAATTTTTAAGTGCAAATTTCAGTATTTAGGCTACAAAAAAGCACACTATGCAAATAGCAATGTGATTTAAGGTAGCTATTAGGATAAAAAACATATTTCTGTTACTTTTTTAATAAGGACAGATTATATGGTCCATCAGTTTTTGTCACCCATGTCCAACTGGAGAGATTTCCCCTTAACCACTTCAGCCCGGAGGAATTTACCCCCTTCCTGACCAGAGCACTTTTTTGTGATTCGGCACTGAGTTGCTTTAACTGACAATTGCACGGTTGTACGACGTTGTACCCAAACATATTTGAGGTCCTTTTTTTTCCCACAAATAGAGCTTTGTTTTGGTGGTATTTGATCGCCTCTGTGTTTTTTTATTTTTTGAGCTATAAACCAAAAAAATAGCGACAATTTTGAAAAATACGCATTATTTTTTACTTTTTGCTATAATAAATATCCCCCAAAAATAAATAAAAAAAAACTTTTTTTCCCTCAGTTTAGGTTTCGTATATGTATTCTTCTACATATTTTTTATTTTATTTTACAAAAAAAATTGCAATAAGAGTATATTGATTGGTTTTCGCAAAAGTTATAGCGTCTACAAAATAGGGGATAGATTTATAGCATTTTTTGTATTATTATTATTATTTTTTTACTAGCAATGGCGGCGATCTGTGATTTTTATCATGACTATGACATTATGGCTAGACACATCGGACAATTTTGACACATTTTTGGAACCATTGGCATTAATACAGCGAACAGTGCGATTAAAAATGCATTGATTACTGTAAATATGTCACTGGCAGTGAAAGGGGTTAACACTAGGGGGCGGTGAAGGGGTTAACTGTGTTCCCTGGGGGGTGATTCTAACTGAGGGGTGTGGGACTAACTACAGGAAGTGACAGATCGTGGTTCCTAGCTAATAGGAACACATTCATCCCTGTTCTGTGTCTCCTGGTTGCGATCGCTCGTGGCCGGTGGTCATTGCGACCGTCGGCCATGAGCATCGGCACCCCCGCTGTGCAGCGGGCGTGAGCGCCTGCTGTCTGGACGCCACGAGATCACATACAGTAACAAGATTTTGCGCAGGGGAGCCAACCTGCCGCAGGAAAACTGAGGTGGCTGGTCCGGAAGCGGTTAATTTCTGTTCCATAACCACCAGAGAAAGTGAGGGGAGATCCCTGGTAGCCACTAGGATGACCAAAATTTATGTTCCTAATTCTAAAGACCTCCTGTGTCCATCACCTCCTGTTTCCATTCCTCTATCACCTCCTGTATTCATCAACCCATCTCCCCTGTCTCCATCCCTCCATCGCCTCCTGTCTCCATCAGACCATCCCTCCATTACCTCTTGCCTCCATCCCTTCATCACCTCCCGCCTCCATCCCTCAATCACCTCCTGTCTCTATACCTCCATTACCGCCTGCCTTCAATTCCTCCATCACCTCCTGCCTCCATCCCTCAATCACCTTCTGCCTCCATCCCTCAATCACCTCCTGCCTCCATCCTTCCATAACCTCCTGACTCCATCCCTCCATAACCTCCTGTCTCCATTGCCTCCTGCCTCCATCACACCATCACCTCCTGTCACCATCCCTCCATCACCTCCTGCCTCCATCACCTCCCATCTCATCACACCATCACCTCCATCACCTCTGCCAGCTTCCCTCCATCACCTCCTGACACCATCACCTCCTGTCTCCATCACACCATCCCTCCTGTCTCCATCAAACCATCGCCTCCTGTCACCATCCCTCTATCAACTCCTGCCTCCATCACCTTCTGTCACCATCCCCCCATCACGTACAATACTTTCCCTATAGTGGGCCTTTAGATAATATTTACTCTTTGCTGTTTTGATGTAATGTGTGCATGCATTGACATACATTATGTTGCGCATCAATGTGTGTTGCATTAGGGTAATATATTCATTTGGCACAATGCAGCAGAACAGACAAGTAGGAAAGCTGGCCCCATTTGTAGGAGGAGACTCGTCCTATAAATATCTGCCCCTATTCCTCCCCTTTCCATCTGTGTTTCTCTTCCTGTTATCCCACCCACCTTTATTTTAATTCTTCTGTATTTCCAATTACTTCTTGAGCACACTCCAGGTCACTTTCCCACATTCCTCCTTTACATTTCCTTGATTATGTTCAAGAGACTCCTAGTACGAATGAAAACAGAAAATGCAGAATTTTTTTCAACGCAACATATGCATTACACTGTGTAGTGGTAAACTGCAATGCATGTGTATCAAAAGTGCATTGCCTGAATGTGTTGAATTGCCATTGAAAATGAATGCACTAATGTGTGCATGGTGTGTTGCTGTAACATGCGTGTTAGCATACTAAGGGGCTTCCACATATACCTTTGACTGTGTCTCAGGCTCATCAGAGGGAAGAAGCATCACTCAGAATGGAAAAACATGATTTTTGATTTACCACAAAACCTTTTTCTTTGAGTTCATTAAGGCCCCCTTCACACCTGATCAATTTTAAGCATGATTTGAAGCTTCACCACAAGTGCTTCAAAGCTCGATACTAGGATTTGAGTTTTATTTGGTGGTGTCCATTTACATCTAAATGTAACATTGCTTGAGGCCTATTGCTTAAAAAATACACTAGTCATATTTGGATTAGAGAGTTACATATTTTGGCTTCAATAGACTTCAAAGGGAGTGCTACATTTTTGCCCTGTCTAGAAACTAGCTTTCTATTGGTTAAAAATAACTTAAAAATAAGCCTGCCAACTTGAAACCTATCTTGCTAAGGTGATGGCAAAGAGAAAGGATACCTAGTGAATGAATACAGGCAGAGGGTTGAGGTTCCACAGAGTCACAGGTTTACAAAGTCTATGTAGGTATCCCCTTTTACATAGGCCTTTACCAAAGAATAAGCAGTGCTTGAAAAAGAATTGCTAGAGTCAAAATCTATCTGACGCCTGAGGAGCACTTTTAGAGCAATAGGTAATCCAGGCAAGAGTATGCCCTGAAATGGAATATTCCATGTCTCACACTCTAAGGCCGCGTACACACGGGCGGACTGTTCGCCCAACTTTGTCCGCTGAACAGTGTTTCAGCGGACAGTCCGCTCGTGTGTGGGCTTCAGCGGACAGTTTCAGCGGACAGTCTGACGAACAAAGTTTTTCGGAATTCCCGTAAGACAGTCGGCTGAAACTTGGTTTCAGCGGACAGTCCGCTCGTGTGTAGGCTCGTTCGACAGACTAAGTTTCGCGCATGCCCAGAAAGGATTTACAGGGCGGACAGGGCGGAAGCGCTCGGTCTTGTAAAACTAGTGTTCGTATTGAAGCTAGCATATTCGTCATGCTGCTAATTTTGTGTTTTTTTAATATAGCCCGTTCTTTTCTTCTTCGTAATGCAAGAAAAGTGAAGTAGCTTTGCTGCTTATATTCACACAGAGTTATACCACATGTTTTTATTCATCCTCATCCTATGATTAATCTTCCAATTATAGAAAAAATATATTCAAATTTTTTTTCAAAAAAACCCCACCCAAAAAAAAAAAACACCCATAAAATTTATATATATATATATATATATATATATATATATATATATATATATATATATATATATATATATATATTTATTTATTTATTAAAAAAAAAATATAGAATTTATCTATTACTATATATTTTTGGAACTACTATTGTCATTTTTTTTTTTTTTTGTGGGGGGGGGGTTGAAACAAGATGGACTGACTTGCATTTTTTTTGGCCAAGCAGGACTATGCAAGTACAGATAGATAGATAGATAGATAGATAGATAGATAGATAGATAGATAGATAGATAGATAGATAGATGGATAGATAGATGGATAGATAGATAGATACCCAAACCAGCATTTTAGCTTACACATGATTGCAGGTTCAAAATCAGCAGAGCTTCCCCTCATTTCAAATGTTAAGCCTCAAATTTACAGCGACTGCACTTCCAAGTGCACTTGCAGTGCTTTAAAAATTGCACTTGAAGTTAGCATATTTACATGAACGTGTGTTTTGTAAATAACACCCAGAGTCTTTTGACAATAAACTTTGTTTTTTAAGCCAAAAAAAAAAAAAAAACATACAATATTTTTTTAAAATAATAAAGTTTTATTTTTCCACAGAACAAAAGTAAATCAAGAGGGAGGCAACACTGGAGACAATTTTGACGTTTGTGAAGCCTTTTGTCCCCCAGGCACACATCAAGTGAGTGGCCACCAAAATTCCGAACCTGTGTAGCATGTAAATAGGGAGCACAACCAGGTCCTAGAATCCCAAAGACCAGGAACAGCAGCAGATGAGATCTATGTCCCCAGACTGTGGTACTACAACAGCCTGCGTCTTCTTTCAGAGCAGACTGAAGCCAGGCAGTCACTTGCGACTCTTCCGTCTAGCCTTCCCTCCACGCGTCGCTGGAGGCTGTGCCTCTGGTGGTGGACTTGTGGTAGGAGGAGGAGGAGCAGTAGGGTCTGCGTTATAAAGCTTGGTGGTGGGTGTGAGCTCACCCTTCAGACCCCGTTGGATGGCATCAAAAAATATTGCTTCACACAAGTTGTGCTGTGGTTTGTCCATTTCAAGTAGCTTACTAGCCAGATAAGTGGCATAGGCCTCCTCCGGATTGGGGGGTTTGGACAGAACTTGTGTGGCTTGGCGTATAAGCGCCAAGGACTCCTCCTCTGTACGTGTCATCCTCCTGGGCCTTTTGCTGGCTAGGCGGAGGGGAGGGACCTGGCTTTCAGTCCTACTCCTGCTGGGCCCAGCTAGCTCCTGTGTGTGGCTGGTCCCGGCCTCCTCCTCCATACCACTGGTCCCGGCCTCCTCCTGGGTGAGCTCATCCTGTGTAAAAAACAAAGAAATTAATAAATAAAATATGTCTATATTTTGAAATCATCAATCACTAACAATTTTACAGTTCTCACTTGCAAATACATTTGTCTTGAAATACAAAAGTCTATCATTTTGACACCATCATTTTTCCATCAGTTCACCAAGATTTGAGGCACATTTGTGTAAACTACTGTATCCTTCTATCTAATTTAATTTGTGATGAAATCCTAGATTTGGAAGCAATTCAAACATTGAACTTTACATCATTAATATTTGAGCAATACAAACTTTAGAAACTAAAATATACCTGGCTCCAGCTGGGCGCATCAACTTCGTCCAGCAAGGAAGGGTCTGGATCTTCCAGGGATGGCTCACCTGAGGCGGAGGGAAGGGTGGAGGGACGGGTAGACGGAAGAGTCGAAAGTGACTGCCTGGCTTCTGACGTGTCATCCAGAAAACGCAGCCTGTCATAATACCACAGCCTAAGTACATAGACCTGACCTGCTGCTGATCCTGATGTTTGGGACTCTAGGATCTTTCTGCGCTCCCAACTATACACGCTACGCAGGTTCTTAATTTTGGTGTTCACAAAGTCAGTGTCTGCCTGGGGGAGTCGGGTTTTCACAAACGCCAAAACTGTCTTCAGTGTCTTCTTCCGGGCAGCACGGCTTGAATATTGGGGGTGTTTTGAATCCCAAAGACTACTGTGCGACTCAATTAAATCCAGAAATGTTGAGAGGAAGGCCTCCTCCTTAAAGGGGTCTGGGGTATACCTTTGCATTTTCTGAAAAAAAAAAAAAAAAAATACCAAAAAAAAAAAAGTCAGACCAAATGCACACTATATTGTGACAATGTAGGCGAGACACACACTACCACACACACTACCCCCCCACACACACACTACCCCACACACACACACTACCCCTCCCACACACACACACAAACACTACCCCCGCCCTCCCCCCACACACACACACACACACACACACACACACACACACACACACACACACACACACACACACACTACCCCCCCCACACACACACACACTACCCCCCCCCCCACACACACACACACTACACACACTACTGCCCCATACACACACACACACACACACACACTACCCCTCCCACACACACAAACACTACCCCCCCACACACACACTACCCCCCCCCACACACACACTACACACACTACTGCCCCATACAGACACACACACACACACACACACTACCCCTCCCACACACACAAACACTACCCCCCCCACACACACACACTAATACCCCCCCCACACACACACACACTACACACACTACTGCCCCATACACACACACACACACACACACACACACACACTACCCCTCCCACACACAAACACTACCCCCCCCCCCCACACACACACACTACCCCCCCCTATACACCCACCTCCACCCCCACACTACCACACAAAACACCAACCCCACTCAACCACCAACCCACATAAAAATCAATTAAACATCAATAAGATTAAATTTCAATATACACATTCCTAACGCAGGCTTTAAATTAAACGAAAATAAAACGATAACTATCTTACCGTCGCGTGTAGCACTCGCTGCTTCCGTTCGGACAAGCGTACGGCCTCGCGGTAACGCTTTATATACAGCGCATGCGTTCAGGCTCCGCCTGTGTCGCCCGCCCCTGACGTTCCTTGTGACCGTATTTCCCCGCCCCTTTTAACCTCGTTCCGCTGTGGATGAATGATAGGAGAAAATGGCGGACGCAAATTCAATTAGCAGCGTGAGCAGCGCGGAGGAAAGCCATGGACCCCATGCTTCCGGAGCAAGGAGGAGATATAAGGCCACCAATATGGCCTTTGAAGAGATGGTGGAGATGGTGGCTATATTAAGAAGGGAGGACTATGATGGGGAACATGGCCCGTACCCCAAACCTAACGTCCGGAAAAGCGCCATCTTGGATAAGGTCGTGACATCGTTGCAGAACAAATTTGGGGTACAAAGAGGCAAGGACCAGCTCCGGAAACGATGGTCCGACATCAAGTCCAGGGAGCCGGACCAATATCGCCACATCAAAAAGGCCCTGAAAAAAGTGAGTAAACTCCGCGTTTCTCGTGACTGTCGGATATAATCGTTCGTGTAGGTATTGTATGTAAATCTGGCGGATTTGTTCGTAATCGTTCGTGTAGGTATTGTATGTAAATCTGGCGGATTTGTTCGTAATCGTTCGTGTAGGTATTGTATGTAAATCTGGCGGATTTGTTCGTAATCGTTCGTGTAGGTATTGAATGTAAATCTGGCGGATTTGATCGTTCGTGTAGTTAATAGTTCATGTAATGAGCGCATATGGTTGTTTGTATATGTGGGCGTAAATAGCATGAATTTGTATATGGTGTAAATTTATCTGGTGTTGGATTAGATTTTAATTAGTTATTAATTTTTTTGTATTGTTCATGATAAACTGAATTGTCACGCTCAGTTTATAGGATATAAGTTTTTAATAAAGTTTCATAAATTTATTCAGTGCAATGTCGACTCAATCAAAAAAATGAGATAGATAGATAGATAGATAGATAGATAGATAGATAGATAGATAGATAGATAGATAGATAGATAGATAGATAGATAAAATGCTGGTTCAACATCTGGACTGGGAAACATTTAAGTGTAGTTTGGGACATCATAGAACATTTTTTGACATAATCACACACAGGTACTCCAGGGGATGATTCGAGTGTGTCCGTCTGTGAAACTTGGACAAAAGATATAAAGTATCACAGTTTGGTTAAAGGCTAGGTTCACATTGCTGCAATGTACGAGATCAAATGTGATTTGCACCGCACTGCAGTGCAAATCACATGTGATCTCTGTGTGATGCGATTTCAGCCATACATATAGTATGGCTGAATTCGCATGGCATCCGGCCCAAACTTGTACATGGCCCTTTTTTTAGTCCACAGCCGAATCGGATCACATGGGTGTTCACACCATGTGGTCCGATTCCTGTCCGAGTTCAAAGATTGCACTGTGAAATGAGAACTAATTTGGAGGTGTCAATAAAACTTTACACTGATACTCCCAGCAGGTCACATAGGGCAGTGCGAACTGCACATGCGATGCGTGAAACCACAGTAGATTTGCAGCGTTCACACATCGCAGCAGTCTGAACACAGCCTAACTAAAAAAAAGTCATTTTAAGGATGTATTAAACTAGGAGCTTGTAATAACCAGCTAATAATTGTACACCACTTCAAACCAATGTTTCATATTCAAATTTCTGTACTCAAATATCACTATGCTTAAAAGTATCCTTTTTTTTTTTCATTCTCATAGGGGAACAAAGACTCAGACAAGAGGCGGAGCAGCCCAGGACCCCCAGACCTCGCCAGCCTGATTGGGCACTTAGCCCCAGCCCCGCGTCGGTATTGGAGCTGCCCAGCCCTGTGTCCCAGAGGGAGCAGCCAAGCTCGGTATCCTCCGCTGGACCAAGCTCCGTAGCTCCTCTGGATCAGCCGAGCCCAGGGCTAGATGTGGAGGAGGAAGAGGTGGTGGAGATACACACCCCACAAAGTGAGTGTCTGACAACCCAGCTTAAGGTAAACAATTAATGGCTGTATATGTTAACCAATTTTTTATCTACACATGTTTTTAGGTGATGATCTGGTTGTGGAAGGACAACAAGCTGCAGAGCCATTTACCTCTGACAGTGCCCAGAGGCTGATTGGGCAGATCATGGCCTGGAATGGCAGGATTGATTTCATGGAGAACAACATCCAGGCCATGCAACACCAAATCCATGCCATACAACAGCAACTGGTCACTATGAGGCAGGAAATGAAGAACATGATCGATGTTTTAGGGAGAATCTAAGCCCCTTTTCCCTAAAACACAATCGATCATGTTCTTCATTTCCTTGCCAAAAAGTTTTTAATGTTTTTAGAACATAGTTTTTAGAGGCCAAATTTTGAAGATGCACACGGTGTGTCAACATGTGCTATGTGCCATCAGAGGATCGCAATGGACGCATTTGGTGTTTGCAAACCCTTCCTCATTCTAGTATGTGAGAGGAAGGGATTGCACACACCAAACACGTCCATTGATCACTCATGATGGTACATAGCACATGTTGACATTACCAATTTTTGGTGTGCATCTTCAAAATTTGGCTTTACCCCTTGTTTTATGTAAATAGTTAAAAAGATGCTTTTATTTTTTTATTTTTGTGATAATTGTATTTTAGATATATCTATATATTTCTATGTTTACAAAAAAAGAAAAAAAAAAAAAAATTAACAATTCCAAAAAAAAAAAAAACACAAAAAGAAAAATATCTAAAAAAGAGGCACTGGTTGGAATGTGCACTATTAAAAAATCAAAAAAAAGATGTGTGTGTGTGTCTACTTCTTTCAATACTCAATACCAGTTTGGGAAGTCATTTTGTGTTTTCTGTCACAAAGGGCCTTATTTCCTATTGTCAAAAAACACTTTGCTATACAAATGCACTAGGACAGGAATATGCAATTAGTGGAAATCCAGCTGTTGCAGAACTACAAGTCCCATGAAGCATAGCAAGACTGACAGCCACAAGCATGAGACCCAGAGGCATGATAGACTTGTAGTTTTGCACCAGCTGGAGGTTGGCCAATTGCATATCCCTGAATTAGGACAATATGTAGGAGACAAGCAACGTGAAAAGCAAACAAGAACCAAACTTAAAAATTTGAACAGACAATACATATTTCAAGAAAAATACATTTTTATTGCTCAGCTGGCATTGGAATAGCCCCCCTACCATTAAAATAGCTGACATAGCGGTCACACACCTCACGTGCTGTTTGGGGGACTAAGCCAGGAAGGGCATGATCCAGCCCTGTCAGTTCTGGAAGTATTTGTCCGGCCTCAGGCCCAATAGGCTGCAGGTACTGGTTACCTGAAAATTTCCGTAGAAAATTGTGCAGAATGCAGCAGCACAGAATCAGATAGTTCAGTTTATATTCTGCAAGGTTGATGGCTGTCAGTAACAGACGGAACCGGCTGGCCATAATGCCAAAGGCACTCTCCACAACCCTTCTTGCTCTGGCCAGCCGGTAATTAAAAACCCTCCTCTCCGGGGTGAGGGTCCTTTGGGGGAAGGGTCTCATAAGATGTTCACTCAGACCGAACGCTTCATCAGCCAGAAAAACAAACGGTAGCCCCTCCACATTCTCGGCATCTGGTGGCAAGTCCAGGCCACCAGTGATAAGACGGTGGCAGAACTCGGTCTGCCTAAAGACTCCTCCGTCAGACATCCGGCCGTTCTTCCCCACATCCACATAAAGAAAGTCACATTGTGCCGACACCACTGCCATTAGCACCACACTATGGAACCCCTTATAATTCCAATAGTAGGACCCCGAATGGGGTGGGGGCACAATCCTCACATGTTTCCCGTCGATCGCCCCTCCGCAGTTGGGGAAGTCCCAACGGGCAGCGAACTGGGAAGCCACAGTCTGCCATTCCTGTGGCGTGGAAGGACACTGGGGAGTCAAACACAGGAAAAAAAATAGTCATTAAATAAAAACAATTCATAACAAATAAAACTCAAAAACATTTTGGAACAACAGTTAAACAGAAATATTGCAAATTTGTTTTCTGCCAAAAAAAAAAAAAAGTAGGCGGACCAATTCACAGATTAATCAGCCCTCTGATGGACCAGGGGACATAAATTAGGTGGGTAAATGGGGTGGGGGGTCTAATTAATGAGTATCCAACACCTGCAAGCAATTTGAGTGGGGTGGGGGGACTAATTAATAAGTATCCAACACCTGCAAGCAATTTGAGTGGGGTGGGGAGACTAATTAATAAGTATCCAACACCTGCAAGCAATTTGAGTGGGGTGGGGGGACTAATTAATAAGTATCCAACACCTGCAAGCAATTTGAGTGGGGTGGGGGGACTAATTAATAAGTATCCAACACCTGCAAGCAATTTGAGTGGGGTGGGTAGACTAATTAATAAGTATCCAACACCTGCAAGCAATTTGAGTGGGGTGGGGGGACTAATTAATGAGTATCCAACACCTGCAAACAATTTGAGTGGGGGGAATAATTAATGAGTTGACAATCCATATCTATATATCTATATATATATCTATATCTATATATCTATATATCTATATATCTATATATCTATATATCTATATATCTATATATCTATATCTATATCTATATCTATATCTATCTATCTGTCTATCTATCTATCTATCTATCTATCTATCTATCTATCTATCTATCTATCTATCTATCTATCTACACACACAGGGTGTATACAAAGAGTATACAAAGGGTGGGGGGGCAAGTAAAATAGTACAATGGAGCTGACAATATGAATTATAGAGAAAAACAGTCTCGGCTGTGGGTGTATATGGGGCCCAGGATTGAATGCTGAGGACGTTAATGAAAGCAAATATGCATGTGGGACACAAAAAGGTAAAAAGCTCAAAAAAAATGACAAAAAAAAAAAAATGCATGCATTCATATAAAGGGGACATTCACATCATATTCCTGTCATGGATATTAAAAGTCATGATGAAATGAATACAAACATACAATGCATATAATGCATATAATGCAATATTAAAAGAACAAACTTACCTTCATATATTCCTTCTGCAGGACCCGAATAATGGCAGAACAGGTCTCTGGAATAATGATCCCCAGAGCCTGGGGGGAGATGCCTGTCGAGAACTTGAGGTCCTGAAGGCTTCTCCCTGTCGCCAAGTAGCGCAACGTGGCGACGAGCCTCTGCTCCGGAGTGATGGCTTGCCGCATGCAGGTATCCTGCCTGCTGATATAAGGGGTCAGCAAAGCCAGCAGACGGTGAAAAACGGGGTCCGTCATCCTGAGATAATTCCTGAAATCATCAGGATTATTCTCACGGATCTCACGGAGTAAAGGCATATGTGAGAATTGGTCACGCTGGCGCAACCAATTCTTTGTCCATGAACTCCTCCTCACCCTGTTCACAGACTGGGCTCGGGTCAAAGTATTAACCCCAACACCAAGCCCCAATATAGCACGAACTCGTTCCCGAGTACGTCCACTCTCCATGGCTTTGAAACGGTCGGCTGGACAGACAAGCTCAACTGAACGCACTGAAGAACAGCCAGACCTATGAAGAACGACCTGAAACCCAGAAACGAGCGGACCAGAAGCGCCTAATAACAGGTACAACTGATCCACGCGTACCGAAAGACAGATACAAACCTCACAGGTAGACTGCGCCGCAGTGAACGGACAAATTAAGCTGAAGTCTGAAAAGCGCGAATCGTCTCTAACCAAACTTCTACTAACGCAAAGTCAGCAGAAGGAGCACAAAGGGTGCTTTGCTGTGTCTTGGACTTCCTATTTCTAGTCCCGTCGTACGTGACGTACGTCATCGCGCACGCTTTCAGCGGACTGTTCGTTCATCGTGTGTGGTCAAGTCCGTTCATGCTAATTTTGAGCGGACTGTTTGTCGGATTGTTTGACGAACAAGGTTGGGCGAACAGTCCGCCCGTGTGTACGTGGCCTAAGAAGTACACTTACGAAGTGCAAGGGTATGCTTTGTGAAATATGTGTTCTCTAGCTTTGAGGAGCATTTGAATAATGAATTTGAGTAGACCCTATCCCATAGGGCCTGGGATTCAACAGTGATGCTGTTAAAGCCAGTGACAGTGTAGCAAGATGATAAACTGTAATTTACACTGTATGATACTGCATGGGATAATAGACTGGGCACTTAAGGAACAGCAGCAAGAGGAAGAGGAGGAATTCCTGGTGTCTCAGGGCTTGCTTTATCCAGACTTCGTAGCTGTAAGGCCACAGCAGGGCCAAGAGGAGCACAAGGAGCAAGAAGAGAAGGAAAATGGGTACAGTGGCGGTGTTGTTAAGGAAGACTTGGGGTAGGCTTCCAGTGATGGTTTTTATTCTTTACAAACCCCAGGAGTTAGACATGCAATTTTTATATAGTGTCTCAGAGCAATTTAATATATTAAGCTGGTACCTGCCTACCCTCCCTAAGTATAGCTAAAATAATCCAACTCTCTACCATCCAAACCAAATAGGTTTATCTTGGTCTCATCAGACCACAGGACATGGTTCCAGTAATCCATGTCCTTAGTCTGATTGTCTTCAGCAAACTTATGCCAGGCTTTCTTGTGCATCATCTTTAGAAAAGACTTCCTTCTGGGATGACAGCCATGTAGATCAATTTGATGCAGCATGCAGCGTATGGACTGAGCACCGACAGGCTGACCCCCCCACCCCTTCAACCTCTGCAGCAATGCTGGCAGCACTCATACGTCTATTTCCCAAAGGCAACCTCTGGATATGGTGCTGAGCACATGCGCTCAACTTCTTTAGTCGACCATGGCGAGGCCTATTTTGAGTGGAACCTGTCCTGTTAAGATTACCTGGTTGGGTGATGTGCTAGCCATCCTGGTTTGCACTAGTGTGCGTTGGCGCGTGTTCCTGTGTATGCTGGTGTGGGCACTGGTTTGCATGCTCTGCTCCTGCTCAGCACCCATTGTATGAATACCTCTCCCTTCATTATATAGACATGCCTGACCATTATCAACTTTTGTGAGTAGCCATTTGGCTGTATGTTTTTTTATTATATTAAATGCAATCTTATGCACTTAGTTTGGCACACTTCTTTCTTTCTTTGCATTATATTTTTCCTAGAGAGTGGTGCTTCTCCTCTCAAGATTGATGCTGCCACTGGTGCTTTGAACTTGAACTTTTATTGACTATAATAATTTTTGGGAAATTATATATATATATATATATATATATATATATATATATATATATATATATATATATATATTTTTTTTTTATCTCCCCCTTTTCCCCTACCCTCCCCTTCTTTTTATGAAAAAATTGAGTTTTTGCTGTGATTGGTCCATTGCGCCATCTCATCATTATTTTTATTTAAAATATAAGTATTTCATTTGTAAACCTGAAAACCAAGCAATCTAAAAATCTGATTAATTATTTTGCCATTTCAGGTTTGCTTTAAGGAATAAGAAATAGCTAAGCATCAAGTAACTAAAACTGGTAGAATGCTGGTAGGTTTATTTTCCTATTGCTCCAATTTTTTTCATAAGAATAGCATTCAGAAAGAGAATCATTCCAGTCAGGTCTAGAGCACTATAAGAATTTAGTAATCATTTTGAGAGCATGAAGTTCTCATATCATTCATTACAGTTGGCACATCTGTATTCAGAAGGTCAACTAAAAACAACAATCTAGCCACAAATGATGCCGCAATTATGGGTAAACGCAAGAAGGATGAATCAACAACCAGTATTTTAGATCTATCACCAGCACCATTCAACCCATAATTCTGCAGAGCTGTTACAGAGAGGCTTTCTCCTCCTAAAGAATTGTTCATTTGTTTGATATAATGGAGAATATAGCAGGAAGGGTTATGTTACAAGAGGAAATGGACACATTTCAAGATGATTCCAACCTGACTAACAATGTTCCAAAAAAATGGATACAGATGATACCGAATCCATCTTACCAATGTCTACCCACAGATAAAATATCAGTTTAGTATATACCCACCCTTTACATCTTTACTACTGTTCTTTGACCTTTCTGCAAATGTAAAAATGCAAAAGCTTGGGATATTAAGCCAGTAATAACTGCATAACCTAAAGTTCTATTGCTACATCACCAATCTTATTTGGTGTGAAGTACGATTGCCAGTGGTGCTCCAATGCTTAAGATGTTAACTTTAGCCTATTGGTTCTTCCTTGATCTTGCCACATCTGTCCCCAATAAACACTTTACTCTCAGTAATCTGGATGCCAGAGTGTATAAGAGTCGGCCACTAGAATAGTGGGCACTGTAATATCTTAATCACTGAAGACATATGAGCATCAATGATAGCTGTGTTTCTGTACACAGGTAAAGTTTGGTGGCAGATTTGCTTCCTGCATACATGTGGGTAGGTACTTCCCACTAGAGGTGGCACTTGACCAAAGCGGCAATGCAGAAGGGTAAGGAAGTCATGAGGAACTGGGTTCACAGGGAGACAGTTGTTCAACTCACACTGGTGCCCCCAGGGCAGCTGTTAGAGATCATGGGGCCCCATACTACCTACCTGACAGGGACCTGCTCTCTCCCACCCCCCCAGGTAATATCAAATTATATGTTCGCAAAAAATACACTAAAATCATTATTATATGACCTGTTTACTGCCCCCCACTCCGCTCTCCATCATGAAACATCCCATGTGCGCCCACAGCAGCTGCTGGCAGGAGAGGAGAGAAGCTAGCCAAGCTGTGAGGAAAAGGGCACGGGGGGGTGGCCCAGAAAGCAGAGGGATGGAGGTATGGATTCTAGAACTGATCCCGCTGAAGCACAGCTGAAGGGAGCAGAAGAGAAGCCAGCAGTGCAGTAGGGGAAGGCAGAAGAGGATCAGTGTCTGCAGTATGGTAGTACAGCTGGCCCTCCTGCTCAGCAGGTGCCTAGGCCCGCCTTTTGAACTGATGACTGGGCCCAGTACAGGAGGGCTGGCTGTACTGCCTTATCAGTGGCCCTGGGTGCCCCATGTGGCCATATTGGGTCAGGCAGAGCTTATTTAACCACCTTCAGACCGGACCATTTTGCTGGTAAATGACCAGAGGTCTTTTTACAATTTGGCACTGCGCTGCTTTAACTGGTAATTGCGCGGTCATGCAATGTTGTACCCAAACAAAATTTGCGTCCTTTTCTTCCCACAAATAGAGCTTTCTTTTGATGGTATTTGATTGCCTCTGCGATTTTTTTTTTTTGCGATATAAACGTAAAAAGACCGCAAATTTTGAAAAAAAATGATATTTTCTACTTTTTGTTATTAGAAAAATCCAATAAACTCAATTTTAGTCATACATTTAGGCCAAAATGTATTCAGCCACATGTCTTTGGTAAAAAAAAAGTCAATAATTGTATATTTATTGGTTTGCGCAAAAGTTGTCACATCTACAAACTAAGGTAAGTTTTCTGGAATTTACGCAACTTTTAGTTTACGACTGCCTATCTCATTTCTTGAGGTGCTAAAATGGCAGGGCGGTACAAACCCCCCCCAAATGACCCCATTTTGGAAAGTAGACACCCTAAGGAAATTGATAAGTGGCATGTTGAGCCCATTGAATATTTTATTTTTTTGCCTCAAGCGATTGAATAATGACAAAAAATATATATTTTTTTTTTTTACACAAAGTTGTCACTAAATGATATATTGCTCACACATGCTATGGGCATATGTGAAATGACACCCCAAAATAAATTATTCTGCTTCTCCTGAGTACGGGGATACCACATATGTGGGACTTTTTGGGAGCCTAGCCGCGTACGGGGCCCAGAAACCAAGCACCGCCTTCAGGCTTTCTAAGGGCGTAAATTTTTGATTTCACTTCTCACTACCTATTACAGTTTTGAAGGCCATAAAATGCCAAGATGGCACAAAACCCCCACAAATGACCCCATTTTAGAAAGTAGACACCCCAAGCTATTTGCTGAGAGGCATTTTGAGTCCATGGAATATTTTATATTTTGCCACAAGTTGCGGGAAAATTACAAACTTTAATTTTTTTTAATTTTTTTTTCACAAAGTTGTCACTAAATGATATATTGCTCACACATGCTATGGGCATATGTGAAATGACACCCCAAAATAAATTCTGCTGCTTCTCCTGAGTACGGGGATACCACATATGTGGGACTTTTTGGGAGCCTAGCCACGTACGGGGCCCCGAAAACCAAGAACCGCCTTCAGGTTTTCTAAGGGCGTAAATATTTGACTTCACTCCTCACTACCTATTACAGTTTTGAAGGCCATAAAATGCCAAGATGGCACAAAACCCCCACAAATGACCCCATTTTAGAAAGTAGACACCCCAAGCTATTTGCTGAGAGGCATGTTGAGTCCATGGAATATTTTATATTTTGCCACAAGTTGCGGGAAAATTACAAACTTTTTTTTTTTTTTTTATTTCACAAAGTTGTCACTAAATGATATATTGCTCACGCATGCCATGGGCATATGTGAAATGACACCCCAAAATAAATTCTGCTGCTTCTCCTGAGTACGGGGATACCACATATGTGGGACTTTTTGGGAGCCTAGCCGCGTACGGGGCCCCGAAAACCAAGCACCGCCTTCAGGCTTTCTAAGGGCGTTACAGTTTTGAAGGCCATAAAATGCCAAGATGGCACAAACCCCCCCCCAAATGACCCCATTTTGGAAAGTAGACACCCCTAAATTTAGGGGTACACTAGTGAGACTAGGTAATAAATGGCGGGTGCCCTGAAACTATAAAAAAAATAACTAACCAACCAGCGTCACCTGTAACAGTTATATGGTGATCACTGGTGAAAGGGTTAACTAGGGGGCAATCAGGGGGCTTTATGCGGTAGTATATGGGGGTCCCTGGCGCTATAAAAAGCTGCGGCGAACCTAAATACCTACCTGCCTAACTAGCGTCACCTGTGACACTAATACAGTGATCAGAAAAACGATCGCTTATTAGGCTGGGTTCACACTGGAGCGATGTGGGAACGCCACGAATGCGCGGCGGGTTCCCGCATCACATGCCTCCCGGCAGCAGTTCACACTGCCCTATGCGAACTGCTGGGAGTGTCAGTGAAATGTTAATGACACCCCCAGATCAGTTCGCATATCGCAGTGCGATCTGCAAACTCGGATCGCATGGTGTGAACACCCATGCGATCCGATTCTGCTGCGGACCAAAAAAAGGGTCCCGTGCGAGTTTGCGGCGGGTGCAGCGGGTGCGACACGAATTCAGCCATACTATCTGTATGGCTGAACTCGAATCGCACAGAGATCGGATGTGATTTGACTGCAGTGCGGTGCGAATCACATTCGCTCTCATAAACCGCTGCAATGTGAACCCAGCCTTAGTGACACTGGCGACGGGGGGTGATCACGGGGTTAAACCTTTATTGGGGGGGTTAGGGGGGTACCTTAGAACTAAAGGGGGCTAACC
The DNA here is from genome assembly GCF_037356315.1 of Lithobates pipiens. Taxonomy (NCBI): domain Eukaryota; kingdom Metazoa; phylum Chordata; class Amphibia; order Anura; family Ranidae; genus Lithobates; species Lithobates pipiens. The sequence goes on along the minus strand of NW_027507718.1, from coordinate 346,838,814 downwards.
CTAACTGCCCTAACAGTTATTACAGTCACAAATGACACCCGCCGGGTGATCAGGGGGTTAAACCTTTATTAGGTAATAAATGGCGGGTGCCCTGAAACTATAAAAAAATAACTAACCAACCAGCGTCACCTGTAACAGTTATATGGTGATCACTGGTGAAAGGGTTAACTAGGGGGAAATCAGGGGGCTTTATGCGGTAGTATATGGGGGTCCCTGGCGCTATAAAAAGCTGCGGCGAACCTAAATACCTACCTGCCTAACTAGCGTCACCTGTGACACTAATACAGCGATCAGAAAAACTATCGCTTATTAGGCTGGGTTCACACTGGAGCGATGCGGGAACGCCACGAATGCGCGGCGGGTTCCCGCATCACATGCCTCCCGGCGGCAGTTCACACTGCCCTATGCGAACTGCTGGGAGTGTCAGTGAAATGTTAATGACACCCCCAGATCAGTTCGCATATCGCAGTGCGATCTGCAAACTCGGATCGCATGGTGTGAACACCCATGCGATCCGATTCTGCTGCGGGCCAAAAAAAGGGTCCCGTGCGAATTTGCGGCGGGTGCGGCGGGTGCGGCGGGTGCGGCGGGTGCGACACGAATTCAGCCATACTATCTGTATGGCTGAACTCGAATCGCACAGAGATCGGATGTGATTTGCACTGCAGTGCGGTGCGAATCACATTCGTTCTCATAAACCGCTGCAATGTGAACCCAGCCTTAGTGACACTGGCGAGGGGGGGTGATCACGGGGTTAAACCTTTATTGGGGGGGTTAGGGGGGCACATTAGAACTAAAGGGGGCTAACCCTAACTGCCCTAACAGTTATTACAGTCACAAATGACACCAATGCAAAAAAAAAAAAGCAATTGGTGTCACTGTGACTGGGGGGGCAGGGGTAATTGGGGGGTGATCGGGGGGTAAAGGGGGGGTGTGAGTGTGCCTGGCATGTTCTACTGTGTAGTGTAGTGCTTGTGCAACTCACCGATGCTCTCTCCTCGGTGCCGGAACGAAAAATACCGACACGAAGGAGAGAATACATCACTTCCTCTCCTGTGTTTACATTACAGGAGAGGAAGTGATGTCACGGGACATTTTCATTCGTCGGGAGCGATCGCGAGGGGGTGGCCATGAATGAATGGCCGTCCCCTCGTCCGGGATCGCTCCCGAACGAATACCGACCGCCGCAGGCACCGGGCGGGGCCCGATCGGGCCCCCGACCGGCGGGCAGGCAAGGACGTACATGTAAGCCCTTATGCCTGCCCGTTCCATTCTGTCGACGTACATCGTCGTGCGGCGGTCGGCAAGTGGTTAAGACTCCGACTCCCAGGTTTGGTGCTCTTTATGAGAGTGGCTAGGGACAGGATCCCTATCTAAAAGGGACAGTGCTTAGGTAGGGAAAGGTCCCAGTAGAATAGGGACAGTGTAAGGACTATGTCTACCTCCCTTTTGGGTTGTGGACAGGCCAAGCCACATTCCGCTCCTCATTGGTCTGCATCTTCAAGTCTTCGGACCACTGTCACTGTTCGTGAGTGGCTCCGGACAGTTGTGCCTACCCGCAGGGCCTGAGTATGTTGTCTTTGAACCTTTCTACAATATAACTTCATTGCCTGACTTGGACTCTCTGTGATTACTCTCTTCCACAGCACGCTAAACACCTTGCTCACATACATATCTTTGTATAAAAAACACAATGAAACCTCAAAATGCATACAGGGATTTTTTTAAACTTTTTTTTTCATCTAAACAAAGTTGTACTACACCAGCCTCACTTTGATTATAATCTTGAAATGTACCTGTTGCTAATGCTGGAGGAGCCTCTTTGTTGCCTCTCACACATATAATTCCAATGTAACAACTTTTCTCACAGTCAAATCAGAATACCAATGTTTGAATCTGGTCAGTGATGCAGGAAGCAGGGTGTGATGGTGGGCTTACCAAGCATTAGCTTAAAGAGGAGGGCCGGTTATACAAAAAAAAAAAAAAAAAGTCAGCAGCTGCAAACACTGCAGCTGCTGACTTAATCAACACACTCACCTGTCCAGGGTGCCCGCGATGTCGGCCGCCCGAGCCCGACCCGTCCCTCGGCTCTCGGGTCCCGGTGCTGCCATTCCTTGTAAGGGAAACAGGCAGTGGAGTCTTACGGCTTCACTGCCCGTTTCCTACTGCGCATGCGCGAGTCCCGCAGCTACTGCGCATGCGCAAGTCCAGCAGCGCTTTCTGAATGGGACGCGCTGTGTTCTGGAACACACAGTTCCCAGAACACAGCGCGACTCATTACCCAGAAGACGCCCCGACGAAGACAGAAGACAGAAGATCTCCGCGGAGGAGGAAGAGGAAGATTAGGAGAAAGTGCCTAGCAACAGGCATTTCTGGTAAGTAAAAAAAAATAATTTTTTTCATTTTTTTTTAATATTTTTTTGTAATTTTTTATATTTTTTTTGTTTTCAGGGTGGCCCTCCACTTTAAGGAGGAAACTCCCATACCTTTCAACTGTTCCTCATTTGAAGTGACTGTCCATTTTTTGGAACAAAATCCCTCTGCCCTCCTTTTGGTTTGATGTACAGATATCTATAAAAATGTACTGTTCAACTACTAAAAGTGTTATTCTGTATTAAATCTTCATCCTATCTCTTTAATACCTTATTTTCTTGTTTTTAAATGCCAGGATAAAGCAAACGTTATGGTGAAAAAAAATTAAAAATATTCTGGGTACAACCAATTATTTTAGCCACATATATATTTTTAATGGTCTACATCAGGGATATGCAATTAGCGGACCACCAGCTCCAAGTCTCTGCCTCTGGGTTTCATGCTTCTGGCTGTCAGAGTCTGCTGGAGGTCCGCTAATTGCATATCTCTGGTCTACATAATTGGGGGTGTGGAGGGAGTTGTATATAGGGCTCTCAAGGCAAAAAAGAGGATCCTCCTATTGGCAGGAAATATGCAGTCTAAATAAACTGGGAGTAGGCAAGCGGATGTCTAGCAATGCACTCCAGCAGAACTTCAATAGAGAGTAGCAAGCTCTAGTCTAGTGGAAGCATTCATCATTATCAGATTTCATTTTTTTATGATTTAAGTATGTTCATATGTGTTTTTCTCTCCTTTTGCTTTAAGTAGATATTATTATATTTTAAAGAGTATTTTTATTATGATATCATTATTTTAATATTTTTTTTTAGATCAGAATAAGGAATATGTTTGTGATTAATTAATTTGCTTGTTATGGTTTTGCTGGTACTTGTGGTCCCACAAACCTTAACCACTTCTTTATGTTGCTGGCATCTCTATTTGCATTATTTTGAAGCCCACTTGTACCTTTTTTTCAGTCTCATGTCAATATTTTTTGTTTTTTATTTGGTTCCTTTTATACAATTTCTTTCTTCCCCAAGCACTTGTTAATCACTTTCACTTGTTCCATTCATTCCCGTTTGTTGTCCTGCTCCAGTTGCATCATAAACCCTACTGGTTTTGAAGAAGGAGCTGGTGCTCATGCTCCCAAATGTCCCACCGCCCCCCTCCTCTGACATCACATCTGGATGCTTGTGTTCCATGCTGGCTCAGCGCGACAGCCCTTCCGACATTCCTGACATGCCGCTCTAATACCGCTGGCCAGTAACGAGACCCACCACCAGGATTGTTAATGCAAATCCCCCTGCTGAAGTGGACATCTCCATATTATTGTTGAGCGTGTTTATCTCAACATTTTGGTAAGTGTTTTTAATCGTTTTAGGCACATTAATGTATTATATTACTGCACTTAGAAGCGACTTCCCTTTTGTTTCTATAATTGGGAGTGTGGCAGGGGTATGTCCAATTCCTAAATACATTGAACCACTCTTTCTCATCTCAAAAAGTTGGGAAGTATGCACACCTACGGCCCTTCCTAGACCTTGTAAAAAGTAGACGGGCTGCTTTTACATGGGATTACACAGAAGATTAAGATAAAGTAGAGTTAAAGTGGTTGTAAACCTTTACATGAACCCACTGAAGTGATTATCCTCAGATGATACAGAGGTGAAACAAATCCACCTACATAGGTTGTATCTGTTTAACTGCAGCCCTCTCTCCTCTAGAGATGTTCAAAGTCCAGAATTTATACAGCTTTTCTCACCTTTGAAAGCAGGGGGCGGGGATCTGAGGTTACACTCTGCAGAGCTCAGTGAGGAGAGCTGAGTGCTGATTGGAGGGAAGAGACATGCCCCCTTCACACAGCACACAGGAACAGAGCTGAGACTGTCAATCACAGGCTGTGTGCTGGAGATCCCGCCCATGCCATTTTTTTCTCTTGGTGTCAGGAAAACCTTCCAGAGGTGACACATGCTGATAACAGAGGAAGGAGGCAGCAGAGAGAAATAACACTCAGTGCTCTGATTGAGACAAGTACAGAATATAGAGGGATATGTTTTGTTCAGAGTTCATATTAGAGGTTTACAACCACTTTAACATATAATGCTATAATGGATTGTCTAATGAATACCATTATTATTTAATTGAATGCTTTTACTTGTTGCCTAGAATTGCTCTTTAGACTTACATTAATAAAATGCTTTTATGGCAGAAATTAACACAAGATTTAAATTGTAAATAACATTTTCAGTGAAAGAATTCTTTGTATTTGGGATTTAATCATTTTTTATTCATCTCAGGAAAGACTGTCATTCCTTTTGATATATGTCAAGTTCCATTTTGATGTCTGTGAAATGGCTTTGGAACATGTACAATAATTGGAAACTATGACTGAAATCAACTTGAAAACAAAACCATTCTACTACTATTGGATATGTAATATGTGTTACATATTTTAAAATGTTTCCCTATTTTTTATTACAAGTTCGTTTTTTTTCCAACATTTTTTCACATTCTTATAACAAAGTTGCATAAAAGCCTCTGTATTTTAAGAGCTTAGTATTTTTACCTTATATAGACAGAATGTTGAAGAGGATGGTTATTTACCATACAAACACATCAACTTAAATAGAGAAAAAGACACAAGAGGACACGTCAGTGGTTATTTACTAAAGGAAAATCCACTTTGCACTTGAAAGTAAACTGAAAGTGCACTTGGAAGTAAAGTCGCTGTAGATCCCAGGGGGACATGCAAGGAAAATAAAAAAAAGCATTTTATCTTGCACATGATTGGATTATAAAATCAGCAGAGCTTCCACTCATTTCAGATCTACCCCTTAGATTTACATGACTGCACTTTCAGTGCAAAGTGGATTTTCGTAAATAACCCCCTTTGTATATTTTTTTTATGGAATACCCTGCAGAAACTCTTCAGGGTGGATTTACTCAAGGAAATTAGGCTGTTCACCGTGCAAGGGATTTGCAAGAGTCAGCAGAGCTTTATCTCATTCACTAAGCTTGGGAGGAAAATTTAGTAAATCAACGCCTTTATATCTCCCTGATTAGCATGTATTTACAAATGCTTACATTCTTTCACTCCTAATCAGTGTCATAATTATGTAATGCGTATTCCCCGATGGGTTTCCTGATTCCAAATGACAAGGACCCTTCTGGCATTGCCCCCCATTTGATACACCAAGGCTGAAGAAGGAGGATTTATTTGGGCTATACATCCAAAGAGGTAACAACAGCAACAAAATAACAACAGTAATAAACAGTCACAAAATAAAACAAATTTGTACAACACAACAAAGACATTACAATAAACAAGTATTTCTGGACACAATCCCCTCTAGGTGCCTGAATCTTAAATCTAGGGAGGGTCCTAATTAGTGGAGATACTTGCCTATAGGCTGAAAGCTCCCAGAGTCACTCCAAACTTTTAATGACCAGTGTGGTATTAGACACTGGGGCCCAGAGTCCTACGTTGGCGCACTCAGATAAATTTGTATTTTATATTCAGAATACTCAAGCGCTGATGCAGAAAAAAAAATATATATATATATATGTATATATATATATATATATATATATATATATATATATATATATATATATACCAAAAAAATTATATAACGAAAAAAGCTGCACCAAAAAATAGTGATCCCTCACTTGAGCAATGTTAAAACTAATAAAATATATTAGTGCGCTAAATTCAAACCTGCGTATTCAGATCAAATCAAATATCACTGTGTCTATACTCAATATAAATTCACAATGATCCAAATCATCACAATATGATATTATATCCCTGTGTATATAATAAATAAACAGAATTAATACCTGTGATAAATTGATATATAAAGATACCAATATAAAGTGCTTACGTGCAAAAGGATATGTGCAAAAAACAAATTAATCCATATAAAGTGCTTATGTGAACGGGAATATGTGCAAACCAAATCAATCCTCGTGATTAGTTGCATAAACTTCATGCAAATATAAAGTGCTATAAGTGCTTGAAAAGTGGTAAAGTACCACCCAAAACTTAATCCATCTAATTATTTACATATAGAATAGTAAGGTGCCTTTGTGTGTGAAAAACCTTATTACTCAATAATTAATTGCCCAATACGTAAACACTTGAAAATCCAATGTTTCTGCAATCAGATGCAATTAATTTCTTGTGCACTAGTCTCTTAATAGCTTTATAACATCATAACATAGTGCGCCGATCTCTTGGCAACTTCATATATGCTCTGCAATTGATAATATATCTTTTCAGCCTCAATCAATTCCAATCTTATCCATACATTCTCATCGCTGCCTATGTCTGGTGTAACGTTTTTCCTTCCTCTTTATCTGAAACTCACTCCACCATCCGCGGGCATGCAAAGAGAAGAGAACCCAGAATAGTGTATTATTGTAACACGGGATACTGCTACAGTGCCTTTAGTGATCCTATTCACGTTTCTCTAAGGATAGCTGTGATCTACAGACCCCTTGGACCAGTATCAACCTTTCTTGATGACTTCTCTGCTTGGCTACACTACTTTTTTTCCACTGAAATCCCCGCAATCATTCTCGGGGACTTGGACATTAATTAATTAATTAATACTAACACTCCTGCCATTTACAAGCAAATCAGCCTAACCTCCTCCTTTGACCTGAAGCAGCGGATACATGCTCCTACTCACGCCGAAGGCAATACCCTTGACCTCGTTTTCTCTCACCTTTGCACTCCATGCAACCTCTCTAACTATCCATTCCCTTTCTCTGATCACCACCTTAGTTTCTCTCTCTCCCTCTCCTCCACCTCCTCTCCCTCCAAACTCCTAAAATTTACCCGCAGAAACCTACGTCATCTCAACCCTTCTCTTCTCTACTCTGCTATCGACAACCTCTATGACCAAATCTCCTACACCAACCTAGCCACTTCTGTCTACAATGCTTCACTTCTAACCTCACTGGAGAGGGTGGTGATAAATGGGGAGTGCTCTGAATGGTCAGGGGTGGGTAGTGGGGTCCCCCAGGGTTCTGTGCTGGGACCAATCCTATTTAATTTGTTCATAAACGACCTGGAGGATGGGGTAAACAGTTCAATCTCTGTATTTGTGGACGATACTAAGCTAAGCAGGGCAATATCTTCTCCGAAGGGTGTGGAAACCTTGCAAAAAGATCTGACCAAATTAATGGGGTGGACAACTACATGGCAAATGAGGTTCAATGTAGAAAAATGTAAAATAATGTAAAAAAAATTGCCAAACTGCTGCTAACAAGTCAAACATAATATTGGCATGCATTAAAAAGGAGATCAACAGAGATAAAACAATAATTCTGCCGCACTACAAGACTCTGGTCTGGCTGCACCTGGAATATGTTGTCCAGTTCTGGGCACCAGTCCTCAGGAAGGATGTACTGAAAATGGAGCAAGTACAAAGAAGGGCAACAAAGCTGATAAAGGGTCTGGAGTATATTAATTATAAGGAAAGGTTGCAAGCACTGAACTTATTCTCTCTGGAGAAAAGACGCTTGAGAGGACATATGATTTCAATATAACATATAATAATACAAATACCATACTGGTGACCCCACAATAGGGATAAAACTTTTCGCAAAAGGGAGTTTAACAAGACTTGTCTCGTGTCCACTCATTAAAAATTAGAATAAAAGAGGTTTAACCTTAAACTACGTAGAGGGTTCTTTACTGTAAGAGCAGCAAGGATGTGGAATTCCCTTTCCCTTTCACAGGCTGTGGTCTCAGCGAGGGGCATTGATAGTTTCAAGAAACTATTAGATAAGCACCTGAACGACTGCAACATACATGGGTATACAATGTAATACTGACATATAATCACACACATAGGTTGGACTTGATGGACTTGTGTCTTTTTTTCCACCTCACCTACTATGTAACTATGTAACTATGTAACCTTCAACTCTCTACTTTGTCCTTCACCACCTCCACCCGCCAACTCACTCACTGCCCAGAAGATCACCAATCACTTCAAACAGAAGATTGATACAATTTGGGAGGAGATCTCTACTGTTCCGATACCCTCCACGCTTTACACTTCATGCCTAAAAGCAGAATCATTACTTCCCTCTTTCAACCCCACCACTATAGACAAGGTTGCTAAACTACTTGGTAATGTCCACCTTACCATCTGCCCTCTGGATCCTGTTCCCTCACAAATGCTATGTTCACCATCTGGCTCTATGCTACACTCTCTAACCCACATCTTCAACCTCTCTCTCTCTCTTCTGGCATCTTCCCCAACTCTCTAAAACATGCACTTGTCAGACCCATACTTAAAAATCCCTCACTGGGCCCATCCAATCTTAACAACCTATGCCCCATCTCCTTGCGCCCCTTCTTATGCAAACTCCTCAAATGCCTGGTCTACAACCGACTGAGCATCCACCTCACTGATAATAACCTTCTTGATCCCCTTCAGTTTGGATTTCGTCCTCAACACTCCACAGGAACTGCTCTGTTAAAACTAACAAACAATCTACTAATGGCCAAAACCAATCGACACTATTCTGTACTCCTACTCCTGGACCTCTCTGCTGCCTTTGATACGGTTGACCCCCCTCCTCCTCAAAAAATGCCACGCCTTTGGTCTCCATGACTGTACTCTTCACTGGTTCTCTTCCTACTTATCCAACCTCACCTTTAGCATTTCTTACAACTCTACTTCCTCCTCCCCTCTTCCTTTCTCAGTTGGGGTCACCCAAGGTTCTGTTCTTGGACCCCTCCTATTTTCAACCTACACCTCCTCCCTGGGTCAACTGATAGCCTCCCATGACTTCCAATACCACCTCTATGCTGACGACACCTGAATCTATTTCTCTACCCCTCAGCTCACTCCCTCTGTCTGCTCACGTATCACTAATTTACTATCAGATATATCAGTCTGGATGTCACACCACTTCTTCAAACTCAATCTATCCAAAACCAAACTTATAATTTTTCCTCCCCCATATGCCCCTTTCCCTTCCCCTGATCTCTCTGTCAAAATTGATGGCACAATTGTAAGCCCACCCCCACATGCCAAGGTTCTAGGTGTAGTCCTGGACTCTGAACTCTCCTTTAAGCAACACATCCAATCACTGTCTAAATCCTGCCGCCTCAACCTCCGCAACATCTCCAAAATACACCCCTTTCTAATCAATGACACAACAAAGCTCTTAATTCACTCGCTGGTAATCTCTCACCTCAACTACTTCAACTCCCTCCCCATTGGCTTACCATTACATAGTCTATGACCTCTTCAAACTATCATGAATGCTGCTGCCAGACTCATCCACCTCACCAATCACTTTGTGTCTGCTACTTCTCTCTGTCAATCCCTCCACTGGCTTCCGCTCAGCCAAAGAATTAAATTCAAAATACTTACAACTACGTACAAAGCCATCCACAATTTCACCCCCAGCTACATCACTAGCCTAGTCCCTAAATACCAACCTACTCATTCTCTTCATTCCTCTCAAGACCTCCTGCTCTCTAGCTCACTCGTCACCTCCTCCCATGCTCACCTCCAGGACTTTTCCAAAGCCTCTCCAATCCTATGGAATGCCCTACCCCAATCTGTCCACTTATCTCCTACATTATTAGCTTTTAGACAATCCCTGAAAACCCTTCTCTTCAGAGAAGCCTACCCTACTTACACCTAACAACTGTATTTTCATTTTCTCCATCAGCTCATCCCCCACAGTTATTACCTTTTGTTTCCACGTAACCCTCCCTTCTAGATTGTAAGCTCTAATGAGCAGGGCAATTGGATCCCTCCTGTATTGATTTTTATTGTATGTACTGTCTGCCCTCATGTTGTAAAGTGCTGCGCAAACTGTTTGCGCTATACAAATCCCGAATAATAATAATAATTGTATACCAAAGCAACACAGCAGAGAGCAGAGATGTTCTTCCTTTAGTCTTGCCACGAAAAGCTAATGAGGCTCTGAAATCTCTGCTCGAAGACTTTCCTAAAAATACTTTATTCATGGCTCAGATGACCTCTCTGTCATCAATTGCTTTTCTCTATGCCCCTGGACTTTTCTTTGTAGTTACACTTATCACTAACAGTCATACAGAGACATCTCTTGTTGTCTGTTTGCTTTCCTAAGTATTTTCTTGTTCAAAGGCTTTTGATTATGTTTTGATATTTTTTGCACTTCTGACATCCTTCACATTTCTCCTCTGGGGATTTTATTTCTCCTAACTCTCAAATATAGTCCTGTTGGTATTGCTTTTATCACTAGGGTTGTAAAAAGTAATTCCCGATGAACCATTGTATGCGCTGCCTCTTTGCCTCCTCATTTCATGCAGATACTAATTATGTGAAATCTCAAATTTAAACTTGTATTTTCTTAGCCTTTTGCAGGCTATATAATTTATGGTAATTTTTTAGCTTCATAATAGTTCAGATTTTGATCCAAGACTTTTTTGAAGAAATCAATAGATTAAAAATACATACCCCTTTATATGTCCATTTGAGTATAATGGTGATGGTATATTAAGTTCAATAATTTTTTTTTTTAATTTTTCAAAGAGAACAAACATTTGATCAATATTGGCTGTATCTAGATTATAACAGAGGGGATCATAACATAAAGAAAAAATAAATAAATAAATAAATAAAGAAAAATCCAGATGTCAGGATAGTTAACAAACCATAAGTAAACATTGGGATAAGTTCTGGTCGCTAAGCATAAGGTAAAGGTGTTGTCCACCTCTTCCAGACACCCCATTTTGGATCAAACTGTGTCTTGGGGGAGGCAACACACCGATTTTTGGTTTAAAAAAAAGAGTAGATAGGTTTGCTCGGAGTATAACAATAAGAAGAAGTGGTGTAGACCTTGGTTATGGTAAATACATGCTGGAATACAGATACAGAGTGTGGCCAAATAGTACTGGGATAGGGGTACCCAAAGTGCCCTAAAATAGTCTCAAAATAAGAGTGTAGATTGCAGAAGAGTGACTTTATTTGGTATTGCAGAATACTTGGTCATACCAGTTGAACCAAGGGGACCATCTTTGGTTGTGGGAATTTAAGCGCCCTTGGGAGGCCGCAAACATGCGTTCGTGGGAACCAAGGGTATGCACTAGGTGGATGACATGGTTTATGAATAGAGGATCAGTAGATTTCCAGTGACCAGTAATAGTCAGCCTTGCTGTCAAGAAAATATGTAGTTATTCCTTAACGTAATTGCCAAGAGAGTTTGTTGATGCCGATGCTTAGCAAGGCAAATTCAGGTGAGTGTTTAATGGGCATATTGGTGATAGCATGCAGGAGTGTGAACACTTCATGCCAAAAGGTAGATATTTTGTTGCAATCCCATAGGATATGGTACAAATCATGGATATGGATATATGTTGCAATCCCATAGGATATGGTACCTGGCTTTCAACAATTCCTCCAGCAGAGCAGAGGTTTAGAAGGGTCAATGGTATAGATCTGGGCTGGCGTAATGTACCAAAGAAGAGTGACTCTGTAGACATACTAGACAAGTTCCCAGAGGTTGGAGGAATGAGTTGCTTGGAAATTAGACTTCAAAGCAGTTTGCCATTGGGATTCAGTGAAACTTTTGCCTGTCATTATATTCTTTGTTGGGAAGTGGGTAATGGTATATTTAAGGGTTCATGAACAAAATTGTCAGATTAATGAGCAAATAAAGTATGCATTTGTGTGTGTTTTTTTATTTATTTATTTTCACTGGTTTCAGACTTGTTTCTGAGTTGCTCATGATAAACTGCTTCAACATTCATATTCAGATGTGGTGGAATGAAAATCAGTTCATATACCATCACATCTTTATGTACGTAGACTGTGCCTATTATCTTTTGAACCCTCAGCTCCTGTTTTTTTTTTCTATAAATGGAGGCTGTAGTTTTTGATTTTCACCATGGTATTACCTACTTGTAACACCACCATATTGACACAATGCCCATTGTTAAGTACACTGGGAATGATTTAAAAAGTTGGAACCAAAAAAAACTAACAAAAAAGCTTAGTTGGTATCCAATGTGACCAGACACATTCTTTGTTAAATTTTGTTTGTAAATGAAAAATGAACCTAATTGTTAATGTAGACAACAACCATCCTTCATCTCTGGGTTTCATAAATCATCTCCATTTTATCTAACTGGTGATTCTTTGGTCTACTGGAAAATGTAAATAAAGGAAAGTTTGCAGTGTGTGTTGGATAGAGGATAGAAGCCATATTCGATTCAACATGTCAAAAACATATTATAGTTTCTGAACATTTGTATTTCGTACAATTGATTAAAATAAATAACTTACAATTATTATATTCTGAAAAGAAAAAGGAAGACAATACTAAATACAGGGATAATGAATAAATCGGAAAAAAAAGTTAGTTTGAAATATCATCTTATCTTATTTAATGCACTATTGGCAGAATGTAGTTATAAAATGATGAGTATCTCTTTCTTTAACGGTAATTACACAGCTATTTCTCAAACTGGCAAGGGACATCATACACCGATACATGTGACCACTGTCTGATAAATGAAATAAAGTATTTAATACAAAACAGAAAACCACCCAAAACAATAAATCATCTTAGCAGTAAATCTTTGTGATTAAATGTTATATTTGTGTTCTGCTGTGCCGTTTCTTAACCTCTGAATGTATCAATTTAAACACTTTGAATGCCGTAAAGTAGGTTGAAAAACGGAAGCCTTATAGTATATGTAAACCCCAACATTGCACTTCTTATATTTGCTCCATTTAGGTCTTTTAAATATTTTTCATTTTCCTTTATCTTTTGATAAGTAAAAAAACTTTATTGATACTTTATATCTGGTGCTGTCCTGTATACTCTATGGCTTTATTACAGATATTGTTACCAGCTCAGCCCTGCCCCACTACCCTCTGTAAACTACAGAACAATTCCCATATGTTATGAAGATGAAGAGATGATATTCTGGGATGACAACATTCCAGTACAGAAAAGTGAGTGAATATATATTTTCCTTAGATCGGAAAGAGTAGTATTTACACTTTAAATAAAAAAATAAATCCAGAAAAAGAAAACAAATGCAGTCACATCTAATGTCTGGTAAACTGTTGCATATCACTTTTCTAATCTTGTGCTTAAAGTGGATGTAAACCCAATGTCATCCTTTCTTTTTTTTTTTTTTTTTTATATTTTTTATTGAAAGGCTAAGACATTACAAATATCCATATAACGTGATGGCAAAACAAACGGATAACACTTGAATATCATACAGGGAGAACGTTTTCAACATGTTTATGTAGCAATATCAATCTCTCTAGCTTAACAAGTACATCAGTTTCTCCTTTTAATGTCAGCCAATAGATTTTTATTTTCATAGAAAAGAACTGTAAAATACAAAAAGATAAGGAAAACGCACATTTAAGTCATAACTTTATATAATGTTTCTAGTACCGATCCAGGGTGCCCATTTAAAGTAAAAGCCAGAGGATTTCCCTTCTGATGTGGAAAGGATCTGTTCGTACTTAAAAGTTACATCCATTGTCTTATTCAACTCACTAATATTTGGGGGGTCGGGGGACTTCCATTTTTTGGCTATTAAGAGTCTAGCTGTTGTCAAGATTTGAACCACTATAAATCTAAGAGATGGAGGAAATTGATCTATGCGGAGGTTTAATATTGCTAGTTCCGGTGTAGCCACACTGATAATCCCAATAGTTCTGGAGATTAGGGCAAATACTCCTCTCCAAAAGCTCCTGATGTAGGGGCATTCCCACACCATATGTAGTAAGGTGCCCACTTTCCCACACCCTCTCCAGCATACGTTCGAGGTATTTTCTGCAAATTTCGCGGTAATATAAGGAGTGTAGTACCACCTAAGAAGGAGTTTCTGAGATGTTTCCCAATGTGATATGGATCTAATGTGACGGGCGCTACTCTTTACAGCTACTTTCCATTGCTCATCCGAGAATGAAGTGTCCAGATCCGTCTCCCATTTCTGAAGAGGGTGTGTTTTCTTAAAAACACTTTTAGATTGCAAGAGATCATAAAAAAGGGAGATGCCCCCTTTAAGTTTCGTATCGTCAGACCAAAACGACCATGCCTGGTGGGGAATGAGAACAGTGCATCTCCTATGATGTTTTAGGAAAGAAGAAATTCGCAAATATGTAAAATAGGCTGTATTTGGAATATCGTATTTGTTTACTAGCTGTCTAAAGGGAATCAGTTTATTATTTTGAAACAGATCTGAGACCAAGGTCAGACCCCTCTGCTCCCAAAGTGACACATCAATGTCCGCCAGGCACGCGCTCAAAGAAGAGATAGGAATCAAAATCTCCGTCAAAGTCTGGTGGCTGGTCACATTGAGAACAAAGTGTCTCCAAGTTTCTAATACTAACTTGATTATGGGATATTGTGATTTGGTATTTGCATTGAGAAGTGACGAAGCCAGCAATGTAGAATACAGTGAGTTGGAGAGTAGCCAAGCATTTTCTATAGAAGCCCATTGTTTGTCCGGTTCGGACAGGATCCAATACTTAATTTGATCGAGTATACATGCCCTATAGTAGTCTCTCAGGATAGGGAACCCCATACCACCCGAGTCCTTCCTACAACATAAAATAGTACTAGAGCATCTGGGTTTCCTGCCTTGCCACACAAATGAGGAGAGCTGTGCTTGAGCAGATGTGAAAAAAGACTGGGAAATGTGGATAGGCAGAGCTCTAAAAAGATATAAAAGTTTTGGTCAATGTCATCCTTTCTAAACTACTGCCATGGGGGTTATCTATAAGGATAAACATGCCTCCTGCATGTATCTTTACCTGTCAAATGTCTCCCCTCTGTCTGTTATGAGACCCGAAAAACTGCACATTCTGTGGGTGGGTCTGTTTTCTGGAGCTCAGTGGGTGGATGTCAGTAGTCTCCCAGCCCACCTCTACACTCCCCTTGTCAATATGCATTTTCTCCTGTGTATTTCTTACCCTGAACTTCTGCTATGATCTCTAACATCCAGTGAAAAGACAGCGAAGTAACCACATGACTTCAGCATGCCCAATCATGCTGAGGTGTGAAACATCCAATTCTGGCAGAGCAGCACAAGAAATGAGTGGGAGGGAATTAAAAAATAATGCATGCCTCTTAGGCTAGTGCACACGATATGTCAAATCACCTGTCACTCACAGCAAGGGGGAGGATTTGACAAAGTTTTTCTCTGGTTGTCAAGATTTATCTCACTGAACAATAAAAGACGATTTCTAAGAGCTGGATTAACTCTTTGTGGCAAGACTGGGTACAGATAATAGGAAATCTTATTTTCTACACTATGACATAAAAAGAAAAAAGAAAACGGGTTTACATTCACTTTAAATATACCTTACCTTCAGACACTGCCTCTTCTACCTGTAGTAAGTGAATATGAAACTAAACTCTTACATAAACTTGGTCACAATCGTAATTTTTTTTTTAAACAAATGGTCCTCCTAATTGGTTCTCTATTTGCCCATACATGTGGTGCATTCTTCTATATACCTTTGTACACACTCTCACACAAGACTGAAACAGAAGCTATTATGCACTCCGGAGACTTTATTATTTATAGCAAAAATTATTTTGTAAAAGTCACAATACAAAAATAAATACACTCCAACCTACCACCTTAATGGGTGTCAGAGCTGTCATAAAATACCTAATTGGAGTGACTTTACTTTTATCAGTTCACCCCATTATGATGAGAAATTATTGAGCTCACTTTCTCTCTATTCCTTAGGCCCCATGCCCCATGCATACAGGATGTTTAAAAAATGCCAGCTCAGCTGCCAGGAAAAAGCAGCATTAAAAACACGCTTTTAGCTGCATTTTAAAAATAGCTTTTACAGGAATTAATTTGAGTTTCGCATTTTTGGCATTTTTGCAGTAAGAACACTCCCTTTATTTAAAAATGCCTAAAAACTTGTTACAGCGCTAAGCCGCATTAAGCCACGTTAAGCCATGTTTAGCAGCGTTTTGCTGCATTTTTACAGCCAACAGCCTCTGCTCCTGGACGTATAGGCAGTTTTTTTTTTTTTTTACTGCCCATAAACGTTTATGCCTCCAAACTCCTCTGAAAGTTTATGTGTGCATGGACACATAGGTTAACATGGAGGAGAGTTCAGAGGCAGTAAAATAAAAAAAACACCAGACGCCCATAAAAGCAGCTGTAAAAATGTACTGTGTGCATGACCCCTTATCTGTAATCATGTTAAAGTAGTTGTTAACCCCAGCTGGATGCCATTTAGTTTGCTAAACTATTGTGTATCATAAAAAAAGCATTTTTTTTTTTTTTCAAGTGTTTTTTGCTGTTTCTTCATTTGCAGGTAGTGACAGGAGTTTCCAGGCCTGTGCAGTGTATGTTGACATGGCTGCTTGTAGTCCACCAGGGGTGCATGTGGAATGGTGATAATACAAGAGTACAGTTGGGAGACAGTTGACGGTTGAGTCTTCATAACAGGAAGTACCAAAACAAAGGAATATCTAGGATAATCAAGAATGAATTCAGCCAGTCCACTGTTTATAATATAGTCATTCAATTCCTAATAAATATTGCATGGCCCAAAACTGAAAAAAAAAAAGTTTGCCTTTTATATGTGGCCAATATCAATAAATAATACACCCTTCTTTAAAATGTCAATCTTTTAAAGTAGTTTGCCAGTTATTAAAGAAAGAGTCCCATTTTCAAAATCCAGTCAACAAGTGTAAACTGATTCACAAGCAAATATCAGTTAATTGCTGCATCAATCAATGATAGCCAAGGTTACTAAATCCTACTGACATTTATATAAAAAAAAAAAAAAGCTCCTGCAATGTAGCTTAAAGAGGAGAGCCAGTTTTAAAAATTTTTTTTAAAAGTCAGCAGCTGCAAACACTGTAGCTGCTGACTTTTAATAAGCAGACTTACCTGTCCAGGGCGCACACGATGTCACCCGCCCATGGCTGACCCATCCCTTGGCTCTCGGGTCCCGGCGCCGCCATTTTAACTAAGGGAAACAGGCAGTGGAGCCTTGCGGCTTCACTGCCCGTTTCCTACTGCACATGCGCGAGTCGCGCAGCGCTTTGTGAATGGGGCGCGCTGTGTTCTGGGACACACAGTTCCCAGAACACACAGCGCCCCATTACCCAGAAGACGCCGCACGGAGGAGAGGAGACCGAAGATCACCGCGGAGGAGGAAGAGGCAGATTAGGACGATGTGCCTAGCAACAGGCATTTCTGGTAAGTTAAAAAAAAAGTTTTTTTCATTTTTTTTTTCTGATTTTTTTCTAAATTTTTATGTATTTTTTTTTTTCAGGGTGGCCCTCCACTTTAAAAAATAATCCAGCAGCAAATTATATTTCTTTATTTAGTCTGTTTTTCTGTTTATTATAAAAAAAAAAAAACTATAAACATTTTGTACAAGTAAGGCAGGCCATAGATTATGAGATTTTTGCTTGATTCTCTCATCAACACAATTAATGTTGATGGGGAAATTCCTCCCAAGGAGCTATTGTGCTCTCCCAAGGGGTGGGGGGGGGCAGGGAGGTGTCCTTGCCAGGAGACCATAATGATTACTGCTAGCGGCTTTGGCCACTGGCAATACTCGCATGCTAAAAATCTGACATGCTGGTAGTACTCAAGTTGATTGATGGATCGACTTGGATACAATCAGCCTGCCCATAGATGGATCAAGTCTCAGCCTGTCTCTGCTGGACTGGCTGAGATTCTATCTATCTATGGCCAGCTTAAGATCCACAGTCCTACCCTCCTAAGTGAAGGGTCACATTACATAGACAGTAAGTAAGGGGGTTGTTGAGTTGTTTTTTCCATCTGATTTTCTGCTTGCCAATTGTTTGACCATCATCATCTGAGGGCAGCGTTGGTGAGTGTACTGTATTTGGCCCATCTGTGTGATTTTCCTCATTATTCCCCAAACAATACGGACAGTTTGCATTACAAATCTCTGTCAATATTAGCCATCACAGCAGATGAACACATCTGTTGCAAATAAAACACCACAGCTGAGAAAGAGAAATTGTGTATGGCCTGACCCACCCAAGCATAGACAACTTTAATCCTTTTACTGTCAGAGCCATTTTTGTGCAAGGTAAAATAGAGAGACCTTAGAGAATAAATTGTTGTTGTTTTTTTTTTTTTCATCTCGGTGGATAATAGTGCATTACTGTGTGTATTAGCCCACATAGGACACAAATATTTCCCACATTTATTGATAAGATTTAAAGATCCGGTTCTGGTTAGTAAGTAGATTCCAAACATGTCAAGCCTAAAACTTTTATGCCTTGTACACACGGTCAGACATCCCGACCACAAAATCCATCTGATTTTTTCCAATGGATTTTGTCCAAAACTTGTGTTGCATACACACGGTCGGACAAAGTTGTTGGAATTCCCGATCGTCAAGAATGCGGTGACGTAAAATACGTATGACTGGACAATAAGAAGGGAGTTCAGCACCACGTGTGGCACCCTTTGGGCTCCTTCTGCTGATCTCGTGTTTATCGCATGTTAGTAGAAGTTTGGGTAGAGGCGATTTGTGCTTTTCAGACTTCAGATCGTTACTGCTCTACAGTTTGAGCTAGTCGGTGCGTATCTGCTTATCAGATGCATGTAGTCAGTTCGCATTGTTTGTCATTGCGGCCTATATTTATATAGTATGCTATGATTTTCAGTGCTTATTGTCCGCTCGTTTCTGGTTTTCAGTTCATTCTTTCAGGCCTTGCTGTTTATTGGTGCTTTCTGTTAGTCCATTCTGACCAGCCGGTCATTTTGGAGCCATGTTGCGTGTACGTACTCGTCATAGAGTTTGTGCTGTGCAGGGGCTTGGTGTTGGGCTCTTTTGACACAAGCCCAGTCCATGAACAGGGCGAGGAGGAGTTCACGGACCAAGAATTGGTTGCTCCAGCGTGACCAATTCTCGCACATGCCTGATGCACATGATGATTTCAGGAATTATCTCAGGGTGACAGACTCCATTTTGTACCGTCTGTTGGCTTTGCTGACCGCTTATATCCTGTTCAGCCATCATTCAGGTCCTGCAGAAGGACTATATTAAGGTAAGATTTCTCCTTTAACATCACATTCTATGTATTTAATGTTTGCTAATGTATTGTATTTCTTTCATCTTTTCCTAATTACCATGATTGCAATATGCTGTAATATGCTGTGCCCCTTTGTCCTCATGCATGCTGGAAGCTTTTAAGCCCCATACACACTATCAAATTGTCTGCTGATTTTTTCCATCAGATTTACCAAAACCATATAATATGAGGTCAAACCTTAGGGGTTTCAAAGTGTATGCAATCAGGCAGGCCCTTGTACTACATGGTTTTGGTAAACCTGAAGGAAAAAATCAGCAGACAATCTGATTGTTGTGTGTATGGGGCTTAAAACTTCCTTTTTTGTACTGCATGCATATTTGCCTTCACTAACCTCCCCAACATGCTCTTCTGGGCATAAACACCTCTAGCCTAGTCACTTAGCAATGTATTTCGTCAGCTCCATAGTAGTGTTTTCCCCTAACACACCCTAAAATGTGTACAAATGTTATGTGTGTGCTTAAATTCCTGCAGAGTGCCAGAGGCTTTTTTTTGGTGGGCCAAACCCATTAGGAACCCCCCTCCCCAACTGCTAAGTCAGCTGATACCAATCCTCTATCTGCTGACTTTGCCAAACCCATACACACTATACCTACCTCTTTTGTGGTCAGATTTATGAATGAATTCACCAAAGCATGTAATGCAAGGGCCTGCCTCAATACTTTCAAATGCTGCCAATAGTGTAAGTAAGAAGGGGCTGGCCAAAGTATCACACATTATTTATGTATTCAGCTCTCAATGAAGTGGAGAGGGTTGCCTGTCAAAAACACCAACCCCACCCTAATTTTTTGCAATGGGCCATCAGATGGGGTGAGGAATCTGATAAGGGGACCTTGTACTTTTGGCTTTAAATACTCATTTCCAAAAATGTTATACTGATCTTGGCCAAAAATGTTTGTGTCTAATCTGCTTGCAATGTTGATGTGCAAAATGACTATTTTTTTCTTGTTTGACTCCACAGTTTCCTTCAAAGCCACAGGAATGGCAGACTGTGGCCTCCCACGTTGCCACCCATTGGGACTTTCCCAATTGTGGAGGTGCAATTGATGGGAAACAAGTCTGCATCGTCCCACTCCCAAACAAGGGGTATAATAGTATCGTGATGCTGGCGGTGGTGTCAGCGACAAGTTCCTGTATGTTCCTGTATGTGGACGTGGGGAAAAATGGCCGGATGTCAGATGGTGGAGTGATCGCGCATACAGAGTTCTACTGGCATCTCTAGAATGGCAGTTTGGGCTTGCCATCTCCAGAGGAGAATGGGGAAGGACTCCCCTTAGTCTTCATCGCGGATGAAGCATTTGCGCTGTCAGACCATCTTATGTGGCCATTCCCGATGAGGACCCTCACCCCGGACCAGAGGTTTTTTAATTACCAGCTGGTCAGAGCCAGAAGAGTGGTGGAGAATGCTTTCGGGATAATGGCCAGCTAGGGATGAGCTTCGTGTTCGAGTCGAACATACGTTCGACTCGAACATCGGCTGTTCGCCCGTTCGGCGAATTTTGAACGCTATGGGCCGTTCGCGCCAAATTCGTGTGGCGCTCACGGCCCACAATGCACTGCGATGGCGCAGTGCATTGCTGGCTCATGATTGGCCAAGCATGCACTGTGACCCCGCATGCTTGGCCAATCACAGCGCCGGCAGCGAGGAGAGCCATGATTGGCCACAGGCAGGATGCCTGTGGCCAATCATAGCTCAGGCTGTGTAGTACACGCCCCCACACTATATAAGGCCGCCAGCGCGGCGGTCTTGTGTAGTGTGTTGGCGTTTGAAGCAGTTAGTGGGTGTTCTGTGTACCTTCAACACAGTATACACCGATCGTTATAGGCCGATTTTTCGATCTTGCTCTTCTGTAGTGGTTGTTGTCTGCATGCCCTAACCGCAGTATACTCCGCTATATTCACCTCACCTATATAGCTAGCGATATATCTATCTTTTATAATAGAGCTTGCAGTCAGTGTTAGGAGCTTGTGCGTGCTGTCTGCGTGCTCTGTACCCAGTACACACCGCTATATCCACCTACATAGCTCTTCTCTATTTGAGCCATCTGCCATCTGCAGGAGTTATTGGAAGTTGTGTGTGCCTCCAGCACAGCACAGTATACATCTGTATTTACCCTTTATTGCTGGTGTTCTATAATAAAGGCATCTGCAGGAGTTAGTGGGTGTTGTGTGCCTCCAGCACAATATACACCTGTATCTACCCTTTATTGCTGTTCTCTAATAGAGCCATCTGCAGGGCTTAGTGGGTGTTGTGTGCCTCCAGTACAGTATACCCCTTTATCTCTGGTGTTCTATAATAAAGGCATCTGCAGGAGTTAGTGGGTGTTGTGTGCCTCCAGCACAATATACACCTGTATCTACCCTTTATTGCTGTTCTCTAATAGAGCCATCTGCAGGGCTTAGTGGGTGTTGTGTGCCTCCAGTACAGTATACCCCTTTATCTCTGGTGTTCTATAATAAAGGCATCTGCAGGAGTTAGTGGGTGTTGTGTGCCTCCAGCACAATGTACACCTGTATCTACCCTTTATTGGGAGGAGGAGGAGGAGGAGGAGGCACATGTCCAACGAGGCAGGATGCCCTCCGGGGGCCAGCTTAGGGGCAGCACACTGACTGAATCACACCGCAGAGCTCCGCCTGTGCAGGGCGCTGCCTCTGCGCGTTATTCTAACAGTTCTTTGGTGTGGGCCTTTTTTGAGACGAGTGCATCAGATCGCACCGTTGCTATTTGCAACATATGTCTCAAGCGTATCTCGCATGGCCAAAACATCAGCCGCTTGGGCACCACATGCTTGACCAGACATATGTTGACCTGCCATGCAGCTCGTTGGCAAGCGTACCTCAAAGACCCACACCAAAGCGGACCTCTCCTTGCTCCTCATCAGCTGGCATCTCCAACCCCACTAGACCTTCAGTCCTCTCTGAAACCTGCTCTGAGAGGAATGAAGGTGTAGAATTAGGTGTGTCACAGCCAAGTGCTTCCGGGCACTCTGCTAGCAGTACACCCACGTCCGATTATAGCAGGCAAATGTCCCTGCCCCAGCTGCTGGACCGGCGAAAGAAGTTCACTCTCAGCCATCCACATGCCCAGCATGAATGCTAGCTTGGCTAAATTGCTAGCACTTCAACTGCTGCCTTTTCAGTTGGTAGACTCGGCCCCCTTTCGTGAGTTTGTACAATGTGCGGTTCCTCAGTGGCAGGTCCCCAAACGCCACTTTTTCTCACGGAAGGCGATTCCGGCTCTCTACCGGCATGTGGAAGGCAATGTCCTTGCCTCGCTGGACAGGGCGGTAAGCGGTAAGGTGCATATTACCGCTGACTCATGGTCTAGCAGGCATGGACAGGGACGTTTCCTGTCTTTCACGGCCCATTGGGTCACTCTTCTGGCAGCTGGGAAGGATGCAGGACAAGGTGCAGTAGTGTTGGAGGTTGCTCCGCCACCACGCCTCCAAAATGCTACTATTGGTTGTGACACACCTCTCTCCTCCACCCCCTCCTCTTCTTCTTCCTCCATGGCCTCTTCTAGTGCTCTGTCCTCAGAACCAGCGGTGCTCCATAGGCGTTCCAGGGGCTACGCAAGTATGCAGGCAAAATGATGCCATGCCGTGCTTGCGCTGGTTTCTTTGGGGGACAGGAGCCACACTGGGGCGGATGTTTTGTCAGCTCTGCAGGGGCAGGCCGAGAGGTGGTTGACGCCACGCCAGCTTAAGCCAGGAATGGTGGTTTGTGACAATGGCACCAACCTCCTCTCCACCCTCCGACAGGGACAACTGACCCATGTGCCCTGTGTAGCTCATGTCCTTAACCTGGTGGTGCAGCGGTTCTTGGGCAGGTACCCGGGCTTACATGATGTCCTGAAGCAGGCCAGGAAAGTCTGTGTGCATTTCCGCCGATCATTTAATGCTTGTGCTCGGCTGGCTGAGCTCCAAAAGGAGTTGAACCTGCCCAAGAACCGCCTTATATGTTACATGCCCACCAGGTGGAACTCAACGTTGGGCACACGCAGCAGAGGGCCATCAATGAGTACCTGTGCGACTACGGCACCAGGACAGGGTCAGGGGAGCTCGGTTTTTTCTCACCACGCCAGTGGGGCATGATCAGGGATGCATGCACTGTCCTGTCACCGTTTGAGGAGGCCACAAGGATGGTGAGCAGTGACATTGCATGCATCAGTGACACTGTACCTCTTGTCCACCTCTTGGAGCATAAGCTGTGTGGAATAATGAACAGGGCACTTGAGGCAGAACAGAGGCAGGAAGAGGAGCACTTCCTTGCCTCTCAAAGCCCCCTTTATCCAGACAGTGTTCCTGCTGTGCCACCCATCACACAGGAAGAGGATGAGGAGGAGGAAGAGGAGGAGGAGGATGATTGTGTCAGCATGGAGGTGGAGGCTGGCACTCAGCATCAGCAGCAGCAGCAGTCTTGTAGGGATCATTTACAGTCCCAAGAAACCCGTGGACTTGTACGTGGCTGGGAGGAGGTAGCTGCGGATCATGTTGTCCTTAGTGACCCAGAGGACTTCCGGACCGAATGCCTCAGCTAACCTACGCTGCATGGCCTCCCTGATCCTGCAAAGCCTGCGGAAGGATCCTCGTATTCTTCAGATCAAGGAGAGGGACCATTACTGGCTGGCCACTCTCCTTGATCCATGGTACAAGGGTAAGGTTGCCGACCTTATCTTGCCATCGCAGAGGGAGCAGAGAATGAGACATCTCCGAGAGGCCTTGCAGAAAGGTCTGTGCAACGCGTTCCCAGAGACTGGGAGGTTACAAACTCCTGGTCCTGGACAACGTGTTGCTGAGGCATCGGTCAGAAGGAGCGGTGGAGAAGGTGGCCGTCTGACTGATGCTTTCAGACAATTTTTTAGTCCGCAGCCCCAATGTATGATCGGTTCCAGCAACCATCGCCAGCGTCTGATTTACATGGTGCAGGAATACCTAGGGGCAAGGTCAGACTTGGACACCTTTCCCACCGAAAATCCTCTGGCTTACTGGGTCTTGAGGATGGATCACTGGCCAGAGCTTGCACAGTATGCAATTGAGCTACTGGCCTGTCCTGCATCCAGTGTTCTTTCGGAACGCACCTTCAGTGCTGCTGGTGGCTTTGTTACCGATCACAGGGTGCGCCTGTCCACCGAATCAGTTGATCGATTGACCTTCATCAAGAAGAATCAGTCTTGGATCACCCACAGCTACCAAGCACCTGAAGCTGATGTAACCGAATAATTTTTTTTTGAAATATAACATCCCTTCAAGACTGCCTATGCTGATGCTGAGTGACTGTCCTGTTATGTTGATTGTTTATCCTCTTCCTCCTCCGCTGATATGTTGGAAGAACATTTCTGGTTTTGGGTGATGCCATCAGCCCAATTTTTCTGCCTCTGTTTAACAGGGGCGTTTAATTACAATTTTTGATGCAATGCTTTGCAGCAGGACTAATTCCTGCAATAAAACTAGAGTATATGGGAGAGGTTGCTGTGTCGTGGCACCAGCACCAGTGCCTAAGGCCCAATATTTCTGCCCCTGTTTAACAGGGGCGTTTAATTACAATTTTTGATGCAATGCTTTGCAGCAGGACTAATTCCTGCAATAAAACTAGAGCATATGGGAGAGGTTGCAGTATTCGTGGCACCAGCACCAGTGCCTAAGGCCCAATTTTTCTGCCCCTGTTTAACAGGGGCGTTTAATTACAATTTTTGATGCAATGCTTTGCAGCAGGGCTAATTCCTGCAATAAAACTAGAGTATATGGGAGAGGTTGCAGTGTCGTGGCACCAGCACCAGTGCCTAAGGCCCAATATTTCTGCCCCTGTTTAACAGGGGCGTTTAATTACAATTTTTGATGCAATGCTTTGCAGCAGGACTAATTCCTGCAATAAAACTAGAGCATATGGGAGAGGTTGCAGTGTCGTGGCACCAGCACCAGTGCCTAAGGCCCAATTTTTCTGCCCCTGTTTAACAGGGACATGTAATTACAATTCTTGATATAATATTTCACAGGAGGGCCCGTTCCTGTGCCCACCCAGAGTAACTGTGAGGACTTATAGTGTTGTGGCACCAGCACCACAACCACCAAAGGTCAATTTTTCTACCACTGTTCAACAATGGCATGTAATTACAATTCTTGATATAATCGTTCACAGCAGGGAGCTCCAGCGCCCACCAAGACTCACTTTGAGGGCTTACAATGTTGTGGCAAAACCAACACCTTGTTCTGCCATTTCTGCAGAGCATATAGGGCAGGCCCCTACTTTCAAACATCCAACTTACAAACATTTCCTACTTGCAAACGGAAGGAGACAACAGCAAGTGAGATGAAAAAAGATGCACGACAAAACAAATTATACAGGGGTGATAACCCTTCCCTATGTTTTCCAAAAAGCTTAAAAATAGTTTTTTTGACTGGAGCTACACTTTAAAAATGTACCAGTTGAAAATTACAAACAGATTTAACTTAACACAACAAACCTACACAGTCCCTGTCTTGTTTGCACCGCCTGTATACTGCTGTTCTGAGTATATAGGGCCTGGGGGCCACACACATTTCCTTTTTTTAATATGGGTACGGGGTTCCCCTTAATATGCGTACAAGACCCAAAGGGGCTGGTAATGGGCAGGGAGGGCTACCCATGCCATTTTTCTCAATGATTTTCAACCATATTGCAGGAACCAGATATAACATTAAAACCGCAAGCAGTTTTAAATGATGTTATTTCCATTTAATGTCATTTTGTGCAGGGACTGTTCTAAACACGGGAAACACGTGGCACTTCACAGGCATACTACAGACACCCCCCAGGCACGATATTTAAAGGAATATTTCACTTTTTTTTCACTTTAATTGTCATTAAAATCAGTACTCCCGCCAAAACGGCCATTTTTAAAAACATTTTAGGCATTGACCCATGTCCCCTGGGGCAGGAGCCAGGTCCCCAAACCCTTTTTAGGACAGTATCTTGCATATTAGCCGTTAAAATTAGCACTTTTAATTTCGAACATTCGAGTCCCATAGACTTCAATGGGGTTCTAATGTTCGTATGAATTTGGGGTCCGTTCGAAAGTTTTGGTGCGAACCGGGGGGTGTTCGGCTCATCCCTATGACCAGCCAGTTCCGCCGATTTTTGACACCCATCCACATGGCGGAATATAAACTGAACTATATAGTGCTTTCTGACTGCATTCTGCACAATTTAAAAAAAAAAAAATACTCTCCAAACTATGTGGCTTCAGTTGGGCCTGAGGCAGACTTTCCAGTACATGCCAACCTGATGGCATTTGAAGCAGACCATCCTGGCTTGCCCCCTTAAAGCACCCGCGAGGTCAGAAACAGATACACTGAGTACTTTGCGAGTAGGGGGGCAATTGATATGCCAGACAATGTTGGAGAGGCATTTTTTTTTTATAAATTTCTCTTTCAAGCTGCAATAATATTTGTTTTCATTTACTGCTTGGGTTTGTTTTAGGTGTCTCCGAGCTTTGTTTTTTGTTTTTGTTTATTTTTTGGGCCTTTTTCTTCAACAGTGCAAACCAAATTTCTGTACGAAATGAGGTGACAATCTCTTCTTCAGATAATATTATTATTATGTTGTGGGTCTGCTACACACACACTTTGTTTTTGTTGTTAATGTATGTAGTGTATTACTGACAAAAATATTGCTCATTTTCAGCACCATGACAGAAATGTGTGGAGTCATGAAAATGCAGTGATTGGGGAAAATTATAAAGCATTGTGGGTGTTATTTACTAAAGGCAAATCCACTACGCACTACAAAAACTGCACTTGGAGTTCAAAGTGGATTTGCCTTTAGCAATTAACCCCCATTGTCACAGAAAACAACAACTTTACCACAAATACTGCTTTTCGCATTGAAAAAGGAAGCCACACATTGTTGATAATTCAACTTTTTACTCAAAGCACAGTCACGTGTGCGTTTATAAAAGGGTTTTACAACAAACCAACATATTTGGTGTATATAACCCTATTTTTGGTAACATTAATATAACTTGCCGTTTTTGAGGAAACAGGCATGTATCAAAGCATAACATACAGAACTGAGGAACTTACAAAGCTCAACTTTGAAAAATGAAGACAATATCAGACATGAGTATGTCCAAACTGTGTTGATATTGCCTTCATCACATGGGGTTTCACCCTTGTAAAAGCCAAATTTGGAAGATGCACACAAATTGTGAATCAAACTGGGCATTTCCTTCTGATTCTGATGCCTAATGTCAACACGTGCTATCTCCCATCATGGGGGATCAATGTACATGTTTTGGGGGTGCAACCCCTTCATCTCAGCCACTTTAGTAGCAAGGAAGGGGTTGCACCCACAAAACCCGTACATTGATCCCCCATGATGGACACACTGTGTGCATCTTCCAAATTTGGCTTTTGTCAAAATATTTTTTTAAATATAAAATCGATGCTAGCTAGTTTTGTGTGTTTCAGATTCTCCCTAAAACATCAATGATGTTCTTCATTTTTTGTTGAACTTCATTCATGTTTTTCTTGAGATGATCTAAATCGTGATTGCACTCAATTATCTCCCCGATGAGGATCTGGGCACTTTCACTGGTAAAATGCGATTCTTCTTCCACAACATCCACATCACCTAAAAATAAACCAAAAAACACCCCATGTATTATAAAAATGCAGGCATACATCCCTGAATCTGTGATCTCAGACACTCACCTGTTGTGGTGCCAATTTCACCAATTTCAACAACCTCTCCTTCCTCCTCCTCCTCTGCTTGTGCTTTTGGGATTTCCCCTTCTTTGGGAGGTGTGGGATCCCTGGTGTCCTCAGACGTCCTGAGTCTTATCTCCACTATGAGAATGTAAAAAAGGAATACTTAGCACACCGATATTTGAGGGCAGAAATAGGAATATGAAACATTGCTTGGAAGTGTCATACAATTGTCTTTTTTGGCTGAGTTCAAAGCTGAAAACATTATTTTAGAGACTTTCTAAAGCTGGAATACTTACCTGTTTTATGCAAGTTTGACAGATGGAGACACCCCTATAGTATCCACTGGAGCACATGTGTGGGACACCCTAATAAAAAGGGTGTTCTGGTGTCCCACACTAGTGTGCCTGAGTCCAGATGTATAAACAGCTACTGAGTATCCTCTCCTTTACACTGAATCAAGTTTGCATTTCATTCTATTACAAACCCCTCTAGACAACAAACTTCCTTTGACTAGAAATAGGCATGAAAAAATGTAGTTAAGTGCAACTTTCAAAAAACATTGTCTTTGAAGTGGGCGAACGAATGATGTTTACTACGAACGATTGAACACATGAACATGAAAGTGGCCATTTTAAACTGTACAACACTAAATAAAAGCACATGGAGCAGTATGCAAGCAATAATAATAATAATATGAACACACAACAACGACTTATTTTTTTGAAGAACTCGCTTGATCCTTCTGTACTGATCGTGCTCCCTCAGTTTCAGGTCTGACCCGCATTTTCTTAGTTGATCATTGGATCGTCATACCCCAAAATTCTTCTGAAGACTCTTCACAACTTTAGTCATGATCTTGGCCTTTCTGATATTTGGGTTTGGGTAAGGTCCATACTTCCCATCATAGTCGTTCAATTTCAATATGTCCACCATCTCCAACATCTCTACAAAAGACATATTTGAGGCCTTAAATCTCCTCTGGGATTGGGACGTTTCTGGCCCTGGGCTTTCCTCGTCCTCCTCCTTGTTCGTGGAATTATCATGCACCTGCTGTCTCTCTGCCATGTGCTCTCCCCACTGCCGCGAATTAGAAGAGGCAGGGAATAGACTAGAAAGAACGTCAGGGGCGGGCAGAGTTTCACACATGCGTACTGTATATAAAATGTAACACGCGTGCGTCGTACGTACGATCTGTGAGTGGAGGAAGGAGTAGTGGAAGCGCTGATCGTTCAAACGAAGGTACAATTTTAACTTGGTACATCACTGGCCTATACTGCTGCAAGATTGAGGCTTATATTGGGACAATATTAGAAGAGTTTAGCCTGACATTAGGGTTTGTCTTGTGTTGTGCCCTGCAGAGAATATGGATCCCTTCAAGAAAACACATTTTCTTGGCATATTCATTGATATGCTCAGGGAGCTGCCCTGTCTGTGGCAGATGAACCACCCCTTTTTTAAGGACCTAAGAAAGGAAGGCAGTGCTGGAGAAGCTGCTTGCTTTGGTGAAGACGATGGTTCCCACGGCAGACATTACCTATGTGAAGGCCAAAATTGGTGGCCTGAGGAGTACATATCTGAGGGTGCGCAAGAAGAGATCAGGAGATGCAGATGACGTTTATGTCCCCAGGATGTTGTACTATGGCAGGCTGCATTTTCTGGCAGACCAGAGGGAACCCAGGCCAGCGCTTTACAGTCTTCCTTCAAGGCTTCCTTCCCCCTCAGCTGAGGCTTCCAATGTTCAACCTGGGCCTTCCAGGCAGCAACATTAGGAGGGGCCCAGCTTGAGTCAGGTATAGCATTGATCAACATATTTATTGTCGTTCATTTAATGATGTTAACTAGATGTTATTATTGATCAGTAAGTTGTGATTTAACAAAGTGTTTTACATATCAATAGACAGTAGTGACCAAAAATGATTGGGACAAGAATGAAAAATGCTGGGGTCAGAATGATAATCAGTTTTTTTTATTAACATTCAATTTGCAATATTCATGAGTTGAAAATGGTGTGATTGATGAACAAAAAACGAAAAGTATATCCCATTTACATACACAGGAAGACCTCAGCCGGTAGGAGGCTGTGGCAAGTGGCAGCCGGGAGGAGGCTGTGGCAAGTGGCAGCTGGGAGGTCGACCATCGCCCTCCTTCTCCTCCACCTCCTGCCACAACTACAACAGCAGAGCCACAGCCTGGAAGGAAGCCTGGAGGGAAGTGTCTAAGGAAGACCAGAGAGTGATGGCCTAGGTTCAGTCTGGTCTGACAGAAGATGCAGGCTCTTGTATGACCACAGCCTGGGGTCATAGATGCCATCTGCTCTTCCTGATCTCTTGGGACTTCTGGACCAGACTGTTGTTCTCCCTTAGATATGTACTCCTCAGGCCACCAATTTGCATTTAAATAATTGATGTCTGCCCTGGGGGCCAAAGGCTTTGCCAAATTGACCACTTTCTCCAGCGTTGCCTTCCTGTTTATTTGATTATGACACCTAATAAAGTTTTTTTTTTGGTTAAAGAAATACTTGCCTATATGTTTTACTTCAAAAAGGACAGTTTATTTGTGAGTAGGCAGGTACATTTCAAAAATACAAAGTCAAATTAACAAGGGGCACCAACACCAACCAACCTCCTTGAGATTAAAAAATAAAACAATAAAATAAAAAGATAATAATGGTGTTGTGGTAAGTTGACACACAAAACACACAAACAAAATTACGAAGATGACCAACATTTTACAAAAAAGGAGATCTTGATTAAAAAAGCAAACACAAAATAAAATAAAAAAGTAAACGATAAAAATCCAAAATGATTGGGGAGATCTGACAAATAAAAATATTTTATTCATGAAATCAGGAAAAAGAATGAAGAAATACATTTTGGAGAAGTCTGTGTGAATATGAGCAGCAAAACAATTTCATTCTTCTAGCATTATAAATAAAAAGAGAATGCGCTGCATTAAACAATTTTTAACATTGCAGCGTGACGAATGTGCTATATCCATTATGAATGCTAGTTTTACCTGACCAAGTGTTACCATCTCATAATTTATTCTGAGCATGCATGGCACTTTGTGTGTCGGGTTATGTTGAAATTCAGATGGAAAAAGTCAGATGGATCCCACACACGGTCGGATTTTCCGACAATATGATGCGATCGCACATTTTCTGTTGGAAATTCCGACCGTGTGTACAAGGTATTCTGCTTTCAAGGGCTCCTATATGACAGGCAATGAGATAGCATAGTGCAGGCAACTTTTAAGGAGACATTACAGGTCTATTGGACCCCTAAGGTCACCCATGCACACCATTGAAGCTAATCAAGCAAAGATCATGTTTAATTTGCTTCTTCCCCAGCCACAGAGGCAGGGGATTAACAGTTCCGAAACCAGAAGTGGTGAAAAGTTTATACTCTTCATTTATTAATGTGGAGTAAAGCTTATATCCAAGCTAAATAAGTTTGGATTTGGACACAGTGTATTAAAGGATTCAAATATTGTATGCCCAACCAATGGCTTATGTTAATGTTAATGATTTTCTTTCCTACTCTTTCTTCCATCAGAGGGGCACCCACCATAGATGCTCCTATTGCCCCTTTTAGCACTTTATGCAGATGATGCCCTCTTATTTCTGGCTGGCATTCAGTTCTCGAATTCTGAAAGCCATGAAGATTATAGAAAGCTAAATATTCTGGCCTATTAATTAAGTGGGACATATTTATCCTACCACTGTCTCACTCCCTTAAGAGCTCACAGTCCTATATACCAGTAGTCTCAATAGTTAAATAACTAGAAATCTTATCTTGGCATATTATGTACCTCACTGTAAACCTTACTTTGTTCCTGTAAAGGTTCAGGAGTAAATGTATGGTCTGGGGAAGATTACATTGTCAGTGGTTGGCAGAGTTAAACAATTAAAACTGCTGTATGCTCTTCATAATTCCTTTAACATACGTAAACACATTTATAGTATCCTCTGGGATCTCATGCTGTGTGCCTTTGGTAAAAAGAGAGCCCACCTGAGCTTGCAATGCTCCAAAGAAACGGATGGTCTTTCAGTCTAACCCATAGATTTATTTTTCTTGCATCTCCTAGCTGCAACATTTTGTGGGCTGAAAGAAGGTGTCAGAAACCATGAATCAGACCGAGACAGCAGTGCAGTAAAAATAACACTAGTTTAATAATAATAATAAAAGGTAAACAGCCAACAAAGTTAAAACATAGCCAGAGTTTGGTAACCAAAATAGATAGTCAGACAAGCCAGGATGTCAGGGAGCCAGTGACAACGTACTTCAGGACAATCCAGGAAATTAGTAAACCGGAGAAGCAACATAGGGGAACAGCAAGCAGGATCAGGAACCAGAAGGGATGTCAGCCAAGCAAGTCTTTAACAGGTACACAGGAAAGAGTGTCTGATATGTTGACCAAGGCATAGGCAGAGAAGATTAGAACTGAACAGCTTAAGTAACCAGGACTGATGAGCAGGATATCATAATCAGGCGAATCACTGTGGAAAAGTTGGAGCTGGCAATCGACAGCTGAGCAGCCTGCTCTGAGAAGGAAGGGCTGAGCCCAGCCCTGACAGAAGGTCAACAGATGCTCTGCATCCTATAATATCATCTCTTACTGTTTAAAGGATCAGAGTCAATTATGCAAGTTGGATATTGGCTGCTATATTAAAGGGCAGACCTTTACCGTTTTGCATTATTTTCATGCAATCACAGACATTTTTTGATAGCAAGTACCTTTTTATTGTGTCTGTCTGACGCTTCCTCAGATATGCAAGCTGCAATACACTATTCCCGATGATGCAGGAAGAGAATATGGCAGCATGGGACCTTGGTGTGCAGTAGTGGAGTGGGGGATTACAGTAGGACAAACTGGATTCGCTGGGCATGAGAGTATGTTTTTAGATTATAACCCAGTGGACACAAGGGTGAAGTTTCTCCTTAGGGTTACACCAGTTAATAGGAAAGACCTTGAGTGCCTCTAAATCTCTAATGGGAATCAAGTCTCACTAAATAAATGTAATATATGGCTTAATAAATCTCTCTGCATCCTTGGCAAATGTCCTTAATGGAAGAAGACTCATATCAACATCGTATACTCATTACATAGTGAAGGAGTACTAAACTCATTCCAAATCATCAAATCATTCTGATTATAAATTTAGCATTAAGCTATTCTATCCATATTTACAGAATATGCATGTTTTACAGGTTCAAGAGAGAAATTGAGATATATACATTCAAAGCATCCCTTTGTTTGATAGAGTGGTACAAGTAAATGCCTAATTTCACATCTGTACCCGCTCTCATTGTATAAATACCTGCTTTGTTATCCATAGTAAAGTAAACAGAGATCGGATAAAAAAGACACTACGAACATTCAGGAGGAGCACTTGCTCCCTAGAGAGTCTTTGTCTCAGTCCAGCAGACTGATAAAGTTGTGTATTCTACATAAGTCATATTGCACCCCTAAGTTCCTTTACAGGCTGCAGAGCGACTCCAACTGCCCTAGATGTGGTTCACAAAACTGTTTAGATATTGGAATATTGGGATCCAAAGGCTTGATGTGGTTTTCAAAGTCTCTTTTGCATGTAATCCCCTTATCTGTATACTCATTTAAATTGATTCCATGAATTAGGATACACGTACTGTACAGTTATGTTTGTAGAGCATTATTCACATCACAAAAATATATTCCCAGAAGGCAGATCTCCCTGACTCCTCCCTTAGTTAGAGAGTGAATGAAGAAGAAGCACCTTACATTATAATTTTAGCAGTCCCTTGAGGATGGACCCTCCGCACATGCCTATTGCATGAATGGGTGCTTCGGTGACAGCTTTGGCTCTTTTGTCCTGATTTGGTGGAACAATGATAGACACTATAGTTAATAAGGGTAGCCATTACCTGTTTTTAGTAAACAGTGATACGGAGAACTCCTACCATCATATGTTATTTAGAAGTTCACAGTTTCCATATTTTAAAGACTATTACCCTGTAGATTTAATGAACTGTTGCTTAATTGGATGTGGCTTTCCTTTTTTATAACTCCCAGGTGGGATAGATGTTCTAATTGGTTGCATGTAATTATGCAGTACATGTACAGTATAGCCTCATTTACAATACCTCAGATTTTGTGTGAAAATTACCAGTAATGTTCTTATTTGAATGCCTTTTTTTACTTTAGTCTTACCTGTAAAATCCAGGACTGTCTTAATGGATGGGCACCTCTGGGTACCATGCCCACATACACTAACTTGCACACAGAGTAGTGAGAGGGCTTTCCATGTATGTTCAGGTGCCAAACTGGAATGGATATGGATTGAATGAAGTAGCTGGACATCCTGGCCTTGGAGTAATTGGTGAGTGCAGGCACACTGAACACCCCCCCCCCCCCCCCCCCCGCGCGGCATTTGCAGATGTCCCACCATCTGCCGTTCTGTCTGAAAAAGACTGCCGCTCCTCTGAAAAGCGATGCATGCACAGATTACTTTTCAGCTGCAGTGGGGAGATGATATGTCCCCTCTCCTCACCAACAGTTTTAATCCCCTAATTGCTGCACCACTCCACCACAGCCATGTGCATTGCATGAATCGGTCATGTTTGGTATGTGTTAGTGTCCACCAAGTGCAAAAGGGTTATAATTCTTGCCGCAAACCCCCCCAGGTGCAGCCTTTTCAGCTAAGGGTCTATTCACTCCAGCCACTGAGTTATGTGCTGTACAGTAACAGCAGTTACTGCAACAGCACCGGTAACAGTGTGGCTCAGCCGTATGGTTTTACCACCCTCAACCACACACAAAAGAGTCTAGAATGAGAAAAAGGCAGAGCTGCAAAGTCTTATGGAATGAGTAATCACTGTGTAGATACCACTGGAAGTGACCTTTATACATTCCCCCATTCTCATTCTCTCTCAGTTCCCTCTCTCATCCCCACTGCCGTTTCTCTCTCCCTCCTTCCTTCCTCTCCCCCTAAATTGGGTTATGCTGGTGGATGTGCCAGTGCATTACTATGCTTGAAGCCCATAATGCTATTAAGAGGGCCATGATACAAATATTTTCCTGGAGTAAATTAAGGGACATAGAATGTGAAGTAATTCAGGTACATTGGGATAGGCTGCCGTCTTCAGTGGATTGTACACTGGCAAGCAAAGCTGTAAAATGCCTTTCTTTCCCATCATTCTCCAGTTTTGTAGCAAAGCAATAGTAGGAGGGGATAATAAGAACTGAGGGTCAAAAATCCTATATTCTTAATAGTACATTTAACCACTTCCCCACCAGATACACTGCGGCAGGTTGGCTCCCCTGCAAACACCATAGAAAGGGCCACCCTCCATGAGCACTAGAGGGGAACAATAATAATCGTCCACGGTCTGTATACCAAGACCGAGCAGGGGAACGAGTGGAGAGACAGCGTGCGTTCCAAGCTGCGTTCCATTCAGCTCGTCAGACTGGAAGTGACGTGGTGTGCGTGGCTACGTCGTACGCGTTTCGTCATGGACGTCTTCAGCGACGCTCTATGGTGCTTGCACTGGAGTTTTTAGGGTGACCCCTGTGGATGGGCATACTTTGTTTATGACCCCGTTGTTTGCACTTGACTACCCCTTGGGGACTTGTGTGGCCTCAGGCACAGACTTACATACATTTTTTACATTTTTTATTTTTATTCTGATTTTGATTTTTACTTTTATTTTTATTTCTAATTAGTTTCTGTGATGTATTTCTTAATTCCATTCCGGGACTGAATAGATATAATTTTGTGTGATACGTACTCTTTTTGATTTATGGTCTTGCAAGACTTGAAAGTTGTTTTTATATATTTTTTATATAATTTTTTATATATCCCGGTCTACAATAAATAAAGCTAAGTTTTGAATATACGTTTTTTTGTGACCTGGAGTTACTACACTATGGGATATATTTTTCCATCTCCCTGAGGACATACTGACCCGCAACCAGCGGCTCTACTGCAGCCCCTGTACATCAGAGGAAGAAGAAAAGGTGGACGTCTTCTCTCGGCTGACCAACCTCTGCAGCTTGAGACAGATATGCACTTCTGCCCCTCGTGGGCATAGGGATCCGGTGAGTGGGGACCTGAGGGGGTGAGCACGAAAGTCACCGAATTATCTGTATGAGCACCAGTCACTTTAAAGATTCACCTGTTTGAAGACTTATGCCGCGTACACACGAGCGGACTGTATGGCGTACTTAGTCCGTCATACAATCCGACGGACAGTCCGTCATACTTTCGACTGAACGGACTTGACCACACACGGATGCACAAACAGTCCGTCGAAAGCTTGCGCGATGACGTGTACAGCACGTATGACGGGACTAGAAATAGAAAGTCCAATACACAGCAAAGCACCCTTCCGCCGTGTAAATCCTTTCTGAGCATGCGCCATTCTTAGTCCGTCGAACTAGCCTACTGACGAGCGGATTGTCCGCTGAAACCAAAGTACGACGGACAGAATTTCGAAAATACGAAATATTTAGTACGCCAGACTGCACGCTGAAAAAGTCAGCTGAAGCCCACACACGAGCGGACTGTCCGCTGAAATGTGTTTCGACGGACTAAGTACGCCATACAGTCCGCCCGTGTGTACGCGGCATTAGAGTACATACAACTACCTTCTGTCAACTATTTTTTTCTAAGTGGACTTTATCCCTCAAGGATTCCTACGTTAGTTACAGCCTTAATGCACATGCAGTTTTTATCTTTGTGTATTTTGAGGTTACTGTATTTTTGCACTGGTTTGCACCTGGTGTCATTCCTTGTACTTTTTAAGAC
This sequence comes from Lithobates pipiens, assembly GCF_037356315.1. Lineage (NCBI taxonomy): Eukaryota > Metazoa > Chordata > Amphibia > Anura > Ranidae > Lithobates > Lithobates pipiens. The sequence goes on along the minus strand of NW_027507718.1, from coordinate 346,801,887 downwards.
CCTTCACATTTTTTGAATTTTTATAATTTTTTTGCACATTTTGGTTGTTTTGGCTTTGTATTTATTTGGTTTAGTACCATTTATATTGGTGAAACTGTATTAGTAGTATTACCTCTTGGTTTAGCACATATTACATTTGTGATTTTTTGGCCACATTTGAGGTACACTTTTCTCAGTTATTGCCCTATTGTATTATTTTGCACATGCTTATATTTGCACATATGCACATTAATTCTTGCAATTTGCACATTTGGAATTTCCTCAGTGTACTACAAACATTGATGTATACACGCCACACACTGCATTATTGTCTAGAGGATATATGATAATGTATTGTAGAATCTTTATCTAGTTGGCTTAGTGCCCCCCATTAGGATAGGGCCTTTCATAATTTATATTGGGTAAATGTTGACAAGTGCCACTATTTAATTAGATACCTACACTTTTTTATATATATACTTTTTTATATAACTTTCCATTTCTATTTGATTACCTCTTTTCTGGTGTTTTTTGAGGCTGCTCCTATATTCGGTTTCCTAATGTGTGGTATTTTCTGATCATGGCTCTATATACGCTATTACACGTGTAGCCTGACCTCCCTATTTTCATTTGTATACTCAGATATGTATGCTGGTATATACATGTAGTAGAGAGTAGCAGATAACCCATTTAGGTTTAAGAATACAGAACTCTAACATAAGGACCCATTCTCTGGTCCATTTACATTCATTGAGTGCCCACCTTTGCTTGTTTGGCCTTTGGCACTGTTATATGGCAAGTTCCCCCCCCCCCCCCTTTTTTCTTCTCTCCCTTTTTCCCCTATGGAGTACTAGTAATTAGGAGCTAATATTAACCTAGAGTTTCTCAGCCATCTAGGATATATCTACCTAGAAATACATCTATTACAGGTAGCGCCTGGGTCCCTCACTATATATCTTTATAACTAGTTGCAGCTCACGCCTTCCTTTGGGAGGTGTGAGGTATAGGGACGGCAGCACCTTTTACTTAATCTAGTCTAATACATTTATTACCATAGCGCGGGTTGTCTTTCTTTAATTGTTTTTTTCTAGTTTAAAGTGATGTAGTGTGGTTATCGCAAAAATGGCCTGGTCTTTAAGGAGGTAAACCCTTCCGGGGCTGAAGGGGTTAAAAAATGTATGTATTTTTGAAAATAATTTTTTACTTTAAAGACTCAAAGCAATATATCTAATGTTGAGCTAGAAGGCAATGCTGCAATCTCCAATGCAGAAGTGATAACCACTAAGCCACTGTACCATCCTGCCACTGTGTTAAGAGACACAGCATAAAGACATTCAGGTACATTGGGACGTCCAAAATCAGCCCAACTGAGAGTTGGGTAATAGGGCAAACAAAACTTTAGGCCCACAAAAATCACCAAGATGTAAAAGTAGAACTAAAGGCAAAACTTTTTTTTTCATTGCAGATAGAGTATAACCTCTGCCAGGCCCTGCTTGCTTTTTGGGCATCTGTGTCCCATTGGGGAGATTTTCCTTCACTTCCTGTCTGATAACCAAAACAGGAAGTGAGAGGAGATCCTTCCAAAGTGACAGACTCCCAAGGTGTCACCAGGGTCACCAACACTGGCGTCCCCATTGAAACATTTTCCCTCTATTACTGTTCTGGTATGAACCCAAAACTTAGGGTTTTTTCTTTTACTTTCACTTTCAATGATAACAGTAAACAGGACATAAACAAAGAGTGAATCTTAAGAGGGCACAGACAGCAATAAAAACAAACAGGTGTTGTAATCCTTCTCCACTCCATGCAAAACGAAAACAAAAATGTTTTGCCTTTAGTTGTACTTTTAACCGTTGAGGAAAATAATTGCAAAGCCCTGAAATCCTGAGAGGCCCAGCAGTTCCAACAGAGACATGCTGGGGATAGAGGTAGGAACCCAGGGACATACCCCAAATAGATGGCCTTTGTCTTCCCAGTGGACACAATCTCTAATGCTGCGTACACACGATCAGACTATCTGGCGGACTTGGTCCGGCAGACAATCCGCCCGTGTGTGTGCTCCGGCAGACTTTTTTTCCCAAAAGTCCGGCGGAAATTTTGACTCAAAAATTGTTCGCCGGACTGCGAGTCCGGGGGACAATCCGTTCAAGGTCCGTTCATTTTGAACGCGCCCTGCGCCCCCCCATCCCAAAGCACCTTGTCCCCATGTTGATGAGGACAAGGGCCTCTTCCTGACAACCCTGGCCGTTGGTTGTCGGGGTCTGCGGGCGGGGGGCTTATCAGAATCCGTGAGCCCCCTTTAATAAGGGGGCCCCCAGATGCTGGCCCCCCACCCTATGTGAATGAGTATGGGGTACAATGTACCCCTACCCATTCACCTGGTGAAAAAAATGTAAATAAAACACAACACAAGGTTTTAAAATAATTTATTGCACAGCTCCGGGGGTCTTCTTCCGTCTTGGGAGGTCTTCTCACTGGACTCCTCCTCTATCTTTTGCTAGCTCTTTTACTAGTGGAGGAGCCCATCTTTCTTCTTCATCGCCGCCACCGTCCGGGAGTCTGCCTCTGACTTCGGGGGTATTCGGGTACCTCACCTGCAAAGTCCGGCGGGTGTTCTGCCGGACTAGGTCCACCGTACTAAGTCCGCCAGATAGTCCGATCGTGTGTAGGCGGCATAAGGAGTCTTCAGGGACAGAGTTTCAACAGATATGTTCACCACAACCCTTGACCTGTAAAGAGTCCCACAGCTAACACATGTTACACATAGGTCTAAGAGAGCTCTTTCAGCAGAGTCAATTGCCCACAGGACATATTACAGGTCGGTCCTACTTCTCCTTCCCAGTAGGGTCTAGGTATGTTCTCCATGGCAAGGTTGAAGATTAGCTGATCCAGAAAGCTGTAAAAATGTGCCCTCTTCTTACGGTAAACTAGTATCAGGCAAAGAGAGGTGTATAAAAGTCCAATGCTAGTCAGGATTGAGAGGTATTGGTATTATTTTTTTCTAGAATGGTAACAGCACAATGAAGTTACTTGCACTGTTGTAGTCCTTCGTTCATGGAAATACCAGCAGGCTTTAAGAGGGATCACGATTTAGGAGCTACCACAATTTTTATGCTAACAACTCAGCAGTATCAATTACCTGGTGAATGGCTTATGATGCAAGTTATTATTTTTTTTCTTACCTCTAATCACAATTTTAATTGACTTGAACTGGAAAAATGTAAACAATATTTTGTAGGCCTCAGTTCTTATAAAATGATTAAATGTGTTTCATGTACTTTGGTCAGAACAGGCCCTGGTCAGAACACATGTATTGCCCAACTCTTTTTGGTGAGTGAATTGTAAAAGGTCAGTGCTATTGCATTATTATGACAGCCATAAATCCAACATTTTCATAAGCAGTGTTCAGAAATTAAAACCTCAATATTTCTGTACAGAATTATTTTAAATAAATACAGATTGGACAAGCAGCAAAACATTCCAAAGTATGGGTTCCTCAGTTTACAGATTAAGAAGATCTGATAACACTTTACAATGTAATACAACATACAAATTACTGCTTTTCTGGATAGTAAACATTATCCTAAATTGTAAATAAATTCAAGAGGCAAATCATACTCAAGTATAATAATATAATACATTTGTCCCCTGATTAATATATATATATATATATATATATATATATATATATATATATATATATATATATATATATATATTTTTTTTTCCCTTTTAAGCCTTAAAGTGTCCATCCAATATGACCTTCCACTAAATTTTAAACATATAACCTTTAACAGCTCTCCAGGCTTTTTTGATCTTCTTTAAAGATCAGGATATTCAAATTTTATACTAAGTCATAGAATGCTGCCTCAGAAGATGTCAGAACAAATGCAAAGTAGAGGAATTAGTGTACAAAAAATGGTAAGATTTGCACAATCTCCAAGGCACTTATCCTATAAATTTAAGACACTAAGGAACATATATGGATAATAGCCATTGCAATTCCTGAACCATATTCAATATTCATGCATGGTGTCCATATCCTATAGAAAACCATTAACTTGTGAGTTCTTATGTGGTTTCATTAAAAGGAAAGGAACCAATTAGCACAGACGTATCCTGTTGCTAACTTGTTTTAGAACGTACATGCTCAGGAGAGCTGCTATCTTTATCCATTTATTGCTACTTGATGAGCCAATGCACTAAACAAATGTGGAAAGCAAATGTTGAGACACCTGATATGCACTTGCGTGTTTCAGAGTAGCTTTTGAAGGATAAAAATGACAGCCCCAGAAATTCAAAAATGGATCAGCAATGAGATTGCCCTAACAGATTTCCTTTCAAATTGATATCTAAACCTCAAAATAAAAATTTAATATATTGAATCGTATCTGTCTTTAGATGTGGTGACTGCATTGGTTTTCACTCTTCAGACTAAAACATTTCAGCAAGTACAGAAAACATCAGTTGATCTTGACTGAAATGCAGTATCCTTTTCTCTTCCTGTGAGCTTTAAAAACACAAAGGGCAGGCTAGTTCTGTCATTGCTAAATAAAGCTTAACATGTTGCCTGCTCACTGTTCTGGGTATTATTTCTCCTGTTCTGCTGATTTGGGGCTAGTACACTATTTCTGCCCACCCTCCTTCTCCTGATTGTTAATTATTGAGTATGTTGAAATTGTAACTATGACTGTTGTTGGTTTGTCTTTGTCTATCAATCCTCTTTCTAAATAAAAACATATATGTTCACTTTTGTTTCTGGTCTTGTTTTCTTACTTGAGATAATCACTGTTGATAATATATTTCTGTGAGTATTTAATCCTTTATCTGAATAGTCTGTTGTGTAATGCCGCGTACACACGATCAAACAAGCGGGTGGAAAAGTCCGGCAAACTCAAGTCCGCCAGACAATCCCCCCGTGTGTAGCCTCCGGCATACTTTTTTGACCCGAAAGTACGGCGGACTTAGAATGTAGTTTTACACTCCAATCTTCCCGCCGGACTCGCATTTCGGCGGACAATCCGGCTGTGTGTATGCCAGTCCACCGTACTTTTGAAACAAGCGGACTTTTCCCGCCCGGAGAAAAGTCCGCTAGTTTTGAGCGGGTCTCCAGGTAGGCGGGGCCCGTGAAAGAGACTCCGCTGGCCCCGCCACCTGGTATGGACTTAAAGGGGAACCCCAACGCCGAAAAAAATCGGCGTGGGGGTCCCCCCCAAGTCCACAACAGACCCTTGTCCGAGCACGCTACCCGGCCGGCCAGGAAAGGAGGGGCGAGCGAGCGCCCCCCCCCCCCTCCTGAGCCGTACCAGGCCACGTGGCCCCCCCACCCCAAAGCACCTTGTCCCCATGTTGATGAGGACAAGGGCGGAAGAAGAACCGAAGAGGGGTACAAGACCCCCGAAGTCGGAAGAAGAGGCCACGGCGACGAAGAAGAATGCCGGGCTCCTCCGCTAGTAAAAGAGCTACAAGAAGATAGCGGAGGAGTCCGGCGAGAAGACCTTTTTTGTACTTTATTTTACAGGTGAATGGGTAGGGGTACATTGTACCCCATACTCATTCACATAGGGTGGGGGGCCGGTATCCGGGGGCCCCCTTATTAAAGGGGGCTCCCGGATTCCGATAAGCCCCCCGCCCGCAGACCCCGACAACCAATGGCCAGGGTTGTCGGGAAGAGGCCCTTGTCCTCATCAACATGGGGACAAGGTGCTTTGGGGTGGGGGGGCCGCGCGGCCCCCCCTTCCCCAAGGCACCCCCCATGTTGAGGGCACGCGGCCTGGTACGGCTCAGGAGGGGGGGCGCTCGCCCCTCCTTTCCTGGCCGGCCGGGTAGCGTGCTCGGACAAGGGTCTGTTGTGGACTTGGGGGGACCCCCACGCCGATTTTTTTTCGGCGTTGGGGTTCCCCTTTAAGTCCATACCAGGCGGCGGGGCCAGCGACTACTCCTTCGCGGGCCCCACCTACCTGGAGACGCGCTCGAAATGAGCGGACTTTCCTCCGCGTGTGTGGGCAAGTCCGTTCATTTCAAAAGTAGGGCGGATAGTACGGCGGACTTAGTACGCCGTATTAGTCCGCTGAAAAAGTGCCATGTGTGGGCAAGTAGCCCGTTCGGAAAGTCCGACGGACAGTCTGGCGGGAAGTCCGCCAGACTAAGTACGTCGGACAGACAGCTATGTGTGTACGCGGCTTAAGAAGGGCTGAGGCCTGTGAAAGGGTTATGACAGAGAACAGAGGACCCATCTTATCCAGAGGCCCCTTCGGGGTTAACCATAAAGTATTATTATTATTATTACAGGTATTTTATGATTTATAATTTTTACTTAATTTCCTTTGCTCAGGATGGGGCTTCGAAAACTTTGCTTATCCTGAACAGAAGGTATGAAGATATAATTATAAATGATTAGTTAAAATTTCAGCACCTCTCCACTATGTAAGGGAGATGAACAAAGGCAGGCATGCTTGAAGTCCAGATTGTATGACAGTCATGGCTGTCCCATAGATACAGTGGAGAAAAAGAGTAGACATAAAGGAACAAGAAGTGTGTTATCTACTGGATTATATAGATGAAATAGGTGAAAATAATGATAAAAAAACCTGAAAACATGAATCTAATGCAGACACTACCTTTAAGAACTAGTTACATATAATATTTTAGAGGGTTTAGATACACTTTTATTGGTAATAATAAAGAAAAACATGTACAAATATTAAGGCATAGAACATAAAGGCTCTGAAAGGCTATTCGTCCATAGGCACCAATCTGTATGTTACACAATATACAGTAGCCTTATTCAATATTGCAATAAAACCATACAAAACAAAAAAAAGAACAAATAGCATCAAATCAAACAAGAAAAATCACATGAGTAAATAAAAAAAAATTAAATAAAATTATGGCCAGCAGCGTAAAATTTAACATGAAAAAGTACATCATATTTGGTGAACATTAGTTTCCTTAATGTAAAGAGAAAAAAAGGCCACACAATTACTACAGCTCAGAGAAATAGACTGGATGTTAGCATGTATCTACATGCGAAATGGCCTATCCAACTACTTGAGGAGACCTCAATACGATGACCAGGTCAACCACTTATTATGAAATATATGCATTGTGTCCATGACCGTATGGTGTATCCTCTCCATAAGTCTTATTGCCTCTACTCTCTGTACCACCTGAGACCAGGGAAGTAAGGGGGGTTGCCAATTTAAAGCGATAGCCCAATGAACTGCACTAAACAGCGTATGAACCAGTTTCCGGCAGGGGGGGCAACATCTCCGGTATGTCTGCAAAGAATAGGCAAATGGGAAGTGTAAGAGTGACAATTGATCCCATAATGCGGGCCATCCTTGATGATGCTATCTGGTATAAAGCTTAACCACAGTTTCTTTGATTGCAATAGATTTAGTGCACCTATGCATATTAGATAACATATCCAGTCAGTCTTGGGCTGAAAAGTCCTGGCCCATTTCAGCCACCCATTGTACCATAGCTTAAGACTTTTATGGGAGGTCATGTTCATTGAGCTGCTTATAAACCGATGAAACCTCTATCCCTGGAAGAAGCGTTACACACCTGCTCAAACACCGAGGCCTGTCTCCTGCAATTTTAACCATAGTGTTCAGAAAAAAATGTCTAAGTTGGAGGTACCTAAAAAATTCCGGGAAAGGTCAAATTGTTGTTGGAGAGTAGAGAATGAAAGAAAAGAAGCATTATGTAGGAAAGTTTCCAAGGTTACAAACCCCTAATGAATTTCGAGTCCCCCAAATAGGTGGCCATTGGAGGTGTTGAAGAGCATAGGCAGAATTTATCCTGATCAAGTGACCATAAGTGATATGATTGGCTAACCACCTGGTTCCTTGCAGCTATATCCTTAGGGAGAATAGACTTTGATCATAATAGGCCAGGCAGGAAAAAGGGTTCCATGGAAATGCCCTCAAATCAGAGCCAAGGTAACTGAGCGGTGGGAGCATGCCATTGAGCTAGCTGTATCAATCTAGCAGCCAGATAATATTTCCATAGGTTTGGAAGGCCCAAGCCTCCTTGAGATTGTGGTCTGCACATAAGTAGTTTACCCATTCTAGGCATTTTGCCTCACTAAATAAACTTATAAACCTCTGATTGTATTGCCTCAATCGCTGACCAGAGACAGAGTGGTAAGGCTCTGAAGTAGAACAATTTAGGTAGGATCGACATCTTCACTGAATCCTACCCAGGAATGTAATATTGTATGAGGACCAAATCCTTAAACATTGTTTAATGCGTGTGAATGCAGCAGGATAATTGGTCTGGTAGATCTGTTGCAGCAAAGGGGCAAAGCAAATCCCAAAATATGGCAGTGAGCCCTCGCATCATGCAAAATTAAAGTTATCTTTCAGTCTCTCCATTGACGAGAGAGGCGAGTTAATTGGCATAGCCATGCACTTGGTAAGATTGACCCCCAGCCCTGATAAACTTAAAAGGTATGGAGAGTAGATATCGAGTTGGGCAGGGAAATCAAAGGGTCAGTCATAAGCAACAAACCGTCATCTGCGTACATGCTTATCTTAAAGTGACGGTCACCCTTGACATATCCCTTGATGTCCATTGATGTCCTGGTTCAAAGTAATGGATCTTGCCAAGGGCTTTATCGCCAGGGTGAAGAGCAATGGGGAGAGGGGACAGCCCTGCCATGTTCCACGACCCAGTTTAAAATATTCAGAGTTACAGCCCGGTAGTTTTACCCTAGTGTGTAAATTCACTCCCCATGCCAAATTTGGATAAGATATTTTTCATGTAGGGCTAGAGAATATATGTCCAGACTCAACAACATGACCTGACCTGAAGACAGATTAGCATCCACTAATACACAGCCGAATAGCTTCAGGTCCTTATTTATAACTGAGGTTGGGCGATAGTTCTGGGGGAGTGTATGGTCCTTATTTGGTTTGGGCAAAATGGACATATTGGCCAAAAGTATGTCTTCAGGAAACTGATGGCCCTCTAAAATATAAGTGAATAGTTTGGAAAGGCAAGGAGCAAAAATATACATATTCGTGGAGTATCTACATTGGATAGTTGTATGGCAGTAGTCACATTTCCTCAAACCATGTGGATAGAAAGACAAGCCATAGTGCTCTCCATAGAAAAATGTTTTAATGATGAATATACATAAAAAACATACTTACAATAACAAAGCCGCTGGTCCACTGATGAAGTCCCGCCCATAGGGACATAACGTATGGGCAGAGATCATGCGACGTCACCCGCGGCCATTGTTCATTTTAACGATTGTATGAAGCTTCGTTATTGTAAGTGTGTTTTTATGTATATTCATCATTAAAAAGTTTTCCTATGGATAGCATTATGGCTTGTCTTTCTATCCACATGGTTTGAGGAAATGTGACTACTGCCATACAACTATCCAATGTAGATACTCCACGAATATGTATATTTTTTACTAGTTATGGCGGTGATCTGCAATTGCGACGGACAGTTTGAACACTTTTGGCACATTTTTGGGACCATTGACATTTATACAGCTATAAATATGCACTGATTACTGTGTAAATGCAACTGGCAGGGAAGTGGTTAACACTAGGGGGATCAAGGGGTTAACTGTGTGTTCCCTGGTGTGTTCTAACTATGAGGGGATTGGACTGACTAGGAGAGGAGACTGATCATTGTTCCTACTTAGTAAACGCACAAATCCCGGTGCTGGCTCTTGTGCAAGTGATCACACGTGGCCGGCGGAGATCATGACCGTTAACCATGCGCATATATTTACAGGATTTCGCCCAGGAGAGCCATTGTGCCACAATAAATCTGAGGGAGCCAGTCGGGAACCGGTTAAACAAATTATGTTCCCTTTTTGCAGATATAGCTATGTAAAACATTAAAAATAAGTGCCTATACTGTTTAAATACAGTAATCCGCTGTCTCACCCTGCTCTGCACACGGTCAGTCGCTCTCTAGTTGCTCTCCATTTTTTAGACACTGCTGTATATGTACAGGCCGATCTGCTGACAGCCTTAAAGCAGAATTAAGCCTTCCCATTCTTTACAGCCAAGGAAGCTGCTTCTTTTTGATCTTGGACTGCCATGTTGCTGCAGATGTGACCAGTTATGACACCAGCCATTTGATGGTTTGACAGTTTGGTTTATTGCTGTTCAGGGGCTCTGGGCTTCAGTAAAATGGCAGCCTCCAGCAAGAAGAGACAGGAGCAGTGCTACAGGCAAATTACAGCACACACTAATTTTGGTAGCATAATTATTCATGTGGAATGTTCCTTTCTAAAGAACATATTTTTATGAAGTTGTTGTGTGTAAAGTTCTGCTTTAAGGTTTAAAACTTCAAGTATGATCATAGTAAAGGTTTGTTATTATTGGGTGCATCTTGCACTCTGAAGGTCCACATATGTCAAAGGATGAACCTTTCAGGGGTCCCAAAATAATAATTGACTAAAATTTAGGGTCCTAGTTTTTAATTTTGTGCAGGGGGAAATTGGGGCAGGGTGGCTGTCTGGAAATACTGGCAAATTTTTGTTGAATGAGGAAAAATGTATCCATTTATGTATCCATTGTATCCATTTTCTGTTTGTTTTTAAAGCAGATCGCTGGTGCCCTGCAGAACTCCTGCAGATCTGTCAGGGTATCTGTTTACTCATACCTTTTATGGGCAGGCAGTTACTCACTGACAGGAAGAATCAATAAACAACCACATTGCTCAACAGTGCTATGATAGTTCATTTTGAACCACAAGTCGACAGCTGCAAAGGCTTGTAGTTTCCTATTCACAGAATGGCGGGGAGGGCAGAGAAGATCACCCACTAGCTGTCAAAATGGGGAATTGGGGAAGTGCAAGTCCTTTCATAACATGTTACATGTTACACCCTAAATAACATAACATGTTAGGAAAGGTGAACATATCCTTTATGTTTTCTGTGTCTTTGTGGCCTGGAAACTAGGGAAGGGCGAACGGTTCACCCCGAGCATAAGTTTGGGCCGAACTTTTGCTGTTCAGATGTTCGACTGCACTCCGAACCGACCACAATGCATTGCGGTGCTGAACAGTGAATTGCAAGCCCTGATTGTCTGAAGCAGTGAAAGCTTCAGCCAATCAGGGCACAGAGCAATGTCAGAGCCATGATTGGACACTGTCATCATGGATCATTCCCACCCCCCTATATAAAAGTATTCTTTCAATAGCAGCCATTTTCAGTGTGATTTTGGCATGGAGAGAGATAGAACAGGGCTCTGCGAAAAACTCACCATGCCTCTAACTAAATACCTTGGAATGTCTAATTTCCAAAAAGAGGTCATTTGGGGGGGGGGGGGGGTATTTGTACTTTCCTAGGGTTTCAAGAAATGAGATAAGCTGTTAGTGCATCAGGTGTGATCAATTTTCAGAGATTGGCACCATAGCTTGTGGACTCTATAACTTTCACAAAGACCAAATAATATACACCAATTTGGGTTATTTTTACCAAGGATATGTAGCAGTATCAATTTTGGAAAAAAGATATGAAGAAAAATTACTAATTTGCAAAATTTTATAACAGAAACAAAGAAAATGCATTTTTTTACAGAATTTTCAGTTTTTTTTTTCTTTTATAGCACAGAAAATAAAAAACCCAGCGGTGATTAAATACCACCAAAAGAAAGCTCTATATGTGTGAAAAAAAGGGACAAACATTTCATACTGGTACTGTCAATGCTATTGCATGACTGAGTAATTGTCATTCAAAATGTGAGAGCATTGAAAGCTGAAAAATTGGTCTGGTTAGGAAAGGGGTTTAAGTCCCCAGTGGGTAAGGGGTCTATGGGGTTCGTTATTTGGGTCCAAACTTTCACAGTGTTCGAAAGTTCTGGTGAAAACCAAACAGGGGTCCATTCTGCCCATCCCTACTGGAGACACATACCCTCTGAATTCCCCTGCTATAGTCTCACTCAGACAGGAGGTGAAAGAAAATCTTCGCACCTCCATGGAACACTGAAAAAAGAAAAAACTTTGACAGCATCTTGGCTTAAACCTACTTTCAGGCTATATTCAGAATATTAAAATATTAAAGCTAATTATAGCTCAGACAAACAGCTTGGAAATAAGACAATGAGCTGCAATGTCTTTTTTATTACACACATACCCAATTCTTTTCCTTATAACACTTCTTAATATATGCTTGGCATATAAAATTTCATAATGTTAAATCACGCTCATTTTTTGACACCACAAATATGCTCATTCTATGGCGCCACAAATTTCAGCAGATTGAGAAGCTCAGTGGGGGTTACAGTATCTTCTTTCAGCAATCATTTTAATCAAATGCAGATGATGAAAAGATGAAGCCATAGTATACTTGACTCAGATACACACAGTTCAGCAGAAAGCCTGTCTTTTAACTTGTTTAAAAATGTTGTTGGATTTTTCATTTTTTTAACTATGATCTCTCCAGTATCTTTTATGTTTTCTGCCAAAGCCTGCTGCTGTATTTGATGCAGGAATAAGGGCCCAAGGTATTGACCTATAAATACTTGCCCTTTTCACAGAACTAATACTACATTTCAACAGGTGTTGCAAGATTGGGTGCCTAGGGCTTTGCAATTATATTTCATGATTAAAGGTGATCCAGCATTTCATGTGGAAGTCGATTTATCTCCACTCTGAAACATGGAGAGCTCAGGGCCAGATACATTTACTCCACTTAGGGTCCTCGGAGACAGTCCAGTATATGGAAGGAGCACAATGTCATGATCCATATAATAATACTTCAATAAAGATTCTCAATTTCATACAAGGTGCATGGCTCCGATAATACTCAACAAGCAGGCACAGATAGACTAAAAATAGTAAAATACCCTCATTTGACAAAAACTGTTCATGATTTCGCCGGATCAATTCTGACTTCTGCCAACAATTAGCAATTAGTTTGTGGCTCATTTTATTGATGACATTCAAAGAATGTATCTGAGATTGTTGCACAGGCTTGCTGAAATGTTAAGAATTCTAGCTTACAAGTTGAAATTAAACCTTTGTCTAACATAATAATCATAGCAATTATTTAAAAATCGTATTTAACAGCAGTTTTGTTCAGCTTTATTGATATTATTAGGGTGTCTTGTGTTCACTTTGTTCACTGTGAGCTTGCCGACAATCTCTGTAGTATACTGTTGCATGTTGCCATGATTAAGGCCCCATTCACACCTTAGCATTTTGTAGCACACAGCTTGAAGCTCCAAAACTATCAGGGAGAAAAAAATCTATTATTTTCTATTGGTGGTGGATCACACCTGACAAAGGACCTGAAGCTGAGTGCCTGAAGCTCTGAAACATTTTAGGGCTACTTTTGTAGCTTGATCGGGGCAGATGCTCACATTTGTTAGGCAATTTTAGTACCACTGAAATATATAGAAACGCACGAATAGCACATTTTAGCACATTTTGTCTCATGTTTAAGAGTGTTTTTCACAAAATGGCTATACTCTCTCAGTACTTTGTCAGGATGTGAGGGAGCACCTTTGTATTTATGACCCCCGAAAGCTCCTGTTTAAGAGTAGGGCATGGGACTGCTGTATCGCAGTCATGTGATAATGACAGATACAGATAAAGATAAAAAAAAATCAAACGATTACTTACAGTACCTCACGTTTTTGTAAATATTTTATTATATTTTTTCATGTGACAACACTAAAGAAATGACACTTGAGAGAGTGAGAACGATAACACAAAATGTAACACACCTTAGACCTTGTAACACTAAAGAGTCACATGACACTGGGAGGGAAAATGGCTAATTGGGCCCAATTTTGACATTTTCACTTAGGGGTGTACTCACTTTTGTTGCCAGTGGTTTAGACATTAGTGTTGAGTTATTTTGTTGGGACACCCAATTTACACTGTTATACAAGCTGTACACTCACAACTTTTCATTGCAGCAAAGTGTAATTTCTTCAGTGTTGTCACATAAAAAGATATAATAAAATATGTATCAAAATGTGAGACATGTACTCACTTTTGTGAGAAACTGTAACTAAAGATTCTGTTTCTGCCATGGGTCCCCCCATTAAATGGCAGGGTGCAGTGGATAAGGACCAGATACATGCCAAATGGCAGTTCTGAGTGAGACCAGTATTACAAGTTGTGTGTGTGTGTTAAATAGGGAAATGGCCAACCCATCCCCCACTGGAGCAAAATTACCTCATATTCCTAAAGGAGTGGACTGGCTTGTCAATATAGTCAGTTTACACTCACATTCCTATCACTTGAGTCAACTAAATTAAGTCCTTGTATAATCCCTTAGCCAAGGCTTAGGCCGTGTACACACGGGCGGATTGTCTGCCCAACTAAGTTCGTCAGACAGTCCGACAGACAGTCCGTTCAAAATTTGCATGAACGGACTTGACCACACACGATGAGCAGACAGTCCGCTGAAAGCGCGCGCGATGACGTGCACAGCACGTACGACGGGACTAGAAAAACGACGTCCTATACACTGCAATGCAACCTTCGGCCGTGTAAATCCTTTCTGAGCATGCGCTATACTTAGTTCGTCCAACTTGCCTACACACGAGCGGACTGTCCGCTGAAACCAAGTTTGGACGGACAAAACCAAGTTTGAACGGACAAAATTTCGGAAATTCCGTAAGACTTTGTTCGTCAGACAGTCTGCTGAAAAAGTCAGCTGAAGCCCACACACGAGCAGATTGTCGAAACACGGTTCAGCGAACTAAGTTGGACAGACAATCCGCCCGTGTGTACGCGGCCTTAGAGTCATGCTTATGTCTTGCATGGCCCATTAACCAGGTTTAGAATTCATTATTAGTTATTGTGAGCCATAGAAAATATGCAATTTCCCTATCAGGGACTAGATTGGCAGACCGATGTTTCTGGATTGGGAGGGATTCAGAGGCCCAGTAGAAGAATAAAAAAAGTAAGTGTTGCAACCTTTTGCATCTGTTTAACCCCTTGCTTACTGGGCACTTAAACCCCCCTCCTGCCCAGACCAATTTTCAGCTTTCAGCGCTGATGCACTTTGAATGACGATTGCGCGGCCATACAACACTGTACCCAAATGAAATTTTTATAATTTTTTTCCCACAAATAGAGCTTTCTTTTGGTGGTATTTAATTACAGCTGGGAGTTTTATTTTTTGCTAAACAAACAAAAAAATGCAAAAAAAAATAAAAAATCATGTTTAATAGTTTCTTATAAAATTTTGCAAACAGGTAATTTTTCTCCTTCGTTGAAATGCGCTGATGAGACGGCACTGGTGGGTACTGATAGGCTGCACTGGTGGGCACTGATAGACTGCACTGGTGGGCACTGATAGGCACAGTTAAGTCAGCACTAATACGCACAGATAAGGCGGCACTAATAGGCACATATAAGGCGGCACTGATGGGCAAAGATGGGCACAGATAAGATGGCACTGATGGGTGGCACGGATGGGTGGCATGGATGGGCACTGATAGGTACCACTGATAGATGGCACTGATGGGCACTGATAGGTGGCACTGATAGGTGGCTCTGATAGGTGGCACTGCTGGGCACTGATGGGCGTCACTGGTGGGCACTGATGGGCACAGGTAGATGACACTGATGGGCACAGATATGTGGCACTGAGGTGTAGCACTGTTATTGAGGCAGATTGTGGGCACTGCTAGGTGGCACTGTGGGCACTGATGGGTGGCACTGTGGGCACTGATGGGTGGCCCTATGGGCACTGATGGGTGGCACTATGGGCACTAATGGGTGGCACTGATGGGTGGCACTTTTTCCATATTTAGGTGGCACTGGCAGGGGGCAGGTGGGCACTGATGAGCTGGACGTGATCGGGACTGAAGTCCCTCTCACGGCCGCCGGTGATCTGCTTTTTTTTTCTCCTCGCTCTGTCAGCGCGAGGAGGAAAAATAGCCGATTACTGGCTTTGTTGTGATCACATGATCAGCTGTCATTGGCTGACAGCTGATCATGTGGTAAGGGGTCGGGATCGACCCCTTGCTCCGATCTGTGATCAGGCGAGTCTCATAGACTCACTGATCACAGAGCGGGCCGCGCGCGCCCCTCAGGGGGCACGCAGGCTGCTCGTGCACAGGACAACGTTAATAGATGTAGTCCCGGCAAAGCAGGTCCGCGCTGTAGCCATCATTTGGCTATAGTGCGGATCTCTAGAGGTTAACAATGATACTGTAGGCTATGCCTTACTGGTTGCATGTGTGAACTGGCTGCAACCTACTTATTAGTTTCGTATTACCCTCAGGGCTGCTGGTAGAAATCTTGGAGCCCCATACAGCCTACCTGACAGATCCCCCTCCCCGCATAAAATAAAATAAAAAACATTTTTTATCTCTAAAATAAGTTAACACTTGCTGACCAGTCATGTACCTGGTATATCATTGGTCTTCATTTTTTTTTTTGTATTTTGTAAAAATGTATTAAAAGAAATTACAATAATTAACAATTTTATTGTTTGCCCCAAAAAATTGGAAATGTCATTCTTTTATATATTTGACATGTGTGTCTTTGTGTTTAATTTTTTTAGGCCTCTGCATAGAAACAAATTAGAGCAAATTTGTATCAGAAATGTTAAAATGTTATCACTGCAGTGTGTTTTTCTACTGCGGGTACAAACAACAAATAGCATATACATGCTGGTATCTTTGTGATTGGCAGGATTAGGGATGAGCTTCGTGTTAGAGTCGAACATACGTTCGACTCGAACATCGGCTGTTCGCCTGTTCGGCGAATTCCGAACGTTATGGGCCGTTCGCGCCAAATTCGTGTGGCGCTCATGGCCCACAATGCACTGCGTCATCGCAGTGCATTGCTGGCTCATGATTGGCCAAGCATGCACTGTGACCCCGCATGCTTGGCCAATCACAGCGCCAGCAGCGAGGAGAGCCATGATTGGCCACAGGCAGGATGCCTGTGGCCAATCATAGCTCAGGCTGTGTAGTACACGCCCCACACTATATAAGGCCGCCAGCGCGGCGGCCTTGTGTAGTGTGTTGGCGTCTGAAGCAGTTAGTGGGTGTTCTGTGTACCTTCAACACAGTACACACCGATCGTTATCGGCCGATTTTCGATCTTGCTCTTCTGTAGTGGTTGTTGTCTGCTTTCCCTGACCGCAGTATACACCGCTATATTCACCTCACCTATATAGCTAGTGATCTATCTTTTATAATAGAGCTTGCAGTCAGTAGTGTTAGGAGCTTGTGCGTGCTGTCTGCGTGCTCTGTACCCAGTACACACCGCTATATCCACCTACATAGCTCTTCTCTATTTGAGCCCACTTGCCATCTGCAGGAGTTATTGGAAGTTGTGTGTGCCTCCAGCACAGCACAGTATACATCTGTATATACCCCTTTATCTCTGGTGTTCTATAATAAAGGCATCTGCAGGAGTTAGTGGGTTTATTGTGCCTCCAGCATAATATACACCTGTATCTACCGTTTATTGCTGTTCTCTAATAGAGCCATCTGCAGGGCTTAGTGGGTGTTGTGTGACTCCATTACAGTATACCCCTTTATCTCTGGTGTTCTCTAATAAAGGCATCTGCAGGAGTTAGTGGGTGTTGTGTGCCTCCAGCACAATATACACTACCCAACTGCTGTTTTACCCAACTCCCTTCAGGCCATTACCATGTCTGGAAGGCCAGCAAGGAGAGGCAGACAGGCGCGAGCCGATAAAAGAGGGCATGCAGGCTCTGTGTCTAGAGACAACAGTGCTGGTCATGGATGCGGTGCATTGTCATCAGCACGTGGCCATGGGACACGCTTGTCCTTTTTGGCAGCTGGACATGTTGAACCGCAACATGCCAACGACTTGGTAGAGTGGATGACCAAGCCCTCTTCATCCTCCTCATCCTCTCTCACCCAGTCTCAGGGTACTAGCAAAGCAGCTGCCAACGCATCGTCTTCCCTCCTCTCAATGTCATCATCAGTGACTCCTTCCCTAGACCCACCACGTCCTCCTGAGGAGTCTCCTGAACTCTTTGAGCACAGTGTTGGGTACATGCTCCAGGAGGATGCCCAGTGTTTTGTAGGCTCTGATGATGACACTCAGCTAGAGGAAGGCAGTAGCGTGAGCGCAGAGAGAGGGGATGCTCAAGAAGGACAGCAATCTGGCAGTCATGTTCCACAAGCTGCAGCATACTGGCAGGTTTGCTACAGCGATGAAGAGAGAGGGGATGATGAGGACACTGACTCCACGTGGGTGCCTGGTAGGAGAGAGGAGGAGGAGGAGGAGGCACATGTCCAACGAGGCAGGATGCCCTCCGGGGGCCAGCTTAGGGGCAGCACACCGACTGAATCACACCGCAGAGCTCCGCCTGTGCAGGGCGCTGCCTCTGCGCGTTATTCTAAAAGTTCTTTGGTGTGGGCCTTTTTTTAGATGAGTGCATCAGATCGCACCGCTGCTATTTGCAACATATGTCTCAAGCGTATCTCGTGTGGCCAAAACATCAGCCGCTTGGGCACCACATGCTTGACCAGACATATGTTGACCTGCCATGCAGCTCGTTGGCAAGCGTACCTCAAAGACCCACACCAAAGAACAAAGCGGACCTCTCCTTTCTCCTCATCAGCTGGCATCTCCAACCACACTAGACCTTCAGTCCTCTCTGAAACCTGCTCTGAGAGGAATGAAGGTGTAGAATTAGGTGTGTCACAGCCAAGTGCTTCCGGGCACTCTGCTAGCAGTACACCCACGTCCGATTATACCAAGCAAATTTCCCTGCCCCAGGTGCTGGACCGGCGAAAGAAGTTCACTCCCAGCCATCCACATGCCCAGCGGTTGAATGCTAGCTTGGCTAAATTGCTAGCACTTCAACTGCTGCCTTTTCAGTTGGTAGACTCGGCCCCCTTCCGTGAGTTTGTACAATGTGCGGTTCCTCAGTGGCAGGTCCCCAAACACCACTTTTTCTCACGGAAGGCGATTCCGGCTCTCTACCGGCATGTGGAAGGCAATGTTCTTGCCTCGCTGGACAGGGCGGTCAGCGGTAAGGTGCATATTACCGCTGACTCATGGTCCAGCAGGCATGGACAGGGACGTTACCTGTCTTTCACGGCCCATTGGGTCACTCTTCTGGCAGCTGGGAAGGATGCAGGACAAGGTGCAGTAGTGTTGGAGGTTGTTCCGCCACCACGCCTCCAAAATGCTACTATTGGTTGTGACACACCTCTCTCCTCCACCCCCTCCTCTTCTTCTTCCTCCATGGCCTCTTCCAGTGCTCTGTCCTCAGAACCAACGGTGCTCTGTAGGCGTTCCAGGGGCTATGCAAGTACACAGGCAAAACAATGCCATGCCGTGCTTGCACTGGTTTGTTTGGGGGACATGAGCCACACTGGGGCGGATGTTTTGTCAGCTCTGCAGGGGCAGGCCGAGAGGTGGTTGACGCCACGCCAGCTTAAGCCAGGGATGGTTGTTTGTGACAATGGCACCAACCTCCTCTCCGCCCTCCGACAGGGACAACTGACCCATGTGCCCTGTGTAGCTCACGTCCTTAACCTGGTGGTGCAGCGGTTCTTGGGCAGGTACCCCGGCTTACAGGATGTCCTGAAGCAGGCCAGGAAAGTCTGTGTGCATTTCCGCCGATCATTTAATGCCTGTGCTCGGCTGGCTGAGCTCCAAAAGGAGTTGAACCTGCCCAAGAACCGCCTTATATGTGACATGCCCACCAGGTGGAACTCAACATTGGCCATGCTGCAGCGGCTGCACACACAGCAGAGGGCCATCAATGAGTACCTGTGTGACTACTGCACCAGGACAGGGTCAGGGGAGCTCGGTTTTTTCTCACCACGCCAGTAGGGCATGATCAGGGATGCATGCACTGTCCTGTCACCGTTTGAGGAGGCCACAAGGATGGTGAGCAGTGACAGTGCATGCATCAGTGACACTGTACCTCTTGTCCACCTCTTGGAGCATACGCTGCGTGGAATAATGGACAGGGCACTTGAGGCAGAACAGAGGCAGGAAGAGGAGGACTTCCTTGCCTCTCAAGGCCCCCTTTATCCAGACAGTGTTCCTGCTGTGCCACCCATCACACAGGAAGAGGATGAGGAGGAGGAAGAGGAGGAGGAGGAAGAGGAGGAGGAGGATGATTGTGTCAGCATGGAGGTGGAGGCTGGCACTCAGCATCAGCAGCAGCAGTCTTGTAGGGATGATTTACAGTCCCAAGAAACACGTGGACTTGTACATGGCTGGGAGGAGGTAGCTGCGGATCATGTTGCCCTTAGTGACCCAGAGGACTCCGGACCGAATGCCTCAGCTAACCTACGCTGCATGGCCTCCCTGATCCTGCAAAGCCTGCGGAAGGATCCTCGTATTCTTCGAATCAAGGAGAGGGACCATTACTGGCTGGCCACTCTCCTTGATCCACGGTACAAGGGTAAGGTTGCCGACCTTATCTTGCCATCGCAGAGGGAGCAGAGGATGAGACATCTCCGGGAGGCTTTGCAGAAAGGTCTTTGCAACGCGTTTCCAGAGACTGGGAGGTTACAAACTCCTGGTCCTGGACAACGTGTTGCTGAGGCATCGGTCAGAAGGAGCGGTGGAGAAGGTGGCCGTCTGACTGATGCTTTCAGACAATTTTTTAGTCCGCAGCCCCAAGGTATGATCGGTTCCAGCAACCATCGCCAGCGTCTGATTTACACGGTGCAGGAATACCTAGGGGCAAGGTCAGACTTGGACACCTTTCCCACCGAAAATCCTCTGGCTTACTGGGTCTTGAGGATGGATCACTGGCCAGAGCTTGCACAGTATGCAATTGAGCTACTGGCCTGTCCTGCATCCAGCGTTCTTTCGGAACGCACCTTCAGTGCTGCTGGTGGCTTTGTTACCGATCACAGGGTGCGCCTGTCCAACGAATCAGTTGATCGACTGACCTTCATCAAGATGAATCAGTCTTGGATCACCCACAGCTACCAATATCACATCCCTTCAAGACTGCCTATGCTGATGCTGAGTGACTGTCCTGTTATGTTGATTGTCTATCCTCTTCCTCCTCTTCCTCCTCCGCTGATATGTTGGAAGAACATTTCTGGTTCTGGGTGATGCCATCAGCCCAATTTTTCTGCCCCTGTTTAACAGGGGCGTTTAATTACAATTTTTGATGCAATGCTTTGCAGCAGGGCTAATTCCTGCAATAAAACTAGAGTATATGGGAGAGGTTGCAGTGTGGTGGCACCAGCACCAGTGCCTAAGGCCCAATATTTCTGCCCCTGTTTGACAGGGGCGTTTAAGTACAATTTTTGATGCAATGCTTTGCAGCAGGGCTAATTCCTGCAATAAAACTAGAGTATATGGGAGAGGTTGCAGTGTGGTAGCACCAGCACCAGTGCCTAAGGCCCAATTTTTCTGCCCCTGTTTAACAGGGGCGTTTAAGTACAATTTTTGATGCAATGCTTTGCAGCAGGGCTAATTCCTGCAATAAAACTAGAGTATATGGGAGAGGTTGCAGTGTGGTGGCACCAGCACCAGTGCCTAAAGCCCAATTTTTCTGCCCCTGTTTAACAGGGGCGTTTAATTAAAATTTTTGATGCAATGCTTTGCTGCAGGGCTAATTCCTGCAATAAAACTAGAGTATATGGGAGAGGTTGCAGTGTCGTGGCACCAGCACCAGTGCCTAAGGCCCAATTTTTCTGCCCCTGTTTGACAGGGGCGTTTAAGTACAATTCTTGATATAATATTTCACAGGAGGGCCCATTCCTGTGCCCACCCAGAGTAACTGTGAGGACTTATAGTGTTGTGGCACCAGCACCACAACCACCAAAGGTAAATTTTTCTACCACTGTTCAACAATGGCATGTAATTACAATTCTTGATATAATCGTTCACAGCAGGGCGCTCCAGCGCCCACCAAGAGTCACTTTGAGGGCTTACAATGTTGTGGCAAAACCAACACCTTGTTCCGCCATTTCTGCAGAGCATATAGGGCAGGCCCCTACTTTCAAACATCCAACTTACAAACATCTCCTACTTGCAAACGGAAGGAGACAACAGCAAGTGAGATGAAAAAAGATGGACGACAAAACAAATTATACAGGGGTGATAACCCTTCCCTATGTTTTCCAAAAAGCTTAAAAATATTTTTTTTGACTGGAGCTACACTTTAAAAATGTACCAGTTGAAAATTACAAACAGATTCAACTTAACACAACAAACCTACACAGTCCCTGTCTTGTTTGCACCGCCTGTATACTGCTGTTCTGAGTATATAGGGCCTGGGGGCCACACGCATTTCCTTTTTTTATATGGGTATGGGGTTGCCCTTAATATGCGTACAAGACCCAAAGGGGCTGGTAATGGGCAGGGAGGGCTGCCCATGCCATTTTTCTCAATGATTTTCAACCATATTGCAGAAACCAGATATAACATTAAAACCGCAAGCAGTTTTCAATGATGTTATTTCTGTTTAATGTCATTTTGTGCAGGGACTGTTCTAAACACGGGAAACACGTGGCACTTCACAGGCATACTACAGACACCCCCCAGGCACCATATTTAAAGGTATATTTCACTTTTTTTTTTCACTTTAATCGTCATTAAAACCAGTGCTCCCGCCAAAACGGCCATTTTTAAAAACATTTTAGGCATTAACCCATGTCCCCTGGGGCAGGAGCCAGGTCCCCAAACCCTTTTTAGGACAGCATCTTGCATATTAGCCGTTAAAATTAGCACTTTTAATTTCGAACGTTCGAGTCCCATAGACTTCAATGGGGTTCTAAAGTTCGTTCGAATTTGGGGTCCGTTCGAAAGTTCTGGTGCGAACCGAACCGGGGGGTGTTCAGCTCATCCCTAGTCAGGATCATAAAAGGGAGTATTAGTCATAGTAATAGTAACATACACTATTTTAGGTTGTACTTTGATGTTCCAATATTGTAATAACAAGACATTCACAACCGAATATTATATATAACAATTTTAAACAATTTTTGTGTCATTTTTTTTCAAAAAATAATATATCTGTTACCATTTATCACTGAATATGATCCCAATTAGTCTAGGAAAATATTATTCGATTTTTTTTTTTTTGATGATATACAGGCAGCAGAAATGTGTTTAGGTGATTATATTTGTTTTTTTCCTTTTGTAGAACAATTAAAAAAACAAAACAAAACAATTATAGCTTATCTCAGTGTGATGATTAACATTTCAATAGGAGGTATGCTGTTTCTAAAGTACATGTACATTCGCTCCAAACTAATGACTACTAGAAGTGGAACACACCTTCTGATTGACATCCTGGTATACTCAAAAAACTTGTCCTCATGTTAACGTAAGTCATTGTATATGACCCAGAACTGGACCCTTTGTTCACTGCTCCTGAAAAGAAATGTCAGGATGGACTTTGCATGTCCTCCTTTTCTCTCTTTTTCATCAAGTAGGAAAGGTGACGTTACTGCAGCTGATACCACACAATCATTACTTCGTCCATCATGTTTGTTGAACACAAAGCAGCGCATAACACACAAGATATGAAAATAACCCAGGAAGCAGATGAAAGCATAAACATGTAGCAATAAATACTGCCACAGTTTATAGTTCTCTTTTGGGTAATACAAAAATGGCAGAAGTCAAAAATGCTAGAAAACGCTGACAAACACAACACACAGAAATGCACATACAAATGTTTGACAAAATGTGTAAATAAATTTACAAAGCATGCAACACTCAGATTTGAATGCATCCTTATAGTTTTATTTTTATTTTTTGGATGGTAAACTTGAAAGAACTATTAAGGTCATTCTTCGTTAATGTGAACATTTCTCTTTCTTATAGTCAATGGTCTCTAACAGCATGCACAAGCCATCTATTATTTGCAACAAAGACAACATCTATATTCCTTAAAAAGGAATGTGTTGCCTTAGCTGTCCTTGAATACCCAGTAAGGAGAAGTGAAATTTTGCCTTGTACATGGCTGGACTAATGTGAAGGCCTTTCCATGCGAGTAAGACATGATCACAAAAGAAATATAAAATTCCACGTAGCAAAATTCAATTAACCCATGCATTACATAATATGTTGTCTATGATAAATAACTTTTTACTTGCATATCAAAAAGTTATTTATCATAGAGAACATATTAAATTAGTGTTGTGCTGGGAAGCAGTCAGGCAAAGAGTTATTTCACAAATTAATTACTTTCATAAAACAACAGAAAAAATATATATAAATTTGTATTAATGGTCAAATTAATAAATAAATATGTCTCTTACACAAAATGCAGCTCATGTATAAAAAAGGTATTTTATAGAAAGTTTAAGTTTTTCAGGCATTTAATGTATTTCTTGAGACAAACCAAAATACATTGCAGTTTATGTTACAAAGTGAGACATATTGAACCTCCACCCAGCATTAAAATTCTGATAACTATTGATTTTATTGTTGTCAGACCTAAGGGAACTGGGATTATTAAATACTGCATTTCCATTGCAATCTTCAGCTAGCAATAATGTTGTAAAATATATACATGAATAAATGAATAAATTAATGAGCCTTTTTTCAACTGTACCAATAGAAATGAGTGTACAGTTAAAAGGGAGCCCTATGACAGAATTAAGAAAAAGAAGGCATGGGTCCCCCCTCCATACCAGGCCCTTTGGGTCTGGTATTTATTTGGGGGGGGGGACCCCCACGGCATTAAGAAAAAAAGAAATTGGCTTGGAGTTCACTTTAATATCCATACCAGACCTAAAGGGCAGGGGGGGGACCCACGCTATTTTTAAAATTATTTTTGTATGTATATTACCAGGATCGAGCAATACATTACAGCTGTGAGCAATTTTAGATGATTTTTTTCCTTTAGAATTGTCATTTTGTTGTACTTTTGTAAACATGGGAAAAATGTGCTACTTTACAGGCAGACTAAGGGGACCCTGCAGGCATAATATTTAAATGAATATTTCATCTTTATTGTTTCACTTTAAGCATTCTTAAAATCACCGCTCCTGAAAAAAACATCAGTTTTAAAAACTTTTTTTGCATTGATACATGTCCCCTGTACCCGGGTCCCCAAACACTTTATATGGCAATAACATGCATATATGCCTTTGAAATTAGCACTTTTTTCATGCTTTTTCATGTTCATGTCCCATAGACTTTAACGGTGTTCGCATGTTTTCAACTTCTTTTGCTTCCATCTCCAATAGCTTCTGTTTATAACCCTTTTCCATGAACTGTACTGTAAGTTTTTTTAGCTTCCTCTTTTTAGTCTTATATTTTACTACAGTTATTATGTCTTAAGCAAATAAATTGTTCCTTGGGTATATTCATTAGACATTTGTAAAAATGGCAACTGCTGTTGAGAACATAACTGTTACAATCCACTGCCTTTCTAACGGTTTCAGTCAATCTCCTTAAAACATGTCTAAATCTAGAAATAAAAATTTTTCCTCACTGATACAAAATAGATATTATATTGATTATTATTATCACCTTGTAAAAATCTAATTCATTCTCTTATACCCATCCAAATGAAGGTATAGGAGGTGTAGATAGAGGATAGAAAGGGTTCAAATACAGAGACTTGGGGGACCTCTACAAGATGAGCAAAAGGGAGGATTGTAGGCCACACTAAAGAAGCTCTTAGGTAGGAGGAGATCCATGAAAGAGGAAAGTTTTGAAAGCCAAGGGAGTCAAGTTTTTTAAGGAGTAGAGGGAGGTCAACTGTGTTGAAGGCTGCAGAAAGGTGAAATAGTAGGAGTACTGAGTAGTGGCCATTGGTTTTAGCAGTTAGTAGGTTGTTAGTAAGTTTAGAGGAGTGTTGTGGGCAAAAGCCAGACTGCAAATGACTGTGCAGGTTGTTATTGCCGATGTAGCAGCTCAGACAGTTGTAGACTAGATGATCCAAGATTTTGGAGGTAACCAAAGCAAGGAGATGGGACTTAAGTTCATCAGACTGGTGGGGTCCAGTGACGGTTTTAAGTACAGATGAACTGCTAGTTTAGTCCACACACAGTTTCAGGTACAATGCTTCACTTTTCTTTATTGATTTAAGATGCATGTATACCTTGAAAGTTGCTCATTAGTTATGTATTTTTGAGTCTAATATTGTATACTTGATTTATATGCTTTCTTGTAGATCATTTTCTGACCTAATATACTCCTGAAGAAGGGGGTAACCTCAAAACATGTAGTGTGCAACCAGAGGAAAAAAACCTGTAACAGTGTGGGATCATTATTATATATATCTAAGTTTCTAAGTCTAAGTGGATACTCCATGATTAGTAGCATCCAATGCAATTTATCTACTATTGAAGGCTTTTTATTATGTATGTTTGTGCATAATACATTTATAAATTTATACCATACCACGAGAGTCCATGTTGACTCCACAATTGTCCAAATTTCTAATTGTCCTTACATTTGGATGAATGCCTGAACATTTACCTGTTGACTGGGAGCCGATCATCATGACTATTAGTAGTATTACTACCGTTGGTATATATGAATGCTTCCCGCTGTCAATGGTTGCTAAAGAGATTGCATCCTTAACAAAAGAGCCAGAGAAAAAAAAGTATTGAGGTCCCCTCAAGATCCACATGAGCCCCTTATCTTAGCATGCAGCCTAGCTGGCCATCTGGCCAGGAAAAGAGGGGGGGGGGGGGCATGTACCCTCCCTTTCCTGAGCCATACCAGGCCACATGCCCTCAACATGGTGGGAGTACCTTGTAAGGGGGACCTCCCTGGGAAACTACATTGTCCCTAGGGTGATGAGGACAAACACCTCCCTATGAGGTCTTTGATCATATATGGTCAATTATTTAATCATGGAGGCCCAGCCCCTTCATTAATTTCTGCTGCCATCTGTCAGACCTATCATTTGGCATGAGTGAAGCAATGGGACCAGAATACAAGGTCAAGGGTGTTGCCATATTGCTATATGCAGACAAGCTTTATGGATACTTTATTGCTAAAAACAAGACTAGCTTTTTATATGCACATGATACTTGCTGTATATAATACAAATAGGTTACAATCCAGCTGTGGGGCACCTTTGCAGCACAGGTGCACTCCAAAATGATGACTATTAAAAAAAGAAAGTAATACATTTAGTAAATATTGCTTCCATTACAGGTCCTGGCATTGAATTTCAAACTCTCTGCTTTGCAAATTCACAAAAGAGGTTCTGTTTTGGTCTGTTACTCGTGTGTCAGCTGATCAAAGCATTCGTTATTAGTGATGGACGAACTTCCGACGGGACGTTTCGCGAACGCGGCCGATAGTTCGCGAACCGTAACGTTCGCGGCGGGCCCCATTGACTTCAATGGGAGGCGAACTTCGCAAACCTACAGGTCAAATTTGCAGCCACAAAATAATTAATAGCTGTGCAAACATAGTCCCAACACATGGCCAATGACATAACACATGTATGAGGTGAATCTGGGATCGACAACTACAAGCATTCTTTTTGTATATGGGAAATTGTTGTGACAATTCAGGACTGTGGAGCGCATGAAGGCAATGGAGGAGAGGGAAGGTCTAGGACCAGGGTAGACAAAGAAGAAGGTGCAGGAGATGATCACTAGCAGCGTAACATACAGCAATGACATCTGCACCGTGATAGAGTCATCTGACAACAGCACCGTGATAGAGAGCACTAACATCAGCAGCGTGACATACAGCAATGACACCTGCACCGTGATAGAGTCATCTGACAAAAGCACCGTGATAGAGAGCACTGACATCAGCAGCGTGACATAAAGCACTCACACCAGCACCGTGATATACAGCACTGACAGCAGCATCGTGATAGAGAGCACTGACATCAGCAGCGTGACATAAAGCACTCACACCAGCACAGTGATATACAGCACTGACAGCAGCACCGTGATAGAGAGCACTGACATCAGCAGCGTGACATAAAGCACTCACACCAGCACCGTGATATACAGCACTAACAGCAGCACCGTGATAGAGAGCACTGACATCAGCAGCGTGACATAAAGCACTCACACCAGCACCGCGATATACAGCACTGACACCTGCACCGTAAGCAGCCCCAGGAGGAAGTCAACATAGTACAGGGATGGTGGGAGCCCCTCATAATGAGCATAGCACAGGGATGGTGGGAGCCCCTCATAATATGCAGCCCCAGGAGGATGTCAGCATAGCACAGGGATGGTGGGAGCCCCTCATAATAAGCAGCCCCAGGAGGATGTCAGCATAGCACAGGGATGGTGGGAGCCCCTCATAATAAGCAGCCCCAGGAGGATGTCAGCATAGCACAGGGATGGTGGGAGCCCCTCATAATAAGCAGCCCCAGGAGGATGTCAGCATAGCACAGGGATGGTGGGAGCCCCTCATAATAAGCAGCCCCAGGAGGATGTCAGCATAGCACAGGGATGGTGGGAGACCCTCATAATATGCACAGCAGAGGTACAGCCCCAGGAGGAAGTCAGCACAGCACAGGGATGGAGGGAGCCCCTCATAATAAGCAGCCCCAGGAGGATGTCAGCATAGCACAGGGATGGTGGGAGCCCCTCATAATAAGCAGCCCCAGGAGGATGTCAGCATAGCACAGGGATGGTGGGAGCCCCTCATAATAAGCAGCCCCAGGAGGATGTCAGCATAGCACAGGGATGGTGGGAGCCCCTCATAATAAGCAGCCCCAGAAGGATGTCAGCATAGCACCGGGATGGTGGGAGCCCCTCATAATAAGCAGCCCCAGGAGGAAGTCAGCATAGCACAGGGATGGTGGGAGACCCTCATAATAAGCAGCCCCAAGAGGATGTCAGCATAGCACAGGGATGGTGGGAGCCCCTCATAATAAGCAGCCCCAGGAGGAAGTCAGCACAGGGATGGTGGGAGCCCCTCATAATGAGCATAGCACAGGGATGGTGGGAGCACCTCAAAATATGCACAGCAGAGGTACAGCCCCAGGAGGAAGTCAGCACAGCACAGGGATGGAGGGAGACCCTCATAATAAGCAGCCCCAGGAGGATGTCAGCATAGCACAGGGATGGTGGGAGCCCCTCATAATAAGCAGCCCCAGGAGGAAGTCAGCACAGCACAAGGATGGTGGGAGCCCCTCATAATGAGCATAGCACAGGGATGGTGGGAGCACCTCAAAATATGCACAGCAGAGGTACAGCCCCAGGAGGAAGTCAGCACAGCACAGGGATGGTGGGAGCCCCTCATAATAAGCAGCCCCAGGAGGATGTCAGCATAGCACAGGGATGGTGGGAGCCCCTCATAATAAGCAGCCCCAAGAGGATGTCAGCATAGCACAGGGATGATGGGAGACCCTCATAATAAGCAGCCCCAGGAGGATGTCAGCATAGCACAGGAATGGTGGGAGCCCCTTATAATGAGCATAGCACAGGGATGGTGGGAGCACCTCAAAATGTGCACAGCAGAGGTACAGCCCCAGGAGGAAGTCAGCACAGCCCAGGGATGGTGGGAGACCCTCATAATAAGCAGCCCCAGGAGGATGTCAGCATAGCACAGGGATGGTGGGAGCCCCTCATAATAAGCAGCCCCAGGAGGAAGTCAGCACAGCACAGGGATGGTGGGAGCCCCTCATAATAAGCATAGCACAGGGATGGTGGGAGCACCTCAAAATATGCACAGCAGAGGTACAGCCCCAGGAGGAAGTCAGCACAGCACAGGGATGGTGGGAGACCCTCATAATAAGCAGCCCCAGGAGGATGTCAGCATAGCACAGGGATGGTGGGAGCCCCTCATAATAAGCAGCCCCAGGAGGAAGTCAGCACAGCACAGGGATGGTGGGAGCCCCTCATAATGAGCATAGCACAGGGATGGTGGGAGCACCTCAAAATATGCACAGCAGAGGTACAGCCCCAGGAGGAAGTCAGCACAGCACAGGGATGGTGGGAGCCCCTCATAATAAGCAGCCCCAGGAGGATGTCAGCATAGCACAGGGATGGTGGGAGCCCCTCATAATAAGCAGCCCCAAGAGGATGTCAGCATAGCACAGGGATGATGGGAGACCCTCATAATAAGCAGCCCCAGGAGGATGTCAGCATAGCACAGGAATGGTGGGAGCCCCTTATAATGAGCATAGCACAGGGATGGTGGGAGCACCTCAAAATGTGCACAGCAGAGGTACAGCCCCAGGAGGAAGTCAGCACAGCACAGGGATGGTGGGAGACCCTCATAATAAGCAGCCCCAGGAGGATGTCAGCATAGCACAGGGATGGTGGGAGCCCCACATAATAAGCAGCCCCAGGAGGAAGTCAGCACAGCACAGGGATGGTGGGAGCCCCTCATAATAAGCATAGCACAGGGATGGTGGGAGCACCTCAAAATATGCACAGCAGAGGTACAGCCCCAAGAGGAAGTCAGCACAGCACAGGGATGGTGGGAGACCCTCATAATAAGCAGCCCCAGGAGGAAGTCAGTACAGCACAGGGATGGTGGGAGCCCCTCATAATAAGCAGCCCCAGTAGAAATATGACACCGCTCAACCTCTTCAAAGAGGAGGGTACGGGCATATAGTACGGTGTGCTTTTTTTGGACAAGGAAGTGAGCCAAATGAAGAAAGAATGTCTTTGTGCTCGTTTAAAAAAATAGTTTATAGACATACACATGGTCTACTGGTCACATGTGTTGAATTCCTCCGAGATCCATGCCTCATTCATTTTTAGAAATGTGAGGTAGTTAACACTGTCGTGAGCTAGGTGAGTACGCTTATCGGTCACGATCCCCCCTGCTGCGCTGAACGTCCTTTCGGACAGGACACTGGATGAGGGGCAAGCCAACAGTTTGATTGCAAATTGGGCAAGCTCTGGCCAGAGGTCAAGCCTGCCCACCCAGTAGTCCAGGGGTTCATCACTCCTCAGAGCGTCCACATCGGCCGTTAACCCGATGTAGTCGGACACCTGATGGTCTAGGCATTCCCTGATGCTGGATCCGGATGACACCTGTCGATGGGTCGGCTGAAAGAATGACCTCATATCCGAAGTCACCAACACATCTTCAAACTGGCCTCTTCTTGCAGGCGCTGTTGGATTGGTACCCGCAAATCCTTCTCTGGGAGTGGGAATTGCTCCTCTGCCAGCACACGCAAAGGCAGAATGCAGCATTTCTCGAAGCAAGGCCTGGAAGTGCTCCATTCTGCCAGCCCTCTGTGACGGCGGTAACATTTCTGCCATTTTGTGTTTGTACCGGGGGTCTAAGTACGTTGCCACCCAGTACTGGTCCTTGACCCTTATGCTTTTTATACGGGGGTCCCTATTAAAACACTGGAGCATGAAGGCCCCCATTTGCACTAAAGTGGAAGCGGTGTGGTGGCCTGGCTCCTGCTCATCATCCAGGATAATGTCGTCCTCTTCATTCTCCTCTCCCCATCCACGCACAACAGGGATCCCAGAAAGGTTTAAAGCATGCTCTTCTTGCTCCTCCTCATCCGCCCCGACACCATCCTCCTCTGACTCCTCTTCAGACTCCTGTTGTTGACTTGTCTCAGATAGAGTAGCCCCCCCGCGAATTCATCCAGCATTGCGACTTCCTCATCTTCCCGCTCCTGCTCCTCCACAGCTTGATCAATGACACAACGCAATGCACGCTCCATAAAGAAGGTATAAGGTACCATGCCGCTGATGGTGCCATGGCTGCGACTGACCAGTTTGGTGATCTCCTCAAATGGGCGCAGAAGTCTGCATGCGTCGCACATGAGCAGCCACTGGCGCGGTGAAAAAAACCCCAGCTCTCCAGAACCGGTTCTGCCGCAGAGTTCATACAGGTAGACGTTAACTGCACGTTTCTGCTGGAGCAGCCTATCAAGCATATAGAAGGTTGAGTTCCATCGCGTCGGGCAATCGCAAATAAGACGTCTGACCGGCAGATTGTGTCGCCGCTGAATGTCAGCAAGGCGAGCCATGGCCGTGTAAGATTTTCTGAAATTGGTCGAGATATTCCTTGCCTGCCGCAAGATGTCCTGGACCCCAGGGTATTTGACAATGAATCGCTGCAAGACCAAGTTTAAGACGTGTGCCATGCATGGCACGTGCGTGATTTTGCCCTGTTTCAATGCGCTAAGCAGATTGGCACCGTTGTCACACACCACTTTACCAACTATCAAATTGAGCGGTATTAGCCACTGATATGCCTGTGAACGCAAAGCTGAAAGGAGTGCCGGGCATGGCAACGTCTCACCAGGCATGTCGAATAGGTTCTGGGGAGCTTGGGCGGCACAGCGGAAGAGACGCTAGCAGCGGAAAAGGAGGAGTCAGCTGAGGAGGAGAGGGAGGAGGATGGAGTAGGAGGAGGAGGAGAAGAAGAGTCAGCCCTGCATGCAATCCGTGGCGGTAAAACCAAATCTACATGGGTGCCACGGGTTACATGCTTGACGGCCGTCAGAAGGTTCACCCAGTGGGCAGTAAAAGTGATATACCTTCCCTGCTGTTTGCTAGACCATGTGTCTGTGGTCAGATGTATCTTGGCACTGACACTGTGTGCCAGAGATACATTCACTTGCCGCTGAACATGGCCATATAGCTCTGGGATACCCTTCTCTATGAAATACTTCCTTCCTGGGACCTTCCATTGTGGTGTTCCAATGGCCACAAATTTGCGAAAGGCCTCGGAGTCCACCAGTTTATATGGCAGTAGTTGGCGGACTATGAGTTCTGACAAGCCAGCCGTCAACCGTTGGGCAAGAGGGTTATCCGGCGTCATCATTTTTTTACACTCAAACATTAGGCCCACAGAAGCCTGCCTTTTTGCAGAAAAACGTGAGCTTAGCGTGATGGAAGGTGGAGTGGAGGACAATTGTGAGGAGAGAGGAGAAGGAGAAGTAGAAGACGAGGCTGGACGGTGAGAGCCTGCAGTGTGGCTTTGTGTGTTCAGTTGCTCCCACTCGGCTCGGTGATGGCTGCTCATGTGCCTTCTTAAGGCGGTCGTCCCTAGGTGAGTGTTGGGCTTACCGCGACTAATGCGTTCACTGCAAAGATTGCAGATGGCAATGCTATTGTCAGCAGCGGACACGTTAAAAAAAGCCCACACTGCGGAGCCATGTGCCAGTGTCCTGGGAGTGCCAGATGTGACCGTACTTGGTCGATGACTCGCTCCTGATACATTAGCAGTCTGCTTTGTCCCTCCTGTGCAATGTGCAACTTCAGTAGTGTACATTAAGACGGCTCTCATTCACTTACATTGATTTTATCATGTTGCGCGACCTGAGGCCACTTGGGATGACTTCAAGTCGGATTCAAAGTTGCCCCTGTGTGAATGGACTCTGAAGGTATGCTGTATTTCTTTATTTTACAAATTGATACGTTTAAAGAAAGCTACATAACTGCAACAGTATTTTATCAGATATACTCTAGTCTAATCCTTCTTGCCATAAAGGAGGAAAAAAATCACAGACTTCAAGGTTTTATAAGTACTTCTCCTTAATGAATGGTTAGGATAATTTATTTCAGGTTTTAGCTCTGTGTAATCCTTTATAACGGTGTGATTTTTCCTGTTTATATGGATGCAAGGCATCAGGCTTCAGAAATTTATACTGAGATTAAAAAAGCAAAACAAACTTCCTAAACTAGAATGCATGCTCTTTCTGCTACAATAAATCTTTACTGATTTATCACAAGGACAGAGTAAGTAATTTTCTCCTGGGTCTAATCACGCAGAAAATGCAGCACCAACAAACAAGATTTATGTTTTGTTTCTGTATTTAATAGATCTGTGGGAAACTAACAAACTTGAATTGATGCCAAATATTAAAATATATGTATTGCACATCCTACTTAACTGAAAACATTAATAAATGATCAACACAAGTTATTGTGAAATTATTAGGCTACCCTAGTGTGGCTGTGTTTTTGTAAGCAAGAATGCAGTATGATATTATTTTTGTTCTGAAAGCTAAAGGGCAAGATGGTATGAAGATCCTCCAGGAATGTCTGGACTGCAGATGACAGAAGGCAGGAGCAATCAGCGAGCTGAGTGGCAGGAGATGCGGGAACAGCATCTGCTGGAGCTGGATGGGAAGGCCGGAACACAACAACACAAGGCAGTAGGCAAAAGGCAGGGTCAGTCAGTCCAGGTCAGCAGGCAATAGGCAGGAGAAGCACAGCAGGCAGCGGCAAGGTCAGACGGTCTGGGTTGGCAGGAGATCATGCAGACAACAGCAGAGTCAGCAAGGCAGGCAGGAGTCGGCAACAGTTCACAGCAGAGACAGGCAGAGTCAGGCAGGCCGGATGGAGAAGACAGAGAAGTCAGACGGAGTCAGGTCGGTAACAATCAGCAAGGTAGGTTCGGGTAACACAGGTACAGAGCTGTAGACAAAACAGTGCTTCAACTCTTATCTATATGGCTTTACTGACATACCCTTCATCTCTTCATACCCCTGGAAAAGGAAAAAACATGTTCTGAAATGCGTTTGGATTCTCCCCCACATCAACAAATCATCATCATCATGTGTTTGTCATTTGTGAGGTTTTGGGGCATTATGCATGCACAATATTAAGAACATTAATGCATGAAGCACCATGAAGCATTTGTCTACAAAATATAGCCATACATAGTTGTATGGAATCAGGTTTAACGTTTTCTTGATTTTTTGGTGATAACATTTTAAAACAGTTGTACTGGGTTGCCTTTAAGAGTCCAGTTTTCTGGAGGATTGTTTATATATTCATTCTATGTAGGGATTTTGGCAACAGAATATGTCTCTGGTCAAATATATGGTAATAGTAAACAATAAGTCATGAATGCCGTTCATGACAGTTCAAATGATTGCTGTTAGACCCCTTTCAAAAGGACAGACCGATTGGGTCCACCTGTCAGTTTTTCCCGATTGGACCATCTATTGCTCTCTATGAAGCATCGGAGGTCTGTTGACAAATCAGACAGATGGGGATCCAGTCCCCCTCCATCTGGTAGATTGGACCTTATGACAGCCCATAGAGGACAGCATGCTCTGTCAATTTCAAAAACACTCCATATGCCTCTTCCTATATACCATGGACTTTCTACTTTCCAGAAAGGGGTAATTCTCCCGGCATTTTAGGGCCTAAAAACAAAAAAAAACAAAGTACATTGACCAATTTTTTAATATACATACCATAATTTGTAGACTCTATACTTTAACACAGACTAAATTATATAAACTGATTTGAGTTATTCTTACCAACGAAATGCAGCAGACTACATTTTGGCCTAAACTATGAAGAAAGATTGTTTAAAGAATTCGATAACAGAAATTAAGAAAAATGTGTGTATTTTTTTAATTGTTGGCATTTTGTGTGTTTCTATAGCAAGAAAAAAAAACCAGTGGTGACTAAATACTACCAAAAGAAAGTTCTATTTGTGTGAAAAAATAATATGCACTTCATTTGAGTACAGTGTTGCATGACCATGTCCTGGTCATGCTAATTAAAGACAACATACTTATTTTAGAGAGTAAAGTATGGAGTAGAGAATTATGACTTTGCAAACTGAATACAATAAAGCTATGCTCACTTTGCATTTTGGGATACAGATCACTAGCCAGCTGTGTCTTTGTAAAACAAATACCGGTAGTCTTTATTTCTCCAAAAAAAGCAAACAAATTAGCTTATCTTCAGGATTAAGCAAACAAAATAATCCATAGACTCTAGTATAAAACAAAGTTTTGGCTCACCGCGACTATGAACCTGTCCCACAACACAATTTAAAGTCACCGCCTGTTCCAGGGGTCCAGAAAAGGTCACAAATAGCCTGCCTGCATCTCGGCAGCCAAACAGCCCACAGCTCTTTCACACTCTGTCCTCTTCTACACACAAGACCTCATGGACACATGCTGGCTAATTTATGATCTTCTCAGATCTCTCCCTCAGGCAGAATAACCCATTCAGATCCCCCTTTAAAGGGACCATAGTCCAAACAATGGCCATACATATTTACCATCCAAGACCCATTCCTGGTGTTCTTTTCAATACCCAATCACATGCAAAATAAATGAAAACAGTGAAATTTGGATATCAAGCTGCCAGTGGAGGGTAATGGGCATATTTCCATTGTCAGATGAAGTCCTCACAAAGTTGAACATTACTTTTTTTTTCTTTTTACAACAATCATTAAGTTAGTATGTACAATCTGGAAGGAAAATATTCACATGAATTTACTAGTTAGGGTTGCATATACAAATTTTTCCATAGTCTGACTCAAAGTCCTTTTGCGTCTACATTAATGCAGCTTTTTATCAGGGTTTCTCTGCTCATATCTCTCTTTTCAAACAGCTGATCTCACTTAATAGCCCTTAAGTTTCACACAGCCTCTTGCCAATCCAACATCTCCTACACGCAGCCTTTTTCTTGCCTACTAAGCAATTCTCTCAGCAGTTAGTTGCAAGAAGTAGGACAGAAGATGAATATCTGTACCTTCCACATTCCAATTTCAGAGAGAGCTAGTATTGTATACCAACTGCACTGTTATTATCAAAAAAAGATAGCATAGTCAGTCGACATATTTCTAAAAACACAAAATAATATTTACATTGCCGTAATAACAAACAACCACATGCTTCAATCATAATTTACTTTAATAAATATTACATATTAATACAGGGCATGGCCCAAAAAGGTTACCTTAAAAGGACACTCATCAACACCAATTTAACAGCATTTGTACCATGAAAAAGGATCTAACCCCCTTACACTTCTCTTATCTGCCCTCTCTTCTGCATCATCAATATGTAAGGATGCATAGTAAAGCCTAAAAAAAGATACCTACGCAAAAGCATAACTAGAACCTTCAGGGACCTGGTGCAAGAAAACATGAAGGGAACCCCAACCCCTGGCTGAGGTCCTTCCCTCGCACTTGCAACACTAGGGCTGGTTGCAAGTTCAACCTTTGCGACCTTGGTGTCAGTAGTGATGGCCGAACGGTTCGCCCGGCGGTCGTTTCGCGGCGAATTTCCGACATTCGCGGTCCGCACGTTC
The DNA here is from genome assembly GCF_037356315.1 of Lithobates pipiens. NCBI lineage: Eukaryota > Metazoa > Chordata > Amphibia > Anura > Ranidae > Lithobates > Lithobates pipiens. The sequence goes on along the minus strand of NW_027507718.1, from coordinate 346,765,051 downwards.
GAACGCCTTTTTCCGTCGTTCGCCGCGGCGGACTTACGTGTTTAATGTATACAAGAACTTTAACCTTTGGTGACACGTTTATCATGTGATACAGGACAGCCAATTGAGACATGACAGCACATGGACACTTGTACATTCCCCCTAACCTATAAATACACCCGATCCGGTGGCCATTTTACATTCTTTCTTCTGTTACGATAGGGACAGGTTCCTGTGTGGAGTAGGGAGAGATAAACCACTAGCTATTTGGTACACAAAAGTTCTTTTCAGGACTGGTATAGGTGTTAGGTGTTGATAGGTTTGCTGTGCTGCTGATTCTTGCAGCAGCCTGAGTGTCTTTTGTTAGTTTAGAGAAAGGGAAAGGACGGTGTATGCTACAGGGACAGCCAGATTAGTCTTTCATCATCATCATCATCATCATCATCATTAGCTGTTACTATCAAGGTCCACAAAAGAGCTGTTCCAGTAACCACTAATCGTTCTCTTTTTTTGCCAATTTGTATAGGGACAGGAAGTAAGCAGTGTTGTCAGGCAGTGAGGGTAATTTTAAAGACTTGCTGTTATTATTAGTTCCACAAAGGTTCTTTTCAGGACTGGTATCAGTGGTACAGTAATAGGCTTGTACATGTATAATATTCTTTCTTCCAAATATAGAAAGGATATTATACTTGACTGCTGCCCTTCTGCTGCAGTCTGCTAAACATTCACAACTCACTTGTTCCACAAAAGTTCTTATAAGGACTGGTAACTTGGTATAGGGTGCTACGGTACATAGGCTTGAGTGCGGTACAGTCTGCTGTTCTGTAAGGACCGCTATCGGTCCACAATAGATAGGGTTGACGTGCACCACTGCTGACCGCTGCCCTATACTGCAGCAGTCCTTCAGCGGTATAGGGACTGACGTACAGTCTGCTAATCACTAACACACAACCTGCTTGTTCCACAAAAGTTCTTATAAGGACTGGTAACTTGGTATAGGGTGCTACGGTACATAGGCTTGAGTGCGGTACAGTCTGCTGTTCTGTAAGGACCGCTATAGGTCCACAATAGATAGGGTTGACGTGCACCACTGCTGACCGCTCACCTATACTGCAGCAGTCCTTCAGCGGTATAGGGACTGACGTACAGTCTGCTAAACACTAATACACAACCTGCTTGGTCCACAAAAGTTCTTATAAGGACTGGTAACTTGGTATAGGGTGCTACGGTACATAGGCTTGAGTGCGGTACAGTCTGCTGTTCTGTAAGGACCGCTATCGGTCCACAATAGATAGGGTTGACGTGCACCACTGCTGACCGCTGCCCTATACTGCAGCAGTCCTTCAGCGGTATAGGGACTGACGTACAGTCTGCTAAACACTAATACACAACCTGCTTGGTCCACAAAAG